>NC_141004.1:55079299-55708862 GCF_052327205.1 Somniosus microcephalus
GAGAGAGGGGGGAAGGAGAGGGGGGAAGGAGAGGGTGGGAAGGAGAGAGAGAGGGGGGAAGGAGAGAGAGAGGGGGGAAGGAGAGAGAGAGGGGGGAAGGAGAGAGAGGGGGGAAGGAGAGAGAGGGGGGAAGGAGAGAGGGGGGAAGGAGAGGGGGGGGAAGGAGAGGGGGGGAAGGAGAGAGAGGAGGAGGGAGGGAAGGAGAGAGAGGAGGGGAAGGAGAGAGAGAGAGAGGAGGGGAAGGAGAGAGAGAGAGAGGAGGGGAAGGAGAGAGAGAGAGGAGGGGAAGGAGAGAGAGAGAGAGGAGGGGAAGGAGAGAGAGAGAGAGAGAGAGAGAGAGGGAGGGAGGGAAGGAGAGAGAGGAGGGGAAGGAGAGAGAGAGAGAGAGGAGGGGAAGGAGAGAGAGAGGGGAGGGGAAGGAGAGAGAGAGAGGAGGGGAAGGAGAGAGAGAGAGAGGAGGGGAAGGAGAGGAAAGGGGAGAGAGAGAGGGGAATGAGAGAGAGGGAAGAGAGAGAGAGGGAAGGAGAGAGTGTGGGAAGGAGATAGAGAAGAGTGGGAAGGAGATAGACAAGAGAGGAAGACACCACGGGGAAGGACTCAGCCCGGCCTTGGCGACCCGGAGCCCCCGTGCGCGACAGCTCCCGCTCCGGACCGCTCCCCTGCTCTGTCTCTGTTGGTCTCGGGCCGTGCGGTTGTATCTGTCTCTGTCGGTATATGCTCGATGTCTCTCGGGCCGCGTGGTTGTCTCAGTCTCTGAATGTGTATCAGTTTTCACGCTGCCGCACTGACAGCAGGCGGCAGGATTAGGCCCCGCCCACACACGCAATGAAACGCCCCCCCGTGACGCACCACGCTTCTCCCATAGGATTGGTCAACCATCACGTCACTCAACGCTAATGAGCGGATTTTTACCGTTTCTTCGACGTTTTTTGTATACTGTAAGAGCAATTTTTGTCTGACCAAAAAGTAAAAATGCCTATGACGCTCCCCTAATCATAAGCTTTCTTTTGATATAACATATGTGTAGGTACGCTCTACAACTTTTGAGTTACGCGCGGACATACACACGGACCCATATATATATATATAGACTAGCTGGAGTGCCCGGCGGTGCCAAGGGTTTTTTGAGGGCATGTTGTTATGATGCCGGTGCAAAGTCTGGCCCTGTGCCTTGTCGAGTGACATTGCGGGGAAGGAGAGAGCGAGGGAAGGAGAGAGAGGGGGAAGGAGGGAAGGAGAGAGGGAGGGAAGGAGAGAGGGAGGGAAGGAGAGAGGGAGGGAAGGGAGAGAGGGAGGGAAGGAGAGAGGGAGGGAAGGAGAGAGAGAGGGAAGGAGAGAGAGGGGGGAAGGAGAGAGAGGGGGGAAGGAGAGAGAGGGGGGAAGGAGAGAGAGGGGGGAAGGAGAGAGAGGGGGGAAGGAGAGAGAGGGGGGAAGGAGAGAGAGGGGGGAAGGAGAGAGAGGGGGGAAGGAGAGAGGGGGGAAGGAGAGAGAGGGGGGAAGGAGAGAGAGGGGGGAAGGAGAGAGAGAGAGGGAAGGAGAGAGAGAGAGGGAAGGAGAGAGAGAGAGGGAAAGAGAGAGAGAGAGGGAAGGGGAGAGAGACAGAGACAGGGCGGGAAGGAGAGAGAGACAGAGAGAGGGAAAAGGAGAGAGACAGGGAAGGAGACAGAGAGGGAAGGAGAGAGAGAAGGAAGGAGAGAGACAGAGAGAGAGGGAAGGAGAGAGAGAGAGGCCCGGAGTTCCCGTGCGCGGCATAGCGCCTGAGGCCGGGCCCGAGTCACCCCAGCTGAGCTCGCGCTTGAGGCCCGGCCCGAGTCACCCAAGCTGAGCTCCCGCTCAGGACCGCCGCCCAACATCAACAAACACCGTCCTCACCTGTGACGATTAGCCGCAGCTTGCTGTTCGCTGGGCGGGGAGGAAGGAGGGAATGGTGCCTGATGGCCGTGAGGGTGTACTCCCACTTCGGGAGAGAGAGAGAGAGGGGGGGGGGGGGAAAGGAGAGAGAGAAATTCCTGAATCAATACTAATGAATGAACAATTTCCTCACCTCCATTTCCATTTTTTTAGCTTCAGGCCCGGCCAGTCTTTAATGGCCACCACTCACCTCACTAACGGCAGTTTGAAGGATTAGGCTCCGCCCACAAACGCCATGAAACGCCCCCCGTGACGCAGCGCGCGAATTGGTCAACCATCATGTCACTCAACGCTAATGAGCGATAGGATTGGTCAACCGCTAATGAGCGAATGTTTTTCCGTTTTTTGAAAGTTTTTTGTCTACTGTCTGAACAATTTTTGTCTGACCAAAAAGTAAATACACCTATGACACTCCTCTGATAAGCTTTCTTTTGATATAACATATGTGTAGGTACGCTCTATAACTTTTGAGTGATGCCCGGACATACACACAGACAGACAGACAGATCGATCCTTTTATATATATTAATTAACTAGCTGGAGTGCCCGGCGGTGCCGAGGGTTTTTTGAGGGCATGTTGTTGTTGGAAGAGAGAGGATCCTGCCGCCTGCCCAGCAACAGGGAGTGGCATCTCAAATCTGCCCAGCGTGTGGGGGTGGGGGCCTAATCCTACAGTCTGCCGTTAGTGTGGGAGCGGGAAAACAGATACAACAGTATTCAAAAAACGCCCAAGAAACGGTAAAAATTCACTCATTAGCGTTGTGTGACGTGATGGTCGATCAATCCTACGGGGGAAGCGCGGTGCGTCACGGGGGGTGTTTCATGGCGTGTGTGGGCGGGGCCTAATCCTGCCGTCAGTGCAGAGGGTTCTTCCTTTCCCTCGGCAATGCCGGGTACTCCAGCTAGTATAAAATAAATTTGCTGTGTATGTATTTGAGCATTACCATTCCATGATATATCTGCAGTTGCACCTTTCCACCACTTAATGGTGCTGCAGATCCCTATACTAATGCATTGCAGCTTTCTGTTGACTTTGGCCCAGAAGCTGCTGGGAAAATAATGGTGAGTTAAATGCATATGTTGTTATTAGTGTTAAAAAAAACAGTAATTTCTGGTGAGGAAGAGTTGCAAATCGTCACAAGGTGCCAGATGATTTGTGCCTTGCTAAAACATGAGCTTGCTGTCAATCTCCCCATGAGTTTCAAGAAATTTAGTCTTTATTACAAAGGGAGATAAGAGTAAAGAAGTCTTACTACAATTGTATAGGGCCTTGGTGAGACCACACCTAGAGTACTGTGTACAGTTTTGGTCTTACCTAAGGAACGATATACTTGCCTTAGAAGTGGGTACAACAAAGGTTCACTAGACTGGTTCCTGGGATAAGGGTGTTGTCCTATGAGAGATTGAGTAGACTAGGTCAATATTCTCTAGAGTTTAGAAGAATGAGAGGTGATCTCATTGAAACATAAAATTCTTAGGGGGCTTGAGTGTGGATGCTGGGAGGGTAGTCCCCCTGGCTGGGGAGTCGAGAACTAGGGGTCACAGTCTCAAAATAAGGGGTCAGCCATTTGCGTATGAGATAAGGAGAAATTTCTTCACTCAAAGCGAGTTCTACCCGAGAGCTGTGGACGCTCAGTCATGGAGTATATTCAAGACAGATCAGTGGACTTTTGGATACTAAGGGAATAAAGGGATATGGGGAATAGTGGAGTTGAGGTCAAAGATCAGCCAGTCTTATTAAATGGCAGAGCAAGCTCGAAGGGCCTACTTCTGCTCCTATTTCTTACATTCTTAAATTGCTGAATTTGTGCTGTTAAAACAAATTAAACTCACCACAAAGTTAGAGCTGGTATTTAACAATGTAAGGACTCTTTCAATGACGAGATGTTCCTGCAATACAACTCAACCTCAGAGGCCCAGAAAAGTAACAACTGAGACTGTGGCGTCTCATTCCTGAAGGTAGTAAATTGAAGTTTAAAAAAAAAAAAATTCTTGCTTTTCCTTTGTCTCATTTCTCTCTCATTCCAATCTTTATTTCTGTCTAATTTGACTCCAATTCACCTCATTACCTCTGTAGTTCCTTTTTCTTTCTGTATCCTTAAATTACATTGGTTAAGGAGATAGACCATGGTCCTGTCATTATCAGCACAAAAATCTTTCTAGCTGGAGGGCAAAAGAAAAAACAAATCAAAGGGGCAAGCTGCCAGGTGCCCAGCTTCAGCAAATTCTGGGCCAGTGTCTGTAACTTAGGAGTTAGATGACTGAACCATACAGGTCTGAACATTGGGTTCAATCCCTGGTCTGTACAGGATCAGTTGATCACAACTGGGACAGAGGTAATTGCAGCAGAGATATTGGTATCAAAGGGAAACAGGCCAGAGAGAAAATGGAGGGGGGGGGGGGGCGGGGAAATGAAAAAAAGTCATGGTCCCTGCATCAGCTACCAAGTGAAAAAGGATTGATGTGATTAGAAACCACTCAATAGCAGCAATAACAGAAAATGCTGGAAAAACTCAGCAGGCCAGGCAACATCTGTGGAGAGAAAATAGAGTCAACGTTTCAGGTGAACCCTTTAGTCTTGACAAAGAAGCACAGGAAATGAAATAGATTAAGAGGCCAGGCTGGGAGAGAACAAAAAAGAGACATTAAGAGGTATTCAAAACGAGACAAAAGACAGCTCTAGATTAGGTGTGAAATGCGCTGGCAGAATGGGAGACATCGTTTTGTTTTGAATACCTCTTAATGTCTCTTCACTTCTTTGTTCTCTCCCAGCCTGGCCTCTTAATCTATTTCATTTCCTGTGCTTCTTTAGTCTTGACTATTTTCTCTCCATGGATGTTGCCTGGCCTGCTGAGTTTTTCCAGCATCTGCAGTATTTTGCTATCGTACTAGATAGCAGCAACTTAGGCAACTCAGCACCTTTCATCCGATAGATAACGATCCAGGTATGTTGTGACTAGTCCATCACTCCATTTCCTCTCTCACAGGAAACACCCCAGTGAATTGGAAAGTTTTTCTATGATCGACTACAAAAAAACAACCCTGGGTCTGAAAATCAATACCATTTTTGGGACGCATGTCTGCTGTGGCTTGGAAATTGGACGATTTCCTTTGTTCCACCATTGGCAGCTATGCCTTTAGTTGCTCAAGCCCTGGAAGTCCCTCCCTAAACCTCTCTGCCTCTCAAGTCACTCCTTATCACAGAATCACAGAAACCCCACAGTGCAGATAGAGGCCATTTCAGCCCATCGAGCCTGCACCGACACATATCCCACCCGATCCCCGTAACCCCTGCACCAACACATATCCCACCCTATCCCCGTAACCCCACGTATTTAATCCCCCTAACACTAAGGGTCAATTTATCATAGCCAATCAACCTAACCTGCACATCTTTGGACTGTGGGAGGAAACCGGAGCACCCGGAGGAAACCCACGCAAACACAGGGAGAATGTGCAAACTCCACACAGACAGTCACCCGGGGCCGGATTCGAACCCGGGTCCCTGGCGCTGTGAGGCAACAGTGCTAACCACTATGCCTTAAAATCTACCTTTGACCAAACTTTGTCACCTGACCTAATCTCTACATGGCGTGTCAAATTTTGTCCAGTAACACCTGTGAAACACCTTGGGGCCTTTAGCTACATTAAAAGGAGTTATACAAATGCAAGCATTTTCAGAATAAGGGAAACTGCCAGCTCCGCCTCAATAGCCTGCAGCTCTGCTCTTCTACCTGCACTGCTGTCTGTGGCTAAAGGTTATGATACTCAACATTAATTGAACTGGGTTATTTCAGGCAGCCATGGATGCTGTCTAGGTGTTTGCCACTTTCCCCAGGGGTTGCTGTGACTCTTCAAAGTTACATTAGACAAGCAGAGAACCCCTGCAGAAACTAAACCCCATGATGTAGTCCTTTCCTTCAAATAAAAAGACAAAGCCTTCAGACTAGTACCCATCCTAGAACATGCCAGACTACTTTGGCCTGCGTGACACTGCACATCACCTGATTTAGTCACAGATTATACCAAGGACAATGCAGATTTTCCTTCAATAACAAATTCCAAAGTGAACAGATGCCTCCCTCTTCTGTGCTTCCCCAGGCATCTAAATATGCCTTTTCATCTATTGTTTTCTTGGATGCAATAAATGCAAGTATTAAGTTAAGAGAAGTGATTATTTGCTCCCGAGACCAAGGTGGCCCTCATTGCAGCGACTGCTGGTTGCAGCTCTGGGGCTTGTGCCTCAGCAGTCCTTATTGATCCGGGGGGGGGGGGGGGGGGGCGCGCGGGGGGGAGAAAGAAAGGATGTGGTGCAGTCCTACAAAAACACCAGTCTCGGGTAGGTCTATTCCAGCAGTCATAATACCACTGGGCTCTGCATTTGCATCCTCACTGATCAACAGGCTAGCTTCTTCAGCAGCATCTCCCAAATCCACAACCACTCAGAAGGACAAGGTAAGCAAGTGTACAACATCACCTCTAAATTCCCCTTCAAGTCACACCATCCTGACTTGGACATACATCACTGTTCCTTCTTTGCTGCTGGGTCAAAATCCTGAAATTCCCTACCCAAAAGCATTGCGAGCACCTTCACCGCATGGACTGCAGCAGTGCACCACCACATACAAGGGCAACTAGGGATGGGCAATAAATGCTTTCCTTTCCAGCGACACCCTGGTATGAAAGCTAGTGCTCGAGGTTCAGTATCCCCCAATTGCCAAAGCAACAACCTGTGCTTCCTTGGAATAGGAAGCACCGACTATACCTGATGTAGGGGCTGCTACAGCTTCCCTATGAATCGGCCACACATTCTATTGATACCAGCAATGAAGAAAAAGTTTGATGTTACCATAAATGTGTACTCCTGCACATCTTGAAACTACATAGCTGCTATTCAAACATCCTTTTGAGCTGATGGCCCCTTCCCCCCAGCAACAGGGAGGAGGAACACTCCAATCAGTCAGCCATTTAGTTCTACAAGCAGCATTTATATAGTGCCTTTAACATAGGAATATGTCCCATGCTACTTGAGTCAAATCAAAAAAACTGACACCAAGCCACAGGTGGTGGTATCAGGACAGATGACCAAAAGCTTGGTCAAAGAGGTAGGTTTTAAGGAGCATCTTAAAAGGACAAGAGGCAGTGAGTTTTAGGAAGGGAATTGTAGCGCTTAGGGTCAAGGTAGCTGAAAGCACAGCCGCCACTGGTGGAGCGATTAAAGTCAGATGCACAAAATGCCAGAATGGTTAAGAGTGCAGAGATCGCAAAGACTTGTAGGGCTGGAGTAGGTTACAGAGATAGGGAGAGGCGAGGCCATGGAGGGATTCGAGAACAAGGATGAGGATTTTAAAACGGAGGCGTTGTCAAACGAGGTCAGTCTAAGTCAGCAAGCACAGGGGTGATGGGTGAACAAGACTTGTTGCGAGTTAGGATAGAGGCAGCAGAGTTTTGTAGGAGTACAAGCTGTTGTAGGGCAGCAGACGGGAACCCAGCCAGGAGAGCATTGGAATAGTCAAGTCTAGAGGTAACAACTGGTGTGGGAGAAATGGGTTTTGCTTCCTGGGACACCGGCATCAGTACTGGGACAGGCTTCACTTGGCCAGTGCTGGGACTAGAATCCTGGCGAATCGAATAACTAGGGCTGTAGAGATGGCTTTAAACTAATTAGGGGGGGGTGGGGGGGAAGGTTTTAAGAGAGCGAAAAATAAAAATGACAGCGGAGAAGGCAATAGAGCAAGGTAGCAGTGGGGGAATTAAAAAACAGAATGTGTCAGGGACAGGATGTATATAATGATAAAGGTAAAGGGGTAAAAGCAGGAATAAATTGTCAGAAAACATATTTGAAAGTTCTTTATCTGAATGCACGCAACATTCGTAACAAAATTGACGAGTTGACGGTGCAAATAACTACGCATGGGTATGATCTGCTGGCCATTACGGAAACATGGCTGCAAGATAATCATGACTGGGAACTAAACATACAAGGGTATTTGACAATTAGGAAGGACAGACAGGAAGGAAAGGGAGGTGGGGTTGCTATGTTAATCAAGGATAGAATCACTGCAATAGTCAGAAATGATATTGGGTCAAAGGATCAGGATAGTGAAACAGTTTGGGTGGAGATAAGGAATAATAAGGGGAAAAAAACACTAGTGGGCATAGTCTATAGGCCTCCTAACAGTTGCAACTCTGTTGGTCGGAGTATAAATCAGGAAATAGTTGGGGCTTGTAATAAGGGAACAGCTATAATCATGGGGGATTTTAACTTTCATATTGACTGGAATCAAATTGGGCATGGCAGCATTGAGGAAGAGTTCATAGAGTGTATTAGGGACAGGTTCCTTGAGCAGTATGTAACTGAACCAACCAGGGGGCAGGCAATCTTAGATCTGGTCCTGTGTAATGAGACAGGATTAATAAAAAATGTCCTAGTAAAGGATCCCCTTGGAATGAGTGACCATAATATGGTTGAATTCCAAATTCAGTTTGAGGGTGAGAGAGTTGGATCTCAAACCAGCGTACTAAGCTTAAATAAAGGAGACTATGAAGGTATGAGTAGAATTGACTAAAGTGGACTGGGAAAACAGGTTAAAGTGTAAGACGGTACAAGAGCAGTGATCTACATTCAAGGAGATATTTCACATCTTTCAAGATAAATATATTCCACTGAGGAAAAAAGGGGAGTAAAAGAAAAGACAGCCATCCGTGGCTAAAGGATAGTATTTGACTGAAAACAAGGGCATATAAATTAGCCAAATCTAGTGGGAGGATAGAAGATTGGGAAGCATTTAAAAGCCAGCAAACAATAACTAAAAGATTAATTAAGAAAGGGAAGATAGATTATGAAAGTAAACTAGCAAAAAATATAAAAACAGAGCAAGAGTTTCTACAGCTATATAAAAAGAAAAAGGGTGGCTAAAGTGAACGTTGGTCCCTTAGAGGATGGGACTGGGAAACTAGTGGTGGGGAACATGGAGATGGCAAAGACACTGAACAAATATTTTGTATCAGTCTTTACACTAAAAATATCCCAACACTGGACAAACAGGGGGCAATTGGGGGGGGGGGGGGGGGGGGAGGAGCTAAACACAATTAAAATCACTAAGGAGCTGGTACTCAGTAAAATAATGGGACTTTAGGCGGATAAATCCCCCGGACCTGATGGCCTACATCCTAGGGTCTTGAAAAGTGGTGGTAGGGATTGTGGATGCATTGGTGATCATTTTCCAGAACTCCCTGGACTCAGGAAAGGTCCCGGCCGATTGGAAAACTGCTAATGTAACACCCTTAATAAAGAAGGGAAGTAGACAAAAAGCTGGAAACTATAGACCAGTTAGCCTAACATCTGTAGTTGGCAAAATGTTGGAGTCCATTATTAAGGATACAGTAACAGAGCATTTGGATAAACATAATTTAATAGGACAGTCAGCATGGTTTTATGAAGGGGAAGTCATGTTTGACAAATTTGCTCGAATTCTTTGAGGATGTAACATACAGGGTGGATAAAGGGGAACCAGTGGATGTAGTGTATTTGGACTTCCAAAAGGCATTTGACAAGGTTCCACACAAAAGATTACTGATCAAGATAAAAAAATTTAAAAAAAAATCACAGGATTGGGGGTAATATACTGGCATTGGTGGAAGATTGGCTATCTAACAGAAAACAAAGCGTTGGGATAAATGGTTCGTTCTCGGGCTGGCAATCAGTAACTAGTGGTGTTCTGCAGGGGTCAGTGCTGGGACCCCAACTCTTTACAATCTATATTAATGATTTGGAGGAAGGGACCGAGTGCAACATATCCAAGTTTGCCGACAATACAAAGATGGGAGGGAAAGCAGTGAGTGAGGACATAGACAGGCTAAGTGAGTGGGCAGAGATTTGGCAGATGCAATATAATGTTGGAAAATGTGAGGTTATGCACTTTGGCAGAAAAAAATCAAAGAGCAAATTAATATCTAAATGGAGAGAAACTGCAAAGTGCTACAGTACAAAGGGATCTGGGGGGTCCTGGTGCATGAAACACAATAAGTTAGTATGCAGGAAGGCCAATGGAATCTTGGCTTTTATTGCAAGGGGGATGGAGTATAAAAACAGGGAAGTCTTGCTGCAGTTATACAGGGTATTGGTGAGGCCACACCTGGAATACTGCGTGCAGTTTTGGTTTTCATATTTAAGAAGATATACTTGCTCTCGAGGCGGTTCAGAGAAGGTTCACTCGGTTGATTCCAGAGATGAGGGGGTTGACGTATGAGGAAAGGTTGAGTAGGTTGGGACTCTACTCATTGGAGTTCAGAAGAATGAGAGGCGATCTTATCGAAACATAGAAGATTGTGAAGGGGCTTGATCAGGTGGATGCGGTGAGGATGTTTCCACTGATGGGTGAGATTAGAACTAGGGGGCATAATCTTAGAATAAGGGGCTGCCCTTTCAAAACTGAGACTCAGGAGGGTAGTAAATCTATGGAATTTGCTACCCCAGAGAGCTGTGGAAGCTGCAACATTAAATAAATTTAAAATGGAGATAGACATTTTCCTAGCAGATAAGGGAATTAGGGGTTACGGGGAAGAGGGCAGGGAAGTGGACGCGAGTCTAGATTCAGATCAGCCATGATCCTATTGAATGGCGAAGCAGGCCCGAGGGGCCGTATGGCCTACTCCTGCTTATGTTCTTAACTTGCCTTTATATAGCGCCTTTAATGTAGTAAAACATCCCGAGGCACTTCACAGGAGCGTCAGCAAAGCAAATTTAACACTGAGCCACACGAGATATTAGGGCAAACGCTTGGTCAGAGGTAGGTTTTAAAGAGTGTCTTAAAAAGGAGGAAAGAGGCGGAGAGGTTTAGGGAGGGAATTCTAGAGCGTGGGGTCGCAGCAGCAGAAGGCACAGATGAGGGTTTGAGCAGCAGATAAGCGGAGGCAGTGTCGGAGTCGGGTGATGTTACGGAGGTGGAAGTAGGCAGTCTTGGTGAGGGAGCGGATGTGGTCAGAAGCTCATCTTGGGGGTCAAACACAACACCAAGGCTGCAAATGGTCTGGCTCAGCTTCAGACAGTTGCCCAGGAGAGGGATGGAAATGGTGGTCAGAGAACAGAGGTTGTGGCAGTAATAATCCGTATAAAATGAGATGTGGCAAAAAAGAAATTTGGTTTAAAAAAAGGTATTGAAGCTGTCATTTTATTAAAGCATTAACTTTGTGGATAACTTAACACCTGATCAATAGCATGCCCTGGGTGCTTTGGACTTTGTAAATCATACACCAGATGCGTCTAGAAGAGAGAAAGTGCAAGAATTGAACACAAACTATTTAGAAAATGTTTTATTGACAAATTGTTAGCACACACATTTTTAAAAATATCTACTAATTTCATCAATAGTAGTTAATCATTGATCAGGTTACAAAATGTTAATGGTCAATGATCCCCAAGTTAAATACCCATTTGCCCCTATTCGTAATAGATGGAAGGAAGCAGCAAACTTTATATTGCAGCTATACTGAATCTACATTATTCAGCCATTCTACCTTTGGTGTAGTAACTCAGCATCACTATAGTACATAGGTCAGTTTACCTGCAGTCATACAAGGTTTGGTGCAATAGCCAATTCCCCAGTGAACAAGTGAATGTTAATCCCAGCAATGAGCATGGAATTCAGCAGTCAATCCCGGAAATCCAACATCAAATCACCACACAGGAATTGTTCAAATCATTCAGATGTATTGCATGTGCCACTCACTCACTCTCTTTGCAAGTGTAATACATCTTCTCCAACCTAAGAAGGGCTTGAATTGCTGAGCAGCTACAACTACAGGTTTTAGCAAATAAAGTAGGTCACAGTATAACTAGTCCAAGAAAAAATTCTCAACTTCACTACTTACATCATCAGTGTAAACAGACTTAGTTACAAATGCCTAACTGTATGGCTTAGCCTGCTACCTACAAACAGCACTGCCAAAATGTAGGATAAACAGTTGCTATCAATATTCCACCTACTGCATGCAGTAGCACTGCTCCACACAAGACTTTACTGGCACAATCAAAGCCATCTTAATCATCAGAAGAATCATCATCATCAAAATCCTGATTAAAATCAGACAGATCTGAATCAAAGAGTTCATACTGAAAGTGCACTAAGTTCTCTAAAAAGGAATCATCGAGGGAAAGAATACCAAGAAGGCGAAGGGTATGGTCATAGTCGTCATCCTCGTCGCAATCATCATCGTAGTCATAGTCTTCCCACATAATTCCCAACGGAGGCTGTGGGATATACAAGACATTAAATCCTCCAAGATTTTAAAAAGTCAGTTGTATAATGTTTCTGATCAGGTTCAACCTAAAGTCAAACAGCGATTAATTATATTCTTAATTTCCTTTTCCTTGTTGGCCACCCTGGAGAAGGTAAGCAGACAACCCATCAGTCCACTGCAGCCGTTGCCCTGCAGTGCTGGCTAGCTGCTGCAATCACAGCTTTAGATGTTTCTTGCAGGGAAATGGCAAATCTTGTTGTTCACCATTGAAAAATACCATTTGCAGCATTGCCAAAGTTGAACCACTTCAAACAGCAGATCCTTGCTGGCACAGCAAGTACATCCAATTGGCTGAGGTAGAGATTTGGGTCTCAATCTGGGGGATATTTCAGCCAGGCTGGCAGTAAGAGTACTATATTTAGCCTGGGTTGGGGAGAGGAGGTTGGATGGGAAAACTGTTTTCTTCTATCCAGCAACCCCTGTACACATACCTGTCAGCGAATCATTCCTCCTCCCAGTGAATAGTCTGCCAATACCAGTCAAGGCAGAAAAGTAGGTGGCATATCACAATGAAATACACATACAATACAGAAAGTTAGCTAGATTATGCCACGCAGGGAATGGGAACCTTGACTGATATTTTGTCTCTCCCAATTCCAGGGGAGTCGAGGCCAATTGTATTTTTCCCCATTTGTAGAACATGCCCAAGTAATTAGAGAGCAATACTTTACAGCAATAAACAGCCCCAAGTGAGACACAGCAAGCAATTGGTAATAAAACCCAGGTAAAAGCTTTCCTTTTTCCTTCCTTCTCTACCTTGTCAAGATTACAAGAATCATAGAATCTTACAGCACAGTAGGTGGCCATTCAGCCCGTCGTGCCTCCTTTGAAAGAGCTATCCAATCCACTCTCTTCCCCATAACCCTTCAAATTTCTCCTTCAGGTATATATCCAATTCCCTTTTGAAAGTAACTATTGAATCGGTTTCCATCAAACTTTCAGGCAGTGCATTCTAGATCACAACTCTGCTCCCCTCTGGTTCTTTTGCCAATTATTTTAAATCGGTGTCTTCCTGCCAGTGGAAAGTTTCTTATTTACTATAAAACCCCTCAATTTTGAACTCTTAAATCTCCCCTTAACCTTCTATGCTCCAGAGAACCATCTCAGCTTCTCGAATCTCTCCACATAACCAAAGTGCTTCATCCTTGGTGCAATTTTGGTAAATTTCCTCTGCATCTACTCCAAGGCTGACATCCTTCCTAAAAAAAGTGCCCAGAATTGGACAACACTCTAGCTGAGGCCGAACCAGTGATTTATCAAAGGTTTAGCATAACCTCCTTGCTTTTGTTCTCATGTCTCTATAAAGATAAGGATCCTATATGCTTTAACAGCTTTATAAATGGTTAAGACACTCAAGAAGCTCGACACCATCCAGGACAAAGCAGCCTGCTTGATTGCCACCCCATCCACCACCTTAAACATTCGCTCCCTCCACCGCCTTCGTACCGTGGCTGCAGTGTACAATCTACAAGATGCACTGCAGCAACTCACCAAGGCTTCTTCGGCAGCACCTCCCAAACCTGTGACCTCTTCCACCTAGAAGGACAAGGGCAGCAGGCACATGGGAACACCACCACCTCCAAGTTACACACCATCCTGACTTAGAAGTAGATCGCCGATCCTTCCTCGTCGCTGGGTCAAAATCCTGGAACTCCCTAACACCGCTGTGGAAGTACCTTCACCACACGGACTGCAGCGGTTCAAGGTGGCGGCTCACCACCACCTTCAAGGGCAACTAGGGATGGGCAATAAATGAGGGCCTTGCCAGCGACGCCCACATCCCATAAACACACTTTAATTGCTGTTTTCAGTCTTTGATTGTAGGCCAAATATGTCTAAATAGGCAAGTTTATTGGGCAAAACGAGTGAATTAGGTTTCTAAATGTTAATTCTAAAGTTTGTATTTTTAATATAGTTTTGCATGTTCAGTTGACAAGCAGTTTCTCAAGCAATCAACTGTACACTGGGCCCCCAATTTCATACAAGGGACGGCAAAAGATAGTCTTCCTGACAAGTTAGATCCAGAGCGATTCGAGGCACGAAGCTCAAATGCCTTCTCGCCCCTCCTTTTACTGCACCCTTTCACCAAAGAGCCATTGAGCCAGATTTCCAGAAAACATGACTTGCCACTGACTGCAAAGATCAATCTTGAACATTACCAAATCTGGTCTGCATTATAAACATGGGATGGAAGTGGTTCAATATGGGGTAATTTGCCATGAACAGGATTTATACCTTTGTCTTAAATTGCACCAGATAAGAGTGCAAAAATGTTGTTGAATTTGGGTATATTTAGCTCATTCAATTAACAGGCTTCCGCATGTATACAAACAATCTACATCACACCAGCGAACAGTTTCACTAGAAGCTTACATACAAACATCAAAAAATTTGAAATTTATGCTCAGTTCTTAGATGTTTTATTTTTGGAAAGGAGAGTAAAACTGAGAGCTGCTGAAGGCTCAACTTATTTAAAAGACTTGCAGTTTAATTTGACTGGAGACAAGGCAAAGGTTAGATGATTTAATACGTAGCCCGTCATTAAACAGCCTGTGATAGACCACATCAGTACTTGTCGCAATATATAGTATTCTCTTACCGGATTGCTTCGCCTCCTTGGCCGATGCCGGGTAGGCCGATATCCCTCTGGAAACTCATGTAAGTAAATGCATTCAGATTTAAAAGGACATCTGCCATTACTTCGTAGAAAAAACTTGCATCGTATTTTTCTGTGAAAAGAATCAGTCATTACAGATGTGAATCATCTGTGCAGCTGGGATAGGATTTTTTAAAATTTTCTCCTCTTCCTCCACCAATTTTCTCACCACCACTCTTTCCCTGTCTCCTTGCTGTAGCAAGTTCCAAAGTGCCAGCCACCCTCATACTTTGCCTGAATAACCAACCTTTCTTCATGTGCCACCTAGATAGCATGTTTCAGCAGGCTGTATGACTTGATGGGCATGCTCAATCCTACATGTACCTCCATCAGCAGGAATGGATAATGCTCAGGAACACTAGCCAAATCAGAGACAGAGACCGAGTCAGTGCCCAAAGGCACTGGCCCATCAGAAAGTGGTTGCATTTGGGAAGTTCAAGTCCAAGGCTTCAGATATTCACAATTAGCAGGCTAAAGGATCCTTATGGGGAGGGGGTGGGGAAGAAAGTTAGTAATTCATGGTCAAAAGTTGATCACATTTAAAACAAAAAAAACAGGATTGTTGTTAGGGCATGAATGCCATACCAGAAATAGTGGTGGAAGCTGAATCATAACTTTAAAAAGGAATGTGGATAAGTGCATGAAAAAGAAAATTGTTAAAAACCATACAAAAAGGGAAGGGGAATGCAACCACTGAGCCACAGACACACGTGGCCAAATGACCTCCTTCAGCGTTTTAACTTTTTTGATTTGACCTTATTACATCATACCACAACTTGCCCGAGAAGGGTCAGTCAATATTCTATCCAACAGGATGCAGCCAGAAACAACTAATGAGGGAAGATTGACTTGGGCAGTTGCTGGGAGGAAAACAAATTTTAGGAAAATGGTACAAGAGCACCAACAATTTCCCATAACAATGAATGCTCCAGGAACCCCAATTCAACAAGTAGTTACCAACTTTGCATTTGAACTTCAGAATACAAAGAACATGTGGCAAATTTGTTACCACCTGTGCAATGTAACTACAAGGTATTTTAAACGCAACATTCTGTCATGCAATGGTCCCACTGCTCTATCAAGTGGACCTTATGCACCCCTGAACCAGAAGCCACAGGTCCTGCGATCTTCTACCCTTACAAACAGCTCAAGCCATTTAGGGCTCTTATCCTAAATAGTGCCTACTGAATTTACTTCAAAGCCATTCGACACTACAGCATTTTCAATACGTGACATTCAAGCTCAGCTCAGATTCTGAATTAATTAGATCAGAAATTAAAGTGCACCTACACAACAGTACAGGTGATGTACACAGCTGAAACTACCAGATTTTTCAATCTATAAAGAAAATGGGTAATGCACAGGAGGCTAGAGTTGCAAAAACAGTTAGGGAGGGGCAAGGTCATGTTAGTGGTAATATATAGAGCTGGATTGAGAACCGGCTGGTAGGATGTTGGCAGAAAGTAGTTATAGATTGATTTGGATCCATTTGTAGACCAGTGTCCTGCAGGGATCAGTGTTGGGACTGTTGCTCTTTATTTTTACGATCTAGATCCTTGGCTTCGCCTAGTCTCTGTGCCGGGAGCAAGCGGAAGCAGCGCAAGTCAACCCAAACACCCCACCCACCTGCCCCTTCAACCACCGACTGCCCCACATGTAACAGAGACTGCCGAAGAAGTATTAAGAGAGAGAGGAAAAAAGTTATGCTAAACCTTTATAAAACACTGGTTAGCCTTCAGCTGGAGTATTGTGTTCAATTCTGAGCACCACACTGTAGGAAGGATGTCAAGGCCTAGGAGAGGGTGCAGAAGAGATTTACTAGAATGTTACCAGGGATAAGGGACTTCCAGTTACAGGAAACTTTGGTTTATCCGGAGGTTGTATTTCCGGAAACCTCAATCTACCGGCAGAAATCAGGAGCCGTTTTGTTAGGTTTTTTTCCTTCTCCTGGCTTAGTTTTCAAGTCAGGCTCTGGAAAGACTCTGAAGCTGTTGCTAAGCTACCGAGACGTTTCCAAGGTACGGGCTGACTGTTTACAAGCGGTTGCTAAGCAACAGTGTTTGTTGCCAGATACGGAGATGAAAACCTCCGTATGCTTCAACATTAACTTTGTATGATCGGCAACAGCTCGGTCCCATCGGTGCCGGATATAACAAAGTTTCCTGTATGTGGAGACTGGAGAAGCTGCGGTTGCTCTCCTTAGAGCAAGGTTCCCAAGAGGAGATTTGATAGGTGTTCTTAATCCATGAATGGCTTTGATAGAGTAAATAAGAAACTGTAAAAGGAGAAACTTTTTCCAGTGGCAGAAGGGTCAGTGACCAGAGGACACAGATTTAAGGGGATTGGCAAAAGAACCAGAGGAGACAGGAGGAAACTTTTTTTTAAAAATATAAACACAGCGAGAATTGTGGTGATCTGGAATGCACTGCCTGAAAGGTTGGCGGAAGCAGATTCAATAGTAACATTCAAAAGAGAATTGGATAAATACTTGGAAGGGGGAAAAAAATTACAGGGCTATGGAGAAAGAGCAGGGGAGTGGGATTAATTGGATAGCTCTACCAAAGACCCGGCACAGGTACGATGGGCCAAATGGCCTCCTGCGCTGTATCATTCTGTAATTCTAGATCTTCACACTGAACTTGCGTCCAAAAAAGGTGAAAGGACAAAAGCCTCGGAGCCCAGTGAAATACAGCGTTGAGTGAAACAGTATGGAGCTCCGAATTAAAATGCAGATTGTGTTGTGAATCCACTGTTGTCAACCGTTCTGATCCTGAACTGCTGCACAAACCCTGTTGTGTAAAGCTCCCACATTAGTGTGCTGACGAAAATGTGCTATATAATCTAGAATGTACTGCCTGAAAGGGTGGTGGAGGCAGACTCAAATCATGGCTTGCAAAAGGGAATTGGAGAAGTACTTGAAGGGAAAAAAATTGCAGGGGTAAGGGCGGGGGAGTGGGACTAGCTGAAGTGCTCTTGGAGAGCCAGTACGGGATCAACAGGCCAAATAGCCTCCTTCTGTGCGGTAACCATTCTATGTAGATGTTGGAAGCACGACCTGGAAATCTGCAGGTGATGCAAAGATCTGTGCGATTATTAAAACTGTAGACTATGCTTGGCTGCTTCAGATGGATTTTGATGTGCTGGAAAATTGAGCTCCTGACTGGCAAATGATGTTTAATTTGGAAAAGTGCAGTGTTGTACACGTGGGCAGGGTAAGTGCTCAATAAACCTTCAGGGAAAAGCACGAGATCTCTGGGCATTCTAATGTATACATCTTTAAAAAAGGTACATGAGCAATGCTGTGAAGTGATAGCAAGAGCGAATTGAGTGTTGGGGTGCATTCATAGGACAATTGAGAAACAAGGCAAGGCATGATATTTTATCCTTGTACAAGATCTTGGTCAGGCCTCACTTGGAATACTGTGTCCAGTTTTGGTCTCCTCACGTGGCGAGTGGTATTGAGGCTTTCCAAAGGGTAAAGGAGGGCCACTAGACCAATTCCCAGTAAAAAGCATCTTGGTTATCAAGATAGGGAGCTTTACACTTAGAAGTGTAGACTTGGGGGTTATCTGATTGAGGTTTAAGGTGATGAAGGCAATAGATTATGTTCTAGTTGACAGTTTGTTCCATTTAATAGATTTAGGGAGGACCGGGTGATATACCTATCAATTCATTCCATGAAAAGCGACGAGTTAAGATAGTAACTATAGGTTTTTATTGGCTAAATAACAGAGCCCACCCTCGTGGGTGATCGGTTCCAACAAGGAAGAATACTAGCCAATCAGTCACCTTTATACCTGGGCAAGCAGGCGGAGCCATGGGCGGAGTCAGCGGAGGTATGCCTAGGTATAACAGCGTGCGTGGCAAGAGGTAACCTTGTGTAGTGATAACAACAGTGTAAACAGTGATAACAACAGTGTAACAATAGTGAACGGTTGTGAACAATAACAGTGGTTTACCACATTCACCCCTTGTTTAAAATTGAGTCCGGCGGGGTGAAGTGTACTACCAGTTCGTGTATGTCAGTCTATCAGGAGGCCTCGTAAGCCTTTCTGATCGGCGCAGCAGCGGCGGCGGTGGTGCAGTATCCGATGTTAGTACTGGTGTCTGCGTGGTCGACGAAGGCTCCTGGGGTTCCGGCATGCCGCCTACAGGAGCTAGATTTGGGGGAGTGGTGGGGGATAACGGTGGTATCTCAGGGGTGCCCGAGGGTGCGAGGTCTCGCAAGGAGACTGTGTCCTCCCGCCCGTCTGGGTATGCCACATAGGCATACTGGGGGTTGGCGTGCAGGAGGTTCACCCTCTCGACCAGGGGGGGTCCGTTTTATGGGTCCTCACGTGCCTCCGCAGTAGGACGGGCCCAGGAGAAGTCAGCCATGTCGGTAGCGAGGTTCCCGATGTGGACTTCCTGGGGAAAACGAACATTTGCTCATGAGGGGTGGCATTGGTGGCAGTACAAAGCAGTGACCGGATGGAATGGAGCGCTGCCGGGAGGACTTCCTGCCAGCGAGAGGTTGGGAGGCCCTTAGACTTTAGGGCTAAGAGGACGGCCTTCCAAACTGTCGCGTTCTCTCTTTCCACCTGGCCGTTCCCCCGGGGGTTGTAGCTGGTGGTCCTGCTCGCAATACCTCTCGCGAGCAGGAACTGGCGAAGTTCCTCGCTCATGAAGGATGAGCCCCGGTCGCTATGTATATAGTTCGGGAACCCGAACAAGGCGAAGAGGTCGTTCAGGCATTTGATGACCGTGGTACTGGTCATGTCTGGGCAGGGGATGGCAAAGGGGAAACGGGAGTACTCGTCAATAATGTTGAGGAAGTACACATTACGGTCAGAGGACGGGAGGGGCCCCTTAAAATCGATGCTCAAGCGCTCGAAGGGGCGGGTGGCCTCGATCAGGCTTGCTCTATCCGGCCTATAGAAATGCGGTTTGCATTCGGCACAGGCTTGGCAGTTCCTGGTCATGGGACCTCCTCGATGGAGTAGGGCAGGTTGCGGGCCTTAATGAAGTGGTAAAGTCTAGTGACCCCGGGGTGGCAGAGGTCGTTGTGGAGGGTCCGCAGTCTATCAACTTGCGCGTTGGCGCATGTACCTCATGATAGAGCATCTGGGGGCTCGTTGAGTTTACCAGGCCGGTACAAGATATCGTACTCGTAGGTGGAGAGCTCAATTCTCCACCTCAAGATCTTGTCGTTCTTGATTTTGCCCCTCAGCTTGTTATTAAACATAAAAGCAACCGAACGCTGGTCGGTGGGGAGGGTAAATAGTTTGCCTGCCAGGTAATGCCTCCAGCGTCGTACCGCTTCCACAATCGCCTGGGCCTCCTTCGCGACAGAAGTGTGTCGGATCTCAGGGCCCTGGAGGGTCCTTGAGAAGGCAGCCACAGGTCTCCCCGCCTGGTTAAGGGTTGCAGCTAGGGCGAAGTCGGATGCATCGCTCTCCACTTGGAAAGGGATGGACTCATCCACTGCGTGCATTGTGGCCTTCGCAATGTCTCCTTTTATGAGGGAGAAGGCTGCGCATGCTTCTGCTGTCAGGGGGAAGGAGGTGGACTTCATGAGGGGTCTGGCTTTGTCCGCATAATTGGGTACCCATTGGGCATAGTAAGCTAAGAGCCCCAGGGTTCTCTTCAGTGCCTTTTGACAGTGGGGAAGGGGAAGCTCCATGAGGGGGCGCATTCTTTCGGGGTTGGGGCTGATGACTCCGTTCTCTACTACGCAGCCGAGGATGGCAAGGCGCGAGGTGTTAAACATACATTTCTCCTTATTGTAAGTGAGATTCAGCCGTTGGGCCGTACGGAGGAATTTCTCCAGATTTAACATCATGGTCCTGCTGGTCGTGGCCGCAGATGGTGACGTTATCTAGATAAGGAAACGTGGCCTGCAGCGCGTTCTGGTCAACCAGCCGGTCCATCTCCCTTTGGAAGACCGAAACCCCGTTGGTGACGCCGAAGGGAACCCTAAGGAAGTGGTAGAGGCAGCCATTCGCCTCGAAGGCAGTATACCAGCAGTCCTCAGGGCGGATAGGGAGTTGGTGATAGGCCGACTTAAGGTCGGTGGTGGAGAATACCCGATTTAAGGTCGATGGTGGAGAATACCCGGTACTGTGCAATCTGGTTGACCATATCAGATATGCGGGGAAGGGGGTATGCGTCCAGCTGGGTGTACCGGTTTATGGTTTGGCTGTAGTCGATGACCAGGCGGTGTTTATTGCCGGTCTTAACGACTACGACCTGGGCACGCCAGGGGCTGGTGCGCCCCTCGATGCCCTCCTTCAGGAGTCGCTGCACCTCAGAGCTAATAAAAGCTCTGTCCCCGGCGCTGTACCGCCTGCTCTTGGTAGCGACGGGTTTACAGTCGCGGGTGAGGTTAGCGAACAAGGAGGGGGGCGGGACTTTGAGAGTGGAGAGGCCGCAGGTGGTACACGGCAGGCGGTTTAAAAACTGCTGGTTGTAGACTGAGTGGGGGGGAGGGATCCACCGTATGCCAAAGTGACACTTTGAAGGTGGCATTGGAAATCCAGCCCTAGTAGGACAGCAGCGCAGAGCTGGGCAGGACGAGAAGTTTAAAGTTTTTATATTCCGTGCCCCTAACCGACAGGGTCACCACACAGTAGCCGCTGACGTCTGTTGAATGGGACTTCGACGCCATCGAGATCCGATGGCGCGTTGGCCGGACAGTGAGGGAGTAGCAGCGCACCGTGTCTGAGTGAATAAAACTCTCTGCTCCCGCTGTCGAACAGGCAGGTCGTGGCGTGGCCGTTTACTTCGATGTCCATCATGGACCTGGACAGATGATGCGGGAGAGCTTGGTCAAGCGTGACGGAGGCCAGTGTATGGCTGAGTGAGCTGCTGTAGTCAGCAGGTGAGGCGGTGGTCGGGTCTGGAGACAAAATGGCGCCCATGACGCGGATCCCCACGAGGTCGAAGTTGGACAAAGTGGCAGAGAAGATGGCTGCCCCCACGACTCACATGAGGCACTGCTGGCGTCTGGGGCTTTCCCCCTGCAGGAGTTTGCGAAGTGGCCTTTTTTTCCGCATCCGGAGCAGGTCGCGTTCCTTGCAGGGCAGCGCGCCCTTTGATGTCTCGCCTGGCCACAGAAATAGCAGCTGGCGGCCCGATCGCAGGGCTCCGCTGCCGCAGCAGGTCCCGAGGGTGGCGGTCCCGATCGATTCCGGGACACCGACGCCGTAGGAGGTCCCGGGGCGGCGGTGCGAGGGGTATTGCGGCCGAAGTCGGGCCCGAGTCCCAGGGTCGCGCAGCACTGTACCCGGAGTACGCCTCGAGGTCCCGATGGGCCACTTCCAGGGAGCGAGCGAGGGCTGCAGCTGCTTTCAAGCCGAGGTCCTTTGATTCGAGCAGTCTTCGCCGTGAGTAGTCGGACCGAAGGCCTTTCACGAAAGCATCACGGATATTTCCTTCAGCATGTTGTGCAGCCGATACAGCTTTAAAGTCACAGTCCCTGCCGAGTGTTTGTAGCGCCCGTAAAAATTCATCTACAGACTCTCCTGGCTGTTGCGAGCGGGATCTTAGGAGATGTCTGGCATACATTGAATTTACTGGGCTCCGGTACTGCTCTTTTAGCAGGTCGAGGGCCTCCTCGTATGTAGCAAGGTCCCGGATGAATGCAAATACTTTAGGGCTCACCTGGGCGGTCAGAACTCTTAGTTTGTCGGCTTCCGATGGCACGCCGGAGGCTACCAGGTAGGATTCAAAGCAGCTCAGCCAGTGATCGAAGTCGAGGGCTGACTTTGCTGCCTGTGGATTTAGATCCAGGTACGGCAGTCGGAGGGCTCGCAGCCAAGTCGGCTGCTGGGGCTGTTGTAGCTGGCTGTTTGGCTGCTCCAGTCCATTCATTTCAAAATTTAGCCAATAAAATTGATATACCTATCAATTCATTCCATGAAAAGCGACGAGTTAAGATAGTAACTATAGGTTTTTATTGGCTAAATAACAGAGCCCACCCTCGTGGGTGATCGGTTCCAACAAGGAAGAATACTAGCCAATCAGTCACCTTTATACCTGGGCAAGCAGGCGGAGCCATGGGCGGAGTCAGCTGAGGTATGCCTAGGTATAACAGCGTGCGTGGCAAGAGGTAACCTTGTGTAGTGATAACAACAGTGTAAACAGTGATAACAACAGTGTAACAATAGTGAACGGTTGTGAACAATAACAGTGGTTTACCACACCGGGGGGGGGGTCACAATTTTAAGTTGTACAAGGCCAGATCTAGGTTAGATGTTAGGAGGTGGTTCTTTTCACAGAATAGTGAACCTCTGGAACAGGCTGCCGTGTCGTGCCGTGGACACGGATTTGCTGAATTTTTCTTCAAGCGAGAGCTGGACGTGTTTCTGGCTGGGGTGGAGATCACCTCTTACAAAAAAGGTAGGTACTGCAGGGAATTCAGGGTCAGTGATCTCCTGGACTAGTCACGAGTGCCTAGATAAGTCAGAGACAAATTTCCCAGAATTTTTATCCCCTTCCAAATTGGCCTGGGTTTTTTTTAATCTGGTTTTTCACCTCTCCCATGGTTTTGGGTGGGGTGAAGAGTATATATTGTGATGCACAAGTTATCAATTGAGTGGGACAGGCTGGATGGACCAGAGGGTCTTTACCTGACAGTCTTTAGATGAGGAGTTTGGGGACCAGGAGCCAATGTAGGTCAGTGTTGGGCGAGCAGGGCTTGAGGAAGGAGACGAGGATACAGGCAGCTGTTTCGGATGAGCTGAAATTTATGGAGGTGGGCCAGGAGGGCATTGGAATAGTCGAGTCCGGGGGAGAAGACAAAGGCATAGATTAGGGTTTTAGCCACAGGTGTCTTGAGGCAGGGGTAGAGACCGGCATTGTTAGAGGTAGCAGTAGGCAGCCTTTGTATTGCAAAGGATACAAGCTTGGAAGATCAGTTTGGTGACAAATAAGACACCAAGATGACAAACAGTCTGGCTAAACCAGAGACAGTGGTGGAATTAATGGAGAGGGTACAGAGGTTATGGCAGGGGCTGAAGACTATGGCTTTGGTCTTCCCAATATTTCACTGGAGGAAACTGCAACTCATCCAAGATTGGATGCCAGACAAGCAGGTTGATGACAAGCAATGGAGGTGGTCGAGCGAGATGGTGATCAGGTAAAGCTGGGTCGTCAGAGCATACATATGGAACCTGCCCCCATGTCTTTGGATGTAGTCACCAAATGGAGGAGACGACGACGATTCCCTGCTCTTCAAATAGTGCCACAAGATCCTTAATGTCTACTTAAACTGCCTTGAGGGCTTCTTCAGTTTTGTCCTCATACAAGTAGGAACCATCCTTTAATGTTCAACCCTCCCTTTCTAGGGTTTTTTTCCCCCCACAGGAGGGAGAAGTGCTCCTCAAGCTTAATAAAATGAAGATTTGTTTAGGGATTACTTCCAATAGTGATAACCCAGGTCATTCTGGAAATAGTCACAACCAATTTTGCATTACAATCTAATCCGTTAAGATTAATGTTAAAATACAAACAGTGGAATTAAAAAGGTCAAGCATTTGATCTTAAGGAAAATTGTGCAGGTCCATAGCATATTCAGAATTAAGGAACAAATTAAAATACTTTTTCCATTGTGATATTGCAGTAGCTATATGCAAACCTACCTCTTTTCAGCTTTGAACTCGTCAATGAGCTTCTGTTTCTGTTCATCAACTACCCAGTACCTGTGTGGTATGAAGTAACTGGACACTACTCTACATTCAGGACATGCCCTGCAAATAAAGGAGATCTTTGAAGGTCTTAATTTTCCCCAGAGTGCATTCAAAGAAAAAAAACCACAGCCCCTTTCCACAGTCTAAAAGACTGGCTGGGCCAGCCCTTCACAAATGCCAGCAGCAGCACCCTGCAAATTTCAAGCCAGATCATGCAGTATTGATTTAAGATTTACTTATCCAAACAACTATTTAGAAGCAAAATGATCCAATTTGAGATAGCCACAGTCTCAACCACCAG
Organism: Somniosus microcephalus; assembly: GCF_052327205.1. NCBI lineage: Eukaryota > Metazoa > Chordata > Chondrichthyes > Squaliformes > Somniosidae > Somniosus > Somniosus microcephalus. The sequence goes on from NC_141004.1 coordinate 55,104,138, forward strand.
CTTAAATTGCTTTCAGATAGTAAACATCCATTTTCCCTTTCCTACAAGGCTACCAAAAAATACATTCAGGCATTCAAGAGTAGTCTTTAAAAAACTGTTTTTGAAATTGTTCCTGAAAAGTTCTCAAGAGGCCATTGTAACATCTGTGCTGTACTGGAAAACCAAATAACTGAAAAGTAATACAAAAGCAAAATACTGTGGATGCTGGAAATACTCAGCGGGGCAGGCAGCATCTGGGGGGTAAAGGAGAGAGAGTGGAAGGCAGGAGACTCGGGGGGGGGGGGGGGGGGGGGGGCGCATGCGCGTCACCCTTAAGGACTGAAGAGGTATTCTGCAAAGCATTCACCCGATCTGCATTTGGTCTCCCCAATGTAGAGGAGACTGCATCGTGAGGCTTCCAATTGCCACCCTTCCCTCACCTTCACATGATCCATCTCCGACTCTTCCTTCCTCGACTTCGGTCTCCATTTCTGGGGATAGGCTATCGACAAACCTCCACTATAAGCCCACTGACTCCCGCAGCTACTTGGACTACACTTCCTCCCACTCTGCTTCCTGTAAGGACTATTCCATTCTCCCAGTTTCTGTCGCATCTGTTCGGACAATGCCACCTTCCATGCTCGTGCTTCCAATAGGTCTTCCTTTTTCCTCAACTGAGGATTCCCATCTACCGTGGTTGACATGGTCCTCAACTGTGTCTGTTCCATTTCCCACATTTCTGCTCTCACCCCTTCCAGAACGATAGGGTTCCCCTTGTCCTTGCCTTTCACCCCACCAGCCTCCACATTCAATGGATCATCTTCCGCCACCTCCAGTGTGACCCCACCACCAAACACATCTTCCCTTCTCCTTTCAGCATTCCGAATGGACTGCTTCCTCCACGACACCCTGGTCTACTCCTCAATCACCCCCTTCCTTTCCCACAGCACCTTCCTGTGCAAGTGATGGAGATGCAGCACCTGCCCTTTAACCTCCTCCCTTTCCACTGTCCGGAGCCCTAAACTCTCCTTCCAGGTGAAACAGCAATTTACTTGTACTTCTTGCAAGCTAGTACGTATACTGTATTTGCTGCTCACGATGCAGTCTCCTCTACATTGGGGAGACCAAATGCAGATTGGGTGACCGCTTTGCGGAACATAGAAGATAGGAGCAGGAGTAGGCCATTCGGCCCTTCTCCGCCATTCAACGAGATCATGGCTGATCATACAAACCCTAGCACCCGGTCCCTACACCGACAGCCATCCCACCCAAGCCCTATCCCCGTAACCCCACGTATTTAATCCCCCCTAACACTAAGGGCCAATTTTTATCATGGCCAATCAACCTAACCCGCACATCTTTGGACTGTGGGAGGAAACCGGAGCACCCGGAGGAAACCCACGCAAACACGGGGAGAATGTGCAAACTCCACACAGACAGTCACCCGAGGCCGGATTTGAACCCGGGTCCCTGGCGCTGTGAGGCAACAGTGCTAGCCACTATGCCACCGTGCTGCCTCGGACAGAAACACCTCCGTTCAGTCCATAAGTGACCTGAACTTCCGGTTGCCTGTCACTTTAATTCTCCGCTCCACTCCGTCCTCTGCCACTTGCACTGTTTCAACGAAGCTCAGCGTAAGCTTGAGGAACAGCACCTCATCTTTCGATTAGGCACTTTACAGCCTGCTAGACTCGGTTCAACAATTTCAGACCATAACCTCTGCCCCATTTTCCCCCCTCCCCCCCCCCCCCCAAAACATGGCAGCTGTTGTTTCTGCCATTCCCATTTACACCTCTTCTAGACCCATCTTTTGCTTCTTTACTTGTCCCATTACCATCTCCTTTTGCTCTGTTCTATCATACCGTTTGTCATTTATTCACTCCTGCCTTCCACCCTATCACAGACCTTCCCCTTTTGTTCCCCCACCCCCCCTCTCCCAGCCTTTACACTTGCTTAAAATCAGTTACATCTCTAATTTTTTCCAGTTCTGACGAAAGGTCATCAACCTGAAACGTTAACTCTTTCTCTCCACAAATGCTGCCTGACCTGCTGAGTAATTCCAGCATTTTCTGTTTTTATTATTAATGGAAAGCTAGCCTGGCACAGTGAAACTTCCCACCCCCAAACACACAGTTAATTCTAGTAAATTTGAGCGCATCAACTCAGCACGCCCGGTGAATGGATCTAGGCTGTCTAGTTCAGCTCTCACTAGATAAAGCTGGTGAGCCACTGGGGAAACCCTAGACTACATATTCATTGCGATTTATATTCTTTAGGCATTTCAACAGTTAACAGTCAACAAGACAATTGGAATAGTGATTTTACTAATGGCTCCAATACACAAGTTGTTTAATTCAGTGATATTTACTTACTTTATTATCTTACTGGTAAACCCCTTGCTGAGTCGCCATTTCTTAATACAGGTCACACAGAAAGCATGGTTGCAGTCAGGAAGAATTGCAAAGCAACGGTCTTTAGCTGGTGTTTTTTCATAGACTTTGTCCATGCAGATTCCACAAATTATATCTTTACTCATTTCAACGGCCAGGTTCTCAGTCCACTTTTTCTAAAATTTAAAAAAGTAAAAATACAATTACTACATCAGTGCTTCCTCATACCTGGTTTTGAATTCCTTTTGTCACTGCTTTGCACCACAGTTCTACTGTCAAAGCTGTCCAGCAAGTTAGCACTAGCAGCTACCCAATAGTCACCTGTAGCCCAGGCTAATTCTGCTCACATCATGACAGAAATGCCAACCCCCTCCCCCAAACAATATACCAATAGAACGGCCCAAAACTTACGGCATTACCCAAAGAATTACGTTTTTTTTTGGGCAGAGAGAAATTACAGCAAGATGTGCTGCCTTGGTGTGCAAGGAAAAGGGCAGAAGAATCACGTTTTTTTTAAACAAAAGTTAATCAAGGAACCTGCTGGTTTTGGAATCTCTCTTGTCCCGAATTGGTTTTTGGAGCATTGCGAAGAACCATACATTTTCCTTCAGTGTCACCCGAGATACCCCAGTTTGTTCAAACAGTGATCAAAAAAATCTCAGGACAATAAAGCCGTAGCAAAGTACTTTGGGGATGGGGGTGGCAGGGAAAAGGGAAAGAAAGTTATAAAAATGTAATCATTAAATCAGTGACAAGCAGGCGGGTGGATTCTTTTATAAAAGCTGAAACCACATACCTTTGTAACAGATGGAGAAACGGAAGTATCTTTCTCCAAGTCAGTCTGAGGTATGCTGTTAACACAACTGCTCGCTTCCCTGGACATGCAATGGAAAGAACCTGCTGCCTGTGATGTTGGGGCGCAATCTGAAATGTGCAAACAATTCAACACGAATACCCGATTAATTTTAGAGAGTATGTGTAGCAGAAGGACACCAAAAATATTTTCTGTTGTGTCAGTAGTTTATAGAAATTAGAAACTGTAGGAAGATGGGCCATCTAAGACGCACTGCTGGAGTTCTAGTATAACAAAGGGTTATACTTGAACACTTGGAAAGCGGAGAAAGTCAATAGATTGGAACATCTGCTGAAACTAATGTGATGCCAGGTGGAATTAGACCAGTCAAGGTTGCAGGCCAGACTAATACACACTTAGGCAGATACCAGTAGTACAAGCAAAAACCTCCACTATCCCACATATCAAAAAAGGAGGTATCTCCCGGTTTTGGTTTAGGCACTAGAAAAAGTCTATCAACCCTCTATTTTTGTTCTTGGGGGATGGCAACACTGGCAAGGCCGTATTTATTTCCCATCCCCACGTGTCCTGAAGACATTTAGAATCAACCACAGTGGAACTGGAGTCACACGTAGGCCCGATTAGATAGCAGTAGCAAATTCCTTCCCCTGGAAGTCATTAGTGAACCAGTTGGGTTTTTAAACAGTCCAGCAGTCTGCACTGCTATTTTTTGATGTTAGCTCATACATCGCCATAGTTCAGAATCCAATCTCAATTTACTATGGCGAAGAATCCTCGTGGAAATTCTACCCCATTGTGTTTTAACAGACAACAGTTAAAACCTGCAAGTATGTCAACTGTTATTTGTAACATCAACTGCACCCACTAAAGGCTGAGGTTGTACATTTAACATTTAAATGATTGTTAATTGTGTTAGCAAAAGAGGTGGGTAAATAAAGTGTTAGTTAATGCAATCTCATCTTTGCCAATTCAGCAAGTAAGAATTAATTACACCTTCACTCAGTGTACTACAGCTGTAATGTAAACCAACTATTACATTTGGACTGGGTTATTCAAGATGATTCAATTTAACACATAAACCTTAATGAATGGTAAATTCCAATCCAATGCTCCAAGGGCAGACATGCTAGAAAAGGAAGAGGGAAGTGAAGGAGGAAAGATTCACCAGGATACTCAGATTACTGACTGGGAATTCAAATACAATACACAGTGAAACCTGTATAAACAGCCACTTAACCGAGACTCCCAAATACTTGCATGGTAAAATATTCAAGAGGCACAGTGAAACCACGGACACTTGCAAATTACAAACAGCCTTCAATGCACAAAGCCCTTTTGTAACTTAAAACACGGGACACAGCCTGTGGCAAAGCTGCTGTATCTGGAACTTTCAGAGTCGGGATCACTGGCACTTCTAAGAAATAAGGAGTAGGCCATTCAGCCCGTCGAGCCTGCTCAGTCCATTCCCCTTGCAGTTTGCTTCCTTTCTGCCCCCCCAAATACTCGAGGGGGGGTCAGTGTTTGCCAATCAGCACGAGGCGCAGCAGGTTGTGAAAGAAACAGCTTTTGTGGAATGGGGCTCTCTTTACCCAGCATGCACAGCAGCAGAGAAACCGCTCTCTCTGGACTGAACGCTTGCATGGCTCTATCCCAGAGAACGGTTTTGCTGCCTGTGGATGCAGAGTAAAGAAGTCCTCCAATCTACTGAAAACTTTACAGTACAATGACACCTGCAAAGATGCCAGTCACGAAGGAGTATGTAATTTACAGGATTCAATGTAATTGAACATTCTACAGGAAACTTTGGTTTATCTGGAGGTTGTATGGCCGGAAACCTCGACCTAACGGCAGAAATCAGCAGCCATTTAGGTTTTTTTCATCTTTTTTCCTTCTGCTAGCATTTAAAAAAATAAAATAAAACAGTCAGTCTCTGGAAAGCCTCTGAAGCTGTTGCTAAGCTACAGAGACGCTTCAAGGTACGGGCCGACTGTTTACAAGCTGTTGTGAAGCAACAGTGTTTGTTGTCAGATACGGAGATGAAAACCTCCGTATCCTTCAACATTAGCGCTGGTCTGTCCGGAAGTTTTCATAGATCGGCATCAGTCGGTGCCGGATATCGCGAAGTTTCCTGTATCTTACAAAAGATCAAAAGGTTCCAGTGCAGATCCCTGGGACACTCCACATTTCTGCACACTGCTTGCTCGCTTTCAACCAATTTCTTATACACCTCAAACTTTTACTGATGACACCCACTGCTTTAAGCTTGTGCAATATCCTTTCATGTGCAACTTGATTAAAGGCTTTCTGAAGTCCAGATGCACATCATAGGATTTTCTAACATCCTCTTAGAATAGCACACCCTCATAAAAGTCAAGGTTGGTTAGGCACCATCTGCTTCCTCTGAAACCAGGTGGGTCATTTTTCTATAGGGGCCAGCACAGATCCCTTCCTTCAAATGTTAGATACATTCTACATTTTTGCTGTTACACTACAGGCTTGCGGTTACCTGAGCTTGTGTTAGTACTTTCCTTCCCAAAAAAAGTGAAAATATTGGCTGGTTTCCAATCCATTGGGACCGCTTCGGTGGTCCTACTGATAGACAGCAATTTCGATTTAATTCCCACCAATAGACTTGCAAAGCTTCTTCGCAGTGTGTTTAAAAGCAGCCTTTACTTCCTGATGACTCCCAGAAAAGGACAGCAACAAAATAACTTGGGGAAAGATAATTTGAACAGATCTCTCCTTGCCACTAAAGAAGCAAAATCTCTCTTCCTCCCACACATTCCCCACCCCCTCAATTGATTATAAAGTTTTGGGGTACTAAGCACCAACAACCACTTCCTATATTTAATATTGCATTATTCAAACTCTGCCATACTGTATGAGAAATGCAAGTTCCAATAAATTTATAACACTCCCATTTGATGCAAGGCCAGTTACCTACCGTGCTCTTGGAACAGTTGAGGTATAAATTCTGCAGCAAGCTCCCATCTCTCAGAGCATTGCGAAGGAGTTTCGTTCTCTTTATCTTCGGCAACCTCCTCCTCCTCCAGCTGCATGCCAAAACGCTCAGTATTTCTACCCAGGTGAGGGAACCTTGAGACAGCAGGTTCAGAACCACGTCGACCCCAAGTGGCCTTTGCAGTAGTGGAGTGGACAGTATGTTCTACAGCATGGGAAGGCTGGGAAAATCCTGCCGGCATTCGCTGAATAGCAGGAGCAGAGCTCCGTCGGTTTCCTCCTCCAGTGCGGTTGCTAGATTCCACACCATGGTAACTCTGGGATGATTCTCCGGCCGTCAGCTGAAGGGCAGGCGCAGAACCACGTCTGCTCCCGGATGACCATCGTACAGTCGGTCTGATGTGTTGGTATCTGATGATATTTTTAGGCATTGCTCATTAATGCATTTTAATACAACCTCATACAAAACAGTCTTCAGAAAAGTAAAACATTGAACATCAAGTCCCAGATTGCTACAAAACTACATATATAACCAGCCTAGAATTGAACTCAACAACTCATTTCAATACACTTGCGGAAGGTAACCACCTGCTGCACCTGCATGCTTAAGGCAGCAAATGGTATGTTGGCCTTCATTGCGAGAGGATTCGAGTACAGGAGCAAGGATGTCTTGCTGCAGTTGTACAGGGCCTCGGTGAGGCCACACCTTGAGTATTGTGTGCAGTTTTGGTCGCCTTATCTGAGGAAGGATGTTCTTGACATGGAGGGAGTGCAGCGAAGATTCACCAGACTGATACCTGGGATGGCAGGAATGACATATGGAGAGAGATTGGGGCAATTAGGCTTATATTCGCTAGAGTTTAAGAATGAGAGGGGATCTCATTGAAATTTATAAAATTCTAACAGGACTAGTAACAATACTGTGGAGGAGGAATTCCTGGAGTGTTTACAGGATGGTTTCCTGGACCAATATTTCAAGGAACCAACCAGAGATCAGGCCATCTTAGACTGGGTATTATGTAATGAGAAAGGATTAATTAGCAATCTTGTTATACGAGGCCCCTTGGGTCAGAGCAATCATAATATGATCGAATTCTTCATTAAGATGGAGAATGAAGTAGTTGACTCAGAGACTAGGGTCCTAAATTTAAATAAAGGAAACTACAATGGTCTGAGGAGCGAGTTGGGTAGGATTGATTGGGGAATGGCACTCAAAGGGTTGACGGTGGATAGGCAATGGCAAACATTCAAAGACCGAATGGATGAACTACAGAATTTGTTCATCCCAGTTTGGCATAAAAATAAAACAAAAAAAGGTGACTCAACCGTGGCTAACAAGGGAAATTAGGGATAGCATAAGATCCAAGGAGAGGACATATAAATTGGCCAGAAAAAGCAATAATCCCAAGGACTGGGAGCAGTTTAGGATTCAACAAAGGAGGACAAAGGGATTAATTAAGAAGGGGAAAATAGAATGAATGTAAGCTTGCAGGAACATAAAAACTGACTGTAAAAGCTTTTATAGATATGTGTGAAGAGAAAAAGATTGGTGAAGTCAAGCGTAGGTCCCTTGCAGTCAGAATCAGGGGAATTTATAATGGGGAACAAAGAAATGGCAGACCAATTAAATACATATTTTGGTTCTGTCTTCACAAAAGGAGAACACAAATAACCTCCCAGAGATGCCAGGGAACATAGGGTCTGATGAAAGGGTGGAACTGAAAGAAATCAGTATTTGTAGGGAAATGGTGTAAGGAAAATTGATGGGACTGAAGGCCAATCAATCCCCAGGGCCTGATAATCTACATCCTAGGTTACTTAAGGAAGTGGCCCTAGAAATAGTAGATGCATTGCTGGTCATCTTCCAGAACTCAATAGACTCTGGAACAGTACCCATGGATTGGAGGGTAGCTAATGTTACCCCACTATTCAAAAAAGGTGGTAGAGAAAAAGCAGGGAATTATAGACTGGTAAGCCAGACATCGGTAGTGGGGAAAATGCTAGAGTCCATTATAAAAGATGTAATAGCAGAGCACTTGGAAAGCAGTGACGGGATCGGACAAAGTCAACATGGATTTACAAAAGGTAAATTGTGCTTGACTAATCTACTGGAATTTTTTGAGGATGTAACTGGTAAAATAGATAAGGGAGAACCAGTGGATGTGGTATATTTGGACTTTCAGAAGGCTTTCGATAAGGTCCCGCATAAGAGATTAGCGTGCAAAATTAAGGCACATGGGATTGGGGGCAAGGTATTGACTTGGATAGAGAACTGGTTGGCGGATAGAAAGCAAAGAGTTGGAATAAACAGGTCGTTTTCCGAGTGGCAGGTAGTGACTAGTGGGGTACCGCAAGGATCGGTCCTAGGACCCCAGCTGTTCACAATATATATTAATGATCTGGACAAGGGAATTGGATGTAATATCTCCAAATTTGCAGACGACACAAAGCTGGGTGGGAGGGTATGCTGTGAGGAGGATGTCGTGAGTACGATTTGGACAGGTTGGGTGATTGGGCAGAAACATGGCAAATGCACTATAATGTGGATAAATGTGAGGTTATCTACTTTGGTGGCAAAAACAGAAAGGCAGATTATTTGAATGGCAATAGATTGGGAGAAGGGGAAGTGCAGAGAGACCTGGGTGTCCTTGTGCACCAGTCACTGAAGGGAAACATGCAGGTACAGCAGGTGGTTAAGGCGGCAAATGGTATATTGGCCGTAGCAAGAGGGTTTGAGTACAGGAACAAGGATGTCTTGCTGCAGTTGTACAGGGCCTTGGTGAGGCCGCACCTTGAGTATTGTGTGCAGTTTTGGTTGCCTTATCTGAGGAAGGACGGTCTTGCCATGGAGGGAGTGCAGCGAAGATTCACCAGGCTGATACCTGGGATGGCAGGAATGGCGTATGAGGAGAGATTGTGTCGATTGGGCTTATACTCACTGGAGTTTAGAAGATAGAGAGGGGATCGCATCGAAACCTATAAAATTCTGTCAGGACTGGACTGACTAGATGCAGGAAGGATGTTTCTGATGGCCGGGGAGTCCAGAACCAGGGGTCATAGTCTAAGGATAAGGGGTAAGCCATTTAGGACTGAAATGAGGAGGAATTTCTTCACCCAGAGAGTGGTGAACCTGTGGAATTCTCTGCCACAGAGGGAGGTGGAGGCCAGTTCATTAAATATATTCAAGAAGGAGTTAGATATATTTCTTAAGGCTAAAGGGATCAAGGGATATGGGGAGAAGGCAGGGACAGGGTACTGAATTTGGATGATCAGCCATGATCGCATTGAATGGCGGAGCAGGCTCGAAGGGCCGAATGGCCTACTCCCATCTTCTATGTTTTTATACACTTGGGTAGCAATTAAAGGGAAATTACACCTATGCTGGAGAATGGAACTTGCCCCACCCCCAAAATGACTTGGGCCTCCTAGTCAATGATAACTTAGGCCAGAGTAAAACTGCCAGTATGCTGCCCCAAAGGTCTAATCAAATCCATCCTCAGAACACTGTACTACCACTTCCTACAAGCAGCTATCCCCAAATCCAAGTGAGACATCCAAATTATGGGTAGTTATGTACTATGCTATGTGCCCATTTCTGAACTGATTTGAGGCAGCCCAGAGTTGGTTGAATTTCAACTTAGTTCCAGAGGTGAAAAGGACATCACAACATCCCGTTTCTCCACTCACCCCCAGCAACACCCCTCAAAAAAGTTTGAAGAGAATATGGTAGTGTTCATAAATCAAAGACAAGAAGGATCTCCTAATGATGTTAAGAAAGGGAATTTACAATTCCTGTGCAGGGAAAACAGCTTGGTCTCAATCACACTGAATGTTTCTACAATGTAGTTAATACATAATACTTCAACACAAACTAAAAGGCTTGTTAGTCTCTGCTGTGATTATCCCCTTTTAACAGCTTTCTGCTGGCACAGAATGCTTGCCACATTTGTCTACATAACAGTTGCTGTACTACAAAAATATTTACTACGTGAAGCACTTCAAAGTGTTTCAATGGTGTGATAAGGTGTGGTTAGAATGAAAATATTCATTCTAACAAATGTAAATCCAAAAAGAAGCATTCATAGCAAGTGTTTATTTAGCACCTTTAACATAGTAAAGTGTCCCCAGGTGCTGCACAGGAGTATTTTAAGATAAAAAATTTGACACCGATCCACACAAGGCTAAATTAGGAAAGGTGACCAAAAGCTTGATCAAAGTAGGAGGTTTTAAGGAGCATCTTAAGGAGGAAAGAGGTGTAGCGAGGCGGAGAGGTTTAGGGAGGGAATTCCAGAGCTGGGGGCCTAGGCAACAGAAGGCACAGCCACCAAAGGTTGAGCGATTAGAATCAGTGATGCTCAAGAGGGCAGAATTAGAGGAGCGCAGATATCTCGGGGGGGGGGGGGGGGGGGGGTTGTGGGGCTGAAGGAGATTACAGAGATAGGAAGGGGCGAGGCCATGGAGGGATTTGAAAACAAAGATGAGAATTTTGAAATCGAGGCGTTGCTTAACCGGGAGCCAATGTAGGTCAGCGAGCACAGGGGTGATGGGTGAACGGGACTTGGTGCGAGTTAGGACATGGGCGGCCGAGTTTTGGATGGCCTCAAGTTTACATAGGGTAGAATGTGGGAGGCCAGCCAGGAGTGCGTTGGAATAGTCAAGTCTAGAGGTAACAAAGGCACCGATGAAGGTTTCAGCAGCGGATGAGCCGAGGCAAGGGCAGAGACGGGCGATGTTACGGAGGTGGAAGTAGGCGGTCTTTGTTATGCTGCGGATATGTGGTTGAAACTCATTTCAAGGTCAAATACAACGCCAAGGTTGCGAACAGTGTGGTTCAGCCTCAGACAGATGTTAGGGAGAGGGATGGAGTCAGTGGCTAGGGAACGGAGTTTGTGGCGGGGACCGAAAACAATGGCTTCGGTCTTCCCAATATTTAATTGGGGGAAATTTTGGCTCATCCAGAATTGAATGTCAGACAAGCAGTCTGACAATTTAGAGACCGTGGAGGGGTCGAGAGAAGTAGTGGTGAGGTGGAGCTGGGTGTCGTCAGCGTATATGTGGAAACTGATGCTGTGTTTTCGGATGATGTCACCAAGGGACAACATGTAGATGAGAAATAGGAGGGGGCCAAGGCTAGATCCTTGGGGGACACCAGAGGTAACGATGCGGGAGCGGGAAGAGAAGCCGTTACAGGTGATTCTCTGGTTACGATTAGATAAAGATTGGAACCAGGTGAGTGCAGTCCCACCCAGCTGGACGACAGTGGAGAGGCGTTGGAGAAGGATGGAGTGGTCAACCGTGTCAAAGGCTGCAGACAAGTCAATAAGGACAAGGAGGGAAAGTTTACCTTTGTCACAGTCACAAAGGATGTCATTTGTGACTTTGATGAGAGCCGTTTTGGTACTGTGGCAAGGGCGGAAACCTGATTGGAGGGATTCAAACATGGAATTGCGGGAAAGATGGGCACGGATATTATGAATTCCTACAATTGCCCAAATACAAACCTGCAATGGTCTCCATAGAAGCAAAATCCATTTGAATAGTGCCTACAGATCTGGGACGACTTCTGCATAGTCAGATCATGTGAGTAATAGCAGCTATGTCCCCATTTGCAAGCTCCAAGGGCAAAGTTCCTGGAAAACAGACATCAATAAAAATTATTTAATGCTTCAAATCAGCATACTATAGATACCCAAGGTTAGCTGTTACTAGCCCTATACCTCACCAAGAGGTACAGTAGCATAGTGCTTATGTTACTGGACTAACGATCCGGAGACAAGTTCCCCGCCATGGCAGCTGGGGAATTTAAATGCAGTTAATTAAATAAATACAGAATTGAAAAAAAAAGTCACAAAAACCCATCTGTTTCACTAATGCCCTGTAAGCCCTCTGAAATGGCCTTACAAGCCTCAGTTGTACCGAAACCGCTACAAAGAAGCAACTCCCTTCCGAACAGCACTGTAGGAGTACCTTCACCACATGGACTGCATTGGTTCAAGGTGGCGGCTCACCACCACCTTCTCAAGGGCAATTAGGGAATGAATAAAAATGAAGATAGCAGCCATATGACAGCTAGAAACAGAAGCAAGGGAGATCCATGGTGGATTAATGTGGCTTGAGAGAGAGGTTTGATGGGCTGAATGGCCTTTTCTTGCTGTGGATTTTCTTATGAAAGTGCTTTTGAGACCAGGTAACAATGCATGCTCTATGGTTCTAAAAGTTCATCATTCCCACTGTGGCAAGTCTTCAGTCTGTCTCAAGTCTGTACCTAAAAAAATCATCTGCTCTTTAACTCTACAAATTTGGGGCATTCTTGATACTTAATAGTTGTGGGCAGGCTATGTCAGCAGACTCATGTCCCCCATGATCTGGAAGGCACCACTCCTTCCAAATATCTAGAAAATGATATGACCCAGGGATCACAACAGAAAACCCTTCCTCTGTACACCAACTACAGGAACACATCACATTCCTATAGCTGGCATACAGAATAAAGGTATTACAGCCACGACTTGATACTCTTTTCAGATAACAAACTGGGTGTACACTCTTACCAAATCAAGACAGACCAACAAGAAAAGCTAACAATAAAAGGAAAATAGTATTACTCTGTTCCTCAAATATGAGATACCCACTCAATTTCTCACTAAACATAAATATTAAAACAAGTTACTTACTATATCCTCAATCTAGTCTAACTTCCCTTGATTGGCTAGCATGGAAACTTTCCAAAAATAAATTAAAACACTGACTGCCTTAAATCTGGACAGTGATTTCCAATATAATTAAGATGCAGTCTTTGTCAGCCAACCAATAGTCCCCTTCTTTGAACGTCGCAGGAACAGCCCCCTATCCCAGGGTGTGGCTTATTCTTTGGCATGTGCAGGAGACTTGCAACCACCCTTACAGCTACCCTTAAACAGAAGCAATAGGTAATTGTATCTCTCATTCACTTCAGATCAGCAATTATTGAGCAGTATATTCAAAAAACAAACTTCATTTATATAGCGCCTTTCACGACCACCGGACATCCCAAAGCACTTTACAATCAATGAAGTACTCTTTTTGAAGTGTAGTCACTGTTACAATGTAGGAAACGAAGCAGCCAATTGGCACACAGCAGGCTCCCACAAACAGCAATGTGATAATCACCAGATGATCTGTGTGATGTTGGTTGAGGGATAAACAAACATTGGCCAGGACACCGAGGATAACTCCCCTGCTCTTCAATGACGTGGCATATGTTACGCTCACCTGAGAGCAGACAGGACCTCAGTTCAACGTCTCATCCCAAAGACGGCACCTCAAGAGTGCAGCGCTCCCTCAGTACTGCACTGGAGTGTCAGCCTAGATGTTTGTGCTCAAGTGTGATTTGAACCCACAACCTTCTGACTCAAGCGAGAGTGTTACCAACTGAGCCACAGCTTCAAGTGAAGGAAGAATTTATCATAACCTGTGTACCAGGCTGGGCTAACGGACAAGGCATCTCCAAGTACTACCAATGTTAGCAATCTTTAACACTGTTTAGAATTGCAAATGCCACCCTCCCAGATTAATTAACACTTCAGACAATCATTATATGGACCATAAACTCACACCTTGAAAAAAACCTAGCAGTCAAACTGCCTGGCTTGAGCCATTTGTTTTTCACCAAAAACAAAACAGTACTTTGAGCATTAACTCCTTCATGCTGTTTCTAGCAATTCAAATAAATGTGTTTTTTTTTACAAAAAGACAAAATCAATTTTTGCCAAACAGGACTTTGATTACCAAGGACACATTACAGAGTAAATTTAGCTGCTGTATGACATCAGCAACTACATAAATTTAACCTCTTACAACAGAAATATGAAGCAGTCTTTCTAGTCTTAACCAGAAGCAGCAGCTGGCTAAATTAATTGTATGCACAGATACAATGCATCTGCACACATCACCCCTGTATAACATTTGATTTTTTTTTTTTTTTTTTTAAAACTTCCTCTTAAATTATAATTTCAAGCAGTCTGCAAACAGAAGCCAAGGCAGAAGGAAAAGCCTTCTTCTTGCAAGAGTAATTGCGACACTGAAGCCTGATCCCTACTAACTCACCCGGTACATAGGAGATAGGTGCAGGAGTAGGCCATTCAGCCCCTCGAGCCTACTCCGTCAATCAATGAGATCATGGCTGATCATCCAAATTCAGTACCCTGTCCCTGCTTTCTCCCCATATCCCTTGGTCCCCTTAGCCTTAAGAAATATATCGAACTCCTTGAATACATTTAATGAATTGGCCTCAACTGCCTTCTGTGGTAGAGAATTCCACAGGTTCACCACTCTCTGGGTGAAGAATTCCTCCTCATCTCTGTCCTAAATGGCTTACCCCTTATCCTTAGACTGTGACCCCTGGTTCTGGACTCCCCCGCCATCGGGAACATCCTTCCTGCATCTAGTCTGTCTAGTCCTGTTAGAATTTTATAAGTTTCAATGAGATCCCCTCTCATTCTTCTAAACGCTAGCGAGTTTAAGCCCAATCGACCCAATCTCTCCTCATACGTCATTCCTGCCATCTTAGGGATCAGTCTGGTGAATCTTCACTGCACTCCCTCCATGGCAAGAACATCCTTCCTCAGATAAGGCGACCAAAACTGCACACAATACTCAAGGTGTGGTCTCACTAAGGCCCTGTACAACTACAGCAAGACATCCTTGTACAAATTGGCACTTTCAGGTATAAAACTTCAAACTACAGTACTGAGTATAGCTACTTTAGTTCAAAGCAAAATACACCACCCAGCACTACAAGCGGCAAAATTAACATGCAGCTCCAGGGAAATGCACTTCCCTCACTGCAGTGTCTTCTTCTCGGGCAGTCCCTCGGAACCGAAGATGACTTGCTTCCACATTAAAAATGAGTTCTCAGGTGACTGAGGAGTCTAATGCAGGACCTACAGTCTCTGTCACAGGTGTGGCAGACAGTGGTTGAAGGGACAGGTGGGTGGGGTGCTTGGGTTGAAGTGCGCTCCTTCCGCTGTTTGCACTTGGCTTCCGCTTGCTCCCAGCAAAGAGACTCGAGGTATTCAGCGCCTTCCAGGATGCCTCTCCTCCACTTTGTGCGGTCTTGGGCCATAGACTCCCAGGTGTCGGAGGAGATGTTGCACTTTTTCCAAGGAGACTTTGAGGGGGTCCTTGAAGCGTTTCCTCTGCCCACCTGGGGCTCTCTTGCCGTGTCGGAGCTCCAAGTAGAGCGCTTGTTTGGGAGTCTCGTATTGGGCATGCGGACAATGTGACCCGTCCATCGGAGCTGATTGAGCGTGGTCAAAGCTTCGATGCTGGGGATGTTGACTTGAGCAAGAACACTGACGTTGGTGCGCCTATCCTGCCATTGGATTTGCAGTATCTTGCGGAGGCAGCATTGGTGGTACCTCTCCAGTGCTTTGAGGTGCCTGCTGTACATGGTCCATGTCTCTGAGGCATACAGGAGGGCAGGTATTACTGCTGCTTTGTAGACCATGAGCTTGGTGCCAGGATTGAGGTCCTGGTCTTCAAACACTCTCTTCCTGCAGTGTAAACTATCAGACACAGCGAGCCTCATCGCTTGATTATTTTTTGGGTTGTTAAAGAAATAAAGAAACTTGCATTTATATAGTGCCTTTCATAACCACTGGACATCCCAAAGCACTTTAGTCAATTAAGTACTTTTTTGAAGTGTAGTCACTGTGGTTATGTAGAAAACATGGCAGCCAATTTACACACAGCAAGCTCCCACAAACAGCAATGTGATAATGGCCGGATAATCTGTTGATTGGGGGATAAATATTGGTCAGGACACCAGGGAGAACTCCCCTGCTCTTCTTCAAAAAAGAGTGCCATGGGATCTTTTACATCCACCTGGGAAAGCAGACGGGGCCTCGGTTTAATGCCTCATTCGAAGGACGACACCTCCGAAAGCACAGCACTCCCTCACTGGGAGGATCAGCCTAGATTTTTGTGCTCAAGTCTGTGGAGTGGGATTTGAACCCACAACCTTCAGGGACCCTGAGGAAGTAGTACTACCCACTGAGCAACAGCTGAGACTTAAATCAAAATGTGAAGATATTCCAAATTTCTCCCCCCCCCCCGAACAGATTATTAAAAGCATGCAAGTCTGTATTGCAAACTTTTTTTTTTAAACCTCCCTCCTATACAGATATGCACAAAACCGCGCTGGACATTGCACACAAACAAAAAAAAAACAGGTGGTAAACAACTTTCGGTGCGGGTTGTTGGGCATCCAGGCTTCAAAGCCAAGATAGACCTCCGATCAAAAAGCAGTGGCTAATCGGTCGCTGCACCTACTAAAAAAAAGTCCACCAGCAAACAAACAAACGAAAAGGCGCCAAAGCTGCCTTGGCCCTGCAGCTGCACCCCCAAAGTAGAAAGGGCGCCGAGCCCGGCTGCCCAGTGCGGGGCGCGCCGCCCGAGCCCCGGGTTCCCGAGCCAGCCCGAGCCCCGGGTTCCCGAGCCAGCCCGAGCCCCGGGGGGGAGGGGAGGGGAGGGCGCGCGCTCAGACCCGCACCTCAGCAACGGAAGGATTGGTGTTTAAAAAATTGATTTTTTTTTTAAGTTGTGTTTTTTTTCCCCGCTCGCTCTCGGGAGGAAAAGAGCCGGAACTTCCCTCCCCCCTCACCTGCACAGTTTACGCCTCCGACGCTGAACACTTTCTGACCATCCCTCCGCCATCCTCCCGCTTCTTTCTTTCCCCCTCCTCCCACTTGGTCAGCCAACAGTCCGGCGGCCCCGCTTCTCGCAGGCCGAAGGCCCAGGCCCGAACCCTCGACTCGCTTCGCCAGCGGCCGCCGCCTCCCGCTTATCTGTCGACCGACCAATCACTGCAGAGCAGTCACCCTCCCCCACCCGCCGCCGCGTGACCTTTTATAATCCACCAATCAGAAGGGGCTAGCGCCCCAATTGACCGCCTTCGCGATCGTAATAGGTCCCCCACATCAGCCAATCAGAGTGGACCTCCACTGTGATGCCAGGAGCCGCCAGATTGAAATGGTGATTGCGCGCGAACCAGTTGCTCTGCATCTCAGAGCCACGATTGCCTCACCCGTGGAAGGGTGGGTGCAATGCTGATTGTTTTTTAAGATCAGCCAAAAATAAAGGAATATGTGACGGTGTCACTGAGTTGCTGATCATAACTACCCAGTTAAGTTTCATAACCAGTAGAATTTTTTTTTTAAATACAATCCCTGGAAATCTGAAATAAAAACAAATTATTGGCTCTGTCTTCTGAGGAATTGATCTGCACCTAAAGCATTAGCAGGGCTATGCAACCCACACAATTGCACAGGGCCCCAAGCCAGTCAGCGGCCCTGAGCGGATCCAGTAAAAGTACACAGATGCAATGGTAATAGCTGATCCCTGATCATTATGACTCAGTTTGTAAAAGAGCCAACAAGGAGGAAACAAATAACAGAAAATGCTGGAAATACTCAGCAGGCCAGGCAGCATCCGTGGAGAGAGAAACAGAGTTAACGTTTCAGGTCTGGGACCCTCTCGCCACGGATGCTGCCTGACCTGCTGAGTATTTCCAGCATTTTCTGTTGTTATTTCAGATTTCCAGCATCCGCAGTATTTTGCAATTATAAGGGGGAAAAACAGCTTGGATTTGAATGTGGGCAATAAATGCTGGCCTTGCCAGTGACACCCACATCCCATGAATGAATTAAAAGAAAATATCAAATTTACAGCACAGATACAGGCCATTTGACCCAACTCGTCCATGCTGGTGTTTATGCTGCACACAAGCCTCCTCCCACCCTACTTCATCTCACCCTACCTGCAAATCCATCTATGCTATTCACCACAATTACTCCCTGTGCTAGTAAGTGCCACATCTAACCACTCTTTGGATAAAGAGGTTTCTCCGGAATTCTTTTACAGACTTATTAGTGATTTGTATTTATGGCCCCTAGTTTTGGACTCCCCCACTAATGGAAACATCGTCTCTACATCTACTCAATCAAATTCCTTCATAATTTTAAAGGCCTCTATTAGGTCACCACTCAGCCTTCTCTTTTCTAAAGAAAAGAACCCCAATCTATTCAGTCTTTCCTGATAGGATGATCAAATCTCCAACACAAAAGTGGATAAGGTTTTAAGTACCAGTGATCATAATATGATCACATTTGACATTACAATAATTGGAGAGGTTATAAAACCCAAATAAAATTGCCAAATTTTAAGAGAACCAACTTTATGTACTTGAGAAGTCTTGTCAGAGTGGGCCTGGAAGGTTTGAATATGGCTAGGAGAGTGGTGGAACTATAGAGTTTCTTCTAGGAGGTGATTCTAAAAGTAGTGTCGCAGGTTAATAAGGCCATAAAAAGCAAACAAAGCACTGGGGTTCAATTCTAGAGGGATAGAATTGAAAGCAGAGAAGTTATGTTAAACCTGTGTAGAACCTTGGTTAGACTACTCTTGGAGTACTGTGAACAGTTCTGGTCTCCATATTATAAAAAGGATATAGAGTCAATGGAGAAGGTGCAAAAATATTTATTAGAATGATACCAGAACTGAAAGGTATACCTATCAGGAAAGATTGAACAGGCTGGGGCTCTAATCTCTAGATTACCTGTTAGAGGTCATCAAGATTATTAAAGGGTTTGATAGGGTAGACATAGAAAAGATGTTTCTACTTGCAGGTGGGACCAGAACTAGGGACCATAAATATAAGACAGTCACTAATAAATCCAATAGGGTATTCAGGAGAAACTTATTTACCAAGAGAGTGGTTAGAATGTGCAACTCGCTACAATATGGAGCTGTTGAAGCGAATAGCATAGATACATTCAAGGGTAAGCTAGATAAAAACATGAGGAAGAAAGAAATAGAAAGATATGTTGATGGGGTTAGATGAAGAGGGGTGGGAGGAGGCCCATGTGGAGCA
The DNA here is from genome assembly GCF_052327205.1 of Somniosus microcephalus. NCBI lineage: Eukaryota > Metazoa > Chordata > Chondrichthyes > Squaliformes > Somniosidae > Somniosus > Somniosus microcephalus. Next base: position 55,123,189 of record NC_141004.1, read on the forward strand.
TAAACACCGGCATAGACCAGTTGGGCCGAATGGCCTGCTTCTGTGCTGTACATTCTATGTAATGTAAAATGTAAGAGATCTGTGGGTCCTGATTGTCAAGAAATTGAAGCTAACGCAACAATGCTCGGTAGCAGTAAGTAAAGCAAATCTGATGTTGGGATGTATTAAAAGGTCAATATTGATCCAAAATAATAAGGTAATCCTGCTACTTTATAAATAGAATACAGTTCTGGTCACCGCAGTACTAAAGGAATATTGCAGCTATTGAAAGAGTACCGAAGAGAGTAGCCAGAATGTTTGAGGGTGGCGGGATTAGATTACGAGGAGCAATTATATAAATTGGGCATGTTCTCACTGAAAAGAGATTGAGCAGTGATATGATGCTGTTTTGGGATTCTGAAGGGACTAGTTAATGTAGACCATGACAAGCTGTTTCATCTTATCCAGAACAGTAGAACCAGAGGTCATAGCCTGCGCTTAAAGGGGAATAAATTCAAAACTAATCTGCAGAAACATAATTTCAGTCAGCGAGTGGTCAATCTGTGGAACAGGCTCTCTAGAGAGATGCTAGAAGCAGATAGTGTTGATTCATTCAAATGCAAATTAGATAGATTTATTTCAGAAAATAATTCTTTGGGTACAGTATGTGAGTAAAGTGAGACATGGCATATAGTAAGTGTAGCATGCTTGAGAGGAACAGGTGACTTGGACTCTTGGTTCCCAAAGCTTTCCACCACTGGCAATTTCCTCACTTCATGTCTGGTCTGTTGTAGACTAATTGATAGAGATCGATTGCCATGATTAGTCAACAACTCCATTATCGTTGTACCATGCGACTACTAGGATGGTAGAAGATGAACTAGATGGATCTTGGTCTTTTTATGCCTAGCAATTACTATTTTGTCAACTATTTTTATATTAACTATTGCAAATATGCCTTTTCACAATCATTTAACACCAGATTAAGTAGGGAGTATTTAGTACCATTGTCTAGTAAAATATAGGGGCTCCAAACCAAACCTTTGTACAGGGCTCCCTCAAGACAAATGCTGCTCCTGAACATTAATTTATCTTTTCTCTAGATTTTGCTGAATGTACCATGTGGTTCCAGCATACTTTGTTTTTATTTGTCTCCATAACTAGGCTGGTTATAGATGCAGTTTGCAATTTGCATTCTTGACCTCTGCCTGGTCCCATGACCAGTTTGCCTGATAATACTTTTCCATTCAAGTCTTTCAGTTAGCTTAGCTTTGGTCTTCCACAAGGTTTTTTTGCCAATTCGGACCCATTCCATTAATTTCCCACTGTACTGATTTTCAGCCATTTGGTATACTCCGTGGCACAATTTTCTCACTGTGACATACTTCGTTGCTGCACAGAGGCCAGCCTTTCTTCAAAGTTGGCCATTGATTCTCTGTTGCTTTATGACATCCTTCTTGCACATCATGGCTTTGCTTTTGCGCTTTCTGCATGGTGCAGCCCCCAGTATTATACAGAAGTATCAGCTGAACTTTATTTTCACTAATAGCACGTTACTAACCTGAGTCCTGTAGAGTCAGGCAGCTTTAACAATGACGATGTGGGAGTTCCACTTAAGGTGAGAGGAGATTGTGATACCAGGAGTAGTTTGGTAGATGGAACAGTGGGGAGCTGACAAGATAAAACTACCCAACAGTACTATGTACCAAGTAGATGGCCCAAGATTCCATGCCTCAAACCCATTAGCTGTCAACCTGCTCCACTTTTACTGCTTGCCCATATCAAGCTCCTTCACAATCTTACAGCTCTTGTATTGTACTTCATGTATACCCATGCACACAATGAAACATCTTGCTTTCATCAAACCACTGCAAGATAAACATGATCACTTACTGACAACCAAAAAGTGGGCTTCGGGTTGGGGACATGGCAGTCAGTGACCCCTGTAGTTCGCATAATCCACTTGTGCAATGACATACGTCACACTAATCATTGAGAGATAGATGTGCTGGCTATGCTAACTGATGCATCAGTCACTTACTTGATAGTCCCGACACAGCTCGTTAGATCCCGGGTAGTACAATATTGGGCGGCCCAGGGTTGCATGGCCAGCAGCAAGGCAAGTCCTGGGAAGGGAGCGGTCATCTCGTAGGACTGGGAGCCTGGGCTGCTGCAGCCCTCATTATTTTTGCGTGCCTGGAGAAGCACTCCTGGTCCCACAAAAGTAAATTTTTCATCTACCTTTGAGGGAATCCGCTTCTTGGCTGAAAGGTTCGACTGGGCAGAGCATCCACCCTGAATGCTTCGCGCAGTAACATGCAAGAATGGCTTTGGGGTCCGATCTACATAATAGGATCCCTATTTAAATATATTCATGATACTCCTGCCCAAGTCAGTTGGGCATATCAGCTGCCTATTAAACCAGCGGTAAGTCTACCGCTTTGATTTCAACTCCCTAGCTTCCATGAGATAGTGAGTCAGAATCCCCTCTTTAGTGAGAACTAAAGTGTTTTAGAGATTTTTCTCTTCCCAGTAAAATGATTTGCACCAGTTCAAACAACCACAGAAACTTCCAACCACTCATGTTTTATTCTGGATTAATTTTTATTTCAATTGCCTGGTCTTTTGAGGTAAGAGGCTTCAAAAATTATCTTTAACATTAGGTACAGGACAAGCGAACCCAACTTATCCACAAGTCACAGCGCCATTTATTATTTTCACATATTACAGAAAGCCTTCTTGTATTTTACACGAGTTTCTAAAATAGGTTATTTTGGCCCCATTAAACCTGAACTATTGATTTACATTGGCTGAGGTTCACTTCAGAGATTTAATTTTCAATAGAAATCTCAGTCTATAAAGGAACAACTTATGGAGGAAAAAATTTGGTGAAATGGGTTAATACAGCCGAGTGAGAGATGTATTCCATGGGACACTAACAAACCTTAGGAGAATTGGCCCCTAATGGTTGATATCTGCAGAATTTCAGCGAAGGGCATTACACACTGCAGTCCTTAATAGCAATTTTTAGTAATATATATGCCATTGAATGCTTTATGGAAGTCATGAATGACGCCACAAACATACCATGTTTCAACATAAAAATATGCAGTTTTCACGTGTTTAATTTTTCCAGCTTTTGCTTTGAAATTTAATTGCATGCTTCTTAGGACATATATAATGCACAACCTAAATACAGTATCAAAAAACCTTACTGTCCTGAGACTCCTGAGATGTGAAATAAAAATGGTGCCCATGACTACTTTGAGACATCAGTACAATGAACTAGAACATGAATGGATGAATAAAATATCTTGTATGTCTAGGCACCAACCCTAATTTGTTCTGTTCAACCATAATGGAATCCTTTCCTATGGAGGCAACAGCTAAATCTGAGTCTAACCTTTAAACATAGAATATACACATACCTTGTAACTGATATGGTCACAGCAACTATGTAAACAAGGAAGCTTGCCTGGGATGTTAAAATAAGCTAAACAAATCAAATTATGGTATTGAAATATTTCAAATAAATGGCACAGTGCTTTAAAGTCCTGAGTAGACACCTGTGTCCGAGTTTCCTGTAGGTACTGTATTGAAGACACGGTGAGTGAAATATCCCACCTATTCACATGTCCAGGCAGATTTAAAAACAGGGAAAAGTGCAAGTGTATATGATCACCTGTCCATGGGACAAGTAGAATTTGTCATGTCTAGTACTCCGGTTAAGATCAAACCACAAAGAATAGAGTTGGAAATACTAGTGTTGGCATCCATTGTGACATAATAGGGCAACTATTTAAATTGTGAAACTGTTGTGTGCATCTGCATCTGAAACCCTATCTGTTGGTTTTGGAAAATTTGAATTAGGGGACAAGTGATGCATTTCTAGCTCCGTGGCCAGAAATATATTCCCATTTTATAGTATTTCAATGGCAGACCTAGCCAGCCAGGAGTGTATAGTGACTACACCAGAAAACACCTGGTGCGAGAAAATGATTGAAGGAGGTAACTCTGGTTCAGTTTTATTATTACATTTGAGGGAAATGGCTAGGTCCTCTCATCTCTGACAAAATAAAGTACATGTTCTGCTGCTAGTAAGACGGTACAGCAGCAGACACTATCTGACTACATTGGTAAGTGTGATTTTAGCTCATCTTCCACCAACTCCACTAGGAGAAAGCTGACAGTTACTGACAGTTTTAACATTTCCGGGTTCCAACATAAAAACACATCCTTACACTGGAGTTTTTAGAAGCTCTTTTAGTACAAAAATACTATCAGTGCAAACAGCACTATGTTAGAACCACATTTACCAGGTAGTGCATAGCCCTATAACAAAAGTAATGAAAGGAAATCATCTTACTAACAAAACACACATGAACTAAACAGAGGCCTCTGTCTAAGTGACAAAAAAGACAATTAACATGAGACACATAGCCTGAAAAAATACATACGTTAGTTTAGCAAAACATACATGATAAAGCATATTTATTGCATCTCCCACAGACATAATACCCTAATAATACTAAACAAAAATGATTTTAAAAGGTTATAACCATTTGGTTCAAAAACTAATTAAATTGATATTTATAGTTAAATTAGTATTAGAGTCTATTAGACTAAAAACTTAAATCCATTTCCCAGGTGCCTTTTGCAATCATTGCATTAGGTTCATTACATGTGTAGAAATAATATAAAGACAGTTGGTGGAAGAGCTCTTTCAGTTTAAGAACGTAACAGTCAATTCAAAGACAAATACAGTTGTAATGCACCTGGAGGGCACTAACGCACTAATAACACCATTAGTGCACATTTAGAGTCTGAAGCAAATAGTCAAAAAGTGCATAAATCAATTTCAGACTTTTTGTTCTGGTTTTTTTTTAATGTTCCTCATATTTCTCCTGTCTGTCAGTTGCAGTTACTCATTGCCAACAAGTGATATTCAGCAAATATGCTTGACATCTTAAAAGGAAGCCTTTGTATTGCAATAGCCACACAAAATGTGATATTGGGATGGTAAAATACCTGTATCACATGATTAAATCACCCTGGTTTCCTTTAGACACAACGTCTCATCTGGAATCCATCAGGGTTATCATCGAAAGCTAAATATTTCCAGTTTAAAACTTGGGTAGCTCAAGAAATCACAAATGTATTTGGTATTTCCTTGTGAATTTAATTAGATGTAATCCCTTCAGAGAAAGTGTTTGGGAGAATAGCTGTCACATTAACAGTCTTTATAGTTTATTCATCATGTAGGCTTCCTCATTTCTACCAACCACCAATCTTTGCACTGTCCTTCTTCAACTCGAACAGGAAAACAGGAAACTCTTCCCGGTTTTCAAGTGCTGGTATTGCTCAATACTGACTCACAAAGTAAACTAATTAGTGATTTAAAAAAAAACCTGAATGTGTCAGTCAGGATATACAGAAATTAAAAAAAAACTTCTACCTGCTTCTGTATTCACACAGCAATTATTTTACCAATGAGAATCTGCATTCAGATTTTCCAGCAATCTCCCAGCAGAATTTGTCTTCATGTTGAATATGAATCATCAATGTTTTGGGGTAAAGCTCTCAAAATAATATGCTGTGTGAGCAGCATCTGGGCATCAACTGGTGTAAAGCAAGCATAGTGTCTACAACCCTCGATTATATCTGGCCAGGGTCTACTGGAAAATGTCAAACGGCAGTCAAGTCCTGTCTTGATCGGAGAAATCCATTACTACACCATTGTTGCGCACTACATACTTGGGCCTTCCTGCAAATGTCGTGGTGCAAGTATACATACTTGTTGCCCATTCCCTCCTCCCACCCATTTTACTGCTCACTGTGACGCTGGCCCCACACAATATAAATCATCATAGGACACTTCCCCTACATTTCTGTGGTTTATATAGTAAATAACTGAGCCTTGCAGACCAGGAAACACCAGGTTCAATCGTCTGAAGCGCCGAGTTTGGCGATCTCAAGTACAGTGGATTGGCAACTGGCCTCAGCAACCCCAGGGTATGGAGAGATAAAATTAGCCATGTTTCCCACTCCTGATCTCTATCCAGCACCCCTGCTGGAGGTTCACATGTGGATATGGAGTTAGGACAGGATTGGCCTCCACTTCGATGCTTCCTCTGCGGTCAAATCTTCACCGTCAAGGCTCAATGAAATATCGGGCCAATTGCACAAGGTGGTGGAGGGCACCTAGTGCTCTTGGAGCTTTACCTCAAGCAAGGAGTGAATGACTCTAGGAGAGGACTAGAAGGGGAACACTGGCAAGGGAAGAAAACATTTAAAACAAAAATCACACGGCATTAGGAGAAAAATAGATAAAAATCTCTAAAACAAATGTAAAAAATAAACAGAAAGATTATAGCTATTTGAAACAAACAGCAGCAAAACTCATTTCTGGATTCAGGTTCCATGATTTAATCACGTGTCACTATTACAAAGTCCCCTGTAACTACCCTTCTTCCCAGTTTTAAGCTCCAGAACTGGTACTTCTTTTCAGTCTTCATTATGTCCTGCAACACGCTCCATTGGTCAATCAATCAATCAATCAATCAATCAATCAGCTCCTGCTCAACCTTGCTGCATAACAACGACTGAACTGCCAATAGGCATCCCCAACTCTGAACGCACCGCCAGGACACATCAGAACCCTCTCCAAGTTCCTTGCAAAAGACTTAGCAATAAAAGAATTCTAAAATTGTAGCAGTGAAGTCAAAACTGCAACTGAACATAAAATACAAACATGGTAAAACTAATACTGCACGTTATTTTGTGGACCTCTGGAAAAATTTCCATTTATGGCTTAACCTACATTACTTATTGGCTGCGTATGAACTATCCAGGACTCAGTCAAATTTGTACTGAACTAAATTTAGTATGGGCTCTACTTTGGAACAAACTTGGCGGCGTAAACCTTTCTGGTATCATGCAGATAGAAAGCAAAAACCTGAATGCTAGAAATCGTAAATAAAATCAGAAAATGTTGGAAATGCAAAGCAGGTTCATCAGGATCTGAAAAATAGACGGTAACATTTTGAAGGGCCTACGACTGGAATTTGATCCCATTTTTTCTCTTTTCAAATGCTGATGGACCTGCTATGTATTTCCAATATTATCTATTTCTGAATACATCAGTTTTGTATTGATATATATATATTATCAGTGCAGTAGTTGATGTTGGAGTCTGCCAGCCAGTCAAAAAACCAATAGCTTGGAGACGCTGCACTATTGTTCTTGTTCTACCTGTGCTACCAGATTATTGAAGCATTCCTTGTTAAAATGGCTCCTAGAGAATTAAATTGCAGCATTTTCATAGCTATAGGAATTCAGTACTCGTCAGGAAAAAGAGTGTATACAGACACGCAAAAATCTTTTTAGAAAGTTGTTACAACATAGAAATGGGAGGAAAATAATAAATATGGATGTATCCTATGTACCACTGAGAGGCACAGCAGAGCACATACAGCAGAATTGATAAGGACATGTCAATTCCCCATTGGAGTGTACCAGGCTATACCAAATGAGCAATTTTCAATGCAGAAGGCAAACACAGATTTGGCAATGTAGTTACACCAGTTTTAACCAGATATTTCATTACTAATTAGCAAAATATTAGAACAATTTCATTGCTTCCATATATGGTAATATTTCACTCCTTAATAGAGTTCATGGCTATATTATTTTCCCCCAAAAAGTCTTTATGATGTAAATAGAGAGCCTCATTAAAGGTTCCTCACTAATCCTGGTGAGCATAGACTATTTGGGTGCATTTTACCACAGCGAGGAAGGAATGCTCATGTGAAAGGTCCAAGACTGTAAGCCTACTACAGATACCCTTAGAACAAATGTAAACACAGTCTGAGAGACGAGTTAGGTAAGGGATCAAATTTCTCCCAATCCTACACTTCAATGCCCAACAAGAAGTTTACAAACTTGCCCTCAATAGAGTTTGTTAAGCAGGTATAACTGTCAGATACAGGAGTGTGAAAAAAGTGACTTGAAGAGCTTGAATGAAATTCTTCATCATTAAAGAGAGAATTGCATTCATCTAAGCACCTCATCACATTTCTGTGAAACTTCTCAAAGCTTCACAAAGTCCTTTTGAAAGGCAGTAAATTATCTCCAAAAATGCTACATCAGAAAGAGTTGATGGCTAGCCCTGTAAATTTATGCACATTCTTAACTAAGTACTTCTTGGAGCAAGTTCTTTTCTACTACAGATTGTTATACAGTATAAGCTACATTAATTGCAGCATTTTATATAATTATTTCCATACCCTCTAATTATATCAAAATTAAGACTGGTAGAATGGATGTATACTGTTGGGCTCAACATGCTCAGTACCATTGGATAGTTATGCGAAATTTGCTTCTGACCAAGGTTGCATCTACCAAGCAGAGGTTTTAGTACTGTAACCAAGATCATAAATTACAACACAAAAATTTATTGCAGTACGTCAGTAGTGTTGTAAATGTGTACACTTTCCTACATTCTTCAGCTTTAATCATTATAGTTCTGTTCTGCTGACTTCAAATGAGTCAGCCGTAACCAGCCAATTGAAGAACAGAAAATTCAGAAGAAGAGTGCCTAGTTACAGATCTATTATGTATCCTCGCACAGACCTATTTTGATGAGAGTTCAATGGAGCCATGTCGGGGGGGAGGGGGCGGCGGGGGGGATTAAGCTGTATACTGAATGTGCAATGTTTATCAATACATGTCCTTATAGATCTCCTGTAGCAGTGGATGTAGTGAAGTGTCTGCTTCAGTTTTCTTAATCTTCTGGACAAGCTGCGCGTGCTCAGTCACTAGCTGGCGCAGGTCAGCCATTTTCTGGAGGAGCTTTGGGAAGAGGTATTGAGAGTCTGGATGGTTGGCTTGCAAGTGTAGGCTCAAGGCTTGGAGAATACTGTCCTGCATCTCTTCAATCTGCTTCACACTCATCAGCCCAGGACGGTCTACATCAACAGAAAAGGAAAGTCATTAAGGACTAATTTGTTAGATTTTTTTGATCTGGACTGATTGTCTCAGCTGAGACAGTGAAGCTCAAGAATAGAATACTTTCCACTTTATTCCTAGCTCTTTACTCTCCTTCCCTTCCCACATCTTCCTTGCAGGCAAACATTCACCTAAATCCAGAAAAGGTTAGCAGAGCCAAAGGGTCTATAAACCTGAATTCCAGCACAACCTCCTGAAGCTGGAAGTTAAAGCAACCTGGACAGGAACTGGAGATGTAGGGGGCACAAACTGACTGTATTTTACATAATACAGTGTTTGCATTTGATGGCATGGCTGCAGTATAAACAGGATGGGGATATACCTGTTTATACACTGTATGAATGGAACCGCGTTTATGTGTTCAACCATAAATGTATTTTGATGCTTTGGCAACATAAGATGTACCTTATCATGCCAATAAAGCGATTTGTATTGTATTGTATTGTATAGTGCCATTGGAGGAGAACCAGAAGGTGGTTTTCTGAGACCTTTCTCAGAGGCAGCAGTCCCACTGGCAGTGAATGTAAACTGCAGCCAATGGTGTTGCTGTATGCTGAGGGCTGCCATTTTTACAGACCATGAGTGGGTTGACCCTCAGGTTGCCTGTCGAGACAAACAATATAATTTTTTTTTTTTTTGCTCTATACTGATGGAGGTTCTGACTGGCAAATTCAAGATGGTTTTAAACTCTTAATCCCAATTCTGAGAAACTCACAGCCGGGAGCGGGGTCACAGTATTTTGTTGGATACATTTTCTGTAACCTGGCGTCAGACTCGTAAGATCCAATTATTGGTCTTACGGACACTGGGGTGTTCAAATTAAAATATAAAGCAGTTAGAGTTCCACAGGCACAGTCAGTCTTCTGGTAACTCACACAAGCAGCCTCAAGAACATAAGAATTAGGAGCAGGAGTAGGCCATTTGGCCCTTCATGCTCCGCCATTCAATAAGATCATGGCTGATCACCTCCACTTTCCCGCCCTATCCCCATATCCCTTGATTTCCCTAGAGTCCAAAAAATCTATCCATCTCAGCCCTGAATATACTCAACAACTCAGCATCCACAGAATTCCAAAGATTCATAACCCTCAGTGAAGAAATTCCTCTTCATCTTGGTCTTAAATGGCCGACCCCTTATCCTGAGACTATGCCCCCCTAGTTCTAGACTCTCCAGCCAGGGGAAACAACCTCTCAGCATCTACCCTGTCAATCCCCCTCAGAATCTTATATGTTTCAATGAGATCACCTCTCATTCTTCTAAACTCCAGAGAGTATAGGCCCATTCTACTTAATTTCCCCTCATAGGTCAACCCTCATCCCAGGGATCAATCTAGTGAACCTTCGTTGCACTGCCTCCAAGGCATACATGTCCTTGCTCAGATAAGGAGATCCCTGTGCACGGTACTCCAGGTGTGGTCTCACCAGAATCCTGTACAATGATACTAAGACTTCCTCACTCTTGTACTCCAACCCGCTTGCAATAAAGGCCAACATGCCATTTGCCTTCCTAACTGTTTGCTGTACCTGCATGCTAACTTTGTGTTTCCTGTATGAAGACACCTAAATCTCTCTGAACATCAACATTTAATAGTTTATCATTTAAAAAATATTGTTTTTCTATTCTTCTTACCAAAGTGAATAACTTCACATTTCCCCACATTATACTCCATCTGCCCAAGAGGCCCAAGCACTGATCCTTGCGGCACCCCACTAGTTACAGCCTGACAACTGGAAAAATGACGTGTTTATCCCTACACTCTGCTTTCTGTCCGTTAACCAGTCCTCTATCCATGCTAATATATTAACCCCAACCTCATGAGCCCTTATCTTGCATAGCAACCTTTTATGTGGCACCTTATCGAATGCCTTTTGGAAATCCAAATATACTACATCCACTGGTTCCCCTTTAACTACCCTGCTAGTTACATCCTCAAAAAACTCTAATAAGTTTGTTAAACATGATTTCCCTTTCATAGAACCATGTTGACTCTGCCTAATTATACTATGATTTTCTAAGTGCCCTGATACCACTTCCTTAACAATGGATTCCAGCATTTTCCTGACGACTGATGTCAGGCTAACTGGCCTGTAGTTCCCTGTTTTCTCTCTCCCTCCTTTCTTGGAATAGCGGAGTTACATTTGTTACCTTCCAATCCACTGGGACCGTTCTAGAATCTAGGGAATTTTGGAAGATCACAACCAATGCATCCACTATCTCTGCAGCCACCTCTTTTAGAACCCTAGAATGTAGGCCATCAGGTCCAGGGGATTTGTCAGCTTTTAGTCCCATTAGTTTCTCAAGCACTTTTTCTCTACTGATATTAATTATTTTAAGTTCCTCACTCTTATTAGCCCCTTGGTCCCCCATTATTTTTGGTATGCTTTTTGTGTCTTCTACTGTGAAGACAGATACAAAATATTTGTTTAAAGTCTCTGCCATTTCCTTATTCCCCATTATAATTTCACCTGTCCCAGGACCAATGCTTACTATTGCCACTCTCTTCCTTTTTACATACTTGTAGAAGCTCTTACAATCTGTTTTTATATTTCTTGCTAGTTTACACTCATATTCTATGTTCTCCCTTTTTATCAATCTTTTGGTCATCCTTTGCTGGTTTCTAAAGCTCTCTCAATTCTCAGGCTTACTACGATGCTTCGCAACATTATAAGCCTCTGCTTTTAATCTAATACTATCCTTAACTTTAGTTAGCCATAGATGGATCACTTTTCCCATGGAGTTTTTATTTCTCAATGGAATGTATATTTGTTGAGAATTTTGCAATATTTCTTTAAATGTTTGCCACTGCTTATCTACCATCATACCTTTTAATCGAACTTCCCAATCTACCTTAGCCAACCACCCCCCCATACCTATGTAATTGGCTTTATTCAAGTTTAAGACTTTTGTTTCTGACTGAAGTATTTCACTCTCAAACCCAATGTGAAATTTTATCATATTATAATAATTCTTCCCCAGAGGATCCTTTACTATGAGATTACTAATTAACCCTGTCTCATTATACAATACAAGATCTAAAATAGCCTGTTCCCTGGCTGGTTCCACGAAGTACTGTTCTGGGAAACTGTCTCGAATGCATTTTTATACATGAGCTGGGAGAGTGATTTTGGCAGGCTATTCAACTGTGGGGAACCAAGTACTAAGCTGGATATCCACCCTGTCCACACACAAGCGCTTCCAGTAGGGGTTACTGAATAGTGATCAGAAGTGAGAATCCTGGCTGATTTTTTCCCACCAACTCTGCTAGCCCAGGGGCGCTCCAGAGAGGAGGGGGAAAGAGAGAGAGAGCACGAGAGAAAAAGAGAGGGGGAAAAAGGGGGAATATCCAGCAATGGAAAAACAGTTGCACAAGATTGCTCATTACCTATTGTGAAAAGTTATAACCATAAATTAAATTTTCTATCTGCAGACCATCATCAATGTTGGGGGACAATCTAAACCATCAGCAATGCAGTAACTGTTCTGATGAAGGGTCCCAGACCTGAAACGTTAACTCTGTTTCTCTCTCCACGGATGCTGCCTGGCCTGCTGAGTATTTCCAGCATTTTCTGTTGTTATTTCAGTAACTGCTCTGTTGGACTGTACAGGCCAGATAAGCACTGGGCCCAATCATGGTCTGAATAAATGTAGTTGTAGCAGCATTTATATTTACTGCTAGCACCACTGTACCTCTAACTGTGTGTGGGGAACATACCACTTACTGAGGTTGTTCTCTGTGGCAACAGAGGCACTAACATCACCACATTTATACTGCAGCCAGAACCAGGGCTGCTTCCAATAGTTGTACTGTAATATAAATTCATCATTAGTCAATGTTTAAATTGAACATTTAATGTCAGTAATGTAACTTTATTTGCTGCAATAATGCAATGTCTCCAGATCAGGATTTGTACAACTCGCAGCTTTGTCAGGCCCTTACACAGGAAGTGTTTCAGAGGGGCTGCGCTGCTTCAGGCTTGTGTTTTCAATTATTTACATACAATTTCTCACTTGGTAAATGGGACTTGCATTTGAAACATGGACATGGAGGCAGTGATGTGAAGGGAATCAGTGCTTGCAGGTGGAGGCAGTGATGTATGTGAAGGGAGTAAATGCGTGCAGGTGGCAGCAGTTAATAAAGAATATGGGATCTTGGGCTTTATAAATAGGAGGCACAGGGCAGGATTTTCATTGGGCCGTGGAGTCGGGATTGGAGGCGTGCGGGGGGTTAAAATCCCGAGATCGGGGGTCCCGACCCCATCCTGCACCCAAACCCGCCTCCATGCCAGTTTCAAAGGAGGGGGGTACCCGCCCCACACTGGGACCCGCCTACCCGAGGCAGGAAGGGATTAGTGCCAATGAACTGCCTGTTAACAGGCAGTTTTTAGCCTAATTCCTATTTTTGATGTTGAAGTGTGGGATTCCCGACGGCTCCAAACCACGCAAAGTTAGAGGGGGCAGGCCGTCAGGTTGAAGGACTTGGAGCAGTCGAGATGTCGGTGTTCAGGTGAGTGATTGTGCATGAGTGCAAAGGTAAGTGTGTTTGGTGTGTCTAAAGAAGTTTAAATGGCCTTTTCTTACCTTTTCAGCCTTCCTTCCTTTAGGTCCCGGGAGTCTCTCATCTCACCAGCACAGAAAGCAGAATGGCTGCGAACTGTCAAAAGTGACAGCCTTCAGCTTTCTGTGCAGGAGAGATTTCTAACTGAGTCTGTGGAGAAGGACTCAGGTTAGAAGTAAGACCCCGTGTTTGACAGCTTCAAACAGCTTTCAAACACTGATATTTCATCTGTCAAAACCTCTTGACAGGTGAAATTTCAGTCTGTGGCGTCACCTGTTGCCGGGTGGCCCTTAATTGGCCTGCTGAGCCCACTGGGCGGGCTCAACAAGGTCAATCAAGTTAAAATCGCGTGGATTGGCCGCATCTCGATGGAGGCGGGACTACAACCCCGAAAGTTGTAGTCCCGCCTCAAACCCAACTCCTGAATGAAAATCACCCCCATAGAGTACAAAAGCCAGGAAGTTGTACTAAACCTACATAAAACACTAGTTCGGTCCCATCAGCAGTATTGTGTCCAATTCTGGGCACCGCACTTTAGGAAGGACATGAAGACTTTAGAGAAGTTACAGAAGAGATATACCAGAATGATTCCAGAAATGAGGGATTACGTGGATAGACTGGAGAAGCTGGGGTTGTTCCCCTTAGAGCATAGAAGGCCAAGAGGAGATTTGATAGAGGTGTTTAAAATCATGCAGAGTTTAGATAGGAGTACATAAATCTCATTGAAACATATAGAATTCTTACATGACTTGACAGGGTAGGTGCGGAGAGGCTGTTTCCACTGGCTAGAGAATCTAAAACTCGGGGTCAAAGTCTCAGGATAAGGGGTTGACCATCTAGGACTGAGATGAGGAGAAATTTCTTCACGAAGGGTTGTGAATCTTTGGAATTCCCTACCCCAGAGGGCTGTGAATGCTCAGTCAGAGTATATTGAAGACTGAGATCGATAGACTTTTGGGCACTAAGGGAATCAAGGGATATGGGGATAGGGCAGGAAAGTGATGTAGCAATTCAGTCATGATCTTATTGAATGGGGGCCTACTCCTTCTCCTATTTCTTATGTTCTTAAGAGAAACTGTTTCCATTGACTGAAGGGTCGATAACCAGAGGGCACAATTTTAAGGTGATTGACAAAGGAACCAGAGGTAACATGAAGAAACACTTTTTTACGCAACAAGTGATTAGGATTTGGAATGCACTGCCTGATAGGGTGGTGGATACAGATGGAATAGCAGCCTTCAAAAGGGAATTGGATAAATACTTGGAAGGAGAAAAAAATTACAGGGATATGGAAAAAGAGCAGGGAGGTGGGACTAACTGGATTACTCTTTGAAAGAGCCGGCATAGACTCGATGGGCCGAATGGACTCCTTCTGTGCTGTACTATTCTATGATGTGAAAGGAGTCAGTGCTTGCAGATATAAAGATGGTTATTTCCTTACCTCCACATAAAATAATGGCGGCCACAAAAAGAGCCAAGTCACTATCATCCAGCTCCAAGGCATTGAACTTCACTGCAAACTCAAACTTGGGTTCCATAATTTCGCTGAATGGCTTGCGCAGGCTCCTCAGGAATTCCCGAGTCACAAATCCATTTCCATTAGCCACGAGAAGACCATCCTTATTCATAATTGATGCCAACATGGCAAAAATGGCTTCATGCACACCGTATTTTAGTAATGTCACCTGGTCATTCAGGTACAGGTTTAAGAATTCAGGGATGCACTTGGCAAATTCAGTGAGTTCTCGTACGGTTTCAACAGTTGTACACTGGCAACGATGAAAGACATGAACCGCAATCTCTTTGTTCGGAATTCCATTTACTGATTGTTTCCAAACTAGGTTTTTCTCAGCCTGCCAAAGGGTCTCCATGTCATGAATAACAAAAGGCTGCATTCAGGAGAGAAAATTGTAAATAAGAATTTGCTTGGAGAACCAGAGTTGTGTGTGCTACCCTATAGCGAAAGAGTTAGAAAAATTACCTAACTTTTAAAAATGTCAGGATACACAACAACAACTACTTGTATTTATATAGCGCCTTTAACGTAGTAAAACGTCCCAAGGCGCTTCACAGGAGTATTACAAGACAAAAATTTGACACCGAGACACGTAGGAAATTAGGGCAGGTGACCAAAAGCTTGGTCAAAGAGGTAGGTTTTAAGGAGCGTCTTAAAGGAGGAAAGAGAGGTAGAGAGGCGGAGAGATTTAGGGAGAGAGTTCCAGAGCTTAGGGCCTAGGCAACAGAAGGCACGGCCACCGATGGTTGAGCGATTATAATCAGGGATGCTCAAGAGGGCAGAATTAGAGGAGCGCAGCTATCTCAGGAGGTTGTGGGGCTGAAGGAGATTACAGAGATAGGGAGGAGCGAGGCCATGGAGGGATTTGAAAACAAGGTTGAGAATTTTGAAATCTAGGTGTTGCTTAACCAGGAGCCAGTGGCGGTCAGCAAGCACAGGGGTGATGGGTGAACGGGACTTGGTGCAAGTTAGGACACGGGCAGCCGAGTTTTGGATCACCTCAAGTTTACATAGGGTAGAATGTGGGAGGCCAGCCAGGAGTGCATTGGAGTAGTCAAGGCTAGAGGTAACAAAGGACTGGAGGAGGGTTTCAGTAACAGATGAGCTGAGGCAAGGGCGGAGACCGGAATGTTACCGAGGTGGAAATAGGTGGTTTTAGTTGTGCCGCGGATATAGTTATGCGGATATGTGGTCAGAAGCTCATCTCAGGGTCAAATACGGAGTCGGTGGCTAGGGAACGGAGTTTGTAGCGGGGACCGAAGACAATGGCTTCAGTCTTCCCAATATTTAATTGGAGAAAATTTCTGCTCATCCTGTACTAGATGTCGGACAAGCAGTCTGACAATTTAGAGACCGTGGCGGGATTGAGAGAAGTGGTAGTGAGGTACGCTGACGACACGCAGCGCTACATGTGGAAACTGACGCCATGTTTTTGGATGATGTCGCCAAGGGGCAGCATATAGATGAGAAATAGGAGGGGCCAAGGATAGATCCTTGGGGGACATCAGAGGTAATGATGCAGGAGTGGGATGAGAAGCCACTGCAGGTGATTTTCTAGCTACGATTCGATAGATAAGAATGGAACCAGGCGAGTGCAATCCCACCCAGCTGGATGATGGTGGAGAGGCTTTGGAGGAGGATGGAGTGGTCAACCAAAGGCTGCAGACAGGTCGAGAAGGATGAGGAGGGATAGATTACCTTTGTCACAGTCACAATGGATGTCATTTGTGACTTTGATAAGAGCTGTTTCGGTGCTGTGGCAGGGGTGGAACATGAATTGGAGGGATTCAAACACGGAGTTGCGGGAAAGATGGGCACGGATTTGGGAGGCGACAACACAGTCAAGGATTTTGGAGAGGAGAGAGGTTGGAGATGGGGCGTTAGTTTGCAAGGATGGAGGGGTCAAGGGTTGGTTTTTTGAGAGGGGTGATGATGGCAGGTTTGAGGGAGAGGGGGACAGCACCGGAGGAGAGCGAACAGTTAACAATGTCAGGTAACATGGGAGCCAGAAAAGGAAGTTGGGTGGTCAGCAGTTTAGTGGGAACAGGGTCAAGGGAGCAGGAAGTGGGTCTCATGGACAAGATGAGCGTGGAGAGGTCAAGAGGGGAGATCGGAGAGAAACTGGAGAAAGATGCAAGTTCAGGGCTATGGCAAGGGGGAACCTGGGCCCGGTGGGCTAAGGGAAGGAAGGGAAGTGGCAGAGGCAGCTGATCGGATGGTCTCAATCTTGGAGACAAAGAAATCCATGAGCTCCTCGCACTTGTTGTTGGAGGTGAGTGTGGAGGAGAACAGGGAGAGGGGTTTAAGAAGACGGTTAGCAGGAGAGAATAGTAGCCGGGGGTTATCTTTGCATTCCAGAATGATCCTGGAATAGTGAGCAATTTTGGCAGACAAGAGTAGGACCCAATAATGCTTTATGTGATCCAGCCAGATCTGGCAGTGAATGGCTAAACCAGTTGTCTGTCATATCTGTTCAAGTCTGCATCCCTTTGACTTGAGGGAGTGAAGATGAGAGCCGTACCAGGGGGAACGGCCAGGGTGAGAGTGTAATGGTTTTAATAGGGACTAGGGCATCAAAGGTGGTGGTGAGGGTGTGGTTGAGCAGATCGGTAGCTGCAGAAATGTCGTGGTGAATGGAGGGCCAAAGGCTGGACAGTTGGGATTTCATAAGTGCAGTTGTAAGAAAGTTGGGAGAGAGTTTTTTCCAGGGGTGGACACAGAAGGAAGTGGGGTTGGGTGGGGGAAGGGGGATGTGGGTGGAGAGCGATGAGGAATTGGTCAGAGGTGGCCTTATCTGCGATTGACACGGTGGGAGTAGCGAGGCCACGAGAGATGGCAAGGTCGAGGGGGTGGCCATGAATATGGGTAGGGGGGTTCACATGGAGGGAGGGAGAGATTAAGGGAGGATAGGAGGGAAGTGAACTCAGAGGAGAGAGAGAGAGCATGATGAATTGAGATGGAGGCTGAAATCACCGAGGATGAGAAGTCACTCGATGCAGAGGCTGAGGGAGGAAAGCAGTGAAGATATCTCTGATAAAATTTTTATGGTACTTGGGTGGGCAGTAGAGAACGAGAATTTTAAATGAGAGGTGAGGGGGGTGGAATAAGGTGAGATGCTCAAAGGAGGAGAAAGTGCCAGAGGAGTAGGGAGACAGACCAAGGTGTGATTTGGTGAGGAGAGCCATACCGCCACCGCGGCAGTCTGAGTGGGGCAAGTGGTGGAAAGTATAGCCAGGCGGGGAGGCTTAATTTAAGGGTAAGGTGTCATCACCCCTCAACCAAGTTTCCGTCAGGGCCATGATGTCGATGCAAGAATCCACGATAAGCTCATGGATGGCAAAGGCCTTGTTCGCAAGTGAACGGACATTCTGGAGGGAGATGCGGAGAGAGTCGGTGATGGCTGCCTCTCTGCCAGAGTCCACAGGGTCAGCGCTGGGAGGGGCGAGTTGGACAGGGAGGAGATTGACAAGATTAGCCTCCCGCAGGCACGCTGGGCGGGAAGGTTGGCGAGAGAGTAGGATGGGACAGTTGGGGTTTCTACTCATGAGGAGATAGTGACGAGTGCCACGATGGGCCCTTCGGAGGATGCCAAGAGAGGCACAGAGGGAAGCTGTAGGCTTATCAAAGAGTCAAGCCTGGGATGGCAGCAGGAGAGTAGGAAGGTCAAAGAGTAATGAAGGATTGGGGTAGGGATTTGTGAGGGCAGAGTATCCGAGAGAGCGCGAGCGAGAGAGAGGCGGCATGACGACATATAATTGAAAGCACAATCAAATGTGAAGATTGTCTACTACTATACTTATCAACAATCCATTAATTAGGAAGCTAGGAGTGCAAAAATTGCCATAAGTATTGGAAATAATGTCACATTTTATTCAGCTAGCCAGAAGTGAGTGACAAAATATCTACTGACCAGTACAAACACTAACACCACTTTTAAATTCACTATTACCAGCTTAATTTCCCTCAATATTTAAAAATACTGATGGAAAAAAGCAGAGGTATATCAGGGGACAGAGGGGCAATGCCACACAGGCAAAATGAGTAAGGCTGGAGTTACACAGCACTAGATGCAAGCTCAAATTGATGGGAGACGCTCTCCTGGGGTTAGCCTTCTAAGTTATACAGTAACTTTTCTGTTGATGAGCACCCAAAGGTACGTTGCACTGATGTGAAACTGGGAATGCAACTACACCATAAAACACTGGGGGAAAAAAAGTAAGAGTATTTGCCCAGTAACTTTATTATAGAGCCGAAGAACGACCTGGACTAACAGAACTGGTAGAAGTTTGTTTTCCTGGTTCCCCACTCCGCTGATCAGATATACAAGGGAGTGAAGAGGTTAAGGAATGAAAGAAGGATCTGAATAGATAAAATAGGTATAAATTAAAAATAAAATTAAAGTAGCAGGGATTTTTCTGCAGTGGTTATTTCAATTTGTTTATATCATAATTTGATGTGCATATGTTGATCAGATTTCATAGCAAGAAAATCAGGATGCATCAGTTTGAAGATATGCTCAAATTCTCTAAGAAAAATGGTTAAGAGCACTGGAGGAGGGAGTAGTCCATAGAATTTCACAAATCAGTTGTATGTTACTGGTGTCAGGGAAAGGGAGGAGAAGGAGAGAAAGAAAACACAATGCAGTGCATCTCTGTGAATGTGACTTTGGTGCTTTATCCTTCCTTGACCTCTCTGCAGTGTTCCATGGTTAACAATGCCATCTTCCTCAAAAACCTCTCCTCCATTGTCCAGCCACATGGGACTGCACTTGCATGATTCATAGAAACATAGAAGATAGGAGCAGGAGTAGGCCATTCGGCCCTTCGAGCCTCGTGGCTGATCATCCAAACCCTAGCACCCGGTCCCTACACCGACAGCCATCCCACCCAAGCCCTATCCCCGTAACCCCACGTATTTAATCCCCCCTAACACTAAGGGTCAATTTTTATCATGGCCAATCAACCTAACCCGCACATCTTTGGACTGTGGGAGGAAACCGGAGCACCCGGAGAAAACCCACGCAAACATGGGGAGAATGTGCAAACTCCACACAGACAGTCACCCGAGGCCGGATTTGAACCCGGGTCCCTGGCGCTGTGAGGCAACAGTGCTAACCACTATGCCACCGTGCTGCCCACTCCTACTTTTCCAAACCTAGCCAGAGCATCTCCAGCAATAGCTTTTCTTCCCACCCCTGCACCATGACCTCCGGAATCCCCCAAGGATCTACTGCTGGTCTTTCTCTTCCTCATTTACATGCTGTCCCTTGACAACGTCATCTGCAGACATTGGGTCAGCTTCCACACGTACGGAGCGTCATGCTGATCTACCTCTCTCCCACTGCCACCGATTCCACCCTCATTGGCAGCCAGTCTCGAGCTGAACCTGACTCTTTGCAACCTCAGTGTCCTGTCCAACCCTAAGCTGAGCCTTAGACCGTACATACTCTCCACCACAGATGCAGACTTCCAACTCCGCAACACTGCCTGCCTCTGCTTCCTACCAGAGTCTCTCTGCTGCTGAAGGCACTGTCATCTCCAGAGTCAATTACTTCAATCACCTCTTTTCCTGACCTTCCATCCTCCATAAAATTCAACTTGTCCAAAACTTTGCTGCATGTATCCTGTCCCATTTGCCAATCCCCCCCCAGTCCTCACTGACATACAGTGGCTCTCTGTCCCCCAACACCTCAAGTTTAAAATCTTCATCCTTGTACTAAAATTCCTTTGGTGCCTCACCCCACACTACCTCTGCAATTTTCTCAAGCTACATATCCCCACTGAAATCCCCATTCCTGCCTCCAGCTTCATGTGCAACCCCCACCTCCATGTCACGCGATTGGTGGCAGAGCCTGCTACTAGCCTGGGTTCTGCTCTCTCAAATCCCTTTTGTAAAACCCTCTGCTTCTCCACCTCTCTAAAAACCTCCTCAAAATCAATCTCTGACTAAGCTTTGGGTCACCTCTCCTTCGAGTCCGTTTTCCATAAGCAAATCTGTGAAGCGCCTTGGACTTTTTTTATTACACAAAAGATACAACTACAATTTCAATCTGTATAGTGAGAGAAAGTGGAAGTTAGACAGAGACAAAGAGGAAAAAAGACACAGAGCACGAGTGATTCAGAAGGCATGCAAGCATGTAAATCTGAGAGCGCATGTACAATTGAGAGACACAGAGCATGAGTGAATGTAAGACAGAAAGAAAGCAGTGTGACACAGAAAGCTTGTGATACTGAGAGAGCACATGCAAGTGTTGGGGGGGGGGGGGGGGGGGGGAGGAGGATGCATGACCTAAGAGCTAAGGATTACACTTTCATCAAATATAACTGACTCTGGGCACAATTTCTAAATATAACTTGCTACAGACAGTCTGATA
The DNA here is from genome assembly GCF_052327205.1 of Somniosus microcephalus. Taxonomy (NCBI): domain Eukaryota; kingdom Metazoa; phylum Chordata; class Chondrichthyes; order Squaliformes; family Somniosidae; genus Somniosus; species Somniosus microcephalus. The sequence goes on from NC_141004.1 coordinate 55,144,619, forward strand.
CTCCCAATTCACAATGATTTAGGAAGAGGTTTGCACAATACCATCTACAGCCACCAGATGTCTCCATTATACATCTGTTGTGAATGTTCAAAAATACAACAGAATGGCCCAGAATTTAAAAGACTTGCATTTATATAGCGCCTTTCACCGGACGTCTCAAAGCTCTTTACAGCCAATGAAGTACTTTTGGAGTCACTGTTGTAATGTGGGAAACGCAGCAGCCAATTTGTGCACAGCAAGCTCCCACAAACAACAATGTGATAATGACCAGATAATCTGTTTCTGTTGTGTTGATTAATAAATATTGGCCAGGACACTGGGGATAACTCCCCTATTCTTCTTCAAAATAGTGCCATGGGATATTTTACGTCCACCTGAGAGAGCAGACGGGGCCTCAGTTTAACGTCTCATCAGAAAGGCAGCACCTCCGACTGTGCTGCACTCCCTCAGCACTGCACTGGAGTGTCAGCCTAGATTTCTGTGCTCAAGTCCCTGGAGTGGGACTTGAACCCACAACCTTCTGACTCCAAGGAGAGAGTGCTGCCCACTGAGCCACAGCGGACACCGTCCGGATGACGGCAAACAGGCAGCGTTCGCCATCAGTTTAATTTTTTTAAAGTTTGTTCATATTTAGTTCAGGTTTGCCTTTTCCCCATGTGAGAGCCTCAATCTTTGTTTTGCTCGCTAACATTTTTATAAAGTTAGTTAGAATTTTAAAAACGTACTCACTTTTTGGTTCGCGGTCTGAGAGAATTCGGCCTTTTGACTGGCTGCTTAGACAGCTTGTTGACGTCATAGCAGCTCGCTCGCACAAGGGGATCCCCACTACACTACGTTGATTTGAATTGCACATCGGAAAACCCGAACCTCTCGACACAGAGATGGCGAGATCTTTGTGCGAAGCTTACTTCGAGGCCAGCGGCGAATGCCTTCGCTTCGCCGCCCACTCCGGGCCATTATTTTAGGCAAATTCCGGGCCATTATTTTAGGTACCTATTTCTGAATGGTAGTGCATTGAAAACATACTAATATCTATTAGCAAATAGATTGGTACTGGAAACTAACTATAAATGGAACAAAAATACATTTGGTGTGATGATTTTGCCAAATCATAATTATATTTTGTCTAGACTTACTATTGAAATTCAATCTTTTTAAACGAAGTAGAATAATACATATTTTTGGAACCCCACTAAGGATCATGTGTCAGTTAAAAAAAAATATTCTATTCCACCCATTACCTCTAGCACAGGATTATAATGGCTATTGCCAAGTCAGGATCAGAGAAAAAATATGAATACATGCATTGTATCCAATATCACCAATATTATTGTAGAATTTGTTCAGCGAATTTGTGCACGCCAGACTAACCACTGGGGTACTACCCTGCCAGTTTCAGCAAAATAAAAACACGTACAGACCACAGTCCTCATCACAGGATGGTTTTGATTTGTACCATTTTGAGTTTTCCTTTTAGCCGTTCTATGATCTGGCTCAAGGATGAGGGGTGGGAAAAGAGGGTAATGACCTCGAATTATTTATGGGTTCTGTGGTCATCCCCTTCTCCTCCTCCTCCTCTCCCCCCCCCCCCCCCCCCCCCCAAAATGCGCGCGCACACAATCCAGTGCAAAATAAAATGTTCCAAAAAACTATTTGTAACAGAAAAGCATGCTAACCTCTATGCAGGATTCTCAATACCATGCCGAACTACCGCAAAGGATACAATTATTATACCACGAGACTGTTTACAACATTGACACATTCATACAAACATATAACCAGGCTCTGCATCTTTAACTGTTTGGGCCCATGGCATGGATGTTGACATTGTTGAAGGACAGAATTTAATAACTGTACTAAGTGTTTCTCTATTGGGCAAGGTTTAGCTCCAATACTAAATATGTGTTCTGAAATGTAGCCTCAACTTTGACTTCAGAAAAATAATGTGTGTTGGAATCTATATTTGGATTTTGGAATATATATCTTCCCTCTCGGTCAGAAGGTTGTGGATTCAAGCCCCACTTCAGGACTTCAGCACATTGTTGTAGTGAGGGAATGATTGAGTGGTCAGAGGGACTGTGTTTTGAGATGTCACATGGACGTCCCATCTGGTTTTTTGGGTGGGTGCTGAAGACCCCATGGTATGGTATTATAAGAAGAAAAGCAGGGGGTGCTCCTCAGCCAACAGCACCAAAACAGATGAACTGATCCCACTGCTGCTTATGAAATCTCGGCTGTGCACAAAATGGCAGTACCATTGGCTTACATAGTAACAGTCCGTGCATTTCAAAGTAATTAAATGCACACAAAGCACTCAGACATTTCTGAAAGATGTAAGATGCAATATAAATGTAAGCAAGTCTTTTTCCTCTCAACCCAGAAGCTTGATTCTGGAAAAACCTTACACTTTATTTTTCAGGAACAGCAGAAAATTCTCCCTTTCAAAACTTAAAAAAAAAATATCAATAACCAAAATTTGTTTGGTTAGCTTAGGGCGGAGGGGCGATGCATTTATCAAGCCCAATTGTTTGCCGCCATTCCAGTCTTTGGGCCAGGCAACTTGCAGGTGAATGAACTTCAAATAATTCACCCTCTGTTTTTCAGGTGCACCTCCAGTTTCAACTGAAGTGCCTCATTTATACTTCGGGAAACTGGAGAAAAACAGGAAGCACGAATACCTAATGCCAAGCCAGATTACAGTTCAGCACAAACATGACATTACATCACACTATGAGTAATGCGTCATTACAGACCTAACTTCACTCTCAATCGGGACTGCTAATGACAAATAATAAATATTCTCGTCTCATTTTCATTCTGGATTAAAATCAACTTTCTACAACACAAGAAGCATCTGTGCTGCCGTGTCACAATTTTGCATTGAACTGATTAAAAACGACTCAGAAGCCATTATTTGGCAGTTGACACCATATCGGAGGTTGCAGCCTACCTTTTCCTGTGCTTTTTAAGAGTCCCCCATTGAATCTAAAGAGTGCGGTTCCTTCTCTGAATTTAAAGTGAAAGCAAAGTCTAGGGAGAGTACTGTCTATTCAAAGTACCCCCTCCATTTCTATCTGAAAGTAATAACCATATTATATTATACATCCTACATCTGCACACACTTCTTACATCACAAATTCCTATATACAGGAAACTGTGTTATATCCGGCACCGAGCTGTTGCCGATCTATCAAAACTGCCGGACATACCAGCGTTAATGTTGGAGCATACGGAGATTTGCAGCTCCGTATCTGGCAACAAACACTGTTGCTTAGCAACAGCTTCTAAACAGTCGGCCGTACCTTAGAAGCGTCTCTGTAGCTTAGCAACAGCTTCAGAGAGACTTTGCAGAACCTGACTGTTGGAAAAAAAAGCCACGAGAAGAAAAAAAACCTAACAAAACGGCTCCTGATTTCTGCTGGTAGATCGAGGTTTCCGGACATACAACCTCTGGATAAACCAAAGTTTCCTGTACACATTCATAATGGAAACTGCATACTTAAACTTGTTACACTGCAAGTATAACTTCCTCCCAGTGGGTGTGTACAGTTTGGGTTATGTCTACACTTACCTTTTTTTTGGTTCCATTTTGGAGATCAACCTCCATGCACTTCTCTCCCATGTTTATACAGCTGCCTTGTATGGGTCGCTCTGCAAGTCTGTGAGTGAGTAGGCCTGGGATTGCTGTGTTATGATGCAATTGCATGTAGTAGGTGGACTAAGGAATCAATCTGCGCAGGTGCCGTGCCTCAGGGTGTTTGTATCATGATGTAATGTTGAAACACAACAGCTGGTGCAGTGAACAAACCAGAGATCATTGTTCTAAACAAAGATCAGGAGACCTATGAAAAAAACAGGCCTCTGCAATAAAGCAGGTCAACTCATTAATGTTTTCTTATAACAGGGTCTGCACTTCAGAAGTACTAGCTTCTTTTCTCCACTACTAACCGTCTCCTCTGCCTTGCCCCCTCCAAATACGTGCAAGGAGCTCTTGGAATTCTTTGTCACTAAAATTCAGACCATGCATTCAGCTGCCTCTGCCCTTTCCCCTTCAAGACCAACATCCTCCCCCCATCCTTGACTATTTCAATGCTTTACTGGCCAGTCTCTATTCCTCCACCCTACATAAAGTTCAATATCCAAAACTCTGCTGGCCCATACCCCATCATGCACTGACCCGCTCACCCATCACCCCTGTCCTTAGTGACCTATATTGACTCCCAGCCCCCATTCAAAATTCTCATCACGGCTAAATCCCTTCATGGCCTCACCCCTCCCTGTCTCTGTAAGCTCCTCTAGCCCTCCCCCCAGAACTCTTGCGTTCCATGGATTCTGGCCTCTTGTGCATGTCCCGTCTTTTCGCCTCACTGTTGGTAGCTATTCCTTCAGCCATCTAGGCCCTATGCTCTGGAATTCAGGCCCTATGCTCTGGAATTCTCTCCCTATACTTCACTGCCTTTCCACCTCCATCTCCTCCTTTAAGACCCTCTTTAAAAGTCACCTCTTTGACCAAGCATTTGGCCACCCCTTCTAATATCACCTTCTTTGGCTCGCCATTTATTCTGGTTGATTATGCCTTTGTGTAGCATCTTGGGACATTTCTACATTAAAGACACTACATAAATGAAATTTGTTGTTGCTGTGCTTCATTAGCTGTGAAGCACTTTGCGATGTCTGGAAGACGCAAAATGCACTATATAACTGCAAGTTGTTTTGTTCTTGTTTCTTATAAGTGCAGCCGATGTTGGGAGAACCAAGCAGTTGCTGTTAGTTAGTCATGTTGTAAGAGCACCTATTCTGATCACAAAATTCAGGCCAGGGTCAACAGGGTTCTCTGCCTTTACTTACAGGGTCCTTGGTAGCCTTTCCGCTTAGGATATCTCGTGCTTTTTTCTTAGTCATATTGAAGTTCTTTAGATATGCATCATAAACATGTTTCGCCAGTGATTTCAGATCGGCTATTTGTGGATTTTGAACTGTTGATTCACCAGCTAGAAGTCCTGCAACTAGCTTTTTCTTTTCTGCTTCAGGCATTCGGCCAAATCGGATGGCTGTTACCAGAGAAAAACAAAATTAGATTTGGCAAAGAATTCAGTTTGTTTTGGTTAAGTATAAAATTGGCTTATGTTCAAATTATTTATTATTAGGCTTGACAGTGAATAGCGAGTCTGTTTTCAACAAGTACCAACCATCGCAGGCTCTACTGCTATAGGAGGTTTCTACACAAGGTCGTTAGCACAAATTGAAAACAAGCAGTGCTCCACACTGGTAACAATTGTAACACAGTATCCCTTTCACTTTAACCTTCTCGTAACACGCAGGTACCAGCGATCATACTGTTCTTCACAGCTGTTGTCCCGACAAATCCAGAGATAACACCCCAGAATAAGCAAGAACTATAGAGAACAATAGCTATGAGTGTAATACAAAGAGGGAACACAAATTGAGGGGCTTGGAGGACAAGGAAGGAAGAATAGACAGATAACGATTGACACAGCACCTTTCACGTCCTGTTTTTTGTAGGAAAACATTTGTAGCCAATGTGGATACAGCAAGGCTCTATAAAAAGCAATGAGGTGAATGAGCAGTTAAAATGTTTGTGGTGGTGTTGGTTGAGGGGTGAATGTTGGCCAGCACACTGGGGGAAACGTCCTGCTCTTCTTCATAAAAATACCATGGGGTCTGTTACATCCACTTGAACAGGCAAGCAGGACCTTGGTTTAAAGCATTACCCGAAAGACAAGAGCAACGCTCAAGGAGTATACAGTCAACTCTGAAGTTGCACATCTTCAATACATTCATATGATTTTTTTTTAAAACCAGACTTGCCTGGTTGATTTTTTTTTTTTTTTGCATTTCTTTCCCTTCCTTGTGATCAGGAGCAGAAACACTGGCTGATTTTCCTCCCTCCATGGCCTGGGCACAGCGAAGCCAGTTCTTACTGCAAAACTGCCACATCAGCCAAGAACAGTTAACATAGCAGAGATCAAGGCTAAACCTGGGGTTTTCCGAGCATGCATGACATAATAGGCACAATCATTTTTAAAGACTGGGCTAATTCCTAATTGAATTAGGAATCGACAATGAAGTTGAACAATTGAAGTGAATCAGCAATGAAGTTGTGGCAAGTTATCAACTAACACTGATTTTCTGTCATGTTAGATGCTTGTAAAGCACAACTTAAATATAAAACAAGGTGTGTTAATACAAATAGTTTATAAAATCATTCAATTCTCTATTTGAAAAGCTGTTAAACGTACCAACTTATCAGGTCTTAAATTTTCTTTTGCTCATTTTGATAACATTTACTGACCATTATGTGACATCCCCAACGCCAGGCACTTCTGGAAGCGGCAATACTGGCACTTATTCCTGTTTTTTTTCTGGATCTTACAGTTACGATCACATTTCTCATACTTCAGCTTCATCCGAATTGTTCTTCGGAAGAAACCCTGAAAGCAAAATTTTAGTTTAGATTTTAACTGTGAAGGCAGACAGGAATGGGATTTCAAATCAGAGTACAGGGCTCATTGATAAATACATGCACATTTCTGATTAAATAAAATGCTAGCTTGGACAACATTTTACTCCTCGTCTTACCAAGTTGTTGGGTTATTTACAAGTTATTTGTGTTTTTCATTATCACATGTAGAGTAAGCCAGAACAGTCTCATTTTGAAACTAGAGTGTAAACAAGGATAAATCAAAAGTTATCTGTATATATTAAAAGTATGCATGCACTCCCTGGAAACTATCACAATTATTTTTTGTAACTTGCCCGTCATGCTTACACTACACCTATCGAAACTTACATACTTAGCTCTGGTTGAGTTCTCCTAGCTCCCATCTCCAGCCACTCACCTAGGACCTACTGAAGCTTGCTCTCTAGTAGCCCCCCTTTCCCACCTTGTTGCTGCTACATCTCGATTTGACCCAAAGCCCCAATGGGCCCATTCCTGTTCCGTTCCAACCCAAACCCTGATACCCATGCAAAAGAAAAGCCGTGTTCCTGCCATGAGCAGGATCCAGCTTCAAGATAACTTGAATTCTTTTTTTAAAAGTTTCAGTTTGTCATATAATAATAACAATAATAATGGCTTCCCAGCTTGGCATGGAAAGCCTTTTGCTTTTTCAAACCTGGGTAGGGAGAAGGATTCTCCTTCACCCTATTCCATCTGCCAGAGCACTCGGGTCTCTCCCCACCACCCCGCCCTCCCTCCTGCAGCACATTACCTTCCCCCTCCTGCTTCCTCTATCCATACCTATGCTATGCCTTATGTACCAGTGCCTTCCCCTCCTTAGTGCTCCCTCCTACACTGCTTACCGTTCGCATCTCATTCCTTGCTCTGTCCTACCATATCCCATTCCTTGTTCCCAACCCCTTGTTGCGCACCCATGCCTTTTCACGCTCCTTACTGCTGACCCACTCCACAACAAAGCTCCAAAAGTACTTTATGCCAACTACCAGTAACATTGCTTTGTGACTGGGGAGAGGGGGTGGATGCTTGTGATTCAAGGTCATACCAGGGGACATGGTTGAGGAGGTTTCTTAATACCCCAGCAGCGCCCTGGGGAAATCTGTATTATTTTAATAAAAACTCAGCAGTATCCATTTAAATAATGCAGATTTCACCAGATCACTGCTGTGGAAACCGTTTTATATGCATCTGGAGAGTGAAAAGAACAACAACTTGCATTTATATAGCATCTTTTACATCCCAAGGTACTTCACAAATAGATATTATGCTGAACCAGGAAGGGAAAGGTTAGGAGCAGTGACTGAAAGCTTGGCTGAGAGGGTTTTTATTGGGAGAGAGAGAAGTGGAAGGATGGAGAGAGGTTTAGCGAAGAAATTCCAGAATGTAGGACTCAAACAGTTGAAGGGTCTGTCATCAAGTGAGGGAAAGGAAGGGGAGCTGCATAAAAGACTAGAGTCAGAGGAACTAAGTGTTGGGGGTGGGGGAGGGGAGGGATATAATGGCATAGATTGCTTCCCCATCATAAACCACACATGAGCGGACATTGAAAAAACTGGATTCTCAACAGTAGCTTAACCTTCACTATAATGACCCTGATCTTCTGTTTGTATATTCCTGTGTATGCGAGTCTGGCAATGCCTGCATTAGCATACCAATGTAGGGAGAAAAAAAATCAGTGAACAGACAGGAAATGAAAGTTTTGAATTTTAGAGCGTTGTGACTTTGGGAACAGTCTTAATAAAACTTCTGATCACTTACATGCAGGAAACTGCACTGACTGAGGCTAAACTTTGGAATTTTTCTGATGAATGAAAGTTATTGAAGCATAAGTTGCAATTAATGTAATTCATTCATTGGTGGCCTCTCTTGGGTGGAGCTCCTTTCCAGTGAGGTTACAATACTCAATAAAAGTTAACTTAACCATTCTAAACAAGGGTCTGCACCAAAACATAAATTTGTTTTGTTCTCTCTAAAGGCACGGATTGACCTGCTACGAGTTTCCAGCTTATACTGTTTTTGTTGTAAATAGCTAAGGCAGTGAGAGGCCTGGGGAAATAATGAAATGAGATGGAAAACCGGAAGATCAGGTATTAAATTAAAACAGGCTTGAAAATGAAGATACAGTTAAAGTCTGAAGTTATTGAAGTAAATGTTCAGATCAGAAGGTTGCACGTGCCTAGGAGAAATATGAAATACTGTTGTTGAAGCTTGCGTTAATCTTTGTTGGAACAGTGTACAAGGCCAATGACAAAGAAAGGACATTGGAATTTCAACTGATTGGAAATCAACCAAACAACATCCTGGAATAGCCCAAAATCTGCAAAAGGAATTTCAATTAAGCACAGCTGGGGTACTCCATACATGCGGCAAGCACAGAAGTCTAGTTATACTGCCGGCTTGTATCCCCGTGGAGTGGGGAAACAACAGAACTGAGAGTGTGGGCACTCAAATAGGTGCATGGAGTGTTGCTCATTGGGCTCCCACTTCAGTCAGCTTCTACCAGCTAAGAATAGCTAAGGGTTCTGACTCATGCTGCAGTATAACCTCACACAATTGGCCATTCATCACATGCGAGTCTAGACAGTAAGCATCAGCAGGCTATATGACTGCGGGTGTCATTATGGCCAAGCCAGGCATCCACTCAAGGATTTCCAGCAGGCGTCACTATGAGGAGTGATAACTTGGCTACTTTTTCCACTTCAGTAGCCCAGGGATAGCAACTGTAGCAACCTTATCACTACCCTGGCTGAGATTAGTTAATTCAGTTCAGACCAGAGTCTGAAATCAAAACTAGGCCCTTCCTAGTTAGTACAGCTCAGTTCAGGCAGCACTGAGCCATTGGGAAGCACATTTTTGAAGTTAATTAAAAGGCAGATTTTTCACCAGTTCAAATAGAAGCCAGCAGCTTGATACTGTACTTCACAGAATCACAGAAACCCCACAGTGCAGATAGAGGCCATTTCAACCCATCGAGCCTGCACCGACACATATCCCACCTGATCCCCGTAACCCCTACACCAACACATATCCCACCCTATCCCCGTAACCCCACGTATTTAATCCCCCTAACACTAAGGGTCAATTTATCATAGCCAATCAACCTAACCCGCACATCTTTGGACTGTGGGAGGAAACCGGAGCACCCGGAGGAAACCCACGCAAACACGGGGAGAATGTGCAAACTCCACACAGTCACCCGAGGCCGGATTCGAACCCGGGTCCCTGGCGCTGTGAGGCAACAGTGCTAACCACTATGCCACCGTGCTGCCCTCTCCCATCAGGTGCAGTATGGACAACATAAAATTGATTTCAATAAACTTTGTAACTTTTTTCATATAGTACTGTATTCACTAATGAAACTGCATAAGACAATTGGTAAAACTGATCATAGAATTACATAGAAATTACAACACAGAAACAGACCGTTCAACCCAGCCTGTCCATATTGATGTTTATCCTTCACATGAGCAATAGTCCTAATCCCATGTGCTCACTCCCATATCCCTTTATTCCCCTTTCCTTGAATCATCTATCTAGTCTATTCTTAAAACATTGGCATCGTCTATGCATGGTTCAGTAATACATCTTAGATTTTTTTTTAAAGAATCAAATGACAAGACTTTCCAATTTCCTGTAATTGTTATGTAAATTAACCAGATTTCACAGCCAACAGTATCTATTCCCACCTCTATGTGCAATTCCAATGACCTTATCATTTATGTGGATCAAAACATGAGAGTTCCTGACCAATAAGCAGTTATACTAAATGAGTAAGCAGCTATAAATGTTGTTTTTGGTCAAAAGGAAATACACCCCCACCCCCCAATTATAGACCAGAAAACTGGGTGAAAGGGCAAGTGGGCAACCTGATCCCAGGCCTCCACTGTTTCAAAATCTAGTGGCAGGTGATGCACGAGAACAACCTCTGGTGGCCCTGTAGTTATTTTTTCCTCCTTTCTTTGGCATCTCTCCATGAGGAGACATTTCTTCATACAGAGGGTTGCTAAGATCTAGAACGCACCACCTGAAAGGGTGGTGGAATCAGATTCCATAGGAACTTTTAAAGGGCAACTAGGCGTGTACTTGAAGAGGACTAATTTGTAGGGTTATAGAGAAAAGGCTGGAGTGTGGGACTAAATTGGACAGCTCTTTCAAAGAGCCGGCACAGGTGTGATGGGCCAAATGGCCTCCTTCTGTGCTGTAGATTCTATGATTCTGCTGTCAGCTATGCCATTACATAATAGGAGCATGAGCAGGCCATGCGGCCCCTCAGGCCTGCTCCGCCATTCAGTAAGATTATGGCTGATCTTCTACCTCAATCCACTTTCCCGCCCTATACCCATATCCCCTGATTTCCTTAGTGTCCAAAAATCTATCGATCTCAGTATTGAATATACTCAATGACTGAGCATCCACAACCCTCTGGAGTAGAGAATTCCAAGATTCACAACTCTCCGAGTGAAGAAATTTCTCCTCATCTCAGTCCTAAATGGACGACCACTTATCCTGAGACTATAACCCCTAGTTCTAGGCTTTCCAGCCAGGGGGGGAACAGCCTCTCAGCATCTACCCTGTCAAGCCCTCTAAGAATTTTATTCATTTCAATGAGGTCATCTCTCATTCTTCTAAACTCCAGAGAATATAGGCCCATTCTATTTAAACTCTCCTCATAGGATAACCCTCTCAAATCCTTTAATCATCTTAAACACCTCGATTATATCACCCCTAAATCTTCTAGTTAACACCATCCCTTTAATACCATGTGCTTCTATTTCCCAACTAAGTCTGTTATAAGGTACTGTATCAAATGTCTTTTGAAAGTCCACATATACAACATCTACTGCACTACCTTCATCAACCCTCTCTGTTACTCCATCAAAGAACTCAATCAGGTTCGTCAAACATGATTTGACTTTAACAAATCCGTGCTGGCTATCCCTTATTAACCCATGCTTCTTTCCAAGTGAGAATTGATTTTGTAATTGACAATGGTGTCTAGTAGTTTTCCATCAGCATTAGACGGATTGGCCTGTAGTTACCAGGTTTATCCCTCTCCCCTTTTTTGAACAGGAGTGTAACATTTGCAATCCTCCAGTCCTCTGGCACACTCCAATATCCATGGAGGATTGAAAGATTGTGGTCAGAGCTTCTGCTATCTCCATCCTAGCTTCCCTCAGCAACCTAGGATGCATCCCATCTGGACCGGATGACTTGCTGACTTTGAGCGACACCAACCCATTTAGCACCTCCTTTCTATCTATTTTTATCCTATCCAATAGCTCTACTCCCCCTCCTCTACTCCAACATTAACTTCCTCTTCTTTTGTGAAGACAGGTGCAAAGTACTCATTCAGTACCTCAGTCATGCCCTCAGCCTCCACAAGATTTCCTTTTTGGTCCCTAATTGGCCCCACCATTCCTTTAACTATCCTTTTACTTTTTATATGTTTATAAAAAGAGAAACTCAATTTGTGGGAGATCTGAGCTGGAAGCTCATGTTCCCATGCACTGCACAACCACACCCCCAAAGTTCCAACACTTTTGAAGTCGCTGAGATTTCCTTCTATTTTTCTCAATTACTATAGCACTTTGAATAAAGTGGTTTCACACTGCAATAGTCAGAGTGAAACGTTTTATTTTTTGGTTAAGTGACAAAGTCACAGTGAATGGCTGTATGCTGCCTGAACTAAAAATCAAAGCAAGTTATTTCCACTGGATAGCCCTCACCCACTCAAAAATTCCAGTATACCAGTAGGTAGAATCCATGGGCTAAAGAATACATTCCCTATACTCTGTACTCTTGAAATGAACATGGATGACATCCCAAAACATTCTCAAATATTTTCCTCACTACTGACATGAAACCAATTGGTCTATGATTTACTGATTCATTTGAATACTGGGCCCATATTCTCAGTGTATTTCAGGAACCTTAAATCAGATCTTTATTTATTTCCTTGAGAATTCTATACTGTATCTGGTTCAACCACCCTGTAGATATTGAATACCTGGGGTTACTTCATGTCTCATGCTTTATTGAACATGTTAGAGTTCCAAGACAAAATGACCAGATCAGGAATTTACCTACAATCTTCATTTGTGAAGACTTAGAGAAAAATTATTTAATGTACCTCTCTTCTTTTGTATAATATTTTTAAACAACATATTCCTGAAGGAATCAGTTTAGTCTAACATATTCTCTGCTACCTTCCAGGGCTGAAAACTTTATTTAGATCCCTCTTGCTGCTATCTATAATCCATCTTTCTACTGTTCTCTTACTTCTTCTAATACTCCTTTTAGTTATATTTAATTGCATTATTTTGTTTGAAAAAATCCTCACCCAATTCTCTCCTCTCCTCTGGGAACTGTGGTGTCATTTCACAATCAACAGTTACCCTCTGGCATCTCCCAAAGCGACCTTTATTTATTCTTCAGCCTTGACAGTGAGCATCAGCTGGCTATTTGATAACAGGGACACCACAATTCATCCAATGCTGGCCTGATCCAATGACCACTGCCAGGAGGGACGACTGGAAAATGATCAATAATGGGAACCTGGCCTGATTTTCTTCTTCCTTACCAGAGGCGGTGAAGCCAATTGAAGCATTCTTAATCGCCAGTTCAGCTGAGCTCCGCGAACTCAGTAAGACGACCCGGGATCAAATCTTCCTGGCCTGTATGTCTGACGTACTCACTAGATAAACTTGCTGAGCAATCTGCTCTAATTCACTTTTATATATCTCCACGTCCTCGCTGCTTTTAGTATTTGTAGCGAGGAGTTGGAGTTATGAAAGTGAATTAGAGCAGATGGCTCAGCAAGTTTATATTTCTACTTGGCTTTTGGGGTATTTTTGATCTTTTTCACCTTGTTGTCTTGCTACTGGTCCCCCTTTTACCTCATGGGAATATACTTTTTACATCCAATAAAAATCTGTTCTGCATTCAAGACTGAAATTAAAGTTCTACCCAGCCATCAGTCTGAAACTTGTCTAGAGTGAAATAGAAACTAAAACAAAAGTTTTTACATTCTAAATGAGCTTATATTGGGCACCTGTTATATGATCATGAATAAACTGCTGGTCCACTTAGTATTTGCATGATTACAAACACAATTAACTACTGAAATGAATTTTTTACTGTGAGAGATAACAAGCAATAGCATTAGCTGCTAATAGAAGTCATCAGTCTTCTTACTCAGGACTTAAATAAACAAAGTAAATCCTGTTCTGATGAATGGTCATCGACCCGAAACGTTAACTCTGTTTCTCTCTTCACAGATGCTGCCTGACCTGCTGAGTATTTCCAGCATTTTCTGTTTTTATTAAAGTAAATCCTGTAAATGGACACTTAAATCAAACCATTTGACAATTCTCCAATATGTAAATAAGATTAACTGCTAAGCAGCCTTTACTGTCTAACCCAACTCTATGAAAATACCTATTTGTAATTTAGATTGTTAAACAACCAGGATAAAAATTCAATTGAGAGAAGACTGACAAAACAGGAAATTAGCAAGCATGTTCACCAGATCTTCTTCATCGCAGAATTTGCATTTATTTAGCACATTTAATGTTGTAAAACATCGCCAGATGCTTCACATAGACATGAGGAAAATCGACCCCAAAGCAAAGGATTCATTAGGATGCAAAAGCAAAATACTACTGATGTTGGAAATCTGAAATAAAAACAGAAAATGCACAACAGGTCAGGGCCAATTGCTTGACTGAAGAAGTAGGTTTTAAGGAGAGTCTTAAAAGGAGGAATGGAAAGTGGAGAGGCAAAAGCATTAGGGAAGGGAAGAAATTTCAAAGCATGAGAGCAGATAAAATGCATTTAGATTCTATAGCCTATTTGCTCTTGCAAGTTTTCTTTCTTCCCTTCCCTTTGCCCTCCTCTTTTCTCCTGAAGCTGTTGACTCCTTGTTGGAATACAGTTCCACAAACGCTAGTCAAAGTGGTCACTGTTCACGTGTGAGCTTAGAACGTGAATTTCAGCAAGCTACTCAACTATGGAGGACATCACAGCCGAGCCCAATTCTGTGCTCACCCGACATTCACGCGTGCATGTGTCAGTAAGCACCAATATATGGTGATCGGGAATGGGAATTCTCGTCGATCTTCCCCATCCTAACCAAATTGCAGTGTCCCAATTGCTGCTCCAGCCGAGAACATGAAATTCAGCAGAGACTGGGGATCAAACCTGGAACCTTCTGGGGATCAAACCTGGAACCTTCCCGGTCTACAGGTTACACAAATTGCTGACAGCTGGAGCTTTCCACCTATTTATACAGTATAACACTTATAATTACCTTTTGTGTTTCATGTCAAGAATTTACTATATCAAGGGCCGGTTGACTGAACTAAGCAGAAAATATGACACACAGATTAAATTAAAAGCAGACATAGAAGGCAAAGCCAAGTCAGCATTTTCAAAGCAAACAGGTTGCTCAAGGCACCTCACAGCTGCAGTGTCCCACAATTGCTTTATTTCATTCTAAAGTACTTCTCAAAATAATTAACATGAAAAAGAATGATTGAGTCAATGGGCTGGCATAGATTGAGCTGTATTCCTGCAAGTCACTTTTATTTTTTGGTGCAACAAACAAGTTATCCCATTTCTTATATCAGTTCTCTTTCAGTATTTTCTGAATCACTCAGAGCTCAGTAAGTTTCACTAATTGTAGGACCCATCTCCCCAAAATAAATCCTTCCAAAACATTCAATAAGTGAAACAAAACCTAGTATCTAATTGAAGAACACATTCTATAGATAAAGATAATGCAACATGTTTTTCAGATATTAGTTTGGGGACAGTGTCCATGGTGCTCATCACACCTACATCTGTGATTTTTTTTTAATATAGTACCGCGGCAGGGTTGGGGTTAGCTTTAGTCCCATCTCCATGTAAAGCACCCCGAGAGGACGAATAAATGATCCCAGCCCTTTGCCAATGCCACTTTTGGCATGGCCACTGGAAGCTGCAGTGTGCATCAAATAAAGAATTTCTCCCTTGCAAGAACACCTGGGCACGAGGATTTAAGGGAGGGAGAACATTAGATATTTGATCTAAGTTTAGTTGTTACTTAACCAAGGTATATGGCTATGAATATCCTCTTATTAAGCAATTACTGTACACTGAAATTGTTTTACATTACAATTCCAGTTTCAAATACAGTATATAAAATTTTACACCATTCTGCTCAACACAATCTCTTTTTACTACTGCATGCGTAAACAATATGCAAAATAATTTAGTATTAATTTAGGTTTCTGTTGAAGTGAGGACACTTTCATTTATTTCCCTTGCTTATAGATGTCAGTTTCATTCTTTAACTTGCTCCCAATCTCTGCCATTTGTACTTGAGTTAATTACAAGGAGGTGTAATAATAATATGCTGGGAAGACTTGCCCCCTGACTTTCCCTCTGTCTATATGGGGTAATGCCTGCTATCTTCCACTGATAGTAATGCCAAGACTGAAAACTCGCTGTGTAGGAAATCCTAAACATACTCAGATGTTGCACATGAATTTTACAATTTAGAGACTGAGCTGGTAGAATGATATGTAAAATGCCATGCTGGATGATGTGAAATTGAAAATAAATTGAAGCTTTGCTAACAGAATAGCTAAAAAAAAGTTGGGATTTCCACTTATTTAATTATATAACTTCCAATTTTGAAAATCTCTGAAACAATAGAAAATCTGCCTCTGACAATTTAGAATCTTTCTTGCGTTAAAAATGAAATTATTCAATAATTTCAATTAAGCAATGTAGAGAACAACAAAGTCAATGGTTCAACTAAAAATATAATTTAAATCATTTGAATTAAGCAATTTTGAATCAAGGGTAGCCTGTACAAGTGTTAAGTGCAAATATCATACTACAATAAAATATCAGAGTGGAATATATGTTTAAGTTGTTGTTGAATAAAGGGTAGCTGCCTTTTGTTACATGTTAAGGACATAATAATGCACAGTACCTTACAACCCTCACATGCATGTACGCCATAATGGAAGCCCGAAGCCTTATCACCACATATTCGGCATTCAACATTCACTCCAGAGGTGGTCGCCTCCTCATTGGTAATTTTGGATTGTACAACTGATGGACTTGCAGCTTCCATTACATCTGAGAAAGGAAATACACTAGTTACAAAAAAACTGTTCAAAAATGTTAAAACGGTTATATGGGGTATGTCTGACACAATTCAGTTCAGCATCCATAAACCAGAAATAATTCTTAACCCCATTTTCAGTTACTTTCCCCCTTCATGTTATAATCTCTCTCTCGGCTACATATCATTACAGAGTTAGATGTTGGGAAAGCAAACTGCTTTCAGGTCTCTGCTGAAGACTGCTACAAGAATATGTTGAGAGGGGAGTAAGAGAAGCCCTGGCTTAATAGGGGGATTAAGTCAAATATTAGATGGATTTATACCCTCAGGAGGGAAAAAAATCGCTCTTAATTGAACTGAATTCTTAAACCACTGAGTTTTAAATTTTAAAAGGTTTTGTTTTCTAAAAGCTGTTATAGTTGCAGGGTAAGATGCTTTCACACAAGAACGGTGGCATAGTGGTTAGCACTGTTGCCTCACAGCGCCAGGGACCCGGGTTCGAATCCGGCCTCGGGTGACTGTCTGTGTGGAGTTTGCACATTCTCCCCGTGTTTGCGTGGGTTTCCTCCGGGTGCTCCGGTTTCCTCCCACAGTCCAAAGATGTGCGGGTTAGGTTGATTGGCTACGATAAATTGACCCTTAGTGTTAGGGGGATTAAATACGTGGGGTTACAGGGATAGGGTGGGATATGTGTTGGTGTAGGGGTTACGGGGATCGGGTGGGATATGTGTCGGTGCAGGCTCGATGGGCCGAAATAGCCTCTATCTGCACTGTGGGGTTTCTGTGATTCTGTGAACGGAGAGGGGGAAAAAAATCAGAGGGACTCATGTAACTCATTACTGCTCAAAGCTGAACTGTACTATTAAGAGAGACTTTGAAATGAGAAGAGGCTGGCTAGCAACCTCTTTGGGAAATGGTTTATTATGGTGTTTTTAAAGTCAATTTTAGTGTCAGAAATTCCCATGTAATTCCAGTTTCTTCTATTTTGTTTAGGGAACTTAACTGTAAAAGTTGAGAAGCAGTTATGTAGTTATTTGGTTTGATTCTTAATTTAAAACAACCAACAGTGCCATTGTTTTATCATCTGCAAGACCAAACCCAAGTGTCAGCCACGGCTCAGTGGGTATTACTCTCGCCTCGGAGTCAGAAAGTTGTGGGTTTACGTCCCATTCCAGAGACTTGAGCACAAAAATCTAGGCCGTCACTCCAGCACAGTCCTGAGGGAGTGCTGCACTGTCAGTGGTGCCGTCTATTGGATGAGATGTTAAACCGAGGCCTCATCTGCTTTCCAAAGTGGGTGTAAAAGATCCCATGGCACTATTTCGAAGAAGAACAGGGGAGTTATCCCCAGTGTCCTGGCCAATATTTATCCCTCAATCAACATCACAAAAACAGATTACCTGATCATTATCACATTGCTGTTGGTGGGAGTTTGCGGAGCGCAAATTGGCTGCCGCGTTCCCGACAACAGTGGTTACACTTCAAAAGTACTTCATTGGCTGTAAGGTGCTTTGGGACATCCTGAGGTTGTGAAAGGCGCTATATAAATGCAAGTCTTTTTTCAATTTTAAAAAAGAAAAAAAGATTAAATTTGGTGGAGTTGTGCAAAACCATGATTTAAATTCTACATTTTCTTGGTGATTTTTTTTGGCTTATGAGTAATATCAAGGCCACTTTTGGCACCTCATGTCAGAATCAAGCTCTGCCAGCCAGGCCAGGCCGAGAGCAGCCAGTATAGCCCTGTCTACTCTGTTCCAGCAACAATTTTCACTCCTCACTGGAGTACGGTTTCACAGTACCTTATTCAAGTAGCCTTTATTCACTCATCAGCCTTGTCAGTGAGTGCCAGCAAGCATTAGGAACAAGGTGGATGAATTAGTTGTGGAAATAGAGGTAAACAAGTATGATTTGATTGGGATTACAGAAACGTGGCTGCAGGGTGGGCAAGGCTGGGAACTTAACATCCAGGGATATACAATATTTAGGAAGGATCGGCAAAAAGGTAGGGGAGGTGGGGTAGCATTGCTGGTAAAGGAGGGGATTAATGCAATGGAAAGGAAGAATATTAACTCGGATGAAACGGAATCTGTATGGGTAGAAATGAGAAATAGCAAGGGGAGGAAAACGTTAGTGGGTGTGATATATAGGCCTCCAAATAGTAATATGGAGGTGAGGGAAGGCATAAAAAGGGAAATTAGAGAAGCGTGCGATAAGAGCACAGCTGTCATCATGGGTGACTTTAATTTACATATTGATTGGACTACCCAAATTAGTAAAAATTCTGAGGAGGAGGAATTCCTGGAATGTTTTCGGGACGGTTATCTGGACCAATATGTCGAGGAGCCGACTCGAGATCAGGCCATTTTAGACTGGGTATTGTGCAATGAGAAGGGACTTATCAACAATCTTCTTGTACGAGGCCCCTTGGGTCAGAGCGATCATAATATGATCGAGCTCTCAGTCGAGATGGAGAGTGAGGAAATTGAATCAGAGACTAAGGTCCAGAACTTAAATAAAGGGAATTACGAGGGTATGAGACGGGAATTGGGTAAGATTGATTGGGTGGTGTTTCTGGGGGGATTGACAGTGGATAGACAATGGCAAGCATTCAAAGATAGAATGGAAGAATTCCAGAACATGTTTATACCGGTTTGGCATAAAAATAAACCTAAAAAGGTGGCTCAACCGTGGATAACGAGGGAAATTAGGGACAGCATAAAATCAAAAAAAAGGGCATATCAACTGGCAAAAAAAAGCACCAGACCGGAAGATTGGGGGCAGTACAGGATACAGCAAAAGAGGACAAAGGGATTAATCAGGAAGGGGAAAATAGAATACGAAAGTAAACTTGCAGCAAACATAAAGACAGACTGCAAAAGCTTTTATCGGTATATCAGGAGGAAAAGACTGGTAAAATCCCAAGTCGGTCCCTTGCAGTCCGATTCGGGAGAATATATAATGGAGAATAAGGAAATGGCAGACCAATTAAACTCATACTTTGGTTCTGTATTCACAAAGGAGGACACAAATAACCTCCCAGGAATATCGGCAAACATAGGGACTAATGAGAGGGAGGAGCTGACAGAACTTAGTATCTCTAGGGATATGGTGTTGGGTAAGTTGAGGGGACTGAAGGCCGACAAATCCCCGGGGCCTGATAAACTACATCCTAGGGTACTTAAGGAGGTGGCCCTGGAGATAGCAGATGCTCTAAGGATCATCTTCCGGAACTCCATTGACTCGGGAACAGTACCCGTGGATTGGAGGGTAGCTAATGTTACCCCAATATTTAAAAAGGGGGGTAGAGAGAAAGCAGGGAATTATAGACCAGTAAGCCTTACATCGGTTGTGGGCAAAATGCTAGAGTCCATTATTAAGGATAAAATAGCGGAGCACTTGACAAATGGGGAAAGGATCGGACAGAGTCAACATGGATTTACAAAGGGTAAATCGTGTTTGACTAATCTGCTGGAATTTTTTGAGGAAGTAACTGGTAAAATAGATGGGGGAGAGCCAGTGGATGTGGTGTACCTTGACTTCCAGAAAGCCTTCGATAAGGTTCCACACAAAAGATTATCATGCAAAATTAAGGCTCATGGGATTGGGGGCAAAGTATTAACGTGGATAGAGAACTGGCTGGCGGATAGAAAACAGAGAGTTGGAATAAACGGCTCGTTTTCGGAGTGGCAGGCAGTGACCAGCGGGGTGCCGCAAGGATCTGTCCTGGGACCCCAGCTGTTCACAATATATATAAATGATCTGGATCAGGGAATTGGATGCAATATTTCCAAATTCGCTGACGACACTAAACTAGGAGGAGGGGTGGGCTCTGATGAGGATGTCAGGAGGCTACAGTGCGATTTGGACAGGTTGGGGGAATGGGCGGATACGTGGCAGATGCACTATAATGTGGATAAATGCGAGGTTATCCACTTTGGGGGTAAAAACAGGAGGGTAGATTATTATCTAAATGGCAATAGATTGGGAGATGGGGAAGTGCAGAGGGACCTGGGTGTTCTTGTGCACCAGTCACTGAAGGAGAGCATGCAGGTGCAACAGGCGATTAAGAAGGCAAATGGTATGTTGGCCTTCATATCAAGGGGGTTCGAGTATAGGAATAGGGATACCTTACTACAGCTGTACAAGGTGCTGGTGAGACCGCATCTGGAGTATTGTGTACAGTTTTGGTCGCCCCATCTGCGGAAGGATGTTCTTGCCATGGAAAGAGTGCAGCGGCGATTCACCAGGCTGATACCTGGAATGGCGGGAATGACCTACGAGGAGAGATTGAATAGTTTGGGCTTGTACTCACTGGAGTTTAGAAGACTGAGAGGGGATCTCATCGAAACATATAAAATTATGGCAGGCCTGGACAGGCTGAATTCAGAGAGAATGTTTCCAATGGCAGGGGAGCACAGAACCAGGGGCCACAGTCTAAAAATAGCGGGCAAATCATTTAAAACAGAGATGAGGAAGAATTTCTTCACTCAAAGAGTGGTGAGCCTGTGGAATTCCCTGCCACAGAGGGCTGTGAAGGCTAATTCAATAAATATTTTCAAGAGAGAATTGGATATATTTCTGAAGGCTAAGGGGATTAAGGGTTACGGAGAAAAGGCGGGGACGGGGTACTGAACTGGTAAGATCAGCTAAGATCTCAGATGAAGATCAGCCATGATCTCATTGAATGGCGGAGCAGGCTCGAAGGGCCGAATGGCCTACTCCTGTTCCTATCTCTATGTTTTCTATGTTTCTATCCAATTATTGAGAACATTACTGCGGAGCCCAATATTGACTTCACTCAGCATCCACACATGCAGGCTTCCAGTAAGGGATTGCTGTACAGTGATCAGGAGCAGATTTTTATCTTCACAAAATGTTGTGGCAACTAGGATCCTGGATGAAGTCAGTTAACTCAGCCGAAACCAGGAAATGAACCTATGCCATTTCTGGTACGTACGGCTCTGAGATGGAGACTCGACCTTTGAGTCATCAGGACAACCTCTCGTTACACCAGTTGGAATTGTTTTACTTGCCCTGCTGCCATCTTTGTCCTTCTCCATGTGAGGCATGCAATTGGTACCACATTATACCAATATTCTGCTCTACCAGGAAATGGTTTTGACACTGCCCAATCTGATGCCATGAAGGACACTTGCAGTTTGCAGAATGACCAGTTTTTCAACCAATTAACGTGGGCTATATTTGAGTCCAAGTTCCAAAAGTGAAGTTAGAGTGATAACTCAGTGCCCCATGAAATCATTTTAGAGTTATCATTCAAAAATTATTTTTATAAACACAATACTTACTGCTGTTAAATTCATCCCAGCATGATAACACAGAAATCTAAATTACAGGAAACTTATCTGCAAAATTAGTAGCAATCAATAAAGCCATTCCAAAGTTAATGTGCTTCCATTATCTTGGTATAGATAGCTACATATAAACAGGACACCAGTACATGCCATATTCTTAGGGGGAGCAGAATCAAAGAACAATACTCTAAGCTAGCTACAAGAAAACTGTACTATATTCATTTTTATTTACAGGATTTATGTAAGTTTCCCTCAGATATTCAGCTAACTAGCAACTAAATGCTACTTACCCTTAGTTACTCTCAAAGTTAGAGCACTGCTAATAAATGATACAATAACTATAACACTTACTTTTTGTTTTAAAGCACCGCAACATTATTTCATTACCTGTTTGACTACTGGAAGCTATTTGAGTATCTGGTCCCAGAGTTTCATATTCTGTGGTCTTTGAATCTATCCCATCATCCCCCTCCTCCTTAGAATCTGATGACGCATCCTGTAACTTTTCCATGACCTACTACCCACTTCCTCAGCAATCTGACTCTTGAGTCATATCCTTGACGTGTGCATTGCTGGCACAAGCACAAACTGGTCAAAGCCCCGATACAAAACATTCACAGACCTGATGAGATACAAACATATAATTTTAGAACACGTTTCCCTGCAGCAAATAAATGTCACTGAAGCTGGGTTAGGGCCATGTACTGATCCTTTAAAAAAGAGACAGAATGACTTGTACTTCTTACATTGGATCTGTTTGTGATAGAAATATTCTCTTTTCTATCACTATTTATAATAGTGGCAAATTAACCTACAGGCACATGCGTATGTATCATTTTTAATTAAAATAGAGGCCCATTCCTGCAGCTTCTTCACACCACAATGTGAAAATGCTGACAGAACTTCATGCACATGTTCTCACACAGCTACATATTACCTACTTTCAGAAGCAGCCACAACAGGCTCAACATGTCATAATATTGTATATGGCTCTTTTTTTTAAAAAATCTCTAGACAGATGAAGACAAGTAAATGTACATTTTTAAAGTTTACAACATACTTTTCCTTTAAACAGTTGGTACCTGCAGCAGATTATGACCCATCAATCACAAACAATTATTTGTGGCAGTTGTTGTTGTACAGAGTCTGACACACCTGCAGTTCTGTGCTGGCTGCTTTGGGGTCAGCCATTTAACTAAAGATGTCATGTGGTGTCTGATTTGGCACAAAAACAAAAAGTGGTGAAAATAAAATGAAAATTTCTGCAGTACTTGCTGATGGAATGAAAACTGGTCTGCACAAAGACTTTCAAGTACAAGTACTTTTAAAGCATGTGTGTAAAGGATTTAAGACACACATGAAACAAATTCAAGCAAGAATTTTAGTAGGTTTACAATGCCTCTGTTTTACTTTAGACAAACCTAGTGTTTGACACTCAATTTGAGGAACAGAAATCAAGAGGCAATAGATTGAAGAGGAATTTCCCCCCTCCTCTGCTGAAACCATCGACTCCTTGCTGCCGTACTGTTCTGTGGGCAGCGCCTCTGGTACTTTGCCCAAGAGACCATTCTTCATTTCTGAGCACTGGCAGGCCATTCAACCACAGGGAGCATCACTGCCAAGCTAGATTTTATCCTCACCCATCATCCACATTTATAGCACTGGTCACGGGACACGGATCAAAAAGCAGAACTTGGCCAAGTTTTGCCTACCTCACCCAGGGGAAGCAAAGGTCAACTGTAGTCCTTCCATCACTCCCCGAGCTGAGACCAAGCAAATTAGCACAGATTGGGAACCAAACCTGGGGTCTTCACTATTTTTGTTCAGAATTTTAAACAAATGCATAACAAAAAAAATTACTGCAAAAAATATACAAATACAAGACTTAAAAACTATCAAATCATTTGTAGTAAATACCAGAATGAAGCATGACACTCAAACATAAATACAGGCAAAATTCAACAGCAATTATTGGAGTACCAACTTATATTTCCAATAACAAAATATAGTCAACCATAAATTTAAAGCAGAGTAGCCACTACAAAAATGGAAACCAAAGTTTTTATAAACCACGAGGTCAGGAAAAAGTCCACTGATCACTTCAGGAGTTTATAAACCAACCCAAACCCATTAAGCCCTCTTATCAGACATACCAATAAAAATGAGATCCAACGGTTGAAGAATTCATTTTAATAGCCCAGTCCAGATGGTGACAAAGATAGACTGAGGTCGGGGGCAAAGTCGGGTGATGTTACAGATGTGAAAGTAGGCAGTCTTTGTGATGGACACGATATGGGGTTTGGAAGCTCTTCTTGGGGGTCACAAAGGTTGTGAGCAGTTTGGTTCAGCCTGAGACAGTGGCTAGAGAGGGGGATGGAGTCAGTACCAAGGTTAGGGAGGTTGTAGCCGGAGGGGGCAGTTGAAGATGATGGCTTTTGTTTTCACAATGTTTAACTGGAGGAAACTGCAGCTCAACCAAGACTGGATATTGGACAAGCAGTCTGATGACACCGAAGCAGTGGAGGATGAAAGAGGTACTTGAGATGTAGAGCTGGCTGTCATCAGCTTATATGTGAAAGCTGACTCAATATCTATGGATTATGCTCGCCAAAAGGGCAGCATGTAGATGAAACATAGAAAAATAGGAGCAGGAGTAGGCCATTCGGCCCTTCGCGTCTGCTCCGCCATTCAATATGATCATGGCTGATCCTCTATCTCAATACCATATTCCCGCTCTCTCCCCATACCCCTTGATGCCTTTTGTGTCTAGATGATGTCTTTTGTGTGTAGAAGAGGAAGAGGCAAGAAAAGGGGCCATGATGAGGAAGAGGAAGGGGCCAAGAAAAGATCCTTGGTGGACTCCAGAGGTAAAAGTTGGAAGGACTGGAAGAGAAACCATTTCCGGAGATGCTCTTGCTACAATCTGATAGTTATGAATGGAAACAAGTGAGAGCAATCCCACTGAGCTGAACAACAGAAGAGAGGCGTGGAGAAGCATGGTGTGGTCGACTGCGTCAAAGGCTGCAAGAGGTTGAGAGGAATGAAAGCCAAGAATAATGTACCACAATCAGTCACAGAAAATGTCATGAGTGACTTTGGTTAGGACCATTTCAGTACTGTGGCAGGGCGAAAACTTGCTTGGAGAGTTGCCAAAAAGCTGGGAATGGGTTTAGGAGTCAACAGCATGTTTGAGCATTTTGGAGAGGAAAGAGACTTTGGAGATGGGGCAATAGTTTGCAAAGACAGAGGGGTCGAGGATAGTTTCTTTTTGAGGAGAGCGGCGTGATGATGGTTTTGAAAGGAAATCCCAGCAGAGTGGAAACCATTTATCATATCAGCTAGCATGGGGGCAGAGGTGAGTGAGGCCCAGTAGAGCTTCATATAGTCCAGTTAGACCCAGTGATGGATAGCTAAGTCAATTGTGCGCCAGGTAAATTGAAGTCTATGCCCTTTGGGTTTGAGGGAATAAATAAGAGGGCCATACTGGAGACAGTAACGGTTTGGCTGGGGACCGGGGCAAAGGTAGATAGAAGGGAATTCATGAGCAAATAGACAGCTGCAAAGGTATCATGCTCTTTCCTCTCCAAAGTCCTGGAACGTGTTGTTGCCTCCCAAATCCATGCCCATCTTTCCCGCAATTCCATGTCTGAATCCCTCCAATCAGGTTTCCGCCCTTGCCACAGTACCAAAACTGTGGCTCTCATCAAAGTCACAAATGACATCCTTTGTGACTGTGACAAAGGTAAACTATCCCACCTCATCCTTCTCGATCTGTCTGCAGCCTTTGACACGGTTGACCACTTCATCCTCCGCCAGTGCCTCTCCACTGTCGACCAGCTGGGTGGGACTGCGCTCGCCTGGTTTCATTCTCATCTATTATTGTAGCCAGAGAATCACCTGCAACGGCTTCTCTTCCTGCATCGTTACCTTGGTCCCTTCCTATTTCTCATCTACATGTTGCCCCTTGGTGACATCATCCAAAAACACAGCATCAGTTTCCACACGTACGCTGACGACACCCAGCTCTACCTCACCACCACTTCTCTTGACCCCTCCATGGTCTCTAAATTGTCAGATTGCTTGTCCGACATCCAGTTCTGGATGAGCAGAAATTTTCTCCAATTAAATATTGGGAAGACCGAAGCCATTGTTTTCAGTCCCCGCCACAAACTCCGTTCCCTAGCCACCGACTCCATCCCTCTCCCTAACATCTGTCTGAGGCTGAACCACACTGTTCGCAACCTTGGCGTCACATTTGACCCTGAAATGAGCTTCTGACCACATATCCGCAGTATAATTAAGGCCGCCTATTCCACCTCCGTAACATCGCCCCTCTCCGCCCTTACCTCAGCTCATCCGCTGTTGAAACCCTCATCCATGCCTTTGTTACCTCTAGACTTGACTATTCCAACACATTCCTGGCTGGCCTCCCACATTCTACCCTACAAAAGCTGGAGGTCATCCAAAACTCGGTTGCCCGTGTCTTAACTCGCACCAAGTCCCGTTCACCCCTCACTCCTGTGCTCGCTGACCTACAATGGCTTCCGGTTAAACAACGCCTTGATTTCAGAATTCTCATCCTCGTTTTCAAATCCCTCCATGGCCTTGCCCCTCCGTAATCTCCTTCAGCCGCCCCCCTCCCCCCCCCCCCCGAGATACCTGCGCTCCTCTAATTCTGCCCTCTTGAGCATCCCTGATTATAATCGCTCAACCATTGGTGGCCGTGCCTTCTGTGCCTAGGCCCTAAGCTCTGGAATTCCCTGCCTAAACCTCTCCGCCTCTCTTTCCTCCTTTAAGCCCCTCCTTAAAACCTACCTTTTTGACCAAGCTTTTGGTCACCTGCCCTAATTTCTCCTTATGTGGCTCAGTGTCAAATTTTTTTGTCTTATAATACTCCTGTGAAGCGCCTTGGGTCGTTTTACTACGTTAAAAGATGCTAAATAAATACAAGTTGTTGTTGTTGTTGTATCATGGTAAACAGACGACCAGGAGTTAGGAATTTTAAACTTCAGCTCAAAAAACTCTTCTTTCCCATCAAACCTGCACTGCCATGCTCGCCATCGCCCGGCCCCCAACGCCTCCAATTTAACATTCTCATCATGTTTAAATCTCTTCATGACCTCACCCTTTCATCTCTAACAGCCTCCAGTCCTATAACCCCCCCCGAACCCCGAACACGCGGACTCTGGCCTCGTGCATTCCCCTCCCTTCCCCCAATCATTCGTGGCTATGCCTTCAATCGCCTAAACCTCATGGTTTGTAATTTTCTTCCTAAATATCTTTGCCTCTCCATCTCCCTCTCCTTGTTGAAGACCCTCCTTAAAACCTACCTCTTACACCAAGCTTTTGGTCACCTGTCCGAACATCTCCACCTTTGGCTTGGAGCCTTGATTATGCATCTGAGTAGCACCTTGGGACATTGTTTTATGCTAAAGACACTGTACAAGTAAAGGCTGTTGTTTTATTGAACTGAAGAGTTGCAGTAAATTTGCTATACTAGGCTTCCAAACCATACAGGTATCTTCCACATCAGCAAATCTTGTTGGAGGAAACTGTGGGCTTCATATGTGGTGCAAGAAAATACATCTATGTGCTTCTGTAGTTGAAGCCAAGTTGAGAAATGAGAACAATACTGCTAAAGTCGTCAAATGAAACACTGAGCACACGGACTGCCGGCCCTCAACTAATAAAAGCTGCTGTTAATTAACTAACTTTTTTTTTAATTACAATTTTAATATGTCTTCAAAAGTGCAATACTCTGGTAAGAGATTTTGGAATAACAGTAAATCTGTGAGGAACTTTATTATACATCAACATCTACTTGAGTGAAAAGAGGCCCTGATAGAAAAATAATAAATTTGTGACTGAGGATAGATCGAGGATATAGGGACACCGGGCATCAAAGTACTGAAACATGTCTAGTAAAGGAATTCCTCTCAGTAGGCAGCAATTCATACTGTAGTACTGTTCCATGTCAACACTTCTAAACAGCATATGTGAGCAGGCTATAAAACGCCTGGGGCCGGAGCCCAATCCCATTCTTGCTCAGCATCAACATGTATGCATGTTTCAGTAGTGAACATCAGACAGCATTCCGGTGCAGAATCCTTGGCTGATTTTTCCGGCACAATTTCAGGACCACTAAAGCCAATTGTAGCAAATCTAGAATGGCCCATCAGAGATCAACAAACAGCACAGAAAACGGATCAAGCCCAGAATCTTCCTCCTCTACATGGCTCAATATCACACCATAATTTCCCACTGAGCCATCAGACTACTTCTTTGCAGGTGATTGGACCACATGCACTCTCATGGGGGCATTTTCTACTAAATGCAACTGGAGTGTGGGTGCACATGTAAAAATCATCTGCTATGGGCCTAAATGTCTTTGCCATGTCCTCTTGCGATCAGTATTTGTCATTCTTTTTCCAAAATGTCAAACCCTTGAGGAGGCAGCATGACAGGAGAACTCACAAGTACTGGGTTTGTTAGGAATGTGTAACAAAGAGATGAGACTGACCCTGTATTTGTGTGGGATTCAGTGTGTGTTGTGGTACTGACCTACAAGGAGCAGAAAGTTACCAGGCCTGTCCTGAGTTAACGGTTGCCAGCAGAGAGGGAACTACAACTGGCCTCAATTAGGGAGGGGGAATAAAACAAACAGTCAGTATTCCCACTCCGGATTGCTTTGAAGTGACCTCTGCTGAAAAGTGTGTATATGTACACATTAGGCAAGGATAGGATTGGCTAGGCTGTGATGTGGCCCTGGGGAAATAGCCTGCTCCCACCCACTGTTTGAGCTGATATACAAAGTCCACTTACTGAAGTACTGTACCCTACAGAAGTCTTGGTTGTAGCAGAGATTTAAAAAAATGAAAAAATTAAAAATTACTGGATTATTTATAGCTGAAGTGTAGTAAACTCTTCCCCAAGTAAAGGATGGATTTATGACGAGACATTGTAAATCTGATACAAAATGTTACAGATAACACTTAGTCCATGTGATCTCCTGGACTGGTTTCAATCGCCTGAGGGGGTCAGAGGAATTTGCCAGTATTTTTTCCCCTTATTGTCCTTATGTTTTTTCGCCTCTGCTAGATTATTACACGCCTGCGGGGGAGGTGGGAGGGTTTAGTCATTATGCTCCAGCCATCATGGTGTGGGGTAGGCTTCACGGACCAGCTAGTCTTTCTCTGCCCGTCAATTTCCAACATGCACGGTTGGCAGACAAAACTCCCCACTGTTAGTACAGGGGAGAAAGTGCGCACTATCTCTGCATTTTTCCTCCCTCGCTTTCCCCAAGGCCCTAATTTCCTCACTGGGGTACAGTTTCACAGGGGTCAGTTGGCCTCCAGTACCTCACCAGAGTGTCCATTATTCAGGAGTCTCGACAGTGACTGCCATCTAATGACGCACCTCCTTGTTGTACCAGCAAACTGTACTTGCAAGTAACGGTAGAAAAGTTTGCACTTGCTGTTCCCCATTTCAGCTGAGCTTAAGGGCAGCTGATGAGCAAAGATGAAGTGGTAATCTCAGAAAGCAATGGGTGGGGAAGCAGGAAGAATAAGAGATGGAGTCACCCCGATGGCTCCTGTGCACTTGCCAACAGCTAAACTGATTAACACGCTTCCTACATTACAACAACGATCACACTTCAAAAAGAACTTCATTGGCTGTAAAGTGCTTTGGGACGTCCAGTGGTCGTGAAAGGCGCTATATAAATGCAAGTCTTTCTGTCTACGGTCGGACACCTGAGCAGGTACCACCTACCATCCACTCAGCCAGGGAAAGGTGTGTGCCACAAATTTTACATAGAGAAAGGCAGGGGGGATAAAGAGAGAAGAGTTGTTCCATGATCTTAATAATGATCCTGAGGAACTGCGTTTTTGGGAGGTAGAGTTGTGGCTCCTCCCACCCCAGGGGAAAGGGAACAGGAGAAGGAATTTGGATATACAAGGAAATACCCGCAAGGCAAATGTAGTCTGGTCATCAGTTTTAACCACCACTTGTGATTATACAATAGAATGTCATACAGGTCAATTTTTACAGCACCTCAAATGTTTATTCCTGTTATTTACTTTTTAATAATGACAATTCAATAACAAAATAAAGTTAGCAGTGCAATTGCACACATAGTTCAATGCTTTTTGGATCTGGATTTAAATATAGGTGTGGCTTAGAGGAAAATTTCAACCAGTTCCACAGAACTGAGTTCAAATGAGATGACTAGAAACAGCTCGATTCAAATCACCACACACTTGCTCGTCACAGATGCTTCAGATTTTTTGCATTAATGAGGATTCGAGTACAGAAGCAAGGATGTCTTGCTGCAGTTGTACAGGGCCTTGGTGAGACCACACCTTGAGTATTGTGTGCAGTTTCGGTCGCCTTATCTGAGGAAGGATGTTCTTGCCATGGAGAGAATGCAGCGAAGATTCACCAGACTGATACCTGGGATGGCAGGAATGACGTATGAGGAGAGATTGGGTCGATTGGGCTTATACTCGCTGGTGTTTAGAAGAATGAGAGGGGATCTCATTGAAACTTATAAAATTCTAACAGGGCTAGACAGACTAGATGCAGGAAGGGTGTTCCCGATGGCGGGGGAGTCCAGAACCAGGGGTCACAGTCTAAAGATAAGGGGTAAGCCATTTAGGACAGAGATGAGGAGGAATTTCTTCACCCAGAGAGTGGTGAACCTGTGGAATTCTCTACCACAGAAGTTAGTTGAGGCCAATTCATTAAATATATTCAAGAAGGAGTTAGATATATTTCTTAAGGCTAAAGGAATCAAGGGATATGGGGAGAAAGCAGGGACAGGGTACTGAATTTGGATGATCAGCCATGATCTCATTTAATGGCGGAGCAGGCTCGAGGGGCTGAATGGCCTACTCCTGCTCCTATCTTCTATGTTTCTATGTTCATGCCTGTTCTGGTTCAGAGTCTAAATTACTGTTAGTATCAGGAAGCTCTGAGCACTACCTCAGTGACAACTATAAGCAAGGTTCATGATCAGAGCTCTCTCCAAAGGACTCCTGGTTCTCAATCTAAATGGCAGAGCATTAGGATTAAAACAATTCAAAATCTGCAAGCCCAAAGTTTTTTTTCTGATATACAGGCTAGAGATACAAGAAACTATTAAAAAATAAGAATTTCTTTCTATTAAGAGCCATTATGAGGAAGTTCCGTTGCCTGAGGGAGAAGTCAATTTCACGAATATGCTCGCCACCCTGGGACCTGGCTGGGTGATTGGCAAGAACCCAGACTGAAGACCGAATATCAATGCCACGGCGCACATTCCTTTATTTCCACCACCCGCCCCCGCAATTATCTCCCTAAGGTAGAAGACTTACACTAGAGTATAGCTCCAGCATTGCAAGCAGCCACTGTTCATGTGTGTGCCTAGACAGTGAATGCCAGCAGGCTATTCAACTGTGGCAGGCATCATAAAGACCAACCCTGCCCTCACCTGACATCAACACATGTAGCATCAACGAATAACAGTCAGGAGCAGGCACAGTGGATGATTTTTCTCTGCCTAACCCGAGGATGCAACTGTAGCACCCTAGAACCTTCCCAGCCAAGATCAGCTTCCTCAACATGCACTAGGAATTTAAGACCTCCAATCTGTATGCCCGAGTGTCAACCCCATCTCCTCCAGTGAGTTCTCCTTTAAGGCACTGAAGGAGCATTACCATGCACATTTCCAAGCACATTTCCAAAATCACTTCATTACAAAAACATTAATATCTCCATTATGGAAGACGCTGGGATGGAATTTTACTTTCAAGTAAATCAATTAGCTCATTTACCACTTGATTATACCTAGGAATGCTTAGTTACAAATGAACTATTGAGCACAACTATCTTTATTGAGGAGAGGTTATATATGTGCCACACCTTCACCTTTCATACAAGTTTTAAATAAAAGATTCTTATATTTTTGACAAGATTGGCGATACAAGGGCCAATTTCATTGTGTATGTCGCTGGTCAGGCCGCATCTGGTGTACCGTGCTCAGTTTTGGTCCCCCACATGATGGGTGATGCAGCTTAAAGAACCTCAGCTACACAGAGTCAAGGTCCTTGGTCTATTTACTTTAGAGCAGTGTAGATGTAAAGGTGACCTGATAGAGGTCTATAAAATAATTAAAGGGCTGGATAGTGTGCCTACTGATAATTATTCCAGTTTAACAGATTGGGGAGGACCGGGGA
Source organism: Somniosus microcephalus (assembly GCF_052327205.1). Lineage (NCBI taxonomy): Eukaryota > Metazoa > Chordata > Chondrichthyes > Squaliformes > Somniosidae > Somniosus > Somniosus microcephalus. Next base: position 55,176,737 of record NC_141004.1, read on the forward strand.
TATGAATTTAAATTATGTAAGAGCAGGAATAGACTGGATGTTCAGTTGTTCTTTTCTCAGAGTAGTTTCACAGGGGTCAGTTGTCCTCCCAACACCTCACCAAAGTGTCCATTATTCATAAGTCTTGACAGTGACTGCCAGACTATTCAACTGTGGAGGATCACAGCCAAACACAATCCTACCTTTACCTGCTGGCCACAGACTTGGAATAGTTTATTGGCTAGTGATCAGGATGGGGCAACCTGGACACATTTCCTTCTTCTGACAGAGAGATGTGGCTAACAATGACACCTCTACCACAGCATGGTGGAGACAATCAGCCAACTTGTCACAGGCTGAGATGAAACCTGGGAACTCCCTATTCAGTTGGGTTCAGAGACAGGTACTTTATTTCTGATCCATCAGGGTAGTGTCTTTTGCGTTTTTTTTAAACTTCCTTTTTATACCCATTTTCTTTTTCACTCTTCCAAGAACCTCTCGCACCCTCTTCCAGCTGGGAGAGCAAGATTCAAATTCACTAAATAACTTCATGGCATATTTAGTTATTAAGCAATCAAACTACACTTAACTCTAGTTGAAACACTTGTTGCTTCAAATTTAGTTAGCACATGTGATTTGGCAAAGTCATTGCAGAGTCTATTTACATGACTTCATATTCATATGATAAACCACTTACACAAGGCCGATAAACACTTTCAGCCTGTAATGAGGTCTCAGCATTAAGCCTTGGAGGACCATAAATTGTTTATGTTCATTAGCAATAAATGATCACTTTACGTGCCACACAAATGTTAAAAAGGACTTCAAGGGAAGCTTGGTGCTGCACAACTCGACTGAGCCCAGGATGCCTAAATGCGCTTGTTCTGTGGGTCAAATATATGTCTTCAGTGGTAATAACAGCCTAAAATTGTATAGGTCACATCATAGTGAATAATCAGCTTCTAGGCCACTTACATTAGTTTGCCTGATGTAGCACTTAATTAAATCAACCATGTAATGTAATGTAATTCATGAGCCAAATCACCCAAATCACATTTAAGCACAGGGTGAAAGACCACAGAAGTTGGTCTTGTCTTGCTTCAGCTTCACACCTGCTGCAGTATAGCTGCAGCTTTATAGTGAACATTCGTGCATATGACGCTGGACCTTATTGTGCACCAAAGCTGTTTAGACTTCACTTCTCGTTTGGTCGATTAGGTGCAGCAGTGTGTTGGGCTTAGTAAATAAGAGAACATTGCAGGCTGGATGAAACATCCTGTCTGGTCCTACAGGACTACTGATGAATCAATTCTTCTAATCTAAACAATTAGAAAGCATATCCTCAACTCTGGATTATGTGATCTAGCAGACTCAGGTTGGCATACTGGCCTTATGCTGTGCGACACTTCCCACGCCTCCCATGTAAATTCTACTTGACATTAAACAAAATAAAGATAATGGCAGTTACGTATCATAATGGAATTTTTTTTTTTTTTTTTTTTTTAAATCAGATTTCAGCTCACTTCCATCTCAGGTAAAAAGGAAAAAGAATTCAAAACTTAAGAGTCATGCTTTAATATGTGGCCATGTCTGAATAATTCCAACCTAACATACTTCTATATTTAGCAATTTAAAACAATGATTGTCAAAATATTTATGCAACTCAAGTATGCTGCAGTAAATTGCAACGCTAGTCTGAAATGCCTTTTCAGTATCAGCTTTTGAAACGGTGTTTGTTTATTTCTGCTGAAACTACAGCAAGATTTCCCAGGTCAACAACTAACCTGTCAGTTTCAGGTCAATTTCACAAACTCACAGTAGGCCAGTGATCTCTGTACACTCAAGCTTACTAAAGACCTTTGGAAATGGATTACAATTTGAACTGTTGTGTGAATATAGCTTCTGGATCCAGTTCAAGAACCATATAACATGCTGAAGTAGGATCGAGCTTCACATTTGACCAAGTCAGATACGATTTCAGCCACCAAAGCATTCATAAGACTGAGACATAGTGCTGAATGGAGCAGAACCCCCATTTCCACTTTCTGCACAGTAACCATTTGTAACAACACAAAAGAGCAACCTATAATGTAATTACTTCCACAAATCAGTAATACATATCCAATTATACAAGTACTGGCAACAATTATTATACTTTTATTTCATAAGCATATTTCGTTTACAACAACCACAGGGCAAAACAATAGGTGCTTCTGTTGCAGAATAAATATTACACTGTCCACAGTTCCTGTAAAGGGACAATATTCATTCTGTTTACTTAGAATTTAATCCACTCTAGTGAAACTAATATCTTATCAACATTTTATAAATCAGAGACCTAGAACCTCTTGCAATGACATCACTTCCATTTTATCATTTAAGATAAATGCATGTTGAATACTGTTACATTATTTTATATCCCCCAAGTTCCTTTTTTAATATTTCTTTATGCTAATTTATATAACAACTGCAAAGGTCTTATTTAACCCTGAACACTTAAACATTGTGCAAAAGGATTCTCCTCTCCGTGCTCTTCTGGCTGCAGATGGTCTAACAGAAATTGGCAAACTTTGTCTCTGTGCGAGCCAGACTGCGGAAGGGTTCAATAGTCAAAGTCCAATACCTGCGGGCTCCAAATGATCACTTTTGCATGTTGTGCACCAAGTACATCATTTTGGGGTGAAAGGAAATAAAAATACTTTTGAGACATTGTGTCAAAAACATCATGTTGGTCAGGGGGTGGGGAGTGGGCGATGGAGTAGGAAAGAGAAGAAATCAATTTAATTGCCAAAAATCCAGGTTTCGCTGTCTAGTGTTTGTATCAGTCCATTATTTATTAAAGTATGAAAATTCAGTATTTTTTGAAGATTTAGAGTAAATTGAGATTCTAAATCCATTCTGATTTTTATTCTGTTCCTCTCCAACCTTTAGTAATTCACCACATTGCAATGAACGTACTGTCAAAGTGGCAGGTTTCCAAAGTCAAATGCACCTACACTCATTAGAATTACAGCTTCATACACATTTTTAATGGATTCTCTTAATGAAGTGTTGCCCCACTCCCCATGCAACCATCTCTCTTTTTGATTGGCCAGTGCCTTTTCTAATTCCAGTGTCTTTTAATTACACACAACTATATTAATAACTACATAACTATACTTGTAAGCTACTGCATAACAGGATTATAACAAGACCAAAACCATTGCTCTCTCTCAGCAAAACGCCAATTAATAAATCAACAGTAACAATTTCATACATTTTTTGTGCAAATAGGGATTTTATAGGTATTCTTCAATTCAACACCTTTTAAGCTCAATTTCAGACTAGTGGCACAATTGTTTTGTTTGCATTCTAGCAAAAAAAGTATTGGTCAACCTATTTAGCACAGCAAGAGCTCTGCAATACACTGAGACCGAGTGGCCCTGGAGATGGAGCACGCAGTGTCCGCCGGCACGCTTGAGGCCTTCCGCGACCGGTGGGTGCCGCGGGGACTGGAGTGTATCATCACCCCGGCCAACGAAATTTTAATTAAATTTGTTAAGTTTTATTAGTTACAGTTGATTTGTTTTAAGTGTGCACAAAAGAGTACACCGAGACTGACTGCTCCTTGATTTTTGGCTGCACTTCAGTCCCACGCTCCTGATCTTTGGTCACCTGGTGCGGAGGGGAGCGGGCGGGTCAGAGGACCTCCTCATTGGACTGCTCCTGGACCTGGCCAAAGTGGCCATTAACTGGTCCAGGCAGCGGGCGGTCGAGGGGGTCGTTCAGCCCAATTGCCTGCCTCTCTTCCGCAGCCATGTTCACACCCGGGTGGCCCTGGAGATGGCGCACGCGGTGTCCACCGGCACGTTCGAAGCCTTCCGCGACCGGTGGGTGCCGCGGGGACTGGAATGCATCATCACCCCGGCCAACACAATTTTAATTTCAGTTGTTAATTTAAAGTTTTATTAGTTACAGTTTATTTGTTTAAGCACCCAATCAAAAGAGTACACGGAGACCGAGAAAGTATGACTGTGGTACCTATGGTACTGCCGTTAGCATCTGATGAATTGTAGGTGATGCTTATAGCACCCTTATTTCCGCTTTCATAACACAATATCCTCCTTAATGTAACACACGGCACACAACTAGAATAAGTACTCTCATAAAAGAGTTTTATTTAAGAAAAATAGTACTCCCACAACATAGAAAGATAATGGTCTCTATTTTCTGGGGTTACTTTTTTCCCTGGCAATATAGAACAGCAGAAATATTTTGCAATAACCTAATTAGAATTCATTTAGCTGCATCAAACATCACTGCACAGAATAAACTAGCCAATTTTAGATTATGTTTTTCATTCTTTAGGTGTGGAGACCAAATTAGTATAATAGAATTGAATTTACATGCAGCATTTTATTTGTAATTCTATTCAACTCAATTATTTTTATATGTATTCATTCACAAAGGACCTCCAATATCATGATGTGCAATGAAAATCCATCTGTTACTTTACAAAAAATACCACACCATTTAATTATAAAACTTTGTTACTCGCTATACATATATTAGCAAAAATCTGGACACCGATTATATGATTATGAATTGTCACTACATCCTAATCATCGTATAACCTTGGTTTAAAACAGTTTGTTGTTTCACAATATATTCTTCCATCAGCCCCCATAGATTCTGATATTAAAGTTTGCAGCAAGTTCAATTCTCAGAACAAAATTACAACTATGGCAGCCCAGCATGTGACACAGTACAAGCAGCTCAGAGGAATGCACAACAGATCAATGCCAGCCTGCACAAAATCACTTGGGATAGCATAGTACTAAGTTTCCCAGTGCAACCAATTTATGGAAAAAGGTGAACTTTTAGGTTGTAAATACTATTGGGTAGCCTCGCAACCGCACTGTTTTTCCTAAAATGCCATGCAGGACTGTAGGCATGAGTTTGTGCCTGGGATTCCCCACATTCCCAACTATGGTTACCGTTATGCTATTCACAGTAAATTATAGAGCAATACTGGTAAATACCTCGAACAAGGCTACCCACCCTTCTACTGTCAGGGGAACAAAACAAGTATGCAAAGTGGTGTAATTCAACAGCGTAAAACAAGCCGCTACCCCAGGCCAGACGTACAAAACTTGATTCTCATCTGGAGTTCATTTATAATCGCATCGGCTGTTCCACTTGGTGAGACAGTGATTCGGACCTCACAAAGATAAAGCTTGTAATGTAGTTCATTCCATAACAAGTGAGAAATCCCAGCTGTCATTGTACGGTATCCCAGAGTGAGCGGCATTCATGAGGCAAACACCAGCCAGAGGGGGGGTGAACAGGGAGGAAGAGGTTGATAGTTGGAGGCGGTGCTGTGAAAGGACAGCCACCTCCCCTCCCTTTCTCTTCCCTCAGCGAGCCAGGCTCACACCTGGTCAGGTATCCATACTCCCCGCGGCAAACTTTCAGAGTTAGAAAGTTCTCCAGTGCGAGAGAAGCCGCCCAACAGCTGGAGCTTGAAGCAAAGAAGCTGCAAGTGAGGCGAAGCAGAGGGAGGAGGGGAGGGGAGGCAAAAGACGCCGGGCCTTGTGTTTTCAGACCTCGCCCATGGGCCACTCACCCTCACCCTCCCTTTGCCTTCGACAGCAAACCCCCGCCCGCCACAACAACAACAACACCCCACCATCAGCCCAACCTGCTGCGGCCAACAGACGCCACATTCCTAACTGGCAGCGCAAACCGCCAATTGGGCGCGCCGAAGCTGCCGAGCCAGCCAATCAGAGCGAGCCGCAGGCGGGGTTTCCGGCGCCAGCTCCAGTGCTTGCACAGCGTCAGCCCCGGCTGTCCGGTGAGGCTTTTCAATCATCCTTCCTGTTTGAGATAAAAAAATCTTTCTTTTTTAAATTCAAATCCAAGAAAAAGAAAAAAACCTAACTGACTGGACTCACTCGCGTCATTTCTCTCGTTGAGATCTAGCCGCCGGCTCCGAAACTCTCGCGTCCGCCGTTGGTCGCTCACTTTTAAAGCGGCTCAAAGTTCTCGCTCTCTCTCTCTCCCGGCCGTAATGTTTACGTGCGCGGCAGCCCGAGCGGTGACAGCGCCGCTGACGTCATGCGGCGTGACAACCTCGCGCGATTTTCACGCGTCCTGACGTCACACGGAGCCGACGGCCCGGCCAGGGGGCGTGGCCCTGGTGTGACGTCACGGGCTGCGCGCGCCAGGCGGCGCGGTGACAAATGGGTGGAAGAAAGCGCGGCAGTTCAAATTGCAGAGTTACTGCCTGGGAACCTCCCGCTGCGCTGCCCTGCCCTCCCCTGCTGCTTTTGGACTTTAGGGGAGGAGGGGGTCGGTCTGCCTGCCTTCCTTTCTCAAAATAGGGTCTTCTTCTTGTGTCCATGGACAGTCTATACATAGCCCAGCCAGAACTGGACACATTTTTGTGCCTTGTTGTTGAATTCAGCAAGATCTGCAACAGTGCAGGGTTCCTCTAACGATGGGCATTGCAGGAGATGTTGCATAGTCTGTGCCTCAGTTCCACATTCACAAGTTGTCGGGCTGGTTGAATATCCCCGTTTGCTTAGTGACACCTTTGAGCAACCTACACCGGTCCTAAGTCTGTTAAGGCACTTCCAGGTTGCCCAGTTGCAATTAGCTCCTGGGGAAAGGCTTTCATCAAGTAAAATTTCCATCGCTGGGGGTTGTTCAAGACTGACGAGCCGGTCTTTCCACAAGGCGATGCGGGCTTCAGATGAGGTTGATTGTAATGGAACAACACTGTTCATGAAGCTCTTTCTTGACTTAGATGGCTGGGTGTAGGTGTATGACAATGCAGAGGGTGTCTCTCATCTGATGTTTGACAGAGTCGTTCTTTCTCCTCAGTCCCCAGTCCCTCCTTACTTCATTAGAACCGCAGGATGTATAGGAAATTCAGGAGACACTTCTTTACCCAAAGAGTGGTGAGAATGTGGAACTCGCTAGCGCAGGGAGTGGTTCAAGCCAATAGTATAGATGCATTTAAGGGGCGGTTAGATAAGCATATGAGGGAGAAGAAGGGAATAGAGGGTTCTGCTGATAGAGTTAGATGAGGAAAGACAGGAGAAGGCTCGAGTGGAGCATAAACGCCGGCATGGACTGGTTCGGCCGAATGACCTGTTTCTGTGCTGTATAGCCTATATAATCCTATGTAATATCAGCACAGAGGGAGTCTATTCAGCCCATCACGCCTGTACAGTCTCATAGAAACAGTTCACCACTTCGACTTCATAGGATACCATGGGATTAAAGGAACAGTGGCAGTGGATATGAAATTGGCTAAGGGACAGAAATCAGAGAGTAGTGGAGAACAGTTCTTTTTTTTAAATTGGAGGGAAGTATACAGTGGTGTTTGTAGTGTATGTACCTTTAAGGGGAGAACTACTTTTTACAGCTCCTGTATACTGTAGTACCGGCAGTGACCACACCAGTAGATAAACCCTGAGTAGGGATCTGTACTTTTAGTTTTAGAGCAACCCTCATCCAGTAAACACCTGTTGATTGTTCCTCTGCAGCCTCTGTCGATTATTTGAAGGACACACTACCTAAAGATTCACGGATTTAACATTGGCGACGAGGCAATTCGAACCTACCTGCAACTCTGCAGAAGAAGGCCGATTCCATCAGTGCGGGCGTCGACCATCCAGACAGGACTTGAGCATCGCAGAGGAGGCTGTGGAGAGCTGGGCTTGGTTCTCCAGTCGCGACGATCCAGCGCAGCGGGCTGGCAGCAGGTACAGCGCAGACCCTTCCCGGACAGCGGCGGCTGGAGCCGACCGACGGCACAGAAAAAGGCCGAGCAGTGTCGACGGGGTAAGAGAGAGGGTAAAGCGCACAGGGCGCAGCCGGAGTTGAAGACCGAGCGGCGTCAACGGAAGAAAAAAAGAGAGAGGGTAAAGTGCACAGGGCGCAGCCGGGGTTCAGGACCGAGCGGCGTCAACGAGAGAGGCGCACAGGAAAACGCGCAGAGCGCGGCCGGTGTCCAAGGGCTGAGCAGCGTCCACGGGGGAAGAAAGGAAGCGCAGGAGATGCCATTTTTGAGCCGCAGCGGAGAAGAAGGAAGAGCACGGGAGACGCCATTTTGAGCCACAGTGGAGAAGAAGGGAGAGCGCGGGAAGAAAGGAAAGCGCGGGAGACGCCATTTTGAGCCAGCGGAGAAGAAGGGAGAGCGCGGGAGACGCCATTTTTAGCCAGTCTAACCACACCCAGGGATGCCGAAGAGTGGCAGTGTCACAGCGTTCGACAATGAAGTCGAAGATTGGGCGACATATATAGAACGCATAGAAGTGTACTGCAAGGCGATTGAAGTGCCAGATGCCAGGGAAGCACTGGTATTGTTGAATTCCATGGGTGCAAAAACGTACGGCTTACTGCGAAACCTAGTAACCCCAGAGACGCCAGTGGAAAAGGATTTTGAAAGCATAGTGGCAATCCTACAGGACCACTTAAACCCCACACCGCTGCTGATAGCAGAAAGATTTAAGTTTCACAAAAGGAACCAGCATAAAGACGAAAGTAATGCTGAGTATTTAATGGAACTGCGCAAGCTATCGAAACACTGCCAGTTTGGAACAGGACGAGCAGATACTTTAAGGGACAAGTTTGTGTGTGGGCTTCAAAGTGAAGGAACCCAGAAACGGCTTCTATCAGAAAAGGATCTTACGCTGGACAAGGCTTTCAGCATGGCAGTATCACACGAAGCAGCCGCACGGGGCGCTGCAGAGATACAACGGAGACCGCAAGAATATGGCACAAATGAAATGTCATATGGAGCAGTGAAGTGTTATCGCTGCGGCAGAACAACACACGACCATAATGATTGCTGGTTCAAGGACAAAGTGTGCAGACAGTGTGGAAAAGTAGGACACATAGCAAGAGTCTGCAGGTCGGGAAAGAAAACCAGCAGCAAGAAATCTCCACAGGAGAAGTACAAAAAGGTACATAAGGTGACGGAGAGTAGTTCAGACGAACAGAAAAGTGATACAGACTCCGGAAGCAAGGAGCTGGGTTGTCTGAAACTACATAATGTAATCAAAATGGAGGATCACCAAACTATCTGGGTCACGCTCAAGATAGACGGAGTCCAAGTGAAAATGGAATTGGACACAGGATCAGCCCTAACAGTCATAAACCGAAGGGACTACAAGCGGCTATTCTCACATATACCCTTGAGAGATACAGAGATTGTCTTGAAGATGTACATGGGGCAAAAAGTCTACCCCAAAGGAAAAATAAGGGTGAACGTGATATACAACGGCAAGGAAACACCAAAAATGGACCTATATGTATTGCCAGATGGAGGACCACCACTACTAGGACGTGAATGGATCCGGAAGATACAGTTAGATTGGCATTCCATACAAGCACTGACGGTAGGTGCCAAAAAGGATGACGACGTCACACCTGGACAACTGTCAAAAATGCTAACTGACGCACAAGAAGTGTTCCAGGAGGGACTCGGAACACTAAAAGGCATAACAGCGACGATCAAAATAGAGGAAAATGGAAGCCCAAAGTTTTTTTAAGGCCAGACCGGTGCTTTATGCGATCCGCCCAGCCGTCGAAGCAGAGCTGGAAGGGTTGGAACGTTCTAGAGTACTGTCCAAAGTGGACTGGAGCGAGTGGGCTACACCCATCGTTCCTGTAATGAAGAGGTTGTTGAGTAATACGCCTGGGGAACCAAAGGAGGTTCGCATCTGTGGGGACTTTAAGGTGACAGTGAACCCAGTCCTTCACACGGTACAATATCCGCTTCCGCGGATTGAAGATATTTTCGCCTCGCTATTTGGAGGAAAACGCTTCACTAAGATTGATCTGGCCCAGGCGTACCTGCAAATGGAGGTAGAAGAAGCCTCGAAACAGTACCTCATGATCAACACTCACAAAGGTCTCTACCAATACAACCGGCTGGTGTTCGGGGTAGCATCAGCTCCGGCTATTTGGCAAAGGGCAATGGATCAAGTCCTGCAAGGGATTCCAGGGACCCAGTGTTATTTGGACGACATCCTGGTCACGGGCGAAAATGACAGTGATCACCTCGCCAACCTGGAGCAGGTGCTCACTAGATTGAAGGAATATGGGCTCCGAGCTAATCGCCACAAATGCGAGTTTTTCCAGAAGCAGATCTCGTATCGTGGCCACGTTATTGATGAAGAGGGGTTACATAAGTCCCCTGAAAAGATTGAGGCAGTAGTCAAGGCTCCAGCACCGGAAAATGTGTCACAACTGAGGTCGTTCCTCGGGCTGGTGAACTACTACCATAAGTTCTTGCCGAATTTGTCTACAGTACTACACCCACTGAACACCCTACTGCAAATGGGGGTACCATGGAAGTGGAATGACGAATGTAAACGAGCTTTCCAGAAGTGCAAAGAATTGATCACATCAAAAGAGGTGTTGGCTCATTTCAACCCAGCACTACCAATTCGGTTGGCGTGTGATGCATCACCCTATGGTATTGGTGCGGTGCTCTCGCACAAATTCCCGGACGGCTTGGAGAGGCCAGTAGCCTTTGCGTCTCGGTCACTAACCTCAGCCGAGCGTAACTACGCCCAGATTGACAGGGAGGCCCTCAGCCTAGTGTGGGGAGTAAAAAAGTTCAACCACTATCTGCACGGGCAGAAGTTCACCTTGCTGACTGACCACCAACCACTTGTCTCCATCTTTAATCCAAAGAAGGGCGTTCCGGTGATGACTGCGCAACGGCTACAAAGATGGTCCCTTTTTCTAGGGGCGAACCAATATGAAATAGAGTATAAGGGCCATGTGCGATGACGACATTCCCCTGCAGCATAAGGTGGACAATTTCCTGTTAGCCTACAGAAATGCGACACATGCAGTTACCAACCAGACCCCGGCCATGATGTTCTTTAACCGAAGGTTGAGATCTCGTCTGGATTTGCTCAGACCAAATGTACGAAGAAATGTTGAGAATAAGCAATTCCAGCACATCAATGGGAAGCCGACAAGGAGCTTCAATGTAGGGCAACCAGTCTTGGCCCGCAACTACCGAACAGAGAAATGGCAACCAGGAACGATATGCACACGGCAGGGGCCACTAATGTACACAGTGGATGTTGGGGAGAACATTGTGCGACGCCATGTCGACCAGATCCTAGCGTCACAGGAACGAGTCAACCCCATGTCTCGCATACCTGGTGATGAACCCAACATACAGGTAGCATTGATATACCTATCAATTCATCCAATGAAAAGCGACGAGTTAAGATAGTAACTGTAGGTTTTTATTGGCTAAATAACAGAGCCCACCCTCGTGGGTGATCGGATACAACAAGGAGGAATGCCAGCCAGTCGACTACCTTTATACCTGGGCAGGTAGGTGGAGTCATGGGCGGAGTCAGCAGTGGTCAGCCCAGGTATAGCAGCGTGACAAGAGGCGACCTCGTATAGTGATACAACAGTGTGAACAGTGATAACCATAGAGTAACGATATAACAGTGATAACTATAGTGTAACGATAGTGAACGATAAAAGTGGTTTACCACATTCACCCCTTGTTTAGATTTGAGTCCGGCGGGGTGAAGTGTACTACCAGTTCTGGTATGTCAGTCTGTCCGGAGGCCTCGTAAGCCTTTCTGATCGTCGCAGCGGCGGTGTTGCATTATCCGGTGTTAATGCTGGTGTCTGCGTGGTCGGCGAAGGCTCGTGGGGTTCCGGCATGCCGTCTACCTGGTCTGGAATTGGGGGTTGGTGGGGGGGGGTGAAGGTGGTGTCTCCGGAGTGCCCGAGGGTGCGAGGTCTCGTAAGGAGACTGTGTCCTCCAGCCCGTCTGGGTATGCTACATAGGCGTACTGGGGGTTGGCGTGCAGGAGGTCCACCCTCTCGACCAGGGGGTCCGTTTTATGGGCCCTCACGTGCTTTCGCAGCAAGACGGGCCCCGGGGAGGTCAGCCAGGTTGGTAGCGTGGTTCCCGTAGTCGACTTCCTGGGGAAAGCAAACATTCGTTCATGGGGGGTGGTGTTGATGGCAGTGCAAAGTAGTGACCGGGTGGAATGCAGCGCTGCCGGGAGGACTTCCTGCCAGCGGGAGGTTGGGAGGCCCTTAGACTTTAAGGCTAAGAGGACGGCCTTCCATACCGTCGCGTTCTCTCTTTCTACCTGGCCGTTCCCTCGGGGGTTGTAGCTGGTGGTCCTGCTTGCAGCAATACCTCTCGCTAGTAGGAACTGACGGAGTTCCTCGCTCATGAAGGAGGAGCCCCGGTCACTATGTATATAGTTTGGGAACCCGAACAAGGCGAAGAGGTCGTTCAGGCATTTAATGACCGTGGTACTGGTCATGTCTGGGCAGGGGAAGGCAAAGGGGAAACGGGAGTACTCATCAACAATGTTGAGGAAGTACACATTACGGTCAGAGGACGGGAGGGGCCCCTTAAAGTCGATGCTCAGGCGCTCGAAGGGGCGGGTGGCCTTGATCAGGCTTGCTCTGTCCGGCCTAAAGAAGTGCGGTTTGCACTCGGCACAGGTCTGGCAGTTCCTGGTCATGGTCCTGACCTCCTCGATGGAGTAGGGCAGGTTGCGGGCCTTAATGAAGTGGTAAAGTCTGGTGACCCCGGGGTGGCAGAGGTCGTTGTGGAGGGTCTGAAGTCTATCACTTTGCGCGCTGGCGCATGTAATTCGTGACAGAGCATCGGGGGGTTCGTTCAGCTTACCTGGCCGGTACAAGATATCATAATCGTAGGTGGAGAGCTCGATTCTCCACCTCAAGATCTTGTCATTCTTGATTTTGCCCCTCAGCTTGTTATTAAACATAAAAGCGACCGAACGTCGGTCGGTAAGGAGGGTAAATCGTTTGCCTGCCAGGTAGTGCCTTCAGCGTCGTACCGCCTCCACAATCGCCTGGGCCTCCTTCTCGACCGACGAGTGTCGGATCTCAGGGCCCTGTAGGGTCCTTGAGAAGAAGGCCACCGGTCTCCCCTCCTGGTTAAGGGTGGCGGCTAGGGCGAAGTCGGATGCATCGCTCTCGACTTGGAAGGGGATGGACTCATCCACTGCGTGCATAGTGGCCTTGGCAATGTCTCCCTTAATGAGGGAGAATGCTGCGCACGCTTCCTCCGTAAGGGGGAAGGATGTGGACTTCATGAGGGGTCTGGCTTTGTCCGCATAATTGGGCACCCATTGGGCATAGTAGGCGAAGAGCCCCAGGGTTCTCTTCAGTGCCTTTGGACAGTGGGGGAGGGGTAGCTCCATGAGGGGGCGCATTCTTTCGGGGTCAAGGCCGATGACTCCGTTCTCTACTACACTGCCGAGGATGGCAAGGCGCGAGGTGTTAAACACACATTTATCCTTATTGTAGGTGAGGTTCAGCCGTTGGGCCGTACGGAGGAATCTCTCCAGATTAACATCGTGGTCCTGCCGGTCGCGGCCGCAGATGGTGACGTTATCTAGATAGGGGAACGTGGCGTGCAGCCCGTTCTGGTCAACCATCCGGTCCATCTCCCTTTGGAAGACCGAAACCCCGTTGGTGACGCCGAAGGGAACCCTAAGGAAGTGGTAGAGGCGGCCGTTCGCCTCGAAGTCTGTATACTGGTGGTCCTCAGGGCGGATAGGGAGTTGGTGATAGGCCGACTTAAGGTCGATGGTGGAGAATACCCGGTACTGCGCAATCTGATTGACCATATCAGATATGCGGGGAAGGGGGTATGCGTCCAGCTGGGTGTACCTGTTTATGGTCTGGCTGTAGTCGATGACCAGGCGGTTTTTATTGCCGGTCTTAACGACCACGACCTGGGCACGCCAGGGGCTGGTGCTCCCCTCGATGATGCCCTCCTTCAGGAGACGCTGCACCTCAGAGCTAATGAAAGCTCTGTCCCCGGCGCTGTACCGCCTGCTCTTGGTAGCGACGGGTTTGCAGTCGGGGGTGAGGTTAGCGAACAGGGAAGGTGGCGGGACCTTGAGGGTGGATAGGCCGCAGGTGTTACGCGGTGGGCGGTTTAAAATCTGCTGGTTGTCGACTGTGAGTGGGGGGAGGGGTCCGCCGTATGCTAGCGTGACGCTTTGGAGGTGGGATTGGAAGTCTAGGCCTAGTAGGACGGCAGCGCATAGCTGGGGCAGGACGAGGAGTTTAAAATTTTTATACTCCGTACCCTTAACCGACAGGGTCACAACACAGTAGCCGCTGATGTCTGTGGCGTGTGACCTCGATGTCATCGAGATCCGGTTGCGCGTTGGCAGGACAGGGAGGGAGTAGTGGCTCACCGTGTCTGGGTGGATGAAGCTCTCCGTGCTTCCGCTGTCGAACAGGCAGGTCGTGGCGTGGCCGTTTACTTTGATGTCCATCATCGACTTGGACAGGTGATGCGGGCGGGCCTGGTCCAGTGTGACGGAGGCTAGTGTATAGCTGAGCGAGTTGTTGTAGTCTGCGGTTGAGGCGGTAGTCGGGTCTAGAGGCACGGTGGCGGTCGGGCGTGGTGGGTAAAATGGCGTCTCCCACGAGGTTGGACAAAATGGCGGAGAAGATGGCTGCCCCCATAACTCACATGAGGCACTGCTGGTGTCGGTTGCCTGTATCAAAGATGGCCGCCCCCATGACTCACATGTGGGGATGCTGGCCTCTGTTGCCTTGAAGGAAGATGGCCGCCCCCACAGCTCGCATGTGGCACTGCTGGCCTCTGATGATCCACCTCTGCAGGCCTTAGCGAAGTGGCCTTTCTTCATGCAGTTTGAGCAGGTAGAGTTCCTGGCTGGGCAGCGCGACCTCGGGTGTTTCGCCTGGCCGCAGAAGAAGCAGCCGGCGGCCTGATCGCGGGGGTCCGATGTCGGAGCCGGTACCGGGGGTGGCGGTCTCGATCGGGTCCGGGACGCCGACGCTGAGGTAGGTCCCAGGGGGGTTGCTGCGGGGGGTATCGCGGTCGGGGTCGGTCCCAAGTCCCAGGGTCGCGAGTTACAGTACCTTGAGTATGCCTCGAGGTCCCAATGGGCCACCTCTAGAGAGAGAGCGAGGGCTGCAGCTTTGTCCAGGTCGAGGTCCCTTGCTTCCAGTAGTCTTTGCCGTGAGTAGTCGGACCGCAGGCCTTTCACGAAGGCATCGCGGACATTGTCTTCAGTATTTTCTGCCGCCATTACCGCTTTAAAGTCACAGTCTCTGCCGAGTGCTTGTAGCACCCGTAAACATTCCTCCACGGGCTCTCCTGGCTGTTGCGGGCGGGATCTTAGGAGGTGTCTGGCATACATGGAATTTACCGGGGTTTGGTACTGTCTTTTCAGCCGGTTGATGGCGTCCTCGTATGTTTTAAGGTCCCGGATGAGTGCGAATACTTTAGGGCTCACTTGGGCGTTCAGAACTCTTAGCATGGATTTCTGAGGCACGCCGGATTCTCCCAGGTAGGCTTCGAAGCAGCTCAGCCAGTGTTCGAAGTCGAGGGCTGAGTTTGCTGCCTGTGGGTTTAGATCCAGGTACGGTGGTCTGAGGGCTCGCGGCCAGGCCGCCTGCTGTGGCTGTTGTAGCTGGGCGTCTGGCTGGTCGCTTGGCTGGTCATTTGACTGCTCAGGTGTCGACATTTTAAAATTTAGCCAATAAAATTGATATACCTATCAATTCATCCAATGAAAAGCGACGAGTTAAGAAAGTAACTATAGGTTTTTATTGGCTAAATAACAGAGCCCACCCTCGTGGGTGATCGGATACAACAAGGAGGAATGCCAGCCAGTCGACTACCTTTATACCTGGGCAGGTAGGTGGAGTCATGGGCGGAGTCAGCAGTGGTCAGCCCAGGTATAGCAGCGTGACAAGAGGCGACCTCGTATAGTGATACAACAGTGTGAACAGTGATAACCATAGAGTAACGATAGAACAGTGATAACTATAGTGTAACGATAGTGAACGATAAAAGTGGTTTACCACAAGCATCTACCTCAGAAACAGTAGCATCGGAAGCTGATGAACCAACCGACGACAGGGGGGCAGAATCGCCTCCACACCAAGAGCAAGACACTCCGGAAAGGCGCTATCCAGAAAGGATCAGGAAGCCGCCCCAAGACTGAATTTATAAATGGACTATTTTCAGTTAATGTTGCATGTTAAAAGTGTTAACTGTTAAATGAATGTTATGGTACTGTTAATCTAAAAGGGGAGGAATTGTAGTGTATGTACCTTTAAGGGGAGAACTACTTTTTACAGCTCCTGTATACTGTAGTACCGGCAGTGACCACACCTGTATATAAACCCTGAGTAGGGATCTGTACTTTTAGTTTTAGAGCAACCCTCATCCAGTAAACACCTGTTGATTGTTCCTCTGCAGTCTCTGTCGTTTATTTGAAGGACACACTACCTAAAGATTCACGGATTTAACAGTGTTCCCCAGGTATTGGGATCACTGCTCTTTTTGATGTATATTAATGACCTGGAATTGGGTATACAGGGCATAATTTCAAAGTTTGCTGATGAACCGAAACCTGGAAATGTAGTAAACAATGAGAGGATAATAATAGACTTCAGTAGCACATAGACAGACTGGTGAAATAGGCAGACACATGGCAGATGAAATTTAACAGAGAAGTTTGAAGTTGTAGGAGTCTCTGCACTCCTAACAAAGAATCTATAACTTACTGGAAGTTAACAAACTGAATTTATTGTCTAAGAACTTTACAAAACAAGAAACTACACGAGAAGCTCAAAACAGGTCTTTTCTCTTTCAATCCACACGAGGACTAGCTGGCCCCGCCCTCTACCTCTGACGTCATGACGTCATCACGTTTCCCGCCGAAGGGGACGTCACGTGACCCACGTGATGACGTCATCGCGTCAGATCGCGATGTTGTCGATCTAGCTCTGTTTAACCAGAGCCAACTTGAAAGGTAATAACATTGGTTACAGACAATTAATGCTAGAGGTAATAACATTGGTTACAGACAATTATGTAAGTCCCTTAGTGGTTTTGCCACAAAGGGATACATTTTGGTAGGAAGAATGAGGGGAGGCAATATGAATTAAATGGTACAATTTTAAAGGTGGTGCAGGAACAGAGAGACCTGGGGATGCATGTACACAAATCTTTGAAGGTGGCAGGACAAGTTGAGAAGGCTGTTAAAATGCATACGGGATCCTTGGCTTTCGTCAGTCAGTGGCTCAGTGGGTAGCACCCTTGCCTCTGAATCAGAAGGTTGTGGGTTCAAGTCCCACTCCAGGACTTGAGCACAAAAATCTAGGCTGACACTCCAGTGCAGTACCGAGGGAGTGCTGCCCTGTCAGAGGTGCCGTGTTTTGGATGAGACATTAAACCGAGGCCCCGTCTGCCCTCTCAGGTGGATGTAAAAGATCCCATTGCACTATTTCAAAGAAGAGCAGGGGAGTTATCCCCGGTGTCCTGGCCAATATTTATCCCTCAACCAACATTACTAAAGCAGATTATCTGGTCAATATCACATTGCTGTTTGTGGGAACTTGTGCACAAATTGGCTACATTACAACAGTGACTACACTTCAAAAAGTACTTCATTGGCTGTAAAGCACTTTGGGATGTTCAGTGGTCATGAAAGGCTCTATATAAATGCAAGTCTTTCTTTATTAATGGAGGCATAGAGTACAAAAGCAAGGATGTTATGCTAAACCTTTATAAAACACTGGTTAGGCCTCAACTGGCGGTTTGTGTTCAATTCTGGACACCACACTTTAGGAAGAATGTTAAGGCCTTAGAGATGGTGCAGAAAAGATTTACTAGACTGGCATCAGGGATGAGGGACTTCAGTTATGTGGAGAGATTGGAGAAGCTGTGGTTTTCCTTAGAGCAGAGAAGGTTAAGAGGAGATTTGATAGAAGTGTTCAAAATCATGAACAATTTGGAGAGAGCAAATAAGGAGAAAGTGTTTCCAATGGCAGTAGGGTGAGTAACAGATTGAAAGGGATTGGGAAAAGAACCAGAGGCAACATGAGGAAACATTATTTTACACAGCGCGTTGTTGTGATCTGGAACGCACTGCCTGAAAGGGTGGTGGAAGCAGAATCAACAGTAACTAGCAAAAGGTAATTGGATAAATACTTGAAGGGAAAAAAATTGTGGGGCTATGGGGAACGTGTGGGACAGTGGAAGTATTTCGATAGTTCTAACAAAGAGCCAGCTGAGGCACAACGGGCCGATTGACATCCTGTGCTGTATCATACTATGATTCTATGATTTATCCAGAAACATTTAAAAGGCTATTATGGCATCTACTTCCATGTCCTAACTACTCCTCTGCATAAAAAATCTCTAGTAACCTCCCTGTTGCTGAATTGTTCTTTGGCGGTGATCTAAATTTCAGTCCTCCAGTCATTGACTCACTGAACAGTGGAAATACTTTTTCCTGATCTACTTTATCAAATCCCTTAATAATTTTGAACACCTCTATCATCCCTTAATGTACTTTGCTCCAATGAAAAGAGATGCAGTTTCTCTGGTCTAATATCTAAAGTCTCTCATACCTGGAATCATCTTCGTTAAATCTCTTCTGCACCCTCTCCAGGGTCTTGACCTCTTTCCTCAAGTAATCTGGATACAATATTCCAGCAGCAGCCCAACCAATGATTTATATAGGTTTATCGTTACCTCTTTTCTTTTGTACTCTATACTCCTATTTACAAAACCGAAGATTCCATATGCTTTTATTTTACAGCTTCATCAACTTGTCCTTCCACTTTTAAAGCTTTGTGCATCTGAAACCCGAAGTCTCTCTGCTCCTCTAGTTCTTTTAAAGTTTTACCATTTAATTTGTACATTAGCTCCTTATTCATCCTCCCAAAATGTATCGCCTTGTATTTCTCTGCATTAAATTTCATCGGACATCTATATGCCCAAGATACTAACCTCTTTATGTTCTCCTGAAGTTACCAACACTCACACTCACACTCACACTCACACTCAGCAATGGTCCCAATACTGAGCCCTGGAGGACACCACTGTTTACGTCCCTCCAGTCTGTAAATCATCCATTAACCACTATTCTGTTTCTCTTTTAACCAAGCTGCTACCACATGCTGAAAACACTCAGCAGATCAGTCAGCATCTGTGAAGAGAACAGATGCATTAATGTTTAACTGCAGATGAACAGCATTTAAAAAAAATAACAGAACAGCAGGAAGAGGGAGGGGAACACAGACACACACGGGATAGGAAATAGAATGACCTGTGAAGTGCTTAAATGAAAAATAGAAGATGGTTAAATGGCTGAAGTGACATTAACACGAGACAAAAGGAGGCATAATCAAGACAAAAAGAAGTCACATTTATATGGGGCCCTTCACAACCTCAGGGCATCCCAAAGTGCTTTACAACTAATTAAGTATTTTGAAGTGTAGTCACTATTGCAATCTAAGAAACGCAGCAGCCAATCTGCATGCAGCAAGGTCCCACAAACAGCAATGAAATAAATGACCAGATCGTCTGCTTTTAGGTGTTGGTTGAGGGTTAAATATTGGCCAGGACACCTCCCCAGCTCTTCTTTGAATGGTACCAGGGGTTCTTTATATCCACCTGAGAGGGTTTAACATCTCATCTGAAAGATGGAACCTCTAACAGTGCAACATTCCTTCAGTACTGTCCAGAAGCACCAGCTGAGTTTCTGTGCACAAGTCATAGAATGGAGGCCATTGAGCCCGTCGAGCCCGTGCCGGCTCTCTGCACGAGCACTTCAGCTAGTCCCACTCCCCCGCCCTTTCCCCGTAGCCCTGCAAATGTTTTTCCTTCAGGTACTTATCCAATTCCCTTTTGAAAGCCACGATTGAGTCTGCCTCCACCACCCTTTCAGGCAGTGCATTCCAGATCCTAACCACTCGCTGCGTAAAAAAAGTTTTTCCTCATGTCGCCTTTGGTTCTTTTGCCAATCACCTTAACTCTGTGTCCTCTGGTTCTTGACCCTTCCGCCAATGGGAACAGTTTCTCTCTATCTACTCTGTCTAAACCCCTCATGATTTTGAACACCTCTATCAAATCTCCTCTCAACCTTCTCTGCTCCAAGGAGAATAACCCCAGCTTCTCTAGTCTATCCACGTAACTGAAGTCCCTCATCCCTGGAACCATTCTCGTCAATCTTTTCTGCCCCTCTCTAAGGCCTTCACAACCTTCCTAAAGTGTGATGCCCAGATTGGACACAGTACTCCAGTTGAGGCCGAACCAGTGTTTTACACCACCACCTCCAAGTTCTCCTTCAAGTTACACACCATCCTGACTTGGAAATATATCGCTGTTCCTTCATAGTCGCTGGGTCAAAATCCTGGAACTCCCTCTCTAACCTTCACCACAGGGACTGCAGTGGTTCAAGAAGGCGGCTCGCCACCACCTTCTCAAGGGCGACTAGGGATAGGCAATAAATGCTGGCCTTGCCCACGTCCCAGGAACTAATAAGAAATAAACCTGCCCTGCCACCTTCAACGATTCGTGCACATATACCCCCAGGTCTCTCTGTTCATGCACCCCCTTTAGTTTATATTGCCTCTCCTCATTCTTTCTACCAAAACGTATCACTTCGCACTTTCTGCATTAAATTTCATCTGCCACGTGTCCGCCCATTTCACCAGCCTGTCTATGTCCTCTTGAAATCTATCACTATCCTCCTCACAGTTCACTATACTTCCAAGTTTTGTGTCATCTGCAAATTTTGAAATTGTGCCCTGTACACCCAAGTCCAAGTTATTAATATTTATCAAGAAAAGCAGTGGTCCCAGTACCGACTCCTGGGGAACACCACTGTATACCTTCCTCCAGTCTGAAAAACAACCGCTCACCACTACTCTCTGTTTCCTGTCACTTGGCCAATTTTGTCTCTGAAGTAGGTACTTGAACCCACAGAGGCAAGGGTGCCACCCACTGAGCCACGGCTGACACCTAATAAGAGAAATTAAAGACATAAAGAACATATACAAGACACAGGTTGTGTGAATAGCTAAAGAGGCATAGCTAAGTGGTGGGTATGCAGGTAGAAAGGGAAGCGTGAAAATGACTGTGGGTTTCCCCATGTTGAGCTGGAGAAAGATTTCTTTATTCGGATGCTAACAGTCTGCTATGTATGTCCAGCATTTCTTGTGTTTTTTCTTATAATTAGCTAGCATTTCATGAAGATTGTCCAGTTCTTAGAGCTGATTTCCACAATTATAGTTAATCCACTAAAATTTAACAAAGAAACAATGGCACTTTGAATAATTAAATACATTTTTTGTACTATATTTTTTCTATATTTTCTGTTCCTGTTTAGATTGATTTGTTGAATGAATAATGAAAGTACGATAGAAAGATCTGAAGTTTGGAGAAAGGCTGCACCGAGCATAACCCTGATTCAAGTCTTAACAAAATATAGCCAAGTGTATCAGGGATCAAGTCTACTGAACTTTTCAAAGTTAGAATGTGCCGGGAGTGTTTACCTTTTTGATTAAGAGTATAATTAATGGATTTGACCAAAGTTGTGGTTCTTAACTGCTTCCATTCTTCGTGTTGTGGAGGAAATTAGCACAAAATGTAACTGTTTCTGCAAAAATAGTACTACTTTGTGAGTTGGAAAATAAGACCCCCAAAAAATTAAATAGTGAAAACTTCTGATGCAGAAACACTTATTAAAGTTTCATTGAGAATTAATAATTAATGAAACAACTTAATTAACTTTTCTGGACAATTGTGGTGATAGATAAGCTCTAATCATTGCCATAAATTCTGGTTGCTATTCAGTTGTACTTGAATAGTGGCCCTGAAATTAGGATCGGGAGCTTGCCGCGCGTGCAAGCCCCCGATGTGCACTCACCCTGTGCGCCGACATCTGAAGCCCGGGCCTGCTTGCATTTCCTGTCACTGGCCCGGTTCAGATGTCGGCGCGCTGTGCTTACCTGATCCAGCGGCGTAGTTAGTGCGATGTGCCGGCTGGGATCAGGTGAGCACTGTGCAGCCAATCAGGGGAGGGGAAATTTCATTCATGAGTTTGAGAGTAAGAACTGTCAAACTCATGAAAAGTATGGGCTGCCAAAACACTACTTAAACTTTAAATAAAATTTTAAAAGACACCCCACTGATTATATTAACTATAAATACATTTAAAAAAATATTTTAAACAATCAAATTTTTGAAAAAAATAATTTTTAAAAAATACGGTCTAAAACTAAACTTACCTTACTGTAAATTCTTTAAAAATAATAAACCTGTGGAAAAAAAAATTCTAAATTGTACTAAAAGACCACTTACCTGTAAAACTAAGTACTTACGTCTGGTTTTTCCACGCGTAAAAACCGGAGGCCTTTACACTCGGGCAACTCTGGAAAAAAAAGGAATTTCACTGCGCACGCGCTGCATCACAAGTCGCAAGCGTTCTGCCTCTTAACCCCTTGGGTCAGAGGACAGGAAATGCCGGTTTTCAGCGCATGCGCTGTGCATGCTGAAAACCGGCAATTCCTCCGGGCACACGCGTGAGTACCCCGTCCTTACTCACGCGTTGTGACAGGAATTACTGGGCCAGTGTTGCATTGCTGAACTTGTAATGGCCATGTTTTGTACATTTTGCTGTCGTTCTGTTTGTCTGGCATCTATAATTAGCATTTTGCTTGTGTAATGTCACACAGGAAGGAAATAGTTTGCAAGCTGCATTTTAGTTTCCCCGCTTAATGTAACCTTTTATATATATTTACAATTCCTGCTCGTATCCAGACTGTACAAATAAATGATTCATGTTCTGACTTAATGATTAATTTTGTTCGTATGGATTCACATTGAGCAAGCAAAATCTTTGACTTTTAGAAGCTAGTTTCTAGCCAGCCAAAAAAGCCCAAGAAAATCAGTGCTTCGGCCAAAAGGTGGACTATATACATACACTGCCTCCGCACTTGCTCAAAATCTGTTGCATCTCTTAACTTTTGCTAGTTCTGACGACCTGAAACATTAACTCTGTTTCTCTCTCCACAGATGCTGCCTGACCTGCTGAATATTTCCAGCATTTTCTGTTTATATGCCAAAGTATTTCCAGGTACTTAACTGAGGATTATCATGTAATAACATTTCAGTTATTAATCAGGCATTGACTGTTTTCAGCATCTTGGCTGGCAACATTTGGGATGATGCCAAATGTTGGCAAAAAGGACTACGAATGAAGTGAAGCTGCTATAGACATTCTACAGCATTTAGCTATTAGATATTGAAAATGGTGAGTGCTCGCCACCTTGCCATCTCTCCTTGCTTTGTCTCTTTCCCCATGCGCTCGCCCCCTCTCTCCTCCTTATCTCTCTCCCTCTACCCTCCCCATTGCTCCCCTGGTGCTGCAACCCTTTTCCTTTCTCCCATTTCACCACTCCTCTCATCCTTCTCTCCCCCATTTCTGCTTCTCCTCTCCTTGTTCCTGCCCTCTTTCACCTTGTACCTCTCTCCTCTCCTGTCCTTGTTTCACCTTTGTTACTTCATCCCCCCACTCCTGCGCTCCCCTCCTTTCAATATACCCTCTCCTCACCACCCCTTTCCTCTCTCCTCTCCTTATTCCACCCTCTCCTCACTCCACTCCTCTGTTCCTTCTCCTTTCCTCTTTGCCATTATGCCCCTCCTCTCCCTATCATCCTGTTCCACTCCTGTTGCTCCACTTCTCAATCCCCATTCCACCTGCCCTTCTCTTCCCTTGCCTCTGCACCTCCCCTCCTCTTGTCTCTTCACCTCTTCCCATTCTGCCTCTCCGCTCCCTGTGCCCTTGTTCTGGTCCTCCTGTTGCTGTGGCCCCACTCCTTCCCTCCTCTCCACCCGTCCCCTCTCCCACATTCTGCACCTCTTTTTCTCCCGTTCAAACCCTCCTTTCCCTGTCAACCCTTCATCACCATCCCGACCTCCTCTCCTTGTCCCCCTATTCCCCCCTCCCTCACCATCCCACCCCTCCTCTCCCTGTCCCCAATTACCCCTTCCTCTCTGTTCCTCTTCCTTCTCCTCTCCACTCTCTCCTCCTCTACCCTCTCCTCCAACTCCTTTCCCCTCCCTTCTCCACTCCCTTCCCCTTTCCTCTCTCTACCCACTTCTTCTCCCTCCTCGCCTCTATTTTTCCCTTCCATCCCCTTGTTACTGTGAAAACTCTATTGTATTCATTCTGATATTTTATGTAAAATAAACCAGTTTGTTGGTTAACAATCACAGCTCGTCTAACAAGAGTCTTTAGGGGAAAAATTGGGTGGCACCCCTGACCCTGTCGGACATATCGTCTGGCGATATGTCAGGGGGCGCAAGCGAAGTTTGCGGCCGGGGCGCAAGCGGGGTGCTGCGCACAGCGATGATGTCATCGCCGGCACACAGCGCCACGGGGCGCTATTGGCTACCGCCGCCACTAACCTCCTGCTGAATTTCGCTGGAGACGTCAGCTGCGTTGCGCCCGGGTGCTAGGAGATTTGCACCCCTTTAGTGCCCCCAGGGACACTAACAAAAGGTGCAAATCTACCCAGTTTTTCCCCCTTTCAGTCCATCTTTGTTAAGGCGGGAGAAGGCACATGGCGGAATGTGAGTGTGAGGATCGGAACTCGGTGGACCCAACTGCAGTAAGGCAAACTGAGGCAGAGGTAAGGTTGCAAAATAAAGGTAGACTTTACTTGACATAAACAAAATAACAATAGTACAGAATACAGGCAAGCAGACCAGCACAAGGTATCTCCAGGCAGTGCAACTCAAGACTGAGCAAAGAACATAAAGTGAATACCACTTAAATAGTAGGCATTTAACAATGCACAGGTGAATACAATAATGAATAAAGAAGGACCCAATTAAGAGAGTTCATGGAGCCCTCTGGTGGCAAGGCGAGGCAGAGTCTGGGTCATTCCTTACAGGACCCCCCCCCCAGGAACGGCCCCTGACGTTCCCCCAGAAGGTCCATGGTGACGACGAAAAAAATTCCGTACTAAATCGCGATCCAGGATGTCTCGGTCCGGGACCCAAGAGCGTTCCTCCGGACCATATCCCTCCCAGTCCACCAGGAACTGGAGGCCCCCGCGAACCCGGCGAGAGTCTATCAGGCGACGGACCGTGTAAGCAGGCTGGCCGTCGATGATGCAGGGAGCAGGAGGAGGCCTCGTGGCGGGCGCCAGGGAACTGCTGGCCACTGGCCGAAGCCGGGAGACATGGAAGGTAGGATGAATCCGCATGGAGCGGGGTAGCTGGAGACGGTAGGACACCGGGTTGACTTTTCTCAACACCATGAAGGGGCCAATGAAACGAGGCGCCAGCTTGTGGGACTCCACTCACAGCGGGAGATCCTGCGTAGAAAGCCAGACCCTCTGACCAGGACGGAATGAAGGAGCCGGTCTGCGCCGCTTGTTGGCCTGGATCTGCCGTTGTCGAGAAGCTCGTTGCAAGGCCAGCCGCGCTCTCCTCCAGGTCCGCCGACAACGCTGGACAAACCTCTCCGCGGATGGAACCCCCACCTCGAGCTCCTGGAACAGTGGGGGTTGAAAACCGAACTGGCACTCGAACGGCGACAGTCCTGTGGGGGAGCAGCGCAACGTGTTGTGCGCATACTCAGCCCAGACGATGTGACGACTCCAGGTTGCAGGGTTAGCGGACACGAGACACCTCAGGGTCGTCTCCAGGTCTTGGTTGATTCGTTCTGTTTGACCGTTCGACTGAGGGTGGAAACCCGAGGAAAGACTGACAGTAGCTCCAATGAGCTTGTAGAAGGCTTTCCAAAACCGGGAGGCGAATTGTGGACCACGGTCAGAAACGATGTCAAGGGGCAAACCGAATAACCTGAAAAACATGCTGGACCATGAGCTCGGCTGTCTCTTGGGCTGAGGGAAGCTTGGGCAAGGGCAGAAAACGACAGGCTTTGGAGAAGCGATCTACGATGACCAGAATGACCGTGTTGCCTTGAGATGGTGGAAGGCCTGTGATGAAATCTACCGAGGAGGTGTGACCAGGGACGAGTGGGAATGGGGAAAGGGTGCAGCAAACCCTGGGGGCGAGATCGAGGGTTCTTGTTTCGTGCACAAATAGCACAAGCTGCCACGAACGCCTTTACGTCCTTCTCCATGGTGGGCCACCAGAACCTTCTACGAAGAAACTCCAGCGTCCTGGATGCGCCTGGATGACCGGTGAGTCGCGATGAATGCCCCCACTGCAGGACTTGTGAGCGAGTCGTGTTGGGGACAAAAAGGCGACCTGGTGGGCCGTTGCCAGGGTCTGCCTCCCTCTGTTGCGCCTTGCTGACCAGCGTCTCGATTCCCCAGCAAACCGGTGCTACAATTCGGGAAGTAGAAATAATAGGTTCTGGTTGTCTCTCCCGCTCGGGTGGATCAAATTGCCTGGAGAGAGCATCAGGCTTGAGATTCTTGGAACCTGGACGATATGATAGGACAAAGTCAAAACGATTAAAAAACAGTGCCCAGCGAGCTTGACGAGAGTTAAGTCGTTTGGCCTCCTGGATATAGGCCAGATTCTTATGGTCAGTCCAGACAATGAACGGGTGTTTAGACCCCTCCAACCAATGTCTCCACTCCTCCAGTGCCAACTTAACTGCCAGTAATTCCCTGTTCCCAATATCGTAGTTTCGTTCAGCGGGAGTGAGTCGGCGAGAGAAAAAGGCGCAAGGGTGCAGTTTGTTGTCGTTAGACCGTTGGGATAAAACGGCGCCCACTCCTATATCCGAGGCATCCACCTCGACAATGAAGGGGAGTGAGGGATCCGGAATAACGAGGACAGGAGCAGACGTGAAGCGCCGCTTGAGATCCTCGAAAGCCTGCGCAGCCTCAGCGGACCAACTGAACCGGGTAGAGGCGATCCTGGTGAGGGCGTTAAGAGGGGCAGCAATGGTGCCGAAGTTTCTGATGAACCTCCGATAGAAGTTAGCAAATCCCAAGAAACGTTGCACCTGTTTGAGAGAGGTGGGTGGTGGCCAATCTCGGACAGCTTGGGTCTTGCCAGGGTCCATTTGGATGTTACCGCTGGAGATGATGAAGCCCAGAAATGAAACTGTGGAAACGTGAAATTCACACTTCTCCGCCTTGACAAACAAGTGGTTGTTAAACAAAAGTTGCAGGACTTGTCTTACATGCTGGACATGATCGTGAAGAGTTTTGGGGAAAATGAGAATGTCATCCAGGTAGACAAAAACAAAGCGATTCAGCATGTCTCGGAGAACGTCGTTGATGAGCGCCTGGAACACAACAGGGGCGTTGGTCAATCCAAAGGGCATAACCAGGTACTCATAGTGCCCAGTGGGTGTATTGAATGTCGTCTTCCACTCGTCCCCTTCGCGGATGCGGATGAGGTTGTAGGCGTTGCGGAGGTCCAATTTAGTGAAGACCGTGGCTCCCTGAAGTAGCTCGAAGGCCGTCGACATGAGTGGAAGAGGATAACGGTTCTTTATAGTAATCCGGTTAAGACCACGGTAGTCGATGCAGGGACGGAGACCTCCATCTTTCTTACTCACGAAGAAAAAACCGGCACCAGCAGGAGAGGTGGACGGACGGATGAAGCCAGCGGCGAGGGCGTCACGGATATACTCCTCCATGGCGGCGGTCTCAGGAGCAGAAAGGGAAAAGATCCTACCCCTAGGTGGGCATGTCCCAGGCAGGAGGTCAACGGCACAGTCATATGGCCTATGAGGGGGAAGTGATGTGGCTCGAACCTTACTGAAGACCTCTTTTAGATCCTCATACTCGGGTGGCACTCGGGACAATTCAGAGCGTGATGGGAACTCCTGGGGCTGGGAAGGAGACTTGGCACGAAGACAGGTAGTATGGCAGGCGGAGCCCCATTCCGTAAGCCGCCGGTGGCCCAATCTAAGCGAGGATTATGGCAGGCCAACCAAGGGTAACCCAGAATTAATGGAAACTGGGAAGAGTGGATAAGGGAGAATTGGATGGTCTCAAAATGTTGTCCTTCCACACCCAAACACAGAGGAGCAGTATAATGGTGAACGGTTCCAGAACCCAGGGGTCTTCCATCCAGGGCAACAACAGTGAGGGGGTGATCAGGATGGGTCAGGGGAATCTTGAGCTGTTTAGCTAACCCCAGATCTATGAAGTTACCATCAGACCCCGAATCCACCATGGCCTTAAGATCATATTGTTGATTGTCCCAGAAAAGGGAGGATGCCAGCAAAACCCTAGAAACAGTGGGGTCGGAAGGGACGGTTATGCTCATCTCAGGTCCCTCCGTCCTGGATGAGCCCTGGCTTTTCCCACCAAATCAGGACAGGAAGAGCGGAAGTGGCCAGCTCTCCCACAACAGAGACAAGATCCCTCTCTCATTCGGCGATCATGTTCGGGCTGCGAGAGGCGGGTTACTCCCACCTGCATGGGCTCCTCTGGATCGGTCAAAGATGGACTCGGGATGGCTCGGAGGTTCTCAGATGGCTTCGAAGCAGGAAAAGCTCTGGTCTCTGGAAACGGAGTGAAAAAGGAGTGGCGTTCTCTTCGCCTCTCACGGAGCCGATTATCCACACGAACGGAGATATCAAAAAGAGACTCCAAATCACTCACCGGATCCCTGGAAGCCAGTTCGTCCTTGATCTCATCCGTGAGACCGTGGCGAAAAGTGGCGATGAGCGCCTCCGAATTCCATTGGCTTTCAGCAGCGAGAGTGCGAAACTCAATAGCGTAGTCCGCAACACTACGAACCCCCTGGCGAAGCCGAAGTAGTCTGTTAGATGCTTCTCTCCCACTGACAGGGTGATCAAAAACCCTTCTCATTTCTTCCGAGAAAAGTTGGTAGTTCGAACATACCAGCGTTTGCTGTTCCCAGACGGCTGTAGCCCAGGTAAGCGCCTTGCCGGTAAGTAGCGAAATGATGTAGGCCACTCGGGAACAGTCACTGGGAAATAATGAACCCTGCAGTTGGAAAACCAGGGAACACTGGATTAGGAAACCTCGACATCCTCCTGGGTTACCGTCGTAGCGCTCGGGTGCAGGTAATCGGGGTTCTCTCAGAGGAGAAGGCGAAACCGTAGGAGCGGGTAACGGCGCAGGAGCGGCTTGGATCACCTGACTCTGTTTCTGGCTCTGATGGAAAGTGATGGCGAGGCCCTCCAGCAGATTCTGGTTTCGGAAGACTGCCGTGGCGAGACACTGCAGTTCATTCAAAATAAGTTGTAGCTGTTCAGAAACTTGTCTTGGCCATTGGTCCTTCTCTGCTGGGTCCATGTTTTGGCTCAGTCTTGCTGTGAGGATCGGAACTCAGTGGACCCAACTGCAGTAAGGCAAACTGAGGCAGAGGTAAGGTTGCAAAATAAAGGTAGACTTTACTTGACATAAACAAAATAACAATAGTACAGAATACAGGCAAGCAGACCAGCACAAGGTATCTCCAGACAGTGCAACTCAAGACTGAGCAAAGAACATAAAGTGAATACCACTTAAATAGTAGGCATTTAACAATGCACAGGTGAATACAATAATGAATAAAGAAGGACACAATTAAGAGAGTTCATGGAGCCCTCTGGTGGCGAGGCGAGGCAGAGTCCGGGTCATTCCTTACAGTGAGAGATGACAATAGTCAGTACAAACAATCAGAATGTTATGGCCCCCAGGTATTGTTTAACTAGATATTGGGCAGTAAACACACACTGTGGATTGTAGGGAACTCAAGGTCTGCTTACAAGAGTGACCAGTGGTGCGCACCCTAAAGAAAATCTAGTGCAAAATCTGTAATGCCAACATAGTGGCTGGAGAAACTGGTAATATTTTGAAAAGACAAAGCAACCTTAATATACAAAGCTGTTAAAAGTTGATGTTCCACTGTTATAGACTATTAACTCAGCACCCTGCTGGACTGTTGTGTAATAGTATATTCTTGTGAATTCTATCAGGGTAGATTACTGGGAATTAACTAAAAGGAAATTGCTGTTAGGTGAAAAAGGAATCCTGTGTGTCAATGCCAACTATTAGTGTGTGTGGTTCTGATCTAGCTGTGAGGACCAGTGATGATGAAATGGCTCTATTGGTGTGCACCTTTGTACATCCTTTTATTTTTATTCATTGATGGGATGTGGGCGTCGCTGGCTAGGCCTGCATTTAGTGCCCATCCCTAATTGCCCTTGAGAAGATGGTGGTGAGCCGCCTTCTTGAACCGCTGCAGTCCATGTGGTGTAGGTACACCCACAATGCTGTTAGGAAGGGAGTTCCAGGATTTTGGCCCAGCGGCAGTGAAGGAACGGCGATACAGGTCCAAGTCAGGATGGTGTGTGGCTTGGAGGGGAACTTGTAGGTGGTGATGTTCCCATGCGTCTTGCTGCCCTTGTCCTTCTAAGTGGTAGAGGTTGCGGGTTTGGAAGGTGCTGTTGAAGGAGCTTTGGCGAGTTGCTGCAGTGCATCTTGTAGATGGTACACACTGCAGCCACAGTGCGCCGGTGGTGGAGGGAGTGAATGTTGAAGGTGGTGGATGGAGTGCCAATCAAGCGGGCTGCTTTATCCTGAATGGTGTCGAGCTTCTTGCAAAGACTGTTCTGCGGTCTGTTGATGAATCAGAATGTTATCTCTCTCTCTCTGATGAACATTTGTTTTATGCCAAGTTTTGTTACAAAGTTTTCAAAAGATTATGTCAGCCTGGGCTGTCTGTTTAACCCTTTATGAACTGGATTGAAGCTGTTATTTTGGATTGAGATCCAGATCGTTT
The DNA here is from genome assembly GCF_052327205.1 of Somniosus microcephalus. Taxonomy (NCBI): domain Eukaryota; kingdom Metazoa; phylum Chordata; class Chondrichthyes; order Squaliformes; family Somniosidae; genus Somniosus; species Somniosus microcephalus. Next base: position 55,207,266 of record NC_141004.1, read on the forward strand.
TTACTGCTTGCTTCTGTAAAAAGCGCCTGATTGCTCATGAATAATCCTGTTTGATAGTCATGTTTGTTACAAAAGTGTTGGGTGTGTGTTATGTTATCCACCTTCTGAAGTGATGTGAGACATAGTTTAATTCCCACAAGTTATCCAGGAGCAATAAAAGTGTTCATTGAGTGCCCAGGGCAAGCTATCCCAGATTACAGGAAACGCTCGATTTACCAGCACCTAAATAACCGATAATCTCGGTTAACCGGCAAAATTCAGGCGTAGGTTCAGGTAAGTTTTACTTAATATTAGTGGCAGTTCCTCGATCTGTGGCTGTGCAATCGGGTGTGGCTGCAGCTGTTGCTAAGCAACAGGGACGCTTGGATCTTGTGGCCATTGTTCCTGCACCTGTTGCTAAGCAACAGGGAAGCCTGGGTTTGTTGCTGTATACGGAGCTCTCAGCTCTCGTACCTTTTAAACTATAGTTCTCGGTAATCCGGACTTTTTGATAAACCGGCACCACGCCGGTCCCGTCGGTGCCAGATAAAAAAGAGTTTCCTGTACCTCATGCATAAAGTCAGGTTTCAGTTCATAGGGAGTAGACTGTTGGCACTGGCACAAGGAAAGCAGTTGGGCGTGAACTTGAATCATAAAACTCTGCCTTAATCAACTGGCTTCGCTATTTTTAAGATTGTTTTGCATCAGTAACAGAGTGTGACCTCCAGGTAATGATGGACGTGTGCTAGATGCTACATTTTTATATGTAGGGCTATCAAAGGAGGGCTAGATTTTCAGTTATGGGGACGATTTGGGGAAGGTACATTGGGGTGTGCTGTTGGGTAAGGATACCTCCACTACAGAAGGAATCCATGCTGGAGGACAATGGGGCTTTGTGTATCATGAGGATAAAAAGGAAGACTCAAGGTAAAGTGAAGCCTTAGTGGCTAAACAGAAATATTTGTTGGGAAATTAACCTAAAAGAGATCATTGCATAAATCGTCAGGAAAGTAGGGACATAGGAACAAGAGTAGGCCATTCAGCCCCACGGGCATGTTCCGTCATTCAGTGAGATAATGGCTGATCTATATCTTAACTCCATCTACCTGCCTTGGTTCCATACCCTTTTATATACTTGTCTAGCAAAAATCTATCAATCTCAGATTTAAAATGATTCATTGAGCTAGCATCTACTGCTTTTTGTGGGAGAATTCCACACTTCTACCACAGTTTGTGTGATGAAGTGTTTCCTAATTTCTCTCCTGAATGGCCTGGCTCTGATTTTAAGTTTATGTCCCCTTGTCCTAGACTCCCCACCAGTGGAAAAAGTTTCTCTTTACCCTATCAATTCCTTTCAAAATCGTAAAAACCTCAAACAAACCACCCCTTAACCTCCTATATTCCAAGGAATACAAGCCTAGTTTATGTAATCTCATAATTTAACACTTGGAGCCCTGGTAACATTCTAGTGGATCTACGCTGCCCTCCCTCCAAGGCCAATCTATCCTTTCTGAGGTGCGGTTCCCAGAACTGTACACAGTACTCCAGATGTGGTCTACCAGGGCTTTGTGTAGTTGTAGCAAAAACTCCTCCCCTTTATATTTTAACTCCCTAGTTATAAAGACTAACATTCCATTAGCCTTTTTGATTGCTTTTTGTACCTGACTACTACATTTTAGTGATCTGTGACATGGCCCTCTAAATCTCTTTGGACCTCCACTGATCCTAGCTTTTCACCATTTAAATAATACTCAGATCTAAACTTTGTTGGTCCAAAATGGATGACCTCACACGTGCCTGCATTGAAATCTATCTGCCACAGTTTTGCCCACTCACTAAATCTATCAATGCCTCCTTGTAATTTTATGCTCCCGTCTACAGTACTTACTATACCACCAATCTTTGCGTCATCGGCAAACTTGGATATATGGCTCGCTATTTTGTTTTTTAAGTCATTAATAAATATAATGACTAGCTGAGGCCCCAGCACAGATCCTTGCGGGACCCACTAGTCAGTACCTTCCAATTCCCATTATCCTTATTGTACTGGCCGCGCTAGACGTGCTCCTATCTAGTTATCCAGCAAGTTAAACACTTATTCAAAAATAATTCTTCGTGAAGCTGTTTGCTGTTTGAAGCCTTTACTTGAACAATTTTGTGAAACTGTAAACAAAGACAAAGTATGTTTTGTACATAAACTGAGTGTGGTAAACCACTTTTATCGTTCACTATCGTTACACTATAGTTATCACTGTTGTATTGTTCTCACTGTTCTCACTGTTGTATCACTATACGAGGTCGCCTCTTGTCGCGCTGTTATACCTGGGCTGACCACCTCCGACTCCGCCCATGGCTCCACCTACCTGCCCAGGTATAAAGGTAGTCGACTGGCTGGTATTCCTCCTTGTTGGACCCGATCACCCACGAGGGTGGGCTCTGTTATTTAGTCAATAAAAACCTTTAGTTACGTTCCTAACTCGTCGCTTTTTATTGGACGAATTGATAGGTATATCAATTTTATTGACTAAATTTTAAAGATGTCTACTACTGGCCAGCCAGAAGCCCTCCCAGAAGCACAGCCACAGCAGCTTTCAGACACCGGGCTACACCAGCCACACCAGCCGGCTTGGCTGCAAGCCCTCAAACCACCGTACCTGGATCTAAACCCACAGGCAGCAAACTCAGCCCTCGACTTCAAACACTGGCTGGGCTGCTTCGAATCCTACCTGGAAGAATCCGGCGTCCCTCAGAGATCCAAACTAAGAGTTCTGAACGCCCAAGCGAGCCCGAGAGTATACGCACTCATCCAGGACATGACTACATACGAGGCCGCTATCAACCTACTGAAACAGCAGTACCGGAGCCCGGTAAATCACATGTACACCAGGCACCTCCTAAGATCCCGCCCGCAACAGCCAGGAGAGTCTGTAGCTGAATTTTTACGGGCGCTAAAAGCACTCGGCAGGAACTGTGACTTTAAAGCGGTGACGGCTGTTGAAAATACGGAAGATAATATCCGCGATGCCTTTGTGAAAGGCCTACGGTCCGACTACTCACGGCAAAGACTGCTTGAAGCTAAAGACCTCGACCTGGACAAAGCTGAAGCCCTCGCTCTCTCCCTAGAGGTGGCCCATCAGGACCAGGAGGCGTTTTCCAGGTACTGCTCGCGACCCTGGGACTCGGGCCCGACCCCTACCGCAATACCCTTCGCAGCGCCGCCCCCGGGACCTACCTCAGCGTCGGCGTCCCGGACCCGACCGGGACCGCCACCCCCGGTACTGGCTCCGACATCGGGCACCCGCGATCGGGCCGCCGGCTGCTTCTTTTGCGGCCAGGAGAAGCACCCGAGGTCGCGCTGCCCAGCCAGGAACTCTACCTGCTCAACCTGCAGGAAGAAAGGCCACTTCTCTAAGGCCTGCAGGAGCGGATCTTCAGAGGCCAGCAGTGCCTCATGCGAACTGTGGGGGCGGCCATCTTCTTTCAAGGCAACTGAGGCCAGCATCCCCACACGTGAGTCATGGGGGTGGCCATCTTTGATCAAGGCAACCGACCCCAATAGTGCCTCATGTGAGTTATGGGAGCAGCCATCTTCTCCGCCATTTTGTCCTACCTCGTGGGAGACGCCATTTTACCCACCACGCCCGACTGCCACCGGGCCTCCGGACCCGACGACCGCCTCGCCCGCAGACGACAACGACTCGCTTACCTACACACTAGCCTCCGTCACTCTGGATCAAGCCCGCCCGCACCACCTGTCCAAGTCGATGATGGACATCAAAGTAAACGGCCACGCCACGACCTGCCTGTTCGACAGCGGAAGCACGGAGAGCTTCATCCACCCAGACACGGTGAGCCACTACTCCCTCCCTGTCCTGCCAACGCGCAACTGAATCTCGATGGCATCGAGGTCCCACGCCACGGACATCAGTGGCTACTGTGTTGTGACCTTGTCGGTTAAGGGTACGGAGTATAAAAATTTTAAACTCCTCGTCCTCCCCCAGCTCTGCGCTGCCGTCCTACTAGGGCTGGACTTCCAATCCCACCTCCAAAGTGTAACCCTAGCATACGGTGGACCCCTCCCCCCACTCACAGTCGACAACCAGCGAATGTTAAACCGCCCACCGCGTAACACCTGCAGCCTATCCACCCTCAAGGTGCCGCCACCTTCCCTGTTCGCTAACCTCACCCCCGACTGCAAACCCGTCGCTACCAAGAGCAGGCGGTACAGCGCTGGGGACAGAGCCTTCATTAGCTCTGAGGTGCGGCGCCTCCTGAAAGAGGGCATTATCGAGGGGAGCAACAGCCCCTGGCGTGCCCAGGTCGTGGTCGTTAAGACCGGCGATAAAAATCGCCTGGTCATCAACTACAGCCAGACCATAAACAGATACACCCAGCTGGACGCATACCCCCTTCCCCGCATATCTGACATGGTCAATCAGATTGCACAATACCGCGTATTCTCGACCATCGACCTTAAGTCGGCCTACCACCAACTCCCTATCCACCCTGAGGACCGCCAGTACACCGCCTTCGAGGCGAATGGGCGCCTATACCACTTCCTTAGGGTCCCCTTCGGTGTCACCAACGGGGTCTCGGTCTTCCAAAGGGAGATGGACCGGATGGTTGACCAGAACGGACTGCAGGCCACATTCCCCTATCTAGATAATGTCACCATCTGCGGCCGCGACCGGCAGGACCATGACGTGAATCTGGAGAAATTCCTCCGTACGGCCCAACGGCTGAACCTCACCTACAATAAGGAGAAATGTGTGTTTAACACCTCACGCCTTGCCATCCTTGGCTGTGTAGTAGAGAACGGACTCATCGGCCCCGACCCCGAAAGAATGCGCCCCCTCATGGAGCTACCCCTCCCCCACTGCCCTAAGGCACTTAAGAGAACCCTGGGGCTCTTCGCCTACTATGCCCAATGGGTGCCCAATTATGCGGACAAAGCCAGACCCCTCATGAAGTCCACATCCTTCCCCCTCACGGAGGAAGCGTGCGCGGCCTTCTCCCTCATCAAGGGAGACATAGCCAAGGCCACAATGCACGCAGTGGATGAGTCCATCCCCTTCCAAGTGGAGAGCGATGCATCCGACTTCGCCCTAGCCGCTACCCTTAACCAGGAGGGGAGGCCGGTGGCCTTCTTCTCAAGGACCCTACAGGGCCCCGAGATCCGACACTCGTCGGTCGAGAAGGAAGCCCAGGCAATTGTGGAGGCGGTACGGCGCTGGAGGCATTACCTGGCAGGCAAACGATTTACCCTCCTCACCGACCAACGTTCGGTTGCTTTCATGTTTAATAACAAGCTGAGGGGCAAAATCAAGAATGACAAGATCTTGAGGTGGAGAATCGAGCTATCCACCTACGATTATGATATCTTGTACCGGCCAGGTAAGCTGAACGAACCCCCTGATGCTCTTTCACGAATTACATGCGCCAGCGCGCATATTGATAGACTTCAGACCCTCCACAACGACCTCTGCCACCCCGGGGTCACCAGACTTTACCATTTCATTAAGGCCCGCAACCTGACCTACTCCATCGAGGAGGTCAGGACCATGACCAGGAACTGCCAGACCTGCGCCGAGTGCAAACCGCACTTCTATAGGCCGGACAGAGCAAGCCTGATCAAGGCCACCCGCCCCTTCGAGCGCCTGAGCATCGACTTTAAGGGGCCTCTACCGTCATCTGACCACAATGTGTACTTCCTCAACATCGTTGATGAGTACTCCCGTTTCCCTTTTGCCTTCCCCTGCCCAGACATGACCAGTACCACGGTCATCAAGTGCCTGAACGACCTCTTCGCCTTGTTCGGGTTCCCGAACTATATACATAGTGACCGGGGCCCCTCCTTCATGAGCGAGGAACTCCGTCAGTTCCTACTAGCGAGAGGTATTGCAGCAAGTAGGACCACCAGCTACAACCCCCGAGGGAACGGCCAGGTGGAAAGAGAGAACGCGACGGTATGGAAGGCCGTCCTCTTAGCCTTAAAGTCTAAGGGCCTCCCAACCTCCCGCTGGCAGGAAGTCCTCCCGACAGCGCTGCACTCCATCCGGTCACTACTTTGCACTGCCGTTAACGCCACCCCCCATGAACGAATGTTTGTTTTCCCCAGGAAGTCGACTACGGGAACCACTCTACCAACCTGGCTGACCTCTCCGGGGCCCGTCTTGCTGCGAAAGCACGTGAGGGCCCATAAAATGGACCCCCTGGTCGAGAGGGTGAACCTCCTGCACGCCAACCCCCAGTACGCCTACGTGGCTTACCCAGACGGGCGGGAGGACACTGTCTCCTTACGAGACCTCGCACCCTCGGGCACTCCGGAGACACCACCTTTACCCCCCCCCACCACCCCCCCAATTCCAGCCCAGGTAGACGGCATGCCGGAACCCCACGAGCCTTCGCCGACCACGCAGACACCAGCATTAACACCGGATAATGCAGCACCGCCGCTGCGACGATCGGAGAGGCTTACGAGGCCTCCGGACAGACTGACATACCAGAACTGGTAGTACACTTCACCCCGCCGGACTCAAATCTAAACAAGGGGTGAATGTGGTAAACCACTTTTATCGTTCACTATCGTTACACTATAGTTATCACTGTTGTATTGTTATCACTGTTCTCACTGTTGTATCACTATACGAGGTCGCCTCTTGTCGCGCTGTTATACCTGGGCTGACCACCTCCGACTCCGCCCATGGCTCCACCTACCTGCCCAGGTATAAAGGTAGTCGACTGGCTGGTATTCCTCCTTGTTGGACCCGATCACCCACGAGGGTGGGCTCTGTTATTTAGTCAATAAAAACCTTTAGTTACGTTCCTAACTCATCGCTTTTTATTGGACGAATTGATAGGTATATCACTGAGTACTATGCATTCGATATTACATAAGATATAACATATTTACAACAGTAGAATAGATTAATTGTATAACTAACTAACATTTGGACTAACTTCTGTAACTATCAAATATTAACCTTTTATAAACATAGTGTTATCAAAATACTACTCTGACAACGTTGCTATTATGCTAAGAAACAAAGATACTCACAGATATTGCGCTTGGCCTAACATATGAAATCAGATTACATTGGATTGTGAAACCCTTATGGAATCCTCCATTACTGCCAGGTTCTTCCTGGAATTCTACTTCCTGGGATTCTACTTCCTGGGTTACACAGGAAGAAAGGTACGAAGGTCAAATGACCTCTCACAGGAAGAAAGGTACGAAGGTCAAATGACCTCGCACAGGAAGAAAGGTACGAAGGTCAAATGACCTCTCACAGGAAGAAAGGAACAAAGGTCAAATGACCTCACACAGGAAGAAAGGAACAAAGGTCAAATGACCTCTGCTTCATACAAACACACTGCTAACACAATAACTACCACCAGAGGGTGCTATCTGCACACATAAAATAGTCCATCGGTCCAGAACACTCCCCGTCTGGAGTCGTTAACGACTCCACATAGTCCGAACTCTACTTGTCACTGGAGTCCTCTGGTGACAAAAGAAGAACCACCTCAGAGACAGTCCGTCGGTGTCGATGATAGGATGCAGCTTCATTAGACTGCTGTGAGGGGGTCGGTTGTGTTCTGCTATGCTCAGTTCCAATCTGGGTATGGTGAGGTCTGGCTGGGGCGCCAACTTGCCTCTATCAAAGACGAAGCCGATTTTGCTTTGTCCTTCTTGAGTGGTGACCTTCAGATAAGCCACACTTGCAATGGCCTTAGCGGATGCGTCTGCAAAGACACAAAGTTCTTTGAATTGGGCATTTGAAGGAGAGAAAGACGTATAGCAGCGAGGTATTCGGATCTCCTGTAAGTCTTGGAGTGAGTCTCTCCATCTGTCCCACTCTGCTTCCATCTCTTCAGGGAGAGGTGAATCCCACTCTTCAGCACGTGTGGAGAGTTCCCTGAGGAGTAGCCTGCCTTGTATGGTGACAGGGGCTAAGAAGCCGAGAGGGTCGTAGAGGCTGTTGACTGTAGAGAGCACTCCTCTACGTGTGAAGCGTTTCTTGGCATCTAAGACTTGGAACGTGAACGTGTCTGTTGCTATGTTCCACGGCACCCCTAGGCTACGCTGTAAGGGGAGATCATCAGTGAAGAGGTCTAGGTCTTTGACGTCCTTAGCACGATCTTCAGGGGGGAATGCCTCCATGACTGCTGGTCTGTTAGAGGCTATCTTATGCAGCCTGAGGTTGGATAGTGCAAGTAGTTCCTGGGCTCGTCCAAGGGTACTGATGGCCTCTGCTTCGGTCGGGAATGACTTCAGTGCATCATCGACATAGAACTCTCGTTCGATGAACCCTCTCACATCACTGCCAAAGTCATCGTCTTCTTCCTTGGCAGCCCTCCTTAGTCCGTATATGGCGACAGCAGGGGATGGGCTATTCCCAAAGACATGGACACGCATTCTGTAGTCCACAATGTCTCTATTGGGGTCATTGTCCCGATACCACAGGAAGCGGAGGAAGTCTCTGTGGTCTTCTCTCACCACGAAGCAATGAAACATGTGCTGGATATCGACAGTGATGGTGACGGGCTCTTTCCTGAATCTCATGAGCACTCCCAAGAGGCTGTTGTTAAGATCGGGCCCTGTGAGGAGTATGTCGTTGAGAGAGACTCCCTGATATGGTGCACTGGAGTCAAACACCACGCGGATCTGTTCCGGCTTTTTGGGGTGATAGACTCCGAAGGAAGGGAGGTACCAACACTCTTGGCCTTCCTGGAGTGGAGGAGCTATCTCTGCCTGATCGTTGACAAGCATTTTCTTGACAAATTCTAGGAAGTGTGCTTTCATCTTTTCAGATTCCTGGCGACATCCTGCAGGGTACACATTAACGAGGCCTATTTTGGAGCATGCTCTTGCGCTCACTCCTTCTCCACACGCCTTGGTGCACCTGGATGTAATCTCCGGACCGGCAGCTCCCTCTCTCTCCCCGCCGTGTTCTGAGGCGGGAGGAGGCGTCTCTGACTTCCAAGGAGCTGGGCCTGGGTGTAGTGCTGAAACGTGCCGATCACTTTCACATTCAGTGCATTTTGCATCTACCTTGCAGTTCTTGGTGAGCTGGCTCATGGAAGAGCAGCACTTGAAACATATAGAGTTCTCTTTAAGATATTGTTTCCGATCTTCCAGGGACATCTCCTTGAAGCCTCTGCACTTCTTTAAAGGATAGGGCTTGTCGTGGATAGGGCATTGTTTGCTCATATCCTCAGGTTTCTTCTGAATCTTTGTGTGCTCAGTTGAGGACACTTGCATTTTGTGGACAGATATTGGTGTCTTTCCATGTCTGTCGAACTTGTCTCTTCTGGCAAGTGCTGGGTGGGAGGAGAAGAAGTTGAAGCTGGGGTCATTCCTGGCTTTGGCTTCTTTACGGATGAATTTAACGAACGCAGAGAATGGTGGGAACGCCACGTTATGCTTTAGCTTGACCTTTGATCCAAACGTTATCCACTTCTCCTGCAGGTTAAATGGAAGCTTCTCAATGATGGGACTTACCCCTCTGGAAGTGTCTAAGTACGATAGACCGGGTAGGTAGCCATCCTGCTTTGCGGCTTCGAGTTCCGACAGCAGATCTCCAAGGGCGCGGAGCTCCTGGGGTTCCTTACTCGTCAACCTCGGAAAGTTCTCCAACCTGTCAAAGAGAGTCCTTTCAATGGCTTCGGGCGAGCCGTAGCTTTCTTCCAGCCTCGCCCAAGCCTTCTTCAACCCCTCTGGCAGCTGTCCCACATTGGCCGCTTTTATCCTGCAGGCCTGTCCGGCGGACTCTGGGCCGAGCCATTTGATAAGGAGGCCGAGCTCTTCTCCTGCCGACAGGTCTAAGCTCGATATGGCATCGTGGAAGCAAGACTTCCAAGCCCGATAATTCTCCGGCCTGTCATCAAACTTAATTAACCCCGAAGTCACCAGCTGGGTGCGTGCAAGGTATTTGGCAAGGTCGTAGGTGCTGGGACCTGTGCCAGGGTTGCCTTGGCTAGGGGCTCTGTTGGGGGTCTCAAGGAACCGAGAGGGGATTTGCCTCTGACTTTCTCTATTCGGCATCCTATTCCTCTGCACCGTGTCTTCCGTTCTGCTGGGGGAGACTCTGCGGCTTGAGGCACGCCGTCTGCTTTGACATTGGTTGGCAACTTGTGGCATGTTATATGAAGTGCTTGCGTCTGTAGAGATGTGCGGGCCTCCATCCCTTTCTCCTGTAAACTGTATGTCGGCATGGTCGCTCACGTAATCTATGGTGCGCTGTCGTGGACTCTGCCACGGAACGGGAATTAAAGGTTTGTAAGCTGTCTCGGGAACAGCTCCCTCCAAAATTGCCTCGAATACTTGCGTCTCAGCTAATGCAGCATCTATCTCTTTTTGTTGCTGCAGAGCGTCTAATGTGGCTTGGAGACGGGCCTGTTCAGCCTGGCGTTCCACTTGGTGACGGGCCTGTTCCGCTTGGAGTCGGGTCTGTTCTGCTTGGAATCGGGCCTGTTCTGCTTGGAGTCGGGCCTGTTCTGCTTGGGGTTCAGCTTGGAGACGGGCCTGTCTTACTTTTATTTCTATTTCACTGTTCGCATGTGCAGCTCTGGCTTGAGCTGCCACTAGCTTAGCCCGTGCTCTGGCGATAGTCACGCTTATTCTAGAACCACCTGATGACCGTGAACCAGCTTGCGATCTGACGTAACTGGAGCTTATAGACCGATTGTCACCTTCTACAGTTTTGTCTGCCTGTTTAAGGTCTTCTCCTCGCTGCAAAGCATTTTCGTTATTATCTTCTGACATGTTGATGTGAGGTAGATGTTCTCTACGAGGTTAAGGCTTACTCTGGGTTCCTCCTGCTCCGCTCTTCACAGCTAGCCGTATTGCTATCTTTTCACTGATATCTTTTCACTGTACTGGCCGCGCTAGACGTGCTCCTATCTAGTTATCCAGCAAGTTAAACACTTATTCAAAAATAATTCTTCGTGAAGCCATTTGCTGTTTGAAGCCTTTACTTGAACAATTTTGTGAAACTGTAAACAAAGACAAAGTATGTTTTGTACATAAACTGAGTACTATACATTCGATATTACATAAGATATAACATATTTGGGCAGCACGGGGGCATAGTGGTTAGCACTGTTGCCTCACAGTGCCAGGGACCCGGGTTCAAATCCGGCCTCGGGTGACTGTCTGTGTGGAGTTTGCACATTCTCCCCGTGTTTGCGTGGGTTTCCTCCGGGTGCTCCGGTTTCCTCCCACAGTCCAAAAGATGTGCGGGTTAGGTTGATTAGCTATGATAAATTGACCCTTAGTGTTAGGGGGATTAAATACGTGGGGTTACAGGGATAGGGTGGGATATGTGTCGGTGCAGGCTCGATGGGCCGAAATGGCCTCTATCTGCACTGTGGGGTTTCTGTGATTCTGTGATTTCTGTGATATTTACAACAGTAGAATAGATTAATTGTATAACTAACTAACATTTGGACTAACTTCTGTAACTATCAAATATTAACCTTTTATAAACATAGTGTTATCAAAATACTGCTCTGACAACATTGCTATTATGCTAAGAAACAAAGATACTCACAGATATTGCGCTTGGCCTAACATATGAAATCAGATTACATTGGATTGTGAAACCCTTATGGAATCCTCCATTACTGCCAGGTTCTTCCTGGAATTCTACTTCCTGGGATTCTACTTCCTGGGTTACACAGGAAGAAAGGTACGAAGGTCAAATGACCTCTCACAGGAAGAAAGGAACAAAGGTCAAATGACCTCACACAGGAAGAAAGGAACAAAGGTCAAATGACCTCACACAGGAAGAAAGGAACAAAGGTCAAATGACCTCTGCTTCATACAAACACACTGCTAACACAATAACTACCACCAGAGGGTGCTATCTGCACACATAAAATAGTCCATCGGTCCAGAACACTTATTCTCTGTCATCTACTGCCTGATCAATCTCCTAATCAATAATTTACCTTCAATTCCATGAGCTTTAAATTTAACTAACAGTCTCTTATGTGGAACCTTATCAAATGCCTTCTGGAAGTCCATATAAACTACATCCATAGACATTCCCTTGTCTACTACTTTAGTTACTGCCCGAAAAAAATTAATTAGGTTCGTTAGACATAACCTACCCTTTACAAATCCATATAGGCTCTCTCTAATCAGTTCAAAGTGGGGCCAAGTTTGTTTAAAAAAAAACACACAACTTAGGATAACTAAAGCCAGTATTAGGAATACTAAAGTGGGAATTAGAAAAAAAAAGAAGAGTGGACAATTGCAGTGATAATGGCAAGGTGCTTTTACATAAGAAGTTAGAAAATGATTAAAAATTGTATTGGTCCTTTGAGGAATTTATCAGGGCAGGCCTGGTCTGAAGCTAAAGATGTGGCTGATGAGCTGAGCAGACACTTTGCTCAGTTTTCAGTTCTGAAGACCATACCACAGTCCCAGTATTACAGGATCGGAGTTTAGCTAAAATTGGTTCAATAAGAAGCAATTGCAGAAATGGTTTTAGCTCTTAAAGCTGATATTGCTGCTGAATCCAATGTAATTTCCCCAGCGTGTTGAGGGAGGTTGTGTGAGCCACAGGCTCATGTATTCAAGAACTCATTGTGGTCTGGGTTGGTTGTCATGGATTGGAGGGAGACTCATGTGGTTCCATTATATAGAAAATGAATGAAATCAGACCGTGGTAAATACAGGCTTTTGAGTATGACATTGGTTATAGGGAACTGTTAGAAAGCATTGCACAGGAAGTATAATATGATGACGTGTTATTAGGTATTCCTAGCATTGCTTTAGGAAATGTAGATCCTGCCTCACTAACATGATTGTGTTCTTCTAGGAAGTGACCAAAATAGTGAATGAAGATACTCCAATTAATGTTGTATAATGTTGTGACAGCTGTGGCGCAGTTGGTAGCACACTCACCTCTGAGTCAGAAGTAGTCCCACTCCAGGTACTTGAGCACATAAAGCTAGGTTGACACTCTGGTGCAGTGCTGAGGGAGTGTGGCACTGTCAGAGGTGCCGTCTTTCGGATGAGATGTAAACCGAGGACCCGTCTGCTCTCTCAGGTGGCTGTAAAAGATCTCATAGCACTATTTCGCAGAAGAGCAGGGGAGTTATCCCCGGTGTCCCTGGGCCAATATTTATCCCTCAATCAACATAACAAAAACAGATTATCTGGCCATTATCACATTGCTGTTTGTGGGAGCTTGCTGTACGCAAATTGGCTGCCGCGTTTCCCACATTGCAACAGTGACTACACTTCAAAAGTACTTCAGTGGCTGTAAAGCGCTTTGAGACGTCCGGTTGCCGTGAACGGCGCTATAGAAATGCAAGTTTTTCTTATACTTGACTTCCAAAACACATTCAATAAAATACCACATAAAGAGGTATTAGAAAGCATCAGATCTCATGGGATTTCAGGGTAACTGTTACATGGAATAGGTAGCTGGTTGAAATCATGTTTGCAGAGGGTTGTTATTAATGGGAGTGGAGCTGACTGGTCATTGGTGGAATTCCACAAGGCTGTGTATCAGGACCGTTGCTGATCATCATTTTCATTAATGATTTAGAGAAGGGCTTAAATTGAATTATTGGCTCAGATTTTGCTGGAGTGGGGCATCTCGGGCTGTGCCCCGTTGGTTAGACCTGTTGGTGCATGTTTAGGTTTTAAAAATTTTTTGCCCACAACATTGCTGGAAGTGCGAGCTGATAACAGCGCAGTGAGGGCAACAGGGCATCGGGACCTTGGTGAACAATGGGAGAAACAGCGAATCTCCTTAACCAATGGGATTGAAAGATTGAGAAAGAAACGGAGGAAGGACTGAGAAGGAGGGTGAATTAGACTCAAATCAGGTAGAGAAAGAGAAATAAATAGAGGGATTGGATTAAGAGAGCGAAAAAAAGAAACAAAAAGGAAAATTAAGAATTTTTTTTTTAATGTAACATTTGACATTTTTATAATCTCCTAAAACAATTCACAACCTGAAGGAATGAGACTCCACACTTTTAATTGTTCACTTTCTGGGTAAGAGAGGTTGATTGGCAGTCATTAACAATTATCATATCATTAGAAGGACACTTACGATGATACAACTTTCTGTGGTGAGTTTAGTGGGCAATTAATGTGCAAATGCAGCAACTTCATGAAACTCACGGGGAGGTTAAGGGCGAGATACCGTTTTCACGAAATTGGCCAGCAATTTGTGCCAATTTGCAATTCATGGTGTATCTCTTCCTCGCCACAAGTTGCTAGCCAATTTGCGCATTAATAAAGGCGTGCGTTGTTCAGACGCTGTAGGGGAGAAATTGGCCTGGTTTGCACCTCCTGTTAGCGCCTCCGGGGGGGCAGTAATGGGGCGCTAAGGGGTTACCGACCGAGCACGACAAAATCACCGACGCCTGCGAACTTCTCTGGCGGATTTGCGCTGGCGCTAAGACTTCCCACCTCGCTCTCTTGCGCCCCAAAGATCGTGACGTCATCCGGTGCGCAGCGCCCCGTTATTGCCCCGGAAGTGATATTTGATCCTGCCCCCTGCAGCATCACCAGGTGTCAACAATGGCAGCTGCAGGAGGCGTTGTCACCTCGGCTGGCTGCTTGGGGAGCGGTATTTAAAGGCAGTGGTGGTCAGCTAGGGAAAAATTTATTTATGCCCCATTCTGGTGTTTTTAATTTTTTTTGTACCTCATGATTGCTCAGCCCTGCACTCTCTTAGAGTGCTTGGGGCTGCAATGCGCATATCGCAGGTGCCATCACCCAACAGACACAGCCTGAGGATTCCTTCAACGCAGCATTGGCCCTTCCCTTTAAGGGAGGGAAGGAGTCTGTAAAACCGGCAGCGCTGCCCCAAACATTGCTCAGTGCTCTGCCGCTCCCGCCCCTCTCGCTCCCTGTAGTGCTCTAAGGGAAGTGGTAGCGTTTGACTTAGCGCTCCACTTCCCTCTTGGAGCACTAAGGCGGAAGCTTCCCGGCAGTTTCAAATGTTTTTTGCCTGGCGATACCTTTATGCGCCCACAAAAGTTATCGCCCCAAATGGGGCGCTACGCAATTTCTAGCCCTTGTTATTTTTTTTTAGCAAATTCTGGCCCAATATTGCCCTGCCTCATCTCCACTGTTTTTGGTGGCCTGTAATGCAGACTGAGAATTGTGCCATTTCCCTTCCCTTTCCTTAACTGTATTGAAACAGATTTTGTTCAACACAATCCTCTGAAGCATCCTGACATTCTAGCACCGTGATGACATTCTTTATTAATACTCCTACCCACCCCTGTTTTTCGTTCTCTCTTTCTCCTGAAAATGTTACAACCAGGAATGCCAAGTATCCTGCCCTGCCCAAACCTCAGTCACATCTCCATTATAGCAACTATAAATTGTACTCTTCCATAGCTATTAATAGATCAAATTCTCCAGTGTTTGGAATGCTTTGCGCAGCCACATACATACCAATCAATCCTGACTCTGCTTTTTTGGAATGCTGACCACTATTACTTTTACTGGTTTCCTTATTCAATTTGTTGACATTCATTACCCCTTCTGCAACTGTGTTTTGATTTCTCACTATCTCAAAGTTTCCCCCTTTCTCCTCTAGTCTGATATTTTCTCACTGTTTATTTCAGCAAAGCCTTTTCACTTCTATTCCAACAACTTTATTAATCCCATTCCCCCTCCCTAGTCCCAAGCCTTGACTATCCCGATCCCCACCATATTAGTTTAAATCCGCCCCACTGCTTTATTTACATGCTCTGCTGAGATATTGGTGCCAATTTAATTCAGGTGAAGGCTGTCCCTTTGGTACAGTCTTCCCTTTTTCTAAAACTCACTCCTAAGAATGTGAACCCCTTCCCTCCCAGAATAAGGGGTCGGCCATTTAGGACTGAGATGAGGAGAAATTTCTTCACTCAGAGGGTGGTGAATCTTTGGAATTCTCTACCCCAGAGGGCTGTGGAGGCTCAGTCATTGAGTATATTCAAGACAGAGATCGATAGGTCTTTGAATATTAAGGGAATCAAGGGATATGGGGATAGTGCAGGAAAGTGGAGATGAGGAAGAAGATCTTATTGAATGGCTCGAAGGGCCAAATGGCCTACTATTCTTATGTCCTGCACCAGCCCTGCAACCACACATTGACCTTCTTAATCTTCCTTTCCTTAGCCTGTTCATACATTGCACAGGAAGCAATCCAAAGATTACAAACTCCTGAGGACTAATTTTTCAGTCTGGCGCCTCACTCCTTAAATTCCCTCGAGAAAACTTTGTAATTTGTTCCAACTTGGACCAGAAGTTTCCCATCTGTTTCATAATGTTCTTCAACTTGGCATCATCAGCGCGGTCTAGCTCGAAGAATTAAAGTTATTTGGAGAAATGCAGGCTTAGAGGGTACATGATTGAGGTTTTTAAAATGATAAAGGGATTGGACTTCGTCTGGTTCGGTAGGTTATTTGAAATGGATGGAGGATGCTAGAACTGGAATGTAAAACCCATAGGCAAAGAGTTAGATAAGAAAGAAAAAAGAAAGACTTGGATTTCTAAAGCGACTTTCATGATGTCCCAAAGCGCTTTACAGCCAATGAAGCCCTTTGGAAGTGCAGTCACTGTTGTAATGTGGGGTGACTGCCAGGAAGTATTTCTTTTCGCAGTCACCATCTTCTGGAGTACACTGCTGAAATGTGAGGTGGGTAAGGAGTTTACGCAGCCCTTTAAAAGGGAACTTGACAAGTCCCTGAGAATGGACATTTCCAGTTATAGGGATAAGTTGCTAGTTAGTTGTGATCGTGAGCTCTTATGGGCTACCACCATCTTCTGGAGTAGGTGTAAGAGCCATAAAAGCTTAAGAAAATACTTTAAAATAGTGGTTAAATGGCATAATACAGTTAATTTACCTGACCGACTTATTGTATTAAGAAACCCCCTATGTTCTTGCTCCAGTAGTATAGTCCGAGACACCCCCTTCATTCTTGCCACAATGGAACAGTCCCTAAGCCACACATGGGTGCAGCCATTTTACAGTTTAAACTGCACGTGGTTGAAGGAGGCAGAAGCTGTGAGGTTTGGAGCAGTACAGCTTTTGACCGTGTTCGTTTATACGTGTTTGCTTTGTAATTCCGTTTGTTAAGTGTTATAGTAAACAGTTTAAAAGACAAAGCTACGTTTGGGAACGTTTTATTTCGACACGCGTCTACTCGTTGTTAAAAAACCCCACAGCTCAGTGGCTGCCTGTTTGGAAACTAAGAAGCGCCACTACATTAGTCAAAAACTTGCTCCCTAAGAAGGAAGGGACGGAATCGTCGGCGAACGTATACCCGAATGGTCACGGAGCCAGACGACAATATAAGAAAGCGAAGGTACAGTGACTGCTACTTGCTTTGTTCATTCTATTGAGAAGCTAAATAAGAGCTGCGGGTAAAATGGCCGAGGCCTTACGGAGCCAGGAGCTTCCATCAGCCAGAAAGATTGCTGGCCAAAAGAGGGAAATAAAGCTCACCCCAAAGGCAATGGAAGAGAAGTTACATAGAAGCATAGGTGCAAGGAAGGCTAAATTAGCTCAGATAACTGGAAAAATGAAGATAATCGATCGTCTCATGGAAGATAATGCTAATATTAAGAAAGCTGAAGACATAATGTATTACGATTTCTCCAAGCTGCATGAAGAATTTAATGTACTCAATGAAGATGTATTAGCACTTCTGTCTGAAGAAGAGGGAAACGCTGATCAGCACAACTGGTTTGATCTTAAATCAACCAGCATTAAGGACTATATCAAGGCCACGGAACAGTGGATGTTAAAGATTCGTCAAGATGCTGATACAGCAGAGAAAGATAAAGTTGACGATGAAGTCGGACCAGACGATAGCATTTCAGAGACTTCCGCCAGACCGAGCAAAAATCGAAAAGAAGGTAGCTCTGTTTCTGGACGCAGGTCAGTCACTTCTACCACAAGCTCGTCGCGACGCATGAGAGCGGAGGCCGAACGGGCGGCGTTGATGGCGTGCGCAGCATCTTTAGCGGAGAAGCAAGCTCTTGAACGGGAAGAGGCCCAACTGCAGGTCCAAGAGGCCCAACTGCAGGCCCAACGGGCCCAGGTGCAGGCAAAGAAAGAACAGCTGGAGATAAAAACAGCTATCGAGGTCTCAGACGCCAGGTTGAGTGCGTACGAAGATTATGAAGGCTCACGGGACGGCGGGAGCCACTGCCAGTCAACGTCGTCACATAGAGTTGGATCCAGGGCACCTTCAAGAGTTACAACAGAGCCCGAAGGCAATCCCCTGGCATTACAGCGTGGAAGAGTGGCCTCTCCACTAACAGGAGCACGTGATGCTACCCCAGACGTCAGACGGTCTAGACTAGACCCTGCTGATGACCACCAGAGGCCTGAAGACACAGGGAGAAGCCTATACCGAGTGATGCAACATCAGAACGAAATTACAGAGATGCTTGTAAAACAACAGAATCTGTTTCGACTCCCTCAAAGAGACATACCAGTGTTCCAAGGCGACCCACTCAAGTATAAGCCCTTCATCAGATCCTTTGAACAAGCCATTGACTCCAAAACAGAGAGCAGCAGTGATAAGTTGTACTACCTGGGACAGTACACCAGTGGTAAGCCACAAGACCTGGTCAGAAGCTGTGAACACATGAGACCGGACCGGGGATACATAGAAGCCAGGAAGTTGCTGCAGGAGCACTATGGTAACGAGCTGAAGATAGCCACTGCATATATCGAAAAGGTTACCAAGTGGCCACAGATCAGATCGGAGGATGGAGAGGCATTGAACGCATATGTTCTTTGCCTCATAGGATGTCGCAACACCATGGAGGATGTTGAATTCATGGAAGAGATGGACAATCCTACGACTATGAGAATCATCATCTCTAAGCTTCCTTACAGGATGAGAGAACAATGGAGAAGAACAGCCTTTGAGATAATGGAGAGACGGAAAGGTAGAGCCAGGTTTGCAGACTTAGTGAACTTCATAGACAAACAGGCTAAAATTGCTAGGGACCCATTGTTTGGAAACATCCAAGATGTCAGCCCGACCACCGATGGAAGAGTGAAAGCCAAGCCTGTTGAATCAAAGACTCTCAGGAAAGGTGGTTCCAGGGGAAGCAGCTTTGCAACTATCGTCACCCAGGCCGAGGAAGAAAGGCCCCAGAACTCATCTCCCAAAAAGAGCAGCACAGTGACGTCTGCTAATGCCTTTCAGAAGCCATGCTTATTCTGCCAGAAGAATCATACATTGGATTTCTGCAGCAACATCAAAGCACAGCCACATAAGGACAGAATCGAATTCCTGAAGTGCAACGGCCTATGCTTTGGATGTCTCTCTCAGGGGCACCTGAGTAGAAACTGTAAGCAAAGAACAACATGCAGAGAGTGCACTCGGAAACATCCCAGCCTGCTGCATATCCATAAAGAAGAACAAGTCTCTAAGAAGAGTGAAGAAAACAATACCGACGAGAAGGTTGTTTCAAGTGCTCTGGTGTCGCTAGAACCAGAGACTTGTGGACTCACTGGGGCCGGTGACAGTGACTGTATTCTTGCCATCGTACCAGTAAAGATCAAGTCTAAGAGGAGCGAGAAGCTTGTGGAGACTTACGCCTTCATGGATCCAGGTAGCTCAGCAACGTTCTGCACAGAATCACTCATGCGACAGCTGAACGTTAGAGGCAGAAGAACAGAAATCCTATTACGCACCATGGGTCATCAGAAGTTAATGCAAAGTTATATCCTGTCAGACCTAGAAGTGTGTGGACTTGAAGAGAAGGACTTCATAGACCTGCCTAATGTTTTCACACAGAGGGAGATTCCTGTTAGAATAGGGAACCTAGCCCTGCAGAAGGATGTGGATAGATGGCCTTACCTAGAAAAGGTGCGTCTCCCATACATTGAAGCAGAAATTGGCCTATTAATTGGAACCAATGCCTACAAAACTATGGAGCCATGGCAGGTGATAAACAGCAAGGATGACGGACCCTACACCGTCAGGACAGCCCTTGGATGGGTAGTCAATGGACTGGTAAGGAGAGATGATGGCCACAAGTCGAACAAGGAGGAACGACAAAACGTCACAGTTAATCGCATCTCTATCGCAAGCATTGAAGAGCTGTTGATACAGCAGTTCAACGCAGACTTCTCAGAACGCAGCTGTGAGGAAAAGACAGAGATGTCACAAGAAGACCATCAGTTCATGGGTTTGATGACAAGGTCTACACAGTTCATTGATGGCCACTATCACATTGGTTTGCCACTGAGAAGACAGACCGCGAAGATGCCGAACAATCGCTGCATAGCAGAGCAACGCGCCATCAGTCTAAAGAGAAAGCTGAACAAGAACCCCGACTTTCACGCAGACTACAAAGACTTCATGAGAAACATCACAGCGAAAGGCTATGCTGTAAAGGTGCCCGAGGAACAGTTGAACAGAGACGATGGAAGGGTCTGGTACATTCCTCATCACGGGGTGTATCACCCAAAGAAGAAAAAGATCCGTGTAGTGTTTGACTGCGCTGCCTCATTCAGAGGAACTTCACTGAATGACCAGCTGCTTCAAGGTCCTGATCTTACCAATACCCTCATTGGCGTCTTGACTAGGTTTAGACAAGAGCTCGTTGCCATGATGGCAGACATAGAATCAATGTTCTACCAAGTTAGAATCCCTGATGAAGATGCTGATCTTCTGCGCTTCCTTTGGTGGCCAGATGGCGACGTTAGTCAAGCGATGGTGGAACGTAGAATGGCCGTACACTTGTTCGGAGCCACATCATCTCCCAGCTGTGCAAGCTACGCTCTCGGAAAAACTGCAGAAGATGGCAAAGGCAAAGCACCATCAGAGGCTGTGGAGACAATCTTCAGAAACTTTTATGTCGACGACTGTCTGAAGTCCGTGTCAACAGAAGACGATGCCATCGCACTGTCAAGAGACCTTAGAACTCTGTGTTCGAATGGAGGATTCCATCTGACTAAGTGGATAAGCAACAGAAGAGCAGTTCTAGCTTCTATCCCAGAAAAGGAAAGAGCCACTGAAGTCAAAGATCTGGACCTGAGCCACGATGTCCTTCCTATCGAGAGAGCTCTTGGTGTACAATGGTGCATCGAGTCAGACACGTTCAACTTCAGGATAATGGTGAACGAAAGACCATCCACAAGACGAGGTATTCTCTCCGTGGTCAGTTCCATCTACGACCCTCTTGGATTCCTGGCACCACTCATTCTGCCGGTGAAGCTGATGCTACGAGAGCTGTGTAGAGACAAGAGAGGATGGGATGAAGATATCCCAGAAGGTCAAGCTCAGAGATGGCACAGATGGTTGACAGATTTGCAACAACTTTCTAGCTTCAACGTCAGTAGATGCATCAAGCCCGCGAGTTTTGGAGTTACAAAGACGGCTCAACTACATCATTTCTCGGACGCCAGTGAGGACGGCTATGGCACGGCTACTTACCTCTTGCTGACAAATCAACAGGGCCAGAAACATTGTGCCTTCCTCATGGGGAAATCCAGGGTGGCTCCGCTGAAGCAGGTCACCATCCCGAGACTGGAATTGACGGCAGCGGTTGTTGCAGTTAAAGTTGACCAGGTGATGCGGAAAGAGTTACAGCTCCCATTAGAAGAATCTGTCTTCTGGACGGATAGCACGACGGTGCTGAAGTATATAGAGAATGAGAAGATACGCTTCAAGACCTTCGTAGCAAACAGAATCTCATCCATTAGAGAAGCTACACAACCATCTCAATGGAGGTACGTAAACACCTCATTAAACCCAGCAGATCAAGCCTCACGAGGATTGAAGGCTGAAAACTTCATGAGGAGTGAAACTTGGATACAAGGCCCAAGTTATCTGCTGGAAACAGAGAGATCATGGCCAGAAAGACCAGATATGCCAAGTCAGATTGCTGAAGACGACGTCGAAGTCAAGAGATCAGCCACAGTAAATCTCATAAATACGAAAGAGAACTTTGACACAGTGAACAAGCTTGTTAACCATTTCTCAGGATGGCACCAGTTGAGGAAAGCAGTTGCATGGTTTCTAAGGTTGAAAGAGTTGCTGCTACACCTGAGCGGTAAGAGAAAAGAGTACCGAGTCACTATCAGTCAGTCTGAAAGTAACCCCGATAAGCAGAGAATGCTTCTACAGCAGTATACGCATCATCACAAGACCACATTGGGCAAGAATTCATTGACCGTGGAGGATTTGGCCAAGGCTGAGAAGGAGATAGTTCGCTTCAGTCAAAGACAAAGATACCCAGAAGAAATCGAAGCTCTACAGCGAAATACTCCAATCAAGAAAGGTAGTCATATCTACAAGCTGGACCCTACACTGCAAGATGGAGTACTGAGGGTGGGAGGGAGACTAAACAAATCTGCTATGCCAGAGGAGGCCAAGCATCCTGCTATCCTTTCTAAGGACCTCCGGGTTGCTACCCTCATTCTTCAGCATATACACCAGAGTATTGGACACAGTGGGAGGAATCACGTGCTTGCGAAGCTAAGACAAAGATACTGGATTCCAGGAGCTAATTCCGTAATAAGAAAAATACTCTCTGAATGCATTGTTTGCAGACGGTTACATGCTAGAGCTGGGGAGCAGAAAATGGCAGACCTGCCTGAAGACCGTTTGTTACCAGACAAGCCCCCATTTACAAACGTAGGGGTGGACTATTTCGGGCCTTTCGAGGTAAAGCGAGGACAGAGCCTTGTCAAGAGATATGGTGTGCTTTTCACTTGTTTGACCATCAGAGCTGTTCATATTGAGGTGGCACACACGCTTGACACTGATTCCTTTATTAACGCCTTGCGGCGCTTTGTCTGTAGAAGAGAACAGGTGTCCATTATGCGTTCTGATAATGGCACTAATTTCGTCGGAGCGGAGAGAGAACTACGGGAAGCTATTGAAGGTTGGAATCAGCTTAAAATACAGGAAGCCATGATGCAAACAGGAATTAAGTGGATCTTCAATCCTCCGGCTGCATCCCACCACGGAGGTGTCTGGGAAAGACAGATACGCACTGTAAGAAAACTACTCAGTTCTGTACTGAAGCAGCAAGCGCTTGACGACGAGGGACTCCAAACCGTTCTGTGCGAGGTCGAAGCCATCATTAATGACCGACCGATAACTAAGACATCAGATGATCCCAATGACCTCGAAGCCCTGACTCCGAACCACCTGTTGTTGTTGAAAACACAGCCAGCCATGCCCCCGGGAGTCTTCAAAAAGGAAGATCTGTATGCCCGTCGGAAGTGGAGGCAAGTTCAGTATATGTCAGACCTTTTCTGGACCAGATGGACAAGAGAATACTTACCTCTGCTACAGGAGCGTCAAAAATGGTCCAAAATAAAGAGGAACTTCATTGTCGGAGACATTGTCTTAATTGTGGATGATTCAGCCCCTAGAAATTCTTGGTTGATGGGAAAAATAATTAAGACCATGCCAGACTCCAGAGGCGTCGTTCGTCGCGTTTGTTCGCAAACCAAGACCAGTACCCTGGAAAGACCGATCACAAAGCTCTGCCTGCTACAAGAAGCAGCGTGAAAGGTTCCCGAATGAAAAAAGTGGACACTTATATTGTAAATATGTTGAACTCATTAGTTTATGACTCTTAATGTTTGAGTAATTGATATGCTTCATGTGCCTAGTCAATTAGGGGCCGGAATGTAAGAGCCATAAAAGCTTAAGAAAATACTTTAAAATAGTGGTTAAATGGCATAATACAGTTAATTTACCTGACCGACTTATTGTATTAAGAAGCCCCCTATGTTCTTGCTCCAGTAGTATAGTCCGAGACACCCCCTTCATTCTTGCCACAGTGGAACAGTCCCTAAGCCACACATGGGTGCAGCCATTTTACAGTTTAAACTGCACGTGGTTGAAGGAGGCAGAAGCTGTGAGGTTTGGAGCAGTACAGCTTTTGACCGTGTTCGTTTATACGTGTTTGCTTTGTAATTCCGTTTGTTAAGTGTTATAGTAAACAGTTTAAAAGACAAAGCTACGTTTGGGAACGTTTTATTTCGACACGCGTCTACTCGTTGTTAAAAAACCCCACAGCTCAGTGGCTGCCTGTTTGGAAACTAAGAAGCGCCACTACAGTAGGCTTAATTTCCTTACGGAATCGGAGAGCAATCGTTCTGAATTGACGACAGTAATTATTTTCTCTTTTTTTGGCTCTCCCTGGTGATAGCATGGTTCGGCGGTGGATGAACAGGGTAATGGATTGGACCATTGACTCGAGGGGTCTTGCTGAGCCTGATGGTATTTCTTCGTCCCTCTTTGATATGTTTGTATGTAAAGTAGTAATCTCATTGTAGGAGTCAGTTAATGGTTCTAAGCTGATCCCAGGTTCACGTTTGTGATCTCTGACACCATTTGAATCCTTTAATGATTAGTTCATTCCTTATAGATGTAGACAGAACACAGAACATCCGACTGTTTCATGGGGTTTGTACACTACCTTTTCCTCCATGCTTTTAAAATTGCTACCACAGTTCTTGTTGACTACAATTACTATTTGTGCCGCCCATCCCAGCGGGTGCACGAGGCAGGCAGAGAGATGGAAGCAGAGAGACAGAAAATCAACAATGAAAACAGAAGGCAGTAAAGCACAAGAGTGAAAAAAGATAGGTGATACAAAGGGGAAAATTGATAAAACACTGTACATTTTTTACTCCTCCCTTTCCAAATTTACCCATGCACACACATTGGATTAAAATATACCCACAATTTAAACATTTCCACACTTTCCTTTTTTTTTATTCGTTCGTGGGATGTGAGCGCCGCTGGCAAAGCCAGCATTTATTGTCCATCCCGAATTGTCCTTGAGAAGCTGGTGGTGAGCCATCTTCTTGAACCGCTGCAGTCCGTGTGGTAAATGTACTCCCATGTTGCTGTTAGGGAGGGAGTTCCACAATTTTGACCCAGCGACGATGAAGGAACAGCGATATATTTCCAAGTCAGGAATTGGAGGGGAACTTGGAGGTGGTGGTGTTCCCATGCGCCTACTGCCCTTGTCCTTCTAGGCAGTAGAGGTCGCGGGTTTGGGAGATGCTGCCGAAGAAGCTTTGGTGAGTTGCTGCAGTGCACCTTGTAGATGGTACACACTGCAGCCACGGTGATGGATGGGGTGCCAATCAAGCGGGCTGCTTTGTCCTGGATGGTGTCGAGCTCCTTGAGTGTTGTTAGAGCTGCACTCATCCAGGCAAGTCGAGCGTATTCCATCACACTCCTGGCTTGTGCCTTGTAGATGATGGAAAGGCATTTGGGAGTCACGAGGTGAGTCACTCGCCGCAGAATACCCAGCCTTGAAACCACAGTATTTATGTGGCTGGTCCAGTTAAGTTTCTGGTCAATGGTGGCCCCTAGGATGTTGATGGTGGGGGATTCAATGATGGTAATGCCGTTGAATGTCAAGGTGCGGTGGTTAGACTCTCTCTTGTTGGAGATAGTCATTGCCTGGCACTTTTGTGGCGTGAATGTTACTTGCCACTATCAGCACAAGCCTGAATATTGTCCAGGTCTTGCTGCATGTGGACACAGACTGCTTCATTATCTGAGGAGTTGCAAATGGCGCTGAACACTGTGCAGTCATCAGTGAATATCTCCATTTCTGACCTTATGTTGGAGGGAAGGTCATTGATGAAGCAGCTGTAAGCGGTTTTTGAACCTAGACCAATTGCTAGACGGACGGTTCGAATCGCCCCCGCCTTATGAAAGTTCTATACCCGGGAATTATTATTCCGAATGTAAATAAAATAAGTCACAGACAGGAATGCTTCGGTGAAAAATCAAACTTGTATTTATTTGGTCTAACATACACTGGCTAAAACATGCACTACTAAACGAAATCACTGTCTCTGTGGAGAATAAAATCCAGGTTACAAACAACATACATACAGTACACAACTGGGGACTATAACATGCAGTAATTCCCTTGTTGCTATGGTGGATTCTAATTCCACCCCTACCAACGAATTACCCAGTCGCATAAACCCCTTCGCCTGGCTGAACCAAACGAAGCTCCCACCCTCGGAATAGCCCCAAAACTTCACTTCTGAGAAAAACCCTGAGCCCTTACACCTCACCCAGCTCGCCTGGGATATCGGGATACCGGCTTGGGACACTCGAGACTATGATTACCCCCACACACGGTCGGTTTTGTTCGCTCCGCTCGGCGGCTTCTCTGGGACTTCTTATTAGGTTGATCTTGTTGGAGCGGGAGCGAGAGAGAGAGAATGGTGGGAAAAGATCTATCTTTATACGAGTCTGGCTACCCCTATCTTTCCCGCCAATCTTTAAAATCCTTTCGTTTCTAATCAGTAATGGGTCATCATCGGACCCATGAGTATTCCGTGATTGGATTAATGGCCCTAAGTCTGGGACATCTCTCGGTCTTTGTGTTGGGAAAAACTGGCTCCTCTTCGGCTGGCTAGACTAGTGGGTTCATTGTTCTGCTTCTCTTCTGAGATGGAGGTGAGAAGTGCTTTTGCATATTAGAGTGGCTTTCTAATAAGTTCAAGTTCAATGGCCCCCTTCCTTTTTCCAGGACTGTCGGGCGAACCCATACATTCTGGATGACTGACAGTTCTTTTGTCACAGCCAATTGCCATGCGTTCTCTGGAGTTTTAACAAACCAGCCCCCCACGCATCTGCACAGGGCGATCCCACCACAGGGAAAATCGCATAAAGTCCACAAAAATATTCTCGACTGAGTCCATTCTTCAAACAGAGACTTTGCGATCTTTTCACAGCTGAAGATGGTTGGGCCTAGGGCACTGCCCCGAGGAACTCCTGCAACGATTTTTTGAGGCTGAAATGATTGGCCTCCAACCACCACAACCATCTTCCTTTGTGCTAGATATGACTCCAGCCAGTGGAGAGTTTTCTCCCTGATTCCCATTGACTTCAATTTTACTAGGGCTCCTTGATACCACACTCAGTCAAATGCTGCCTTGATGTCAAGGGCCGTCACTCTCAGCTCACCTCTGGAATTCAGCTCTTTCATCCATGTTTGGACCAAGGCTGTAATGAGGTCTGGAGCTGAGTGGTCCTGGCGGAACCCTAACTGGGCATCAGTGAGCAGGTTATTGGTGAGTAAGTGCCGCTTGATAGCACTGTCGATGACACCTTCCATCACTTGGGCAGTTTTCCACATTGTTTGGTAGATGCCATTGTTGTAGTTGTACCAGAACAGCTTGGCTAGCGGCGCGGCTAGTTCTGGAGCACAGGTCTTCAGCACGACAGCCGGGATGTTGTCGGGGCCCACAGCTTTTGCTGTATCCAGTGCGCTCAGCTGTTTCTTGATATCAGGTGGAGTGAATCGAATTGGCTGAAGACTGGCTTCTGTGATGGTGGGGACCTCAGGAGTAGGCCGATATGGATCATCCGCTCGGCAGTTCTGGCTGAAGAGGGTTGTGTTCATACTTGTATGTGTGTCTGTACTATATGGGAGAACACAGAAAAAGTGTCATGGCATGTGCCATTTATAGGGGACCGACAGAAAAATCTACAGGAAAGATATAAACATGAAGTGGGAATACTACAAATGTATAATGTCATCTGTCATAATCTTGTGAAGAAAAACATTTTTGTCCCCAATTGCTCACAAGTTCTAGATATCAACCTGTTCTTTAAAATAAAAAAGTAATACCCAGGCGATGTGCGGTGATAGTGTATTTATTCCTGCTCAGATCACTCTTTCGTCAGGCATTCATTCATGTCTATAATTGTTGATCCTTAACATCCCAGCCAGGAGCGCTCTACATCAATGACGATGTTATCTTGAGGAACAGCACCCTCTGTTGGCTACATATTCAATTAGAAAGTATATAGGGCCAGATTTTGCTGGAGTGGGGCATCTCGCGGCGTGCCCGGTTAGTTAGACTTGTTCGTGCGCGGTAAGGTTTTAAAATTTTTGCCCATCAGGTTGCTGGCAGTGCGAGTTGACAACGGTGCAGCGAGGGCAACAGGGCATCTGCGACCTTGGTGAACAACAGGACAAAGATTGTATCAGGAGAGTGAATCGAGTGGGTGAATTCAATGTCAAATCAGGTAGAGAAAGAGAAGGAAAGAAACATTGATTTAAGAAAGAGAGAAAAAAGAGTCAGTAAGTAAATGATAGAAAAAAAAAATTAAATTTAAATTTGACATTTTAAAAATCTCCTAAAACAATTCACAACCTGAAGGAATGAGACTCCACACTTATAATTGTTCACATTCTGGGCAAGGGCGGTTGATTGGCAGTCATTAACAATTATCACGTCATTAAAAGGGTACTTATGCTGATAATTACTAGATTTAATTTTCTGTGGCGAGTTTAATGGGCAATTAATGTGTAAATGCATTAACTTCATGAAGGCGGTTAAGGGGTGAGATGCCGTTTTCGCGAAGCTAACGACAGAGCGGCACAAATTATCCAGCAACTTGTGGCGATTCGCAATTCACGGGGTACCTCTTCCTCGCCACAAGTTTGTTGGCCGATTTGCACATTAATAACAGCGTGCATCGCTGAGACGCCATTATTTTTTTAGCATATTCTGTGCCAAAGTCTAGAATACCGCACCAAAGTTATGATCACTCGACTTGCTGGCAGGTGGTGAATTATAGGCACCACTTCACTGGAGTGGTTCCAATAATGCCATAAATCACAGGTATGAGGTTAGTGGGGATATATCAGTATCAGGAGAACCTCAAGATTGAACCATTCCCTTAAGCGCACCACCAAAACATTGTTTTTTTTAAATATATATGCAGGAAATGGCACATTAAAAAAAATCAAGTATAATTTTCCTTTTCTTATTACGTAGCATGCATGCTGGACACAGAGGAGGTGATTCAATGGCAACCAAAGTGTAAACTGGTCACAGCACTGTAGGAGGTTGAAATATGATGTGACTGGTGCCCTAGTATGACAAGGATGGCTCAGTGCTGGTGTCAGTAAAAACAGATTCAAAGCACAAGCCATGTTCACTTTGACTCCCAATTTGGCAATAAGTTGTCATGATGAGAGAATGTAATGTCACCTGGGCCAGCAGAGGACACTCTGCTAATCTTGTAGTTGAGAAGAGAGAAGTTATAGAGACAATAGTACAATGTTATCGCGGAATTCAAACCTGAAGTGGTGCTGCCGGTATCACGGACTAACCCTGGAATTAATGATTAATGTTGGCACTTCACACAAGCACAGTTTTTGCCTATACAGATGGTTTTCTAAAGATCATTTTGTGTAAAGGAAGGCTGCTTCTGTTGGTAGAGTGACATTTCAGGAAATAAATATATCTTCAATAATTCTGCATTTAACTGTTATTTCTTAATTTTCCATCTGTTAAGCATTGAGAATGTGCACTCTGGAATGTTTCCCTTTTACTAAATTGCACATGTTATTTTCAGTAAGTTTATCATTTCTCACGCCTGTATTATGCAGGAGATTTATTCAGTCTGTATCCGTGAGGTTCAGTAAACTGTGTGTGTGAGAGTGTGTGTGTGTTTGTGGGATTGTTAGTAAATGGGTATTTTTACATGAGATTCCTTTTATTAGTTGTAACTAACAGATATAACAATGCTGTAAAAATCTACTTTGCAGTCTGCTTGAGTTTTGTGCAGGTGCCTGGCCGATAGATCCAATAGAGCTGCAGTATGTGGCGTTTGACCACCTGCCACTCATCTTAAAAATGTATCTGGTGCTGTTGAGGCGCAGTGCAGAGAGTGATACGATACAGGAAGCAAGAGCTATCTGACTCTGACCACAAGGAACATCAAGCCTCCTCAAGCTTGCCACGTTCACCCACGCCCCAGAACTTACTGCTACTCCATTTCCGCATTAAGCTCCAGTGAGCCAGCAGTCGTATTTTTGCAATGTATTTGTTCGCTCCCCAACTATTTTGGTGCAAACCAAAGCCAGATGAGCCCAAAGTCAACAGCTGATTGAGATATAGGTTTATGTTAATGTTTATTTTAAATATTGCAGGGTTTTTTTGTAATGAAGGCCGCAAGTTCAAGGGAAACCAGGCATATAATGGTTCTCAGCCATGCATCCACCAAAACTCTTCTTCATCCTGACTGACCTAATCTAATACTAGTTACATCAGTCTATCCATGGCTACCCTCGCAAAAGCTGGCCTGCTCTTAATAAGCTGGCCTGTAACTGAGACTTTTCCACAGCCTGGGAATTATCCTAAATTCTCCGTTCCTCTGACTCCAGCCTTCTGGGCAATCTACCCCGCTCCCCCTTCCCCTATCCCCACCAGTGGTGTCAGAGCTTTCAGCTGCCTCAGCCCTATACTTGTAACTCCCTCCGAAATCTCTCTGCCCCTGCACCTATCTCTGCGCCTTTAAAAAGCCTCTCCAAACCCATCTTAGCTAAAAAAAAAACACCCATACCTAGCTTTTGGTCAACCCTCCTAATATCTCAGTGCCCATTTTTGCCTGATTACACCTCTGTGAAGTGCCTTGGGATATTTCTCTACATTAAAGGGACTAGATAAATGCAATTTGTTGTTGAACCTTTCATCCTTCACAAAAGGTTTGAAATGGTCCCAGGCTGGATGGAGCAGAGGGTCTTTTCCTGTCCATCATTGTTTCAGAATCACAGAAACCCCACAATGCAGATAGAGGCCATTTCGGCCCATCGAGCCTGCACCGACACATATCCCACCCGATCCCCGTAACCCCACGTATTTAATCCCCCTAACACTAAGGGTTAATTTATCATAGCCAATCAACCTAACTCGCACATCTTTGGACTGTGGGAGGAAACCGGAGCACCCGGAGGAAACCCACGCAAACACGGGGAGAATGTGCAAACTCCACACAGACAGTTGCCCGAGGCCGGATTCGAACCCAGGTCCCTGGCGCTGTTTGTATGTTTATAATAACCCTGGGGCACAAGAAGGTATTTGCTACAGCTGTTGAATCAGCATTGCGCAGTGCAGATGTTGTTGTCCCCAGAGTGATCTGCCAAGCATTTCCCAACCAGCCTTGTGATGGTGACTCTGAGTTTAACCTGCATTGAGATCTGAAACTCTTCTGAGTGGGCGGTCATTCCAAACTCATCGTGCTCTACCTCCTTTTGAGAATTGAATGTTTCTCTGACTCGACATGAATCAGCCCCTGACAGATAATTGTCGACATTCAGAAGATAGAATTGCGCGCGTGTGTTTTTTCTTGTAGACTAACAGAGCCGTATTCCATGAGTAAGTTTTAAATGAGATAATCATCATTTCTAACAATGTAACACTTGTATAATGAAAGAAGTAGAGTTAGCTTCTAAAGAGCGTCTTAGGATTTACATTCAAAACCAAGTTATCCTAAACAAGTCTGTTTTCGATTCCTGATGACTCACCAATTGAAACGTGTTTAATGGTTAACAATAGCCTGTTTATTTTTCCTTCCTACAGTTTGGACTCAAGCAGCAATCACTAATCCTTTATGTGAGATTCCAACAGCTGAACACTGAGAGCATTGTGAATGGGCAGAATGAAGTGTTTGTCAAGATTCTGTTGGTGTTACGCTTGTGACCTGAATAAATCCACTTCCATTTGAAAGTTAAGAAATGGACAACATCAAAAGTAAAAAGAAACATTTACAAATGTTTAGAAATCTGAAATCAAACCAGAAAATGCTGGAATCGTAAAAGAGGACAGTCAGCAACTGATAGTAGAAGACATGTTAGTGAGGTGGGACACTTCATCAGATCTGTGCTGCCCAATCTTTTCAGAAGCTGATGGACCTGCTGTGGATTTCCAGCATTTTCTGTTTTTTCATGCAAAGTAACAGAATGGAGTTCAACAGTGAAGTGTGGTACTTAGCCTCATTGCATATGGCCAGGCAAATAACCACTGGCAGATGCAGTCAAATTATCATAACTACAAACTGCTGTTAACCACGAACAGTGGCAGCATGGATATAAACTTGGCTAAGGGACAGAAAGCAGCGTGTCATGGCAAACAATTGTTTTTCAGACCAGAGGGAAGTATATAATGGTGTTCCCCAGTGGTCGGTATGAGGACCACTGCTCTTTTTGATATATATTAATGATCTGGACTTGGGTATAATTTCAAAGTTTGCAGATGACACAAAACTCAGAAATGTAGTAAACAATGGGGATAGTAACAGACGCCAGTAGGACATAGACAGACTGGTGAAATGGGCAGACACATGGCCGTTGAAATTTAACAAAGAAGTGTGAAGTGATACATTTTGGTAGGAAGAATGAGGAGAGGCAATATGAACTGAATGGTATAATTTAAAGTGGTGCAGGGACAGAGAGGCCTGGGGGTGTGTGTACACAAATCTTTGAAGGTGGCAGGACAAGTTGAGAAGTCTGTTAAAAATGCATCTGGGATCCTGGGCTTTATTAATAGAGGTATAGAGGACAAAAGCAAGGAAGTTATGCTAAACCTTTATAAAACACTGGTTAGGCCTCAGCTGGAGTATTGTGTTCAATTCTGGGCACCACACTTTAGGAAGGATGTCAAGGCCTTGGAGAGGGTGCAGAGGAGATTTACCGGCATGGTACCAGGGATGAGGGACTTCAGTTATGTGGAGAGATTGGAGAAGCTGGGGTTGTTCTCCTTAGAGCAGAGAAAGTTAAGAGGAGATTTGATAGAGGTGTTCAAAATCATGAATGGTTTTGATAGCATAAATAAAGAGAAATTGTTTACAGTGGCAGAAGGGTCAGTAACCAGAGGACATAAATTTAACAAGATTGGCAAAGGAACCACAGGCGACATGAGGAAACATTTTTTTACACAGCGAGTTGTTGTGATCTGGAATACATTGCCTGAAACACTGATGGAAACAGATTCAATAATAACATTCAAAAGAGAATTCGATAAATACTTGAAGGGAAAAAAATTACAGGGCTGTGGGGAACGAGGTGAGTGGGATTAATTGGATAGCTTTACCAAAGAACCAGCACAGGCACGATGTGCTGAATGGCCTCCTCCTATTCTGTGTCGTTCTATGTTTATATGAACACTTTGGACGCTGAAAGGTTTGAGCTTTCAAACTAAGTGCAATTTTCCTTTTATAACTGCACTGCTGCATGATCTAAAAACACTACAGAATCTTTACTACAAAAAGGTTTCAGTATCTGGCTCCATTTGTACAGAACAGGTGCGACTACATGTAGACACTGCTTCAGAAACCAGGCTCTCACATTATAGTCATAATTCAAGAAAGACATTTAGCTTGTGGCGTGTCTCCAACAGTCAACTCCTGCCCATTAAGCCCCCCCATCTCAGTGAGTTGTCCAGGTGCGGAAGTTACTTATAAATCCAATGACGTGTTCCAGGAGATCAACCCTGCTCCACCTGGATTTGTCAGGTTAAAAGCGACTTTGACCTCTCAGCATGTGACATGCTGTCTGCAGCTACTGTGCGGGGGACACAGATATTGAAGGTCAAAAGGATCAGAGCTGTCTGTACAATTTAACCAAATATCTGTGACTGACTATTTAATGTGAAACCAGTTTTCACTGCCTATATAAACAGCCTGATAGACATCATTACATTAACATCTGAAGCTTGGTACTGAAGTTACATGTACATCAAACTAAAGTTATACAATATCTGAACTAATACACATTAAACTCGCAGTCCTACAAAATTAATAACCAACAGACTACAAATGGTTTCTCATTTTTTAATTAGTTTCTTTTAATATAAAGTCAACATTATGATGTTCAATCCAATAATTCTATCTGGTTTCCTTATTACTTGACCTAGTCATGGTGACTTTCAGTCCTGCCGCTGGGAGCAGCTGTTGAACTGCAACAGGTTTAGACTCAGCTGTTTGCTTTGAATTCATAAAATATGATTCATTATCATGCTGGCTGTCTGTAGTCTATGCTGACGTACTTTTCACATCATCATCACATAATAAAATCTGATAAACTCTGTATACAAGGCCCCCGGCAAGAGAGCCCCAGGTGGGCAGAGGAAACGCTTCAAGGACACCCTCAAAGCCTCCTTGAAAAAGTGCAACATCCCCACCGACACCTGGGAATCCCTGGCCCAAGACCGCACAAAGTGGAGGAGAAGCATCCGGGAAGGCGCCAAACACCTCGAGTCTCTTCGCCGGGAGCAAGTAGAAGCCAAGCGCAAGCAGCGGAAGGAGTGCACGTCAACCCAAGCACCCCTCCCACCCACCCCTTCAACCACCGTTTGCCCCACCTGTGACAGAGACTGTAGGTCCCGCATTGGACTCATCAGTCACCTGAGAACTCATTTTTAGTGTGGAAGCAAGTCATCCTTGGTTCCGAGGGACTGCCTAAGAAGAACAAGGCTCCCTTGATTACATCATAGGTCTAAGCCTCTGTTTTCACAATGCAGGGCTTGGATATTGAAACGCATTTCCTTTCGCCAGCTAATTTTAGTTACCGGATGATACCCAGGGCAAAGCTTTGGCATGCTGCTGCTGCTTCTTCTGGATTCCCTTAGTCTCGACTTCCTTGTTATATTGGCTAACCTTGGGGAATAGTGTCCTTTCTGGGTAAATTGAAGCACATGCACCATCCTATTATGCTGTCAACCTTGGCTCAGAGGTAAGTACTCTTGCTTCTGAATCAGAAGGTTGTGGGTTTAGGTCCCACTACCAGAGACTTGAGCACAAAATCTAGGCTGACACTCCAGTGCAGTGCTGAGGGAGTCCTGCACTCTCACGAGGACATAAAACATCCCGTGGCACTATTTTGAAGAAAAGTAGGGGAGTTCTCCTCAGTGTTCTGGCCAATATTTATCCCTCAGCCAACATCGCTAAAAAGCAGATTACCTGGTCATTACCTCATTGCTGTTTGTGGGAGCTTGCTGTTCCATTTCCTGTATTACAGCAGTGACTACACTTCAGAAAGTACTTACTGGCTGTAAAGCACTTTGGGACGTCCTAAGGTTGTGAAAGGCGCTATATAAATGCAAATAGTTCTTTCTTTTCTTTCTATCTGAAATTAGACTGGGGAGAACCCCTACTCCAAGGATATGCTCCAGTACATTCGTTTTTTAATTTCCAGCATTTGGAGTATTTTTTCCTCTTAAAATTATCCTTTATTCCTTGTTAAGTATAAACATTAGTAAACTTCTAAAGCATCTTCTCCAATGACATGAGGGAAGAGGGACGACTGCAGTTTTCCACCTATCTTCCACTCCAGCAGCAGTCAGGTAGAGCTGGAAACGATGATTCCAACATCGACAATTTTCACTCATATTGCCTTCCCGGTTCAAAAGTTCAAGTGATTTCAATGGCTGTGTTTTTTGTCGCAGTTCTGCAGGCCGAATTCTGACACCATGTCTTGCTTCATGGACCAAAGACATCACATCCCAGTGCATATTACATCTTCAAAAAGTGAAACAGGAAAAGCAAACCATAACTTCTACAAAGGAAGAAAGAAAGGTTGGCATGTATCATCTCCTTACTATGTCTCAGAAATGTCTGAAAGCACTTCACATACAATTCACTACCTTGAAATGCAGTAACTGTTATGTAGCCAAAGACGGCAGCCATTTTGGGCATAGCAGTAAATGAGGTGAATGACCTGTTAATTTGTTTTAAAATTATGCCTCCTTTAAAATAAAGAAGCAAACATTATATGAACATGATAAACATTTTAATGCTAATATCACAAAGTAAGTTCTAGGCTAATATCTATTCATTCAGAAAAAAATATTTAGTTCATTTCACAATGATACAATATTGCCCCACAACCATGCTTGACACTTTCCAACCCCTCAATATCTTTCCCTTTTTACTTTTTTAACATCTAATGAAATATAATCATGGATACATCTCACAATATTTTGTACCACCATATTATCTATGCATACACCCATCTCAAACCAGCATGCATTCCACCATTTAAACTAAAATGGCAGGGGGTTGGGAACCTGTGCAGGGAGACAGAGGAAAGGGAAACAAGGATAGAAGCAAAAGACAGGAAGGAGAAAAGCAAAAGTGGCAGTCAGAGAAATCAAGGGTTTAAATCAAACATGGCCACAGTAAATAATAATTCTAAAAGGTCTAAGAGTGTTTAAAAAACAAGCCTGAAGGCTTTGGGCTAGATTTTCAGTTGCTTGCGCCAGCAGTTAGCGCCTTAAGAGAAGTGATTTTTGGGCGCTATGCGTGTAGCGCCTGGGCGCAGCGCAGTTTGCGCCCCGCCCCAAATTAAGTTGCCCGTTAGCGCCGGCGCAAAGTTTAGCGGCCGCCCGGATGCGCGCGCAGAAAATGACGTCACATCCTCGTGCAACGCCCTTTGGCCGCCCCGAATCCAAACTTCAGTCGGACCGTCCCATTGTGCGGCTGGCGTCCAGAGCGTTTGTAAAATGGAACGCAACACACCCTGGGGAGCGCAAATTAAAGGGCACTCGTACAAAAGGCACTCTGCATGTGTTGTGTGGAAGTAAGCAGTGTTGTTGTGAACGGTCTATTTATGTTTCCGGGCACCAATCATCTCCTCCTCCTCCTCCTCCTCCTCCTCCTCCTCCACCTCCTCCTCCTCATCATCATCATCATCATCATCATCCCGTTTCCCCCCAGACTTTGCATTTGAAAAAAATACATGCACCCTTCCCCTTTAAGAGCTCACTGGCACCAGAGTGTCTGCCGTGCGCTGCGCCCGAGCTCGGGTGTTGCGCTCTCCACCGCCGGCTTAGCGCCTAAAGATACTAGTGGAACGCCTCTTTTAGCGCTCCACCAACCTCTTAGGGCGAAGCCACTGAATTTCCGGCAACGGGGCGCTACTTTGGGGCGGGCGATAACTTCGGGTGGGCGCTAAGCTTAGCGCCCCAAAACTGTCTATACTGAAAATCTAGCCCTTTGTGTCTTAATGCGAGGAGCATTCATAATAAGGTGGAAGAATTAGCTGCACAAATAGATGTAAACAGATATGATATGATTGGGATTACGGAAACATGGCTCCAGGGTGACCAAGGCTGGGAACTCAACATCCAGGGATATTCAATATTCAGGAAAGATAGGCAAAAAGGAAAAGGAGGTGGGGTAGCATTGCTGGTTAAAGAGGAGATTAACACAATAGTAAGGAAGGATATTAGCTCTGATGATGTGGAATCTGTATGGGTAGAGCTGAGAAATACCAACGGGCAGAAAACGTTAGTGGGAGTTGTATACAGACCCCCAAACAGTAATGCTAAGGTTGGGGATGGCATTAAATGGGAAATTAGAGATGCGTGCAATAAGGGCACAGCAGATATCATGGGTGACTTTAATCTACATATAGATTGGGCTAACCAAATTAGTAACAATACTGTGGAGGAGGAATTCCTGGAGTGTATACGGGATGGTTTCCTGGACCAATATGTCGAGGAACCAAGTAGAGATCAGGCCATCTTAGACTGGGTATTATGTAATGAGAAAGGATTAATTAGCAATCTTGTTGTGCGAGGCCCCTCGGGGCGGAGCGATCATAATATGATAGAATTCTTCATTAAGATGGAGAGTGAAGTATTTGACTCAGAGACTAGGGTCCTGAATTTAAATAAAGGAAACTACGATGGTATGAGGCGCGAGTTGGCTAGGATGGATTGGGGAATGTTACTTAAAGGGTTGATGTTGGATAGGCAATGGCAAACATTTAAAGATCACATGGATGAACTACAGAATTTATTCATCCCTGCTTGGCATAAAAATAAAACAAAAAAGGTGCCTCAGCCGTGGCTAACAAGGGAAATTAGGGAAAGCATAAGATCCAAGGAGAGGACATATAAATTGGCCAGAAAAAGCAGCAAACCTGAGGATTGGGAGCAGTTTAGCATTCAGCAAAGGAGGACAAAAGGATTAATTAAGAGGGGGGAAATAAAGTATGAGAGTAAGCTTGCAGGGAACAAAAAAACTGACTGTAAAAGCTTCTATAGACATGTGAAGAGAAAAAGATTGGTGAAGTCAAGCGTAGGTCCCTTGCAGTCAGAATCAGGGGAATTTATAATGGGGGACAAAGAAATGGCAGACCAATTAAATACATACTTTGGTTCTGTCTTCACAAAGGAGGACACAAATAACCTCCCAGAGATGTCGGGGAACATAGGGTCTAATGAGAGGGAGTAACTGAATGAAATCAATATTTGTAGGGAAATGGTGTTTGGGAAATTGACGGGATTGAAGGCCGATAAATCCCCAGGGCCTGATAATCTATATCCTAGGGTACTTAAGGAAGTGGCCCTAGAA
The DNA here is from genome assembly GCF_052327205.1 of Somniosus microcephalus. Lineage (NCBI taxonomy): Eukaryota > Metazoa > Chordata > Chondrichthyes > Squaliformes > Somniosidae > Somniosus > Somniosus microcephalus. The sequence continues at coordinate 55,245,393 of NC_141004.1, forward strand.
ATAGTAGATGCATTGCTGGTCATCTTCCAAAATTCTATAGACTCTGGAACAGTTCCCATGGATTGGAGGGTAGCTAATGTCACCCCACTATTCAAAAAAGGTGGTAGAGAGAAAACGGGGAATTATAAGCCTGACATCAGTAGTGGGGAAAATGCTAGAGTCCATTACAAAAGATGTAATAGCAGAGCACTTGGAAAACAGTGACAGGATCGAGCAAAGTCAATATGGATTTACAAAAGGTAAATCGTGCTTGACTAATCTACTGAAATTTTTTGAGGATGTAACTGGTAGAATAGATAAGGGAGAACCAGTGGATGTGGTGTATTTGGACTTTCAGAAGGCTTTCGATAAGGTCCCGCATAAGAGATTAGTGTGTAAAGTTAAAGCACAAGGGATTGGGGGCAAGGTACTGACTTGGATAGAGAACTGGTTGGCAGACAGGAAGCAAAGAGTTGGAATAAATGGGTCTTTTTCCAAGTGGCAGGCAGTGATTAGTGGGGTACTGCAGGGATCGGTGCTAGGACCCCAGCTATTCACAATATATATTAATGATCTAGACGAGGGAACTAGATGTAATATTTCCAAGTTTGTAGATGACACAAAGCTGGGTGGGCGTGTGTGCTGTGAGGAGGATGCCGAGGAACTCCAGTATGATTTGGACAGGTTGGGGGATTGGGCAGATGCATGGCAGATGCAGTATAATGTGGATAAATGTGAGGTTATCCACTTTGGTGGCAAAAACAGGAAGGCAGTGATATACCATCAATGACTCAAAGACAAGGATTCAACTGAAGGCTTTTAATCACTAAGAACATAGCAGCATAGCAGGTCTTCCCACATCGGGTTCATCTGGTAGTGAGTGACTCATACAGCTCCTGAGACCTTTATATGGCAAAAGACAGGGGCGTAGCCAATACACACAATAGGAACAAAAGGGTGTGGTTCACACAATACAAGCAGGTAAAATACAAGCAGGTCTGATGAAGGCATATTTCATCACAGGCAGATTATTATCTGAACGGCAATAGATTGGGAGAAGGGGAAGTGCAACGAGACCTGGGTGTCCTTGTGCACCAGTTGCTGAAGATAAGCATGCAGGTGCAGCAGGCGGTTAAGAAGGCAAATGGTATGTTGGCCTTCGTAGCGAGAGGATTTGAGTACAGGAGCAAGAATGTTTTGCTGCAGTTGTACAGGGCCTTGGTGAGACCACACCTTGAGTATTGTGTGCAGTTTTGGTCGCCTTATCTGAGGAAGGATGTTCTTGCCATGGAGGGAGTGCAGCGAAGATTCACCAGACTGATACCTGGGATGGCAGGAATGATGTATGAGGAGAGATTGGGTCGATTGGGCTTATACTCGCTAGAGTTTAGAAGATTGAGAGGGGATCTCATTGAAACTTATAAAATTCTAACAGGACTAGACAGACTAGATGCAGGAAGGATGTTCCCGATGGCGGGGGAGTCCAGAACCAGGGGTCACAGTCTAAGGATAAGGGGTAAGCCATTTAGGACAGAGATGAGGAGGAATTTCTTCACCCAGAGAGTGGTGAACCTGTGGAATTCTCTACCACAGAAGGCAGTTGAATCCAATTCATTAAATATATTCAAGAAGGAGTTAGATATATTTCTTAAGGCTAAAGGGATCAAGGGATATGGGGAGAAGGCAGGGACAGGGTACTGAGTTTGGATGATCAGCCATGATCTCATTGAATGGTGGAGCAGGCTCGAGGGGCCGAATGGCCTACTCCTGCTCCTATCTTCTATGTCTACCATAAAGCTCATTTCACCATGTGATCGACAAGCAATCCCTTTGAAAAAACATCTGTTTTAAACCCAGCTAAGGGACCAAACAATACATCTTCTTTTGCTAAACCAAACCCAGCTGTAAAATTACACAAAAGGGAAACACTCTCTGCCATACTTTCTCTGCAAAGAAACAACCCCAAGTACAAATTCCACAGCTGCTTCACTTCTATACCCTTATACACCCTGTATCAGGTTTTAGACAGCATTTTACAATTATATTTGACCTTGTGTCAACTATTGCTCAGTTGCAGCACACTCGCCTCTGAGTCAGAAGGTTGTGGGACTTGAGCACATAAAGCTAGGCTGACACTCCAGTACTGCAGTGTCGGAGGTCTCATCTTTTGGATGAGACGTTAAATCGAGGCCCTGTCTGCTCTCTCAGGTGGACATAAAAGACCCCATGGCATTATTTTGAAGAAGAGCAGGGGAGTTATCCCCCGTGTCCTGGCCAATACTTACCCCTCAACCAACATCACTAAGACAAATGATCTGGTCATTATCCCATTGCTTTTTGCAGGACCTTGCTGTGTACAAATTGGCTGCATTACAACTTTGGCTGTAAAGCACTTTGGGAGGTTGTGAAAGGCACTGTATAAATGCAAGTTCTTTCTTTACCTATCCATAAGAACAGGAATTATCACGTCACGGAGTAGGAAATCCCCCACAACATACAGGATCTCAAGATAACGGAGGCTTTTCAGCCCAATTAATTTATCTATTCTGAAAAATCCTAACAGCCCTCGATCATTGTAGCAAATTGTTTCTTAAATTATTCCAGGGTTTTTGACCCTACTACACTATCTAAAATTTTATTTCACTTGTTGATCATTTGTTGTGTGTGAAGACATTTCTGATACCCATTCTAAATGTACCCTTCTCCTGTTTGAACCAGTATCCCCTAGTTCACAATTTAATTTAAAGTAATATTCTGGGTTAACTTTTTCTGTACCCTGAACTATTTTATATACTGGCTGAAGTCATACCTAGCACAAAAGAAAATGGTTATGGTTGTTGGAGGCCAATCATCACAGCCCCAGGACATCGCTGCAGGAGTTCCTCAGGGCAGTGTCGTAGACCCAACCATCTTCAGCTGATTCATCAGTGACCTTCCCTCCATCATGTCAGAAGTGGGCATGTTCGCTGATGATTGCACAGTGTTCAGCACTATTCACAACTCTTCAGATAATGAAGCAGTCCATGCCCAAAATTCAGGCTTGGACTGATAAGTGGCAAGTAACATTTGCGCCACACAAGTGCCAGGCAATGACCATCTCCAACAAGAGAGAGTCTAACCACCTCCCCGTGACATTCAGTGGCATTACCATCATTGAATCGCCCACCATCAACATCCTGGGGGGTCACCATCGACCAGAAACTTAATTGGACCAATCACATAAATACTGTGGCTACAAGAGGTCAGAGGCTGGGTATTCTGCGGCGAGTGTCTCACCTCCTCACTCCCCAAAGCCTTTCCACCATCTACAAGACACAAGTCAGGAGTGTGATGGAATACTCTCCACTTGCCGGGATGAGTGCAGCTCCAACAACACTCAAAATCTCAACACCATCCAGAACAAAGCAGCCCACTTGATTGGCACCCCATCCACCACCTTAAACATTCACTCCCTCCACCACTAGTGCACATTGGCTGCAGTGTGTACCATCTACAAGATGCACCAGAGCAACTCGCCAAGGCTTCTTCGACAGCACTTCCCAAACCTGCGACTTCTACCACCTAGAAGGACAAGTGCAGCAGGCGCATGGGAACACCACCACCTGCAATTTCCCCTCCGAGCCAGACATTATCCTGACTTGGAAATATATCACCGTTCCTTCATCGTCGCTGGGTCAAAATCCTGGAACTAACAGCACTGTGGGAGTACCTTCACCACACAGACTGCAGTGGTTCAAGAAGGGAGCTCACCGCCCCCTTCTCAAGAACAATTGGGGATGGGCAATAAATGCTGGCCTTGCCAGAGATGCCCATATCCCGTGAATGAATTTTAAAAAAATCCTCGGCAAGATCCCTTCCTTTTCAGGCAGAAAAGCAAAGTTTTTCAGGCCCCTGACACTGGTTATTATGGTGATTCTTCCTTGCTCTGCCTCCACCGCTCTTTCTTTGTGACCAGAACTGGATGCAGTAGTCAAGGTGCATCTGACAGTTTAATCATTACCTTCTCTAACTTATATCCTATTGTTTTGGCTAAGAAAGAAAAAGGTAACTTGCATTTCTATAATGCTTTTCACGATGTCCCAAAGAGCTTCTCAGCCCATGAAGTACTTTTTTCTTCCTATGTGCAGCACTTTACACCTGCCTGCAGTAAATGTCATCTCCCAATGTCCTGCCCACTTCTATATGTAATTTCTGAGTTGCCCCTCCTAATTCAGCATCATCTGCAAATCTGACCGCATTGAATGGAATTCCTGAATCCAGCTTTTTTTAGGTCGGTAAATTTCAGAATGAAAATCTGTTGTTAGTGCTAATTTTTTCATTCCGTCTTTGCTGACCTGCTTTCACATAACTGAAGCAGGTGTAAGTTATTTTGTGTATTACAATTTGGCTCAACTGATCAACGACACCAGCAGCAGCGACATGTAGTTATCTTTAACTTAGCAAAACACTCCACCAAGTTTCACAAAGGAGGGAGAGAAACAGACATCAAGCTGGAGAATTAGGGGAGGTGACCAAAGGTCAAAGAGCTTGGATTGGAAGAGACTTTAGAATGTTTTCTTTAATATTCACTCTCAGGATGTGGGCGTCGCTAACAAGGCCAGCATTTATTGCCCATCCCTAGTTGCCCTTGAGAAGGTGATGGTGAGCCTTTCTGTTGAACCACTGCAGTCCAGGTGGTGAAGGTAGTCCCACAGTGCACAGGTTCTCCAATGTGAGGAGAGATAGAGGAAAGTGAAGGGGGTTTAGGAAGAGAATTCCAAAGTCGAAGGCTGTAATGACTGAAGGTTGTGTCTTGGATACACCTTCTTTGAACCCATTTATTTGCCATTAGTGTCTCCATGCATCTATAGCCTTTTATATCAGTGGGGCTATCAGTGGGAGGTTGACAAGTAAAAACACCAATAAAAGAACAAGGCTGCTTGATTTGATTTACTGTTGGAAGTAGCAAGTCTTTTAATTGCCTTTTGCAACTTTTCTTTTAAAAAACAGAAGCTGTACTGTTTTACGAAGTGCCGTGTAGCATATTCAGCAGATGTTTCTTCATATCACAGGCTGAGAGCTAGGCAACACATTTATAACCACAATAGAAGCATATGGTTATGATTAACTCAAGGTCTCTTCCCTCAAACTGATCCAAGCAGTGATTGTTTGAGCCACACAGGATCGTTAGTACTCCCTTACTCCCTGTTTGCTACTTCTCTTTTCCCAGTTGTCTTTAGTTGGCTATATCTTGAACCAAAGATAGTTACTTCAGCCTGAGAATCATGCCATATTATAGTTTTATTCAAAAACTCTTTGACCACCCTCAGTGCACAATACCTTTATAAGCTGCAGTATGAGCTTGTGCTCAACAACTTATATTTTTGTAGCACTTTTTGTTAGATCCGTGATTCGGAGAGTATGATGTTTTCCAATAACTACACGGATGCTGTAACTTAACAATCAACAGGTGTTTACTGGAGTAGGGTAGTCTCAAGACTGGGGGTACAGAGGCATGCTCAAGGCTTATAGACAGGTGTGGTCACTGCCGGTACTACAGTATACAGGAGCTGTAAAAGTAGTTCTCTCTTAAAGGTACATACACTACACTTTTCACATACAGAAAAATGTCACTTGTGCTCCACAGGGTGAAAGATAAACAGCAAGCAGGAGGGAGAATGGAACAAGAAAGCTTAGGAGATGGGAGGGGGGGGGGGTGGTGGGTGACAGGCAACAAGAGCATGGTCAAAGAGCCAAGAGGGAGGTGGCTTGTCAGAGGGGTTTTAGATGGGAATTCAAGAGGGGAGAGGGATAGTAGTTGAAAGACCAGCCACCAGTGATGAAGGGGTGGGAGTGGGGAGGAAGTCAGTGCCAGAGGAGCGGAGGGTGCGCAACAGACGTATAGCTAGAGAGGACTGAGATCGGGTAGAGTGTGGCTATGGAGTGATTTGAAGGCAAAGATGAAGATTTGGAATCAATTCACTGAGGCATGGAGGGGTTGGAATGCGGGATTTTGTGTGGGTGAGAATGTGGGCCATGGCGATTTGAATAAGTTGTAGTTTATAAGGGATGGAAATCAACAAGGAGATCATTGGAGAAGCCAAACCTTGAGGTGGTAAAGGCATGGATCAGAATGCGTTTCGACAATAGTAGGGGAGAAATAGGCTGAAGCCGGTAATGTTTTGTAGAAGGAAATAAACTGTCTTGGTAATGGATCAGTGTGGGTGAGGAAGTTGAGCGGAGGGTGGAGCAATGTAACCTCTGGGTTAAGCCTTAGATGGCAGCTGGGGAGATTGATGGAGCCAAATTTGGTCGGCATATAAGGTGCTGGCAGGAGCCAAAGAGAATGACTTTGGTTCTTTCAACATTTAGTTGGAAGAAATTATGCCTCATCCAGGCCTCAATGTTAAACAGGCAGTTAGAGAGTGGGACTGATGGAGGAGGCGGAGAGGCAGAGCTGGGTGTCAATCACCTAGATATGGAAGTTGACCCCATGCTTCTGTATGATGCCATCAAGGGACAGATTATAAAACATGATGAGGAGGGGATCAAGGATGGAGTTCTGGGGATTAGCATTTGGATATGGGAGAAGAAGCCATTGGAGTTATATTTGGCCCAAACTTGCCACAAATATCCAATTAATGAGTTAATCCCATTAATTATTTTTTTATTAATTAAATCCAATGATTCAAATAAGTTATCTAAACAACTGAACATTACTGTTACATATTTCATTCAAACCAGTTTGTAGAACTGCTGCCGTGTATTTACCCCTAGATGGCGCTGTAAGATGACACCGTGATGTGATTTGACATATTTACTGCCAGCTGGAAATGGGCAGCAGCGGAACAATCCCTGGATTTACACCCGTCCGACATACACCCCGCCCGATTTACACCCGCCCGATATACACGCCCCCCCGATTTACACTCGCCCGATCTACACGCCCCCCCGATCTACACCTGCCCGATCTACACCCCGCCCGGTTTACACCTGCCCGCCCGATCTACACCCGCCCGAATTACATCCGCCCGGTTTACACCCGCCCGATTTACACCCCCCGAATTACATCCGCCCGATCTACACCCGCCCGATTTACACCCCGCCCGGTTTACATCCGCCCGATCTACACTCGACCGATTTACACCCCCCAATTTACACCCCCCCCCCGATTTACACCCCGCCCGATATACACCCGCCCGGTTTACACCCCGCCCGATTTACAGCCGCCCGGTTTACACTCGACTGATTTACACCCCCCGATATACACCCCCCCGATTTACACCCGCCCGATTTACACTCCGCCCGATATACACCCGTCCGATTTACACCCCCCCGATATACACCCCCCCGATTTACACCCGCCCGATTTAGACCCCCCCGATTTACACCCGCCCGATATACACCCCACAATTTACACCCGCCCGATATACATCCGCCAGATTTACACTCCACCCGATTTACACTCCGCCCGATTTACACCCCGCCCGATTTACACCGGCCCGATTTAGAGTCGCCCGATTTACACCCCGCCCGATTTACACCCTGCTCGATTTAGAGTCGCCCGATTTACACCCTGCCCGATTTACACCCCGCACGATTTACACCCTGCCCGATTTACACCCCGCACGATTTACACCCTGCTCGATTTAGAGTCCCCCGATTTACACCCTGCCCGATTTACACCCCGCACGATATACACCCCCCGATTTACACCCCCCCGATTTACCCCCGCGCAAATTACACCCGCCCGATTTACACCCCGCCCAGTTTACGCCCCCCGAATTACACCCGCCCGATTTACACCCGCCCGATTTACACCCCGCCCAGTTTACGCCCCCCGAATTACACCCGCCCGATTTACACCCCGCCCGATCTACACCCCCCGATGTACACTCGACCAATGTACACCCGCCCGATTTAGAGTCGCCCGATTTACACCCGCCCGATCTACACCCGCCCGATTTACATCCGCCCGATTTACACACCGCCCGATTTACACTCGACCAATGTACACCCGCCCGATTTAGAGTCGCCCGATTTACACCCTGCCCGATTTACACCCCCCCGATTTACACCCCCCCGATTTACACCCCCCCGATATACACCCCCCGATATACACCCCCCCCGATTTACACCCCCCCGATTTACACCCCCCCGATATACACCCCCCCGATTTACACCCCGCCCGATTTACACCCCCCCCCGATTTACACCCCGCCCGATTTACACCCCCCCGATTTACACCCGCCCGATATACACCCGCCTGATTTACCACCCGCCCGATTTACATTCGACCGATTTACACCCCTCGATTTACACCCGCCCGATTTACACCCCGCCCGATTTACACCCTGCCCAATTTACCCCCCCCGATCTACACCCCGCCCGATTTACACCACGCCCAATTTACACCCCCCGATTTACACCACGCCCAATTTACACCCCGCCCGATATACACCCCCCAATTTACGCCCCGCCCGATTTACACCCGCCCGATTTACACCACGCCCGATTTACACCATGCCCAATTTACCCCCCCCGATTTACACCCCCCCCGATTTACACCCCGCCCGATTTACACCCCGCCCGATTTACGCCCCGCCCGATTTACACCCGCCCGATTTACACCACGCCCAATTTACCCCCCCCCGATTTACACCCGCCCGATATACACCCCCCGATTTACACCCCGCCAGATTTACACCCCCCGATTTACACCCGCCCGATTTACACCCCCCGATTTACACCCCCCGATTTACACCCGCCCGATATACACCCCCCGATTTACACCCGCCCGATTTACACCCGCCCGATATACACCCGCCCGATATACACCCCCCGATTTACACCCCGCCCGACTTACACCACGCCCGATTTACCCCCCCCGATTTACACCCCGCCCGATTTACACCATGCCCAATTTACCCCCCCCCGATTTACACCCCACCCGATTTACACCCGCCCGATTTACACCTCCCGATTTACCCCCGCCCGATTTACACCCCCCCGATTTACACCTCCCGATTTACACCCCCCCGATTTACACCTCCCGATTTACCCCCGCCCGATTTACACCCCGCCCGATTTACACCCGCCCGATTTACACCTCCCGATTTACCCCCGCCCGATTTACACCCCGCCCGATTTACACCCCCCGATTTACACCCGCCCGATTTACACCTCCCGATTTACCCCCGCCCGATTTACACCCCGCCCGATTTACACCCGCCCGATTTACACCCCGCCCGATTTACACCCGCCCGATTTACACCCCGCCTGATTTACACCCCGCCCGATTTACACCCCTCCCCGCCCGATTTACACCCCGCCCGATTTACACCCGCCCGATTTACACCCCGCCTGATTTACACCCCGCCCGATTTACACCCCGCCCGATTTACACCCGCCCGATTTACACCCCGCCTGATTTACACCCCGCCCGATTTACACCCCTCCCCGCCCGATTTACACCCCTCCCCGCCCGATTTACACCCGCCCGATTTACACCCGCCCGATTTACACCCCGCCTGATTTACACCCCGCCCGATTTACACCCCTCCCCGCCTGATTTACACCCGCCCGATTTACACCCGCCCGATTTACACCCCGCCTGATTTACACCCCGCCCGATTTACACACCCTCCCGATTTACACCCACCAGATTTACACCCGCCCGATTTACATCCCCCGATTTACTCCCGTCCGATTTACGCCCGTCCGATTTACACCCGTGCGATTTTACACCTGGCAGTAGAAGTGAAAGTTCACCTGTATAGTTGAACTATGATATTTCATTTACCTAAAGAAAAGGGAAATGATGTTCAATCATTATTAACTAGAATATGTAAGGCTGGTATTTTTAAAATCTACAACATTTTATGTGAGTTCAGGGGTTCCCGCCTCCCTATAGTCAATTATCTCCCCTTTCTTCCCAAATCTCTCTCAAGTGGCCAATCTTCAAGCTCGACAGTAAATGTCAGCAGGATAGTGGAGTTGAAGCACAGATCGTCTAATTTGAATGGCGGATCAGGCTGTCGGTGCTGAATGGCCCACTCCTGTTCCTATGATCACGGATCCCTGATCCTGTTCTTACCTGATATCCAATCACACGTGATTTCCAACTGGGATCATTGGACAGTGATCAGGATTGGGAATTCTGGTTGATTGATCCCGCCTTTTCTCTTTCACAAATACGTAAACAGATTATCTGCCAATGCTTCTTTTACTCCACTAGTTTTTTTCCTCTCTCCTTCCTTCCTAGCCAGAGGTCATTGACTCATTGCTGGGGCACCAAATCTGGTGGACACACTCTGGAACCTTGGCCAAGTGGTCATTATTTGTGTGTAACCTTTGGCAAGTGTAGGCAGCTAATTCTGTTGGGGGAGGGGAGAGAATCACAGCCTACTTTGATCCAGTTCCCACCCAATGACCACAAATGTACAGGAGTCGTTGAGTACCGATCGGCTGCAGCAACTCTGCCATTTTCCTCTTCCCAAACCCAGAGGTGCTGAATCTAACAGGATCAGCTAATTCCGCACAGACCTGCGATCCAATCTAGGTCTGCGTGGCTTAGCTATTCAGTGGATGAATTCACAGAGCAATCAGGGTGCCCCATCCCACCATATTTCCAATCACACATTGCAAATTGTTTTACACTTGCACAGATTGCCTGCTATTCTATTCCTTTACTACAACCCGCACTTATCCATGGCATAGAAATCTTGCTTTCCCTTTGTTCTCAAAAAACTATTCTTTCTGGGTACTCAATATCCACAAATGTATTTCTTCATTGTTGGGTGCTGGCCAGTATTTGACACTTCCAGACTGCAATGTGAACCACTTTGCCAATAGAAGAAAAATAAGTTCTGTTGAACCTTTCCTAATAATCATTTGTCCACGTATCCGAGAGCATCAACGATAGATCAATGATTAAATATAACTCAATAACTTACTTTATATATCTTGCATTGTTTTTCATAATTCCCCCAAAACTGCCCATGCTGATAATTATTTGCTCTAGGTCTCTATTCCGAAAAAAGCTACTTTACATCAAGGGGGAGAAATTCAGTAGGTTGCGCCACCCGTTAGCGCCTTAAGAGGGCCGCAAGCCAACTGGCGCCCGGGCGCGGCACTGCCCACGCCTCCCGCTAAATTCCGCGGGACGTTAGTGGTGGCGCTAACCGTTAGCGCTGCGCCACTGCCAGTGACGTCATCAGTGTGCGCAACGCCCTGGCTGCGATATTCGGCAGCGCCCCTTGATTTACTGCCGGACGCTATGTCCGACCGGTTCAGGGGGGCCTACCTGTGGCCGGGAAGGCGCAAATTAAAGGCGATGTGCGGGGCGACCATTTTTGTTGTTGGCTGCCTGCCAGCACCTGCCTGTGCTCCCGTCCCCGGCCTCCTGAACCCCCACCCCCCGCGGAGTGGCGGCTGCGCTCCAAGAGCCCGGCACTTCTCTTCGGTGCCGGGCTCCTTTGCCTGCACTCCCGATCCTCGGGGGCCCAGCTGGGCCCCAGATCGCGCTGCACAAGGCCCCTCCCCTTTAAGAAGGGAAGGCCTGCAATACCGCAGCGCGACGTGCCGCAGCGTGTGGCGCTGCGGCACGTAGCGCCACGATATTCACTCACAGCGCCCCAAGAGGGATGCGGGGTGCCTCCAGTAGTGCCACGCTTCCCTTTGGGGTGCAACCACTCAATTTCCGGTGCGGGGGCGCGAATGTTTCCGGGGCACTACTTTTAGCGCCCTGGCGAGGCTGGCACCCCAAATGGGGCTGTACTCAATTTCTCCCCCCACGTGTCATGTAAGGACAAAAGCAAAATACTGTGGATGCTGGAAATCTGAAATAAAAACAGAAAATGCTGCAAATTCTCAGCAGGTCAGGCAGCAACTATGGAACGAGAAACTGAGTTAATGTTTCACGTCGATGACCTTTCGTCAGTACTGGAAAAAGTTAGAGATGGAACAGGTTTTAAGCAAGAATAGAGGCAGGGAAAGTGGGGGAGGGGAGGAAAGAACAAAAGGGAAGGTCTGCGATAGGGTGGAAGGCAGGAGTGATTAAATGACAAAAAGGATGATGGTGCAAGGCAAAAGGGGATGGTAATGGGATAAGTAAGGAAACAGAAGGTGGGTCTAGAGGAGGTGTAAATGGGAATATCAGAATCATTACCAACAGCTGCTGTCTGAAAAAATGGGTCAGCGGTCACGATCCGAAATTGTTGAACTCTATGTTGAGTCCGTAAGGCTATAAAGTGCCTAATCGAAAGATGAGGTGCTGTTCCTCGAGATGCTGAGTATTTCCAGCAGGTCAAGCTCGAGGAACAGAATTTTTCCGTTATGTATGGACTGTTTTGTAAAACTAGTATAATGTGCTTCCTTCCACACCTTGCCCCATATTAATTCATTTTCCCAGCTCTTTTTCGTGCGTTTTGTTAAGTATGTCTCATTTAAACTGTGCTTCCACCAGCTCCAAATAGCACAGGTTATTGACAATGCCTCTTAATGCCTCCACTCTTAATTTTGTTGGTTTGCCTAATTCTGATTTGCTTCCTAAGCCTTTGTTATTCTCCTGTGAATTTTGGTGTGTAATTTTTCTGAAAAGTTTTGGAGTTGCATTGGTTCGATGGTATATTGAGAGTTCTTTCGAAACAAGTGCCTGTGTTTTCGAATCTGCGCCTCCCTCAAAGGGGCTCTTAAAATCAAGAACTCACCATATGGGGAATGGGACACAGGCACACGGTTTTACCACTCCACAGTATGTGTTGTTACAACAAAATGTTGCACTCTCCAGATGTGACGGAATTAATGCAGTAGTCTTGGTATTCAAATTCTGATGCATTAACTTCAATGCTCAGGACACTAACTTGAGTCAATTGCTTCACCCACACAGCCGGCTCACAAAGCTCCGCCTTTCTACTGATCCAATTCCTGATACTCTACCTGCCTCTCCCAACCTATCTGTTTTCCCCTGCTCTGCCTGCTTCTCTTTGCCCACCTCGTTCCCCATGCTTGGTCTCTTCCTGCCCGCCAGATTCCTGAAGATCCAACTCCCCAGATTTATAGTTGTTGAAGTCTCCCCGTGCTGCAGTTTCTGGTCAGCGTGTACCTGACACTCGAGAACTTACTGGGCGCATAAATTATGTTTCTCCGATTGGTGCATTGATACTATTCAAATATACCACCTTCCAGGAACCACCTCATCAAGTCATTGAGGCTCGCCAAAGCTGAGAAAATTTGTATCTTGAGATTCGCAGAAAAATCACGGGTTATCATAAGAACATAAGCAATAAGAGCAGGAGTAGGCCATTCGGCCCTTCGAGCCTGCTCCGCCATTCAATAAGATCATGGCTGATCTTCTGCCTCAACTCCATTCACCGACCCTATCGCCATATCCCTTGATGCCCTTACTAGTCAGAAATCTATCGACTTCTGTTTTGAATATACCCAATAACTAAGCCTCCACAGCCCTCTGGGGTAGAGAATTCCAAAGATTCACCACCCTCTGTGTGAAGAAATTTCTTCTCATCTCAGTCCTGAATGGCCTACCCTTTATCCTGAGGCTGTGGCCCCTGATTCTAGACTCCCCAGCCAAGGGAATCATTCTCCCAGCATCCACCCTATCAAGCCCTGTAATAATTTTGTATGCTTCAATGAGATCCCCTCTCATTCTTCTGAATTCAAGAGAATACAGGCCTAGTTTACTCAATCTCTTCTCATACGACAGTCCTGCCATCCCAGGAATCAATCTCGTGAACCTTCGTTGCACTCCCTCTATGGCAAGTATATCCTTCCTTAGGTAAGGAGACCAAAATTGTACACAATACTCCAGGTATGATCTCACCAAGGCCCTATATAATTGGAGTAAGATTTCCATACTCCTGTACTCAAATCCTCTTGTAATGAAGGCCAGCATACCATTTGCCTTCCTAATTGCTTGCTGCACCTGCACATTCACTTTCAGTGACTCATGAACAAGGACACCCAGGTCCCTTTGAGCATCTGCATTCCCCAATCCTTCACCATTTAGGAAATACTCTGCCTTTCTGTTTTTTCTACCAAAGTGGATAACTTCACATTTATCCACATTATATTCCATCTGCCATGTTCTTGCCCACTCACTGAGCCTGTCGAGATCCCCTTGAAGCCTCTTCACAACTGACACAGCCACCTAAGCTTTGTATCAGCAAATTTGGAAATGTTACATTTAGTCCCCTCATTCAAATCATTGATATATATATATTGTGAATAGCTGGGGCCCAAGCATTGATCCTTGCGGTACCCCACTAGTCACAGCCTGCCATCCTGAAAAAGACCCGTTTATCCCTACTCTTTGTTATCTGTCTGTTAACCAATTCTCAATCCATGTGCCCTAATTTTGTTCACCAACCTGTGGCAAAGTTCTGGCAACCTGCCTATCTCAATTACCTTTGCCTTGGCTGGGGAGGACTTGCTGCTGAAACACTGATAGACATCCCATGGCTTGTTCGAGTTTGCAGTCAGTTGAATTAGCTAACTCAAATTTAGCAGAGCCCAGACAGCTGCGGTGATTGAGGGGGGTAGTTCCTTGCAAGTCGGAATCTGATCATTTAACTGGCTGCAAAGGACAGGCAGGCTGTTGGCCAACACGTTTCACTAGTGAGCCTGCCCTGACAGAGACAACCACCTGCATCGGAGGTTCAGTTTTAACATTGTTCAGCAGTTGCTTACCCTCCACCCCCCCCCCACGCTGGTACCTATGTCTAAAAGATAAAGTTAAATTATTTGTGACCTTCTCAAGTGCTTTAATCAAGAGGCTATTTTGAAGTTAAATGAGATGAATTATGTAGCAATGAACAGAAAATCGTTTGGTGTTTTGAAATTTGAGGAGAAGTGATTAACAAACCGACAGGACAATAACCAGCTGTCCCTCCAGCTCTGTGACTGTGCAGAAACATAGACATTGAACGACACATCTTAAGAAAACTACTTTATTACAGTAGAAATGCAACAAATACTGTACAGGCTTTTCTGAATTACTGCATCATTTAGATGATTTAAAAGGAACGTTTATATAATATAACAGGGATAATTTGGCTACAGCTGTAACAAGTTTGCAATTCTGACCCTCAATCAGTTGGTTAACTGGAATTTTACTCATGGAGACAGTATCCAAACTAGGTCTGACTGTGGATTAAGCGACAGTTTTTAAATGATGGAATCACATTGGTTATACTTTGTAAGGCAGGCTGTATCTGTCAATAAACAAACTATACACAAACACATCTTCTGTCTTTACAAATCCCAGTCTGTATCAAACTGTAACCTACCTTTTTCAATAGATACTTCTGGAGTTAGCCAGTACCTACCCTTCACTTAAAAAAACCCCAGTGCAGTATTTGAACTACATATTTATTAAAAATAACTGCATATATATTTTACAAAATTGAAGCACAAAAATAAAAGCAACGTTGAGATGATTTGAAATTCTTCTGACTGTAGCCCAAAATAAAGGACACGTTCCTTTGAAAGCATATAGCAGAAATGAGGCTTGTCTTTATTTACGAATTGCAGAAGCGCCTTTTATCCTGTATCCCATACTTAAACTTCCTGTACAAAATTAGAGAGTCAAACCAAAATTTGTGCAATGCCATTGAAGAAGCAGTTGATACGTACGTTCCTCATGTTCACGTTTCTAACACCATAGAGATGGAAGTCCTACGAACTCAGCGCTCCAAACCAGTTTACAATGGGTCTGAACTGTTTTGATTTAAGATGTGCTTGCCTCGTCCAGTCTGACTTTGGATGACACACACTGGCAAGTTTAGGCAAGTGCGACTTTAGACTTCTCAAATCAAAATCAGATAGTGAGCACAATAGGGATGGGTCAGGGCTTAAGTTCTGAGGACTGCTTTGTTGCTAATAGAAATGAATGGAAAACTTTAATAGCATTAATAAGTAATGCATCCATATTATAAGACATATGAACAAATCGGAAAAATTGTACTTCTATTTTAAAAGCAGACTTTGGTTGTCCGGTTATATTTAAGCCATTTCCAGACAGCTCATTCAAAACTGGGCAGATGGTATCCATTTTTAACACAGATGTTTTTGCCAATTAAAAGATTTTTTAAAAATCCTCAAACTGTGCTATGGCATGCAGGTGTAGGAACGTGATAAAGTTCCAATCTTAAATTCAAGTTTTTGGTCACCAGTCTATTCTCGGCCCAAGGATACATTAAGCACTGCTCTCTACTGTATGCAAACAATAGCTGATGGCTTCAGGTAAGTTGAGATCATTTTGTCGGAAGTGACTTGGTTATCCCTGTGGAAGAAGCTCAAGATTATGGCTGACTTCAGTCTTGCCGTCTGTCTTTCACTCTTTTCATTGGTGACGCCGAACTTTACGAGATTGCTCTTGGTGATGTGATGTTTACTGTCCAATGGGAAGTGATGGAATACCAACTACTCAAACACCTCCTGGTGGTTCATCCAGACTACCACACAAGTTCCTTTGTTGGAGTATGCTCCAGATCTTCTGTGGGCGATCTTTGAATTGGGTTTCTCACTTCCATTGAATTTCTTTTCAACTGTCCATTTAAAGCCGTGGTCTCCATTTCCACAACTGAGCTTGCGTTTGAAGGACAGTTTGACAATGATCGATGGAGATTCTCTTTCCCACACTCATCGGCAGTTGCGTTACCTTTTTCATCAGCTCTTGCCGATAATTTTACTCCTCCATCCTTCTGTCCTCCTACGCCGCCTCGAAAACTAGGCACAATGATGCTTCCTGACGAAGGCCGTTTATCTGCAGCAACATAAGCAAGCATTTTGAGAATGTTTACATGCATAACAGAGTGTGAAATGATAAAAGCTCTTTTGTCTCTGCAGCCTGGCTTTTCCACTGGACCATTTACAAGTTGTACTAGCAGGGACTCTTTTTCAACTTGTTTAATCTCCTGAATAAGCACACATATGCAGAAAGGTCCCTACAGGCCAGAAATGCAGAAACTGAATTGATGGTCTGTAGGAGCAGGCTGAGAACTCAGCCCACCCACCGTCAGAGAATAAAACAGCAGCCTGCAGCATTACACTCTACCAGTGGCAGCCGTTTCTGCTTTTTGCTGATACCTTTTCACGTGTGTGTGTGTGTGTGTTTGTTTTTGTGGGGTGGTGGAAGGACACTAACTCATGAACTGCTGTTTAGGGGTTTCATCAAAAGCAGGACCGAAAGGGAATTCCCTGCCTACTCCCACACAGATGGTTACTCAGTAACAGTTTTATGACATTTTAATCCCAATTATTTTTATTTTATATCTGCACAGAGTGATCTTAAACAGAGTGCTAAAGTTGGGAATTTGGAGAGAGTGGGAATTCGGAGCAGAGGGGGAAGGAGGAGAGCGCGAGAGGAGCGGCCGGAGATGAAGATAGGCCCGAGAGCCTGGAGCCCGGAGGGAGCGAGGTAAACAAAACCTAAAGTGACTTCAGCACAAGGGAAGGAGCAGATTGGTGAGTAGATGGTGATTGTTTTTTTTTAAGTCTTGAGTTTATTTTTGTTAAGTTAGTTAACAATCTATTAAATAGAGGCATGGCAGGGCAACTCAGTCCCGTGGAATCATCTTGTGCCATGTGGGGACTCCAGGATGCTTCCCGTGTCCTGGACAACCACATGTGCAGGAAGTGTCGTCAGCTGGAGGAGCTTGAGCTCCGGGTTGCGGAGCTTGAGCAGCAGTTGGTGTCACTGCGGTGCATCCACGAAGCTGAGAGCTTTCAGGAGGTGGTCACCCCGCAGCTTAAGAATGTGCAGGTAGAGAGGGAATGGGTGACCACCAGACAGACAAGGAGGTCCAGGCAGGTAGTGCAGGAGTCCCCCAGAGTGCATCTCACTCTCTAACCGGTATTCACTGGTGAGGGCGATGGTTCCTCTGTGGCGTACAGCCAGAGCCAAGTCCACAGCACCATGGGTGGCTCAGCTGTACGGGGGTGGGGTGGCGGAGGAGGAGGATCAGAAAAGCAATAGTGGTAGGGGATTCAATAGTTAGGAGAACAGACAGCCGTTTCTGCGGCCGCAGATGTGACTCCAAGATGGTATGTTGCCTCCCTGGTGCCAGGGTCAAGGATGTCACTGAGCAGCAGCAGAACATTCTGAGGGGGGAGGGTGAACAGCCAGAGGTCGCGGTCCATATTGGTATCAACGACATAGGTAGAAAGAGGGATGAGGTCCTGCAGACAGATTTTAGGGAGCTAGGAAAGAGATTAATAAGTAGGACCTCAAAGGTAGTAATCTCCAGATTTCTCCTGGTGCCACGAGCTAGTGAGTACAGAAATGGGAGGATAGAGCAGATGAATGCGTGGCTGGAGAGCTGGTGCAGGAGGGAGTGCTTAAGATTCCTGGGACATTGGGACCGGTTCTGGGGGAGGTGGGACCTGTACAGACCAGACAGGTTGCACCTCAACAGAGCCGGGACCAATGTTCTTGTGGGGGGGGGGGGGGGTTGCTAGTGCTGTTGGGGAGGGTTTAAACTAATTTGGCAGGGGGATGGGCACCAGGATGTAGCATTAGAAAGGAGAAACCAGGCGCACAAAGGATTGGGAGAGACAGATAGCACTAGAGTAAGAAATAGTACGGTATTAGGTGGGGTCAGACTTAGAGAGAATACAAGGTCTAATTCAGGTTTATAAACGCACAAAACAGGGTAAATAAGGTTGGTGAGCTGCAGGCGCAAATAGCCACATAGGAATATGATGTCGTGGCGATAACGAAGATCTGGCTCAAAAAAGGGCAGGATTGGGTACTAAATATTCCTGGATATAAGGTGTTAGGAAAGATAGGGAAGGAAAGAAAGATGGTGGGGTGGCAATATTGATTAAGGAGAGTATTACAGTGCTGGAGAGAGAGGATGTCTTGGACAGAATCTATTTGGTTAGAGTTACGAAACAATAGAGGTGCCATTACACTACTCGGTGTATTCTATAGGCCACCAACTAGTGGGAAGGATATAGAGGAGCAAATTTGCAGGGAAATTACAGTGAGGTGCAAGAACTATAGAGTAGTGATAATGGGGAAATTCAATTATCCTAATACAGACTGAGATAGTAATAGTGTAAAGGGCAGAGAGGGGGAAGAAATTCTGAAGTCTGATCAAGAACTTTCTTGATCAGTACGTTTTCGGCCCAATGAGGAAGGAGGCATTGCTGGATCTGGTTCTGGGGAATGAGGTGAGTCAAGTGGAGCAAGTGTCAGTGTGGGAACATTTAGGGAACAGTGATCATAGCATCATAAGGTTCAGATTAACTATGGAAAAGGACAAGGAGCAATCTAGAGTAAAAATACTTAATTGGAGGAGGGCCAATTTCAGTGGGTTGAGAACGGATCTGGCCCGGGTAAACTGGAATCAAAGATTGGCAGGCAAAACTGTAATCGAACAATGGGCCGCCTTTAAAGAGATGGTTCGGGTACAGTCGATGTACATTCCCACGAGGGGGAAATGTAGGGCAACCAAAGCCAGAGCTCCCTGGATAAGAACATAAGAAATAGGAGCAGGAATAGGCTACTTGGCCCCTTGAACCTGCTCCGCCATTCAATAAGATCATGGCTGATCTTGGGCTCAAAGCCACTTCCCTGCCCGCTCCCCATAACCCTTCACTCCCTTATCTTGCAAAAATCTGTCTATCTCCACCTTAAATGTATTTAATGACCCAGCCTCCACGGCTCTTTGGGGCAGAGAATTCCACAGATTTACGACCCTCTGAGAGAAGAAATTTCTCCTCATCTCAGTTCTAAAAGGGCGACTCTTTATTCTGAGACTGTGCCCCCGAGTTCTAGATTTCCCCACGAGGGGAAACACCCTCTCTGCATCTACCTTGTCGAGCCCCCTCAGTATCTTATATATTTCAATAAGATCACCTCTCATTCTTCTAAATTCCAATGAGTATAGGCCCAGCCTGCTCAACCTTTCCTCATACGTCAACCCCTCCATCTCTGGAATTAACCTAGTGAATCATCTCTGAACTGCCTCCAATGCAAGTATATCCTTCCTTAAATAAGGAGACCAAAACTGTACGCAGTACTCAAGGTGTGGTCTCACCAATACCCTGTACAGTTGAAGCAGGACTTCCCTACTTTAATACTCCAACCCCTTTGAAATAAAGGCCAACATTCCATTTGACTTTTTGATTACTTGCTGTACCTGCGTGCTAACTTTTTGTGTTTCATGCACAAGGACCCCCAGGTCCCTCTGAACTGTAGCATTTTGTAATCTCTCTCCATTTAAATAATAATTAGCTTTTTTATTTTTCCTGCCAAAGTGTATAACCTCGCACTTTCCCACATTATACTCCATCTGCCAAATGTTTGCCCACTCACTTAGCCTGCCTATATCCCTTTGCAGGTTCTTTGAGTCCTCTGCACAACTTGCTTTCCCACCCATCTTTGTATCATCTGCAAACTTGGCTACATTACACTTGGTGCCTTCATCCAAGTCATTAATGTAGATTGTAAATAGTTGAGGCACCCTGTGGCACCCCACTAGTTACCATTTGCCAACCGGAAAATGACCCATTTTACCCGACTCTCTGCTTTCTGTTAGTTAGCCAATTCTCTATCCATGCTAATATATTACCCCCAACTCCGTGAGCTCTTAGCTTATGCAGTAACCTTTTATGTGGCAGCTTATCAAATGCCTTCTGGAAATCCAAATACACCACATCCACTGGTTCACCTTTGTCCACCCTGCTCGTTACCTCCTCAAAGAACTCCAGCAGATTTGTTAAACATGATTTCCCTTTCATAAAACTATGCTGACTCTGCCTGACTGCATTATGATTTTCCAAATGCCCTGCTACTGCTTCCTTAATGAAGGACTCCAGCATTTTCCCCAACGACAGATGTTAGGCTAACTGGTCTATAGTTTCCTGCTTTCTGTCTCCCTCCTTTCTTAAATAGGGGTGTTACATTTGCGGTTTTCCAATCCGCTGGGACCTCTCCAGAGTCCAGGGAATTTTGGTATATTGCAACCAATGCATCCACCATCTCTGCAGCCACTTCTTTTAAGACCCTGGGATGCAGGCCATCTGGTCCAGGGGACTTGTCATCTTTTAGTCCCATTATTTTACCAAGTACTATTTCCTTAGTGATAGTAATTGTCTTTATAGTTCCCCCCTCCCTATGGCCCCTTGATTATCCATTATTGGGGTGTTGTTAGTGTCTTCTACCGTGAAGACAGATACAAAATATTTGTTCAGAGTCTCTGCCATTTACCCGTTCCCCATTATTAATTCCCCTGTCTCATCCTCTAAGGGACCAACGTTTACTTTAGCTACCCTCTTCCTTTTTATATACCTGTAGAAGCTCTTACTATCTGTTTTAATGGCCCAGAAATTCGGGTCAGGGGCTTCCCGCGGGTGCAAGCCCCCCGACCTGCACTTACCTTGCGCGCCGGCAGTTGAGCTGTAGGGCCCTGTGGAATTCCGCTCCGGGGCCTGCTCCAGCTGCCGGCATGCTGTGCTTGCGTGTCCCAGGGGCTTAGTTAGTGCGATGCGTCCCCTGGGATCACGTGAGCCATGGGCAGCCAAACGGAAGAGGGAAAAGCCCATTCATAAGATTGACAGGAAGACCTGTCAAAACTTATGAATACTACGGGCCCCAAAATAGCAGTAAAACTTCAAATAAATTTTTAAAAAACATCACACTTTTAAAATAAACTATAAATTACATTAAAGAACTATTTTAAACAATAATTTAAATTTTTGAAAAAAATAATTTTATAAAAAACGGGGCTAAAAATAAACTTACCTTGCTTTAAAGTATTTAAAAATGATAAACCTGTGGAAAAAATGTTTTAATTTTAATTAATTGACCACTTACCTTGTAAAAAGCAGGCCTTACGCCTGCTTTTTAAATGTGTAAATCCTGCAGGCTTAACCTCGCGTGAAAACCTGTAAAAAAAAACTAAGTTCAAAGCACACGCGCAGCCTCCCCTGCGCGCGTGTTTGACCTCTGAACCCCTTCGTTCAGAGGATCAGAAGTGCCGGTTTCCCGCGCATGCGCAGTGCATCTAGGAAACCGTCACTTCCATTCGGCCTACGGGTGAGTACCCCGTGCGTACGCACCCGTGGAGAGCCGAATTTCTGGGCCATTGTTTCTTGCCAGTTTACTCTCATAATTGATCTTCTCTCTCTATTATTTTTTTAGTCATCCTTTGCTGGTTTTTAAAAATTTCCCAATCCTCTGGTCTCCCACCAATCTTGGCAACATTGTACGCTTTCATTTTCAATTTGATACCATCCTTTACTTCCTTAGTTAGCCACGGATGGTGCTCCCTTCTCTTAAAATCTTTCTTTCTCACTGGAATATATTTTTGTTGAGAGTTATGAAATATCTCCTTAAATGTCCACCACTGCATTTCAACTGTCTTACCCTTTAATTTATTTTTCCAGTTCACTTTAGCCAGTTCTGCCCTCATGCCTTTGTTTAAGGTTAGGACACTGGTTTGAGATACAACTTTCTCACCCTCCAAATGAATTTGAAATTCAACCATGCTATGATCACTCTTTCCTAGAGGATCCTTTACTGTGAGATCATTTATTAATTCTGTCTCATTACCCAGTACCAGATCCAAGATAGCCTGCTCCCTGGTTGGTTCTATTACATACTGTTCTAGGAAACTATCCCGGATGCACTCTATGAACTCCTCCTCAAGGCTACCATGGCCAATCTGATTTGTCCAATCAATATGGAGATTAAAATCACCCATGATTATTACCGTACCTTTTTTACAGGCCTCCATTATTTGTTGATTTATACTCTGTCCAACAGTATTGTTACTGTTCGGGGGCCTGTAGACTACGCCCACCAGAGACTTTTTCCCTTTATTATTTTTTATCTCCACCCAAACCGATTCTACATCTTGATCTTCTGAGCCAATATCACTTCTCACCACTGCACTGATCCCATCCTTTACCAACAAAGCCACCCCACCTCCCTTTCCTTTCTGTCTATCCTTCCGAATTGTCAAATACCCTGGAATATTCAGCTCCCAGCCCTGATCACCTTGCAACCACGTCTCTGGAATGGCGATCAGATCATACCCATTTGTATCTATTTGTGCCCTCAACTCATCTATCTTGCTACGAATGCTGTATGCATTCAGATATAGAGCTTTTAACTTTTTCTTTTTACCAATTCTCCTTGTTTTGGCCCCATTTCCCCCCATCTTTATCCTGCTCTATTGCTTTCTCATTGAATTTTAAATTCCCGCTCACCTGGCTCCTCCCCCCCACTATTTAGTTTAAAGCCCTCTCTACAGCCCTAGTTATTCGATTCGCCAGGACTCTAGCCCCAGCATGGTTCAAGTAAAGCCCTTCCTAACGGAACAGCTCCCTCTTATCCCAGTACTGGTGCCAGTGCCCCACAAATCGAAACCCATTTCTCCCACACCAGTCTTTGAGCCACTCGTTCATTTCGCTGATCTTATTTACCCTATGCAAATTCGCTCGTGGCTCAGGTAGTAATCCAGGGTTAATTACCTTTGTGGTTCTGCTTTTTAATTTAGCCCCTAGCTGCTCATACTCTCGCAGCAGAACCTCTTTCTTTGTCCTACCTATGTCATTGGTGCCTACGTGGACCACGGCAACTGGATCTTCCCCCTGAAGCTTCTCTCCAGCCCTGAGATGTCCTTAACCCTGGCACCGGGCAGGCAACACAGCCTTTGGGACTCATGCTCTCGGCTGCAGAGAACAGTATCTATCCCCCTCACTATACTGTCCCCTATCACTACAACATTTCTTTTTACTCCCCCCACTTGAATGGCTCCCTGTATCACGGTGCTGTGGTCAGATTGCTTATCCACCCTGCAGTCCCTGCCCTCGTCCACACAGGGAGCAAGAATCTCATGCCTATAGGACAAGGCCAAGGGCTGAGGCTCCTCCATCACTACCTCCTGGATCCCAATACCTGCCTTGCTTGTAGTCACACCCTCCTGTCCCTGACCATGGGCCAAATTGGAAGTAATTACTCTAGTGGGTGTGACTGCCTCCTGGCACTTAACTTAGTGTCCAGGTAATGCTCCCCCTCCCTAATGTGTCGCAGTGTCTGAATCTCAGACTCCAGCTCATCAACTCTGAGCTGAAGTTCCTCGAGCAGCCTGGATGACGAAAGAGATAGAGAATAAGATGAAGCAGTAAAAGGGGGCGTATGACAGATGTCAGTTTGAGAATACAAGTGAGAACCAGGCTGAATATAGAAAGTTCAGAGGGGAAGAGAAAAAGGAAATAAGAGGGACAAAGAAAGAGTATGAGAATAGACTGGCAGCTAACATAAAAAGGAATCCAAAAGTTTTCTATAGGCATATAAATAGTAAACGGGTAGTAAAAGGCGGGGTGGGGCTGATTAGGGACCAAAAAAGAGACCTATGTATGGAGGCAGAGAGCATAGCTGAGGTACTAAATTAGTACTTTGTATCTGTCTTTAACAAGGAAGAAGATGCTGCCAAAGTCATAGTGAAAGAGAAGGTAGTTGAGATACTGAATGGGATCAAAATTGGTAAAGAGGCGGTACTAGAAAGGCTGGCTGTACTTAAAGTAGATAAGTCACCAGGACCGGATGGGATGTATCCTAGGATGCTGAGGGAAGTAAAGGTGGAAATTGCGGAGGTACCTGGCCATAATCTTCCAATCCTCCTTAGATATGGGGGTGGTGCCAGAGGACTGGAGACTGCAAATGTTACACCCTTGTTCAAAAAAGGGTGTAAGGATAAACCCAGCAACTACAGGCCAGTCAGTTTAACCTCGGTGGTGGGAAGCTTTTAGAAACGATAATCTGGGACAAAATTAACAGTCACTCGGCCAAGTGTGGATTAATTAAGGAAAGCCAGCACAGATTTTTTAAAGGCAAATCATGTTTAACTAACTTGATTGAGTTTTTTGATGAGGTAATAGAGAGTGTTGATGAGGGCAATGCGGTTGACGTGGTGTACATGGACTTCCAAAAGGCGTTTGATAAAGTGCCACATAATAGGCTTGCCAGCAAAGTTGAAGCCCATGGAATTAAAAGGGACAGTGGCAGCATGGCTATGAAATTGGCTAAGTGACAGGAAACAGAGAGTAGTGGTGAATGGTTGTTTTTCAGACTGGAGGAAGGTACACAGTGGTGTTCTCCAGGGGTCGGTACTAGGACCACTGCTTTTCTTGATATATATTAATAACTTGGACTTGGGAGTACAGGGCACAATTTCAACATTTGCAGAAGACACAAAACTTGGAAGTATAGTGAACAGTGAGGAGAATAGTGATAGACTTCAAGAGGACATAGACAGGCTGGTGGAATGGGCGGACACGTGGCAGATGGAATTTAACACAGAAAAGTGTGAAGTGATACATTTTGGTAGTAAGAATGAGGAGAGGCAATATAAACTAAAGGGTACAATTCTAAAGTGGGTGCATGAACAGAGAGACCTGGGGGTATATGTGCACAAATCATTGAAGGTGGCAGGGCAGGTTGAGAAAGAGGTTAAAAAAGCTTACGGGATCCTGGGCTTCATAAATAGAGGCAGTGGCCCGTATTTTCCGATCCCTACGGGCGTGTACACACTTGTAGGGACCTTGCAAATGCCGGTTTCAGGTATGCGAAGCACATGCACTGAAAACCGGCATTTCCGATCTGTCAAGAATCCTCTCGACAGATCCTCCGCCTGCCCTGGAGAAGGGCCTCTGCGGGTGGAGAGTTCCGCTTTCTGCAGAACCTCCGCCCACTGAAAACCCTTAGAAATCTTATGCCTAGTAAAAGCACGCGTAAGGCCTGCTTTTACCAGCATAAAAGTTTTAAAAAAGTTTAAAATTTTTTTTCACTCATTTATAATTTAAAATTACTTTTAAAAAGGTAAGTTTATTTTAGTCCCATAAAAAACTAAAATTAAATTTTTGTTTAAAATATTTAATTTAATGTAATTTGAACTAATTTTAAAAATGTGATAAAAAAAATTATTTAATGTTTTGATGTGTTTTTGGAGTGATCCCCATTCATACTTTTGACATGTCTAAGCTGTTAAAAGTATGAAGGGAGATTCCCTTCTCCAATTGACTCCCTATGGCCCACGTGATCCCAGGGATGCTTGCGAACCTGGGCCCTGCGCATTTCATCGTGGAGAGGCCCAGGATCGGAAATGACCGGACCTCTGGAGCCCTCAGGTAAGGGCGTAGATTTTTTCCAGATCGGAGGCCTCCGCTCGGAAAATACGGGCCATAGAGTACCAAAACAAGGAAGTTATGATGAATCTTTATAAAACACTAGTTCGGCCTCAACTGGAGTATTATATCCAATTCTGGGCACCACACTTTAGGAAGGATATGAAAGCCTTAAAGAGGGTGCAGAAAAGATTGACAAGAATGATTCCAGGGATGAGGGACTTCAGTTGCATGGATAGACTTAAGAAACTGGGGTTGTTCTCCTTACAGCAGAGAAGGTTGAGAGGAGATTTGATAGAGGTGTTCAAAATCATGATGTGTCTGGACAGAGTTGATAGAGAGAAACTGTTCCCATTGGCGGAAGGGTCGAGAACCAGAGGACGCAGATTTAAGGTGATTGGCAGAAGAACCAAAGGCGACATGAGGGAAAAAAATGTTTACGCAGCGAGTGATTATGATCTGGAATGCACTGCCTGAAAGGGTGGTGGAGGCAGATTCAGTCGTGGCTTTCAAAAGGGAGTTGGATAAGTACCTGAAGGAAAAAAATTTGCAGGGCTACGGAGAAAGGACGGGGGAGTGGGACTAGCTGAAGTGCTCTTACAGAGCCGGCATGGGCTCGATGGGCTGAATGGCCTCCTGCTGTGCTGTAACCATTCTATGATTTTTAAAAGTTCCATTTTCTCATCCTTCAATCATTATTTCCTGCTGTTTCAGCAATTACTTGCCTTTAATCTACTCTCACTTTAAAACGTACTGAAATGTTCAGAGGCCGACTAATAGATTGTGATGAATAGAGGTTCTGTCACAAATGAAATCAAAAGACAATCTATAGGGGGATAAATTCAGTTGGTTGTGCCTCCCGTTAGCGCCTTAAGAGGGCGCTAACGGGACGCAAACCAACTAGTGCCCGGGCGCGGCACTGCCCACGCCTCCCGCAAAATTCAGCGGGAGGTTAGTGGCGGCACTAACCGGTAGCGCCCTATGGCGCTGCGCTGCTGGCGATGACGTCATTGGTGTGCGCAGCATCCTGCTCACGATCTTCGGGAGCATCCCGACTTACCGCCGGACGCTATGTCCGACGGGGTCAGGGGGGTGTACCTGCGACCGGGGAGGCGCAATTTAAAGGCGAGGTGCGGGGCGGCCATTTTTGTTGCTGGCCGCCTGCCAGCACCTGCCTGCGCTGCCGTCCCAGACCTCCTGAAACACCCCCCCCCGCCGCGGAGTGCTGGCTGCGCTCCAACAGCTCGGCACTTCTCTTGAGTGCCGGGCTCTTTTGCCTGCACTCCCGCTCCCCGGGGGCCCAGCTGGGCTCCAGGTCGCGCTGCACAAGGCCCCTCCCCTTTAAGAAGGTAGGAAGGCCTGCAATACCGCGGCGTGACGTGCCGCAGCATGTGGCGCTGCGGCACATAACGCCACGATATTGACTTGCAGCGCCCCAAGAGGGATGCAGGGCGCTTCCAGTAGCGCCCCGCTTCCCCCTTGGGGCACAACCACTCAAGTTCCAGCGCGGGGGCGCTAATTTTTCTGGGGCGCTACTCAATTTTTAGCCCATAGATTTTTAATATCCATTTGTGAGATGTAGCTGGTCACTTTCAATTTTGCTACTTTTAACTTGTTTTCTACCAGTTGGAGAAGATATACATCATCATCTGTTATGCAAAATGTCACTTCAAAAGGCATTATTCCTATGTAAATATGTTTTGATTAGAAAGCATGTAGAAACCTTTTAACACAGACTGCTAGCTCTTGAAATCAATAAAATTAATGTAAAGGGCTCTGGGTAACACGAGCAAATGGGCTGGGATCTCTGGAGTTCAGGAAATCATTGCATCCATTTGTTATAAGTGGTTCAATTATGGAAGACATCTTGGGGGAGAAATTCGACTTGTGCCCAAAATGAGTTGACGTAGCGATGGCGCCCCGCACATGTCCATGCTAGTCTGAGGCCTGAGCCAAATTCGGCATCGGGCCTCATTTAAATGCCACTGTTGAGCTGCGGGCACAAGATGGCCACCACTGCAGCTCGCCGGTCGAGGAGAGTGGGAAACAGGCTGGCTGTCAGGTGCAGCGAGCCGGCAGGTCGGGTCTGAGGGGGCGGGGGAGGCCGGAAACAATGACGGGGAAGGAGAACAGAAAATTTCTTGGGCCTTTTTTTCCCGAGCAGCCTCCAGTGGTCCCTTTAAGGAATGCTGGTTAGGCCACTCAACGCCAGGTATGCACAATGTAAGCGCCATCCATTTGTACCTGAATTTTTGCATTAAGGTTCTACAAATGGCATAGGATACCAAATGCAAAATTCAGGGAGCCCAACACCTGCTCCATGCAGGCATCACGGATATGTGAAATTCGCCCGAGCCACTATGGCGTGGCAGATCACAACGTGAAAGTACGAGGTTTAACGCCAGAAAAACGAGTTGCATTTCTCCCCCCTTTTGATTCCTGTATCCAGTTGTCAACTCTAAAGGCTCACAGTTTAACAGTTCTTACATTGCTGCACTGCAGCACATGGTGCTCAGTGAGCCATTCTAAGAATTACAGTACAGATGCTAGCTTCGATTTAATATTATTAGTACATTAGTGAAGTATGTGTCTTTAATTTTTGTACCTGAGGTGGGAGAGTGAGTTAAAACTGCTGTAAAAGAAAATTGTGCAAGATGCTACAGACAGAGAAAGAAAACAGATACGCCACATGTACACTGTTTAGTGGATAGCACTGGCAGCTGCTTAAAGGTAGGTCATAGTAATACGGGGAAAGATGTGATGGGGAACTAAAGATGGAAAGAAAGCAAACTACAAATGTTATTATGATTCAAGGTCTCACTTTCAATGGTTTCAGAGTCTTTCATGTGAGCAGACTATGGCCCTGATATTTACTTGGGCATGCTTATGGAGCAGGGGGAGGGAGGAGTTATGAACAGGAAGCCCAGAAGTACTTGTTTCCCGGATTGGCCTGCAGTTTTTAACTGCATGGTATGTTTGATTCTTTTTTCCATGTTTCCCGTCCGACAGCTAGCCTGATTGACAGGGGGCAGAAATCACGGGATTGTGGGAATTGGGGGGGGTTAGAGCGTGGTTGGGGGGATTGGTGATCGCGGGAGGGGTCAGGGAAGAGGACAAATCACCGGGGGGGGGGAGGGGGGGAGGAGAAAGAAGGTTGTCGGTGATCGCAGGGGTCAGGGAAGCCGACAGATCGAGGGGTAGATCCCGGGAGTGGGAGATCAGGGGGAGGGGGGTTGTCAGTGATTGTGGAGTGGGGGGGTTGGGGGGTGGGTGGAGTTTACCGGGTTAGCTTGTTGGGCATTGAAGAAACACTCCTGCTCCTCTTGGGCCACAAGCAGTGCTGTTAAGGCACTTACCTTATGGTTCTGGCCCTGCACGCCTCCTTTTACCTGCCAGGTTTCCCGAGGCCAGGGAAACCCGGCTGACAGGAGTGGAAAATAGAAACTGTGTTAAAATGGAAGCACGCAGCCTCCTTAATAGATGTGAACAACTGACCGGCCTCCTGAGCGCGGACTGGTCGCCCGACCCCCGTCCCACCTCCATTAAAACCAGAAGTGAGCTGGTTCAAGGCGGGCTGGGTTCAGGTTTGAAATCTTAAATATTTTACCTTCCCACCCGACCTAAACCCACCTGCTGTTGGGGGTTAAAATTACCCCCCGTGTCTCCCCCAAACTGGAAGCTGTAGTTTTATGCTATCTGCCTTGTCATGGTGTTTGGCCTGGGGCTAACCCCAATTTGTGTACTGGACTTTACCGAGACTCGCACTACAAGCAGTTCAGTGCGGAATATCAAAACTTGGATCACAGCTTTACGGCCTAAAATTAGCTAAACTATTTACAAATTAATGCAAACCAGGAAGCTTCCTGTTATTCTGACAATCTTAAAATTCATAAACACAATTCATACAAAGGTGGGTGATCAGACAAAACATCAAGATATTAGTTCCAGGCAAAGTATCAAACATACTGAACGCTCATTGACACAGCACAAAGCACTTTCACACATTCTAAAGCACACACACTTTAGGAGTAATTTTAACTTAACTTGCCGAGCGGGATCCCCTCGGGATCGGGTGTAATGCTGGATTTACACCCTGCCCAATATTACTCTCTATTGCACCTGATCGCGTGGGTTAGGTTAAAATTGGCACCTTTATGCCTGAGTGCAGTGGCTCAGGCGCTACCCAACACAAAGGCATAATTGATCGGATTTCCCCAAAGGTCTAATATAACACCTTTAACACAGATCATCAGAGGCGGAAGATCGTCGTGTCTGCTGGAATAGATATATCACCACTCTGACATCATTCAGCACAGTTGCTGACAGCCGGATGGATCAATGAGCATTTCAAACCTACACCCCGATTCCCACACAGCAAATCCAGGTAGGCTAGAGCTCATAGTCATCTTAAGATTAAAGAGGTGGGGCATAGCTTGGCTTTGGTTACATTAGATTTTAAAAATTCACGTGGTCACCATGTGTGAAATATTAATCAAGAAGATTATCAATGGCACACAGACGTATTTTCTATTTGTTTACTTTGTTAGTTTGGCATGTCTAATACATCCACAGCTCAGGACTGATGAGAGCTCGGGGAATATGAAATATGAACATTTAAAACCACACCTTACATTTTCAGAACAAACTGTGCTTTTAAGACAGTCAACATAATGGTATTGGTCTCTTGAAGGCAGTCTTTGTTACTTTGCACTTGCAATACCAACATGCTAACTGATAGGTTTTACAGTTCAGAATGTAATGCAGTTGTTGGTAAGGCAACATAAAGTAGGTTTCTGTTCACTGAATTTTGAATTCCTTCATTTACTGCTGAATGACTCAAACTGTTACTACTCTGCATGCAGTCAGTTATTTCTCCTGCGTTTATCTGAAGGCGCAATAAGCTGGTGCTGTGATAGCTATCAAGTAAGTAATAACAGGAAACTGCCAATGTATGACATGCATCTCAACCACAAACTAGACAACTGGAACTTTAAAGGCGTACAAGCAAGTATTACTTGTAAACCAATTGTCTTCACAATTCTTCACAGTCAACTAGTTACTCGCCATTTTATGTACTGTTGTACCTCCATAACCCTGTAATTTTACTGTGGTATTCATGTGCAGTATTTCTCATATTATATGCATTACATTTAAGGTCAATGGATTGAAGGGGATAATTGATAGGAATAAAAAATGTCCGATCAAACAGCGGACCAGTAGTGGGGGGGGGGGGGGATGAGGTAGAGGTTAAATATATGTGGACTAAAAGTAATAAGGCTGGGGTTCCATTGATAAATACAGAGGCTAGAGCAAAAATTAGTTTTTTCAAAAAGAGGCAGATGATAAATATAAGCAGATAAAGCAGAAAAAATTACTCAAACTGAAATTTAAAGAGATGTATCTGCACAAAAAAGAGAAGTGGCTGCATATATGGGGCAAGTATTGTTTCAGCCTTTATAAAGATTCAAAATGGATATGAAATATTTGTCAACCTTTGCCAAGGCTGGATGGGAGGAGGAGCAGAAGAGAAAGAAGTGCCAGACTAAACTAAAATGATAGGAAGCCCAATGTGGAGTCATGAAACAGTCTGTGGCCAAGTGACGGAGCGATGCGACAGCCAGCCTCCAGTTGGTTGTTGCTGCAGCAGTATAAACACACTGGGATGCACCTGCCCACTTTGAGGACAATAGCCTGGAATTTCTGTGGGCATTCACTGGATCATCCACCGTAACTTCGGCGGTCGACCGACAGAAACCCCAGACAGACGGCTAAACGCTGAAGTTGGGGTGGATGATCGGGAGACCGCCTGCAGAAACCCAGCTCCATTGTCATTACGGTCTGTGCACAGGACTCTAGCTTTGGGTTTATGATCTGATTACAACTTGGAGATGCAGATTTTTTGCTGTAACACAAAGACAGTTAAAGTGATATAAAAATTCTGGACTTACATTTTCCGAGGTAAATTTTTTAAACAAATACGACAATTTGAAAAAAAAATATATATATTTCTTTACAAAAATATAATTTACTTCAATGTTGTTGGTTACCTCCTGGTCCAATCGGATGCATTAGCCTGTTCATCTGGACATTCCAATGCTTAACGTGCGAGCTTGCTTGGCGTAATTTTCTCTGCGCAGCCTGTAAAATGAGGGGGGGGGGGGGGGAAATTGTCAGCAAATAAAACCCTGCACGGACTCCATTAACCAACCAACAAATGGGAAATTGCCCAGTGTTAACTGTACAGGTTCTCAGCAAAAAGTGTAAAATGCTTCTATTTTGGTGATGCACGTTTATCAGTGTGAAGAGAATGTTTCATTAAAGGAAGGCCACACTCTAGCCGTTAGCAGAGTCTGCTGCTGCAAATCCACAGCGTTAAACAACATGGCCAACTTGTTACAGTATTAGGTGCGAAGATTACATTATAAAGACTTATTTTAAAAATCCCTCATTTAAGGAGATTGCGTTCAGTCTTGGCTTGGATACTACTTCATTGTGAAATACAGTGAAACAAAACGTTACTTGCGAGAGCAGAGACAACTGACAAATTAGCACCAAATTTCACCAAAACTGTTAATAGTTCTGAAAGAAAGGGAATCGATGCTTCATATTGTATGTTTATGAAACACCAAGTCACTGTGTGCAGTACATGCTACTCCTCTTAAATCGAATTATTGGAAAAATCCAAATTTTTAGCATAAAAATTGACTGAATTATCAGGAGTAGGCTGTATTCTGACACAGCCGGATGTGCGATAACTAATTATTTAAGTGCTTCACAATGAAAATATATCCTCTAAACATATCAGAGGAGAAAGGACCAGTTTCATTGCAGGAGCAGCCCTCCTGAGATTGGACCCGTCAGCAGTGAAGTAGCTGATATAATTATTCTGTTGCTATGACTCCGCAGCATTAATCTCCATCGCATGCTCTGGACATAGGACGGTGTGGGCAGAGAGAACTCACTGCAGGTAAAAACTAGTTATTACCAGACACGTTGCAGAAGTCCCCTCACTAACTCTGAAGATTGCTGCTGCAAAACATAAACTGGTGCATACTTTAAATCAGATTATTTAAGAATTGATCAAATAAAACATAATCACCCAATACGTATATGTATTTGCCCCCTGGACTGCAGTGATTGGGGCGAATTTTCACTTTTACCACTGGGCGGAAAACGGGAGGTATCGGATTGATTGCCTGATTTTAGTTTCCATTGGATACGAAAATTGGGCGAGGTGTAAGACGGGCCACCAATCTGCTACCGTCCTGAGGTTAAAGTGAAAAATCACCCCATCAACCCATGACTTGCTCAGTAGTATTGTTTCCATGCTACGTTTGTGCGATTGGCGGTTTGGGTTCCTATTGTCAACTGTAACTGATATTTCTGAAGCACTGCTTTTTGAACTCATTGTTATCGTCGCACCATGGATTCTGGCTGCTCTGTCTCGGTTATTTGAAAGCAGCTCCAGCAGTGGCCCACAGGAAGCATAAGCCATCAATTGTAATATTTCGATGAATTTCAAAAATGATGAGTACAAAGTCCCATAAACGCTTCATGATGCTGTCAACTTTAACCAGTGTGATGTTACTTTGACCTTAAACCCGAAACATCATACGCCACATATCGCCACAAATACCACAAGCTAAAGGCCATGCTTCCACGTGTGCAAATTATTTTCCTTTTCTCCCACTCTCCTCCCTTAGTGAAGACCCAATTAAAACTGGCCCATGTAGTGATAGCAACATTTTAAAAACCTATGATAAACTTTACTTTCCTGTTAACAGCAACATTAAATGTACAAAAAGAGCCAAGCCAATTAGCTATTCATTGTTTTGTAATATAGGGTACAAAAGTCTTTTTCTGTATGAAACAAAAGGCAGTTCACAAGATGTCTTAAATCTCTGAGTTCTGCATCTACAGGCACAGACTGTTCCTTTAAGGCCAATAAAACATGACTTCTATTTTAAATTTCTACAAGGCAGGAAGGAAAGGCAGACAGCAATCTCTTGTCCCAATGGGACTCCGAAACCACCTTAGATAGAAAGAGGCCAAGGCCTAAGCAATGCTCTACTCAGCTACAGGCTACACCACATCAAAACCAGGGCTTTCATTGTTGTTTAGTTAAGAGCTTCGTGTCGCAAGAGCCGATATAGATGTGAATTGGTCAATTTAACGTCTTAGTAAGGGGGAAATTGAGCATATGGCCCATTTTCATTAAACTTCAGACTGGAAAATTTCATTTACATGGAAATAAAAAGTAAAGAACACCATCTTATGAACAATGGTTAAGCAGCAATCCAAGCCTTGTTCCAGGAAGGTTTGAAGACAGCCTAAAATTTGCTGAACTTATTAAACTATATCTCTGTGGTTCTGGCATTAAGTGGCAAAACTTTCCCACTTCCTATCATACCATAAATGGTAGAAGTCTTCTTGACAGAACAAAAGCAAACATAGTCCCTCAGTTTTCAGGTACTTCAGATTCCAGGGTATGTGGTCCAGGAGGCGACATACATTTCCCCTCTTCTAAGTTTCCTTGCACGCTAATCTGACTGGTGACTAAATGGATATGTGAACTAATGTGAGTCTTTTAATTAAAAGTGGAAAATGCTGGAAAACACTTAACAGGTCAGGCAGCATTTGGGTAGAGAGAAACAGAGTTAACGGCCCCGATATTTACAGAGAGTCGGGGAGGCTGAAAACGGGCGAAGAACGCGGCACGGTCGGGGACGTGGAGGTCCTGCCGAATTTAACGGCAGGACCTCGTTATTACTTTTTCCTTCCGTTTCCCACCCGGCAGCTGGCCAAATTGACAGCCTGGAAAACCAGTGGCAGGAGGCCTCAGCCGGGGACCTTTGAGGACGGTCCCCGGAAATCGGGGTGAGGGGGGATGGACGAGTGGGGGAGGTCGGCCGCGATCGTGGGTAGGGAGTGGGGTGGGTGAGGGCCGGGCGGTGGAGAGAGGCCATTGCGGGAGGAGGGGTGGCCGGTGATTTGAGGGAGAGAGAGGCCGAAGACTTCCTTGAGGGGCTGGGGGGAAAGCACTCCTCCTCCTCCTGGCCCACAAGGAGTGCTGTAAAAGGCACTTAACTTGTGGAGCCAGCAGCTCGCGTCTCCCTTTCACTGCCTAGTTTCCCGACTCCTGGGAACCCCGTGCAGAAGTTAATTTTAAATCAGGCACCCAATTGCACTATGAGAGCCAGTTTGAATACGTTAATGAAGTGTCTCGCCTCTCCACTGCAGGACACTCGGTCGTTACGAAACCCACTGCCATAAAAACGACAATGGGCGCGTATACGGTGGGTTGGGGTCGAGTTTCGCTTTTAACCCCACCCCCTGCCTCCTCTCATCCGTCGTGGGAGGGGGTTAAGATCAAGGCCAACTGATGTAATAAAACTCACGACGCACTTGGTTTGAGCATAAAGCAAGGCTTTAATCAACTTGTTTCAGAACATGGAGGTCTAGTTGTACTTCACTAGTTCCTGTCTTACAAAATGTCCCTGGCAAGCTGGGGCCCACGCCCGAGTATTTATACTCCTTGGACGGCGCCACCAGCTGGCCGTCCAGTGTTATTTCATAAGTAGTTTCTTGATGATGAGATTTATAACACCACGTTTCAGGTCGATGACCTTTCATGAGAACTGACGAAAGATCATTGACCTGAAACGTTAACTCTGTCTCTCTCTCCACAGATGCTGCCTGACCTGCTGAGTAGGTCCAGCATTTTCTGTTTTTATTTCCTATTTCCAGCAATATTTTGCTTTTGAATCATTTATCAGCTGTAATTGTTGGTTCTAAAATTATACATTAATAGTAGAATCCCATTGCCTAATTCTGCTCTAACCAAGGTAGCATAATCTTTAGACATGGACTTTGATTTTCCAATCAGCATCTGGATTCAAATGACTTTTTTGGCAATTCTAAATATAACCAAACAAAAGTAACATATACAAAAGCAAAATGCTGCGGATGCTGGAAATCTGAAATAAAAACAGAAAATGCTGGAAATACTCAGCAGGTCAGGCAGCATCTGTGGAGAGAGAAACAGAGTTAACGTTTCAGGTCGATGACCTTTTCGCCAGGCCAGTTCTGATGAAAGGTCATCGACCTGAAACGTTGGCCTCGCGATGAACCACCGCCCCCACCCCCCCCAAGTTAGAGATATAACCGGTTTTAAGCAAGTGCAGAGACAAGTGCAAAGTAACATATAACCTTTCTACTGGTCTTTGTAATCTTCATGAATTCTGTAACAAACACAATGCAGGCCACTGATTACTTATGGCTCTTCATTCAACGGCACGTTTGGACTTACCCGAGTCAAACGTATCGTGATTACAGCATTCTGTGTAAATGTTAATACAATTTGAAATAAATGAGTTAGCCCCTCTGTTAAAATTGCAGAGAGGAACTTAGTATGAACACAATGGCTCGTATTTTCCGATCGGAGTCCTGCAAGCGGAGGCCTCCGATCTGAAAAAAATCTACGCCCTTACCCGAGGGCTCCAGAGGTCCGGCCATTTCCTCCTGGGCCTCTCCATGACGAAATGCGCAGGGCCCAGGTATCCCAGGGGCGCATGCGGTTCGCAAGGGTCCCTGGGATCACGTGGGCCATGGGGAGCCAATGAGGGAAGGGAATCTCCCTTCATACTTTTGACAGCTTAGACATGTCAAAAGTATGAATGGGGATCACTGAAAAAACACATCAAAACATTAAGGGGGAGAAATTCAGTTGTCAGCGCCAGCCATTAGCGCCTTAAGAGGGCGATAAGTGGGGCACGAAGCAGCTAGCGCCCGGGCGCGGCGAGACCTGCGCCTCTCGCGAAATTGAGCGGACATTTAGCGGCAGCGCAATACTGCAACGCCCGCTCAGCTGCGCGCGCAGATCCTTACGTCATTTCATGGTGCAACGCCCTTGGTGCGCCCCGAACCGGAACTTCAGTGGCGCCCCCCCTTCTTTCTGCCTGGCACTCCCAGTGACTGGTTGACTGGAACGGTTCCCAGTCGCTGTGGGGTTGGGGGGGCGCTATTTAAAGGGGGCTCTTCCTGGTTTCTTAGTGGTAGCCATTTTGGACCACTCCTTCTGTGTGAGAGAGAGAGATTTGCAGAGAGACAATGGGAGAGAGCTTTCTGCATTGAGTCAGCGCTCGCACAGGTACTTCTGGCTTCAGCCCAGAGCTTTGCAGTTGGATTGATTTTTCAGTGGCATAGCCTTGAGTGGCCACATATTATGGGGGCTACAATGGGTGGAAACGTTGGGTTTCTCCATTGCATTGAGAGGGCTCAGAGACGCTGAGAGTGTGTGCCAATCATGGCCAGACGGAGGAGGGCCAACAGGCGTCGGCACAGGAGACCTTACCCTCCCAGGGTATACCGCCAGCAGTTCTCCTACCTCAACATGTCTGAGGAGCAGTGTATTCAGAGGCTTCGATTCAGCAGGGAGGTGGTCACTGAGCTCTGCCACTTGCTTCAGACAGATCTGCAGCCTCAGCTGAGGAGCAGGACGTCTCTGTCGGTGGCAGTGAAGGTGACAGTGGCTCTCAACTTCTATGCCACCGGCTCCTTCCAATCCGCTACTGGGGACATTGCCAATGTCTCCCAGTTTGCGGTGCATTGCTGCATCCGCCAAGTCACGAATGCCCTCTTCAAAAGGAGACGTCAGTACATTTCCTTCCCCATGACCCTGGACAAGCAGCAAGAGCGCGCAATGGGATTTGCAAGAATAGCGGGCTTCCCCATGGTCCAGGGCGCCATTGACTGCCCGCATGTGGCATTGTGGGTGCTTCAAGAGAATGCCGAGGATTACCGCAACCGGAAGGGGTTCCATTCGTTGAACGTGCAGTTGGTGTGTGACCACAGACAGCTGATACTAGCTGTCAATACCCGCTTTCCAGGCGGCAGCCACGATGCCTTCATCCTGCGCCAGACTTCAGTGGCAGACCTTTTCGAAGCCCCGGCTCACCCAGGAGGCTGGTTTCTCGGGGACAAGGGCTATCCTTTGTGCGCCTGGCTGATGACCCCGCTCCGTGCGCCCAGCACCCCTGCTGAAGAACGATACAATGACAGCCATCAAGCGACCAGGAACATCACTGAGCACACAATCGGCGTGCTAAAGCAACGGTTCCGCTGTCTGGACCATTCCGGGGGAGCCCTTCAGTACTCGCCTGAGTGAGTCTCCCATTTCGTTGTAGTATGCTGCATAACCTGGCTATCCTCAGGACTCAGCCACTGCCAGCAGACATTGGAGCACCACCAGAGGAGGAGGAGGAGGGAGGAGGAGGAGGAGGAGGAGGAGGAGGAGGAGGAGGAGGAGGAGGAGCACCAAGATGGGAGGGAGGCACAAAGTGCAAGGGCCGTCCGTCAGCGGCTTATTGCAAGTCGGTTCTAGGCCCCCTCTCAGGGAATGGCTTGTGCCATTGAAAGAACATGAATGGAACGGTTCCGCAAACCCTGAGCCGGTCAAGGCAACAAATAGTTCAAAGAGCAAACATGCACAATCTGAATAAAGACAATTATTTATTTAACAAACTGTGTGTCCTTCCCGCATGACAAAGAAATACAGAGAAACCCCCCAAAAAACAGTCAAGACACATAACTGGCTCTCACAACCTGGAGACAATGAACAAAAGAGTTAACCAAAAATGACCATGATCCTCAGCCTGCACTAAAAAAATGAACAGCATTTTGCCACACCTCCTACTTTTTGGCCTCCGAGGGTGATCTGCTTCGCTTGCGAGATTGGCCCCTTCCCGCCCTGCAGCTCCTCTGCAATGGGACTCCAGTGGCTGCAGCAAGGCTGGGGGAAGGCTGCTGAGTGTCAGAAACTGAGACTGCAGATGCCCTTGAGGGAAGGCCTGGACCAGCTCTGGGCCTGGAGGGCCCGGCTGCTGACTGCTCCAACTCTGCATGGGCGGCAGCAGTTTGTCCTTCGGGTGGTGGCAGCTGCAGTGGAGGTTTGGCAGCAGGAATGCTGCCATTCTGACAGAGGACAGGCACTCCCTGGCACTCCCACGGGGCAGCACTGCAGCATGCGGAGCAATCTGAAGCACAGACTGCTGGCCTTCTGCGGCGCGGCGAGGGCCCCGGCGATTCGTGTCCGATGCAGCGAGGGTGGCAGCAGTCAGTGCTCGTGTGGCCTCAACCTGTGTCTGCATCAGACCAGCCACTGACTGCACTGCACCACTAAGCACTTGCGTGGAACCCACCTGTGCTGCACCGAATTCCTGCAGACTCCTTGCCAGTGCTGCACCGAAGTCCTGCAGACTCCTTGCCTGTGCTGCCCCGAAGTCCTGGACACTCCTTGCCAGTGACTCTATGGAGTCGGGCATCCTTGCCACTGCAGCCATGAGCTCAGTGTGCCTCTGCTCCACCTGGGTGCCCATTTCAGCGAGGAGCCGCACCTCTTCTGCGTTCACTGTAGCAGGACTGGAGGCCAGACTCTCCCTCCGGGGAGAAGGCCGCCGAGCTTCCCTACCCACCCCCCGCGTTGCTGCAGCCCGCTGGGCCCCGGAGCTTCACCCTCCTCAGACCCTTCCCCCCTGCTCCCCTCCAGGGAAGACGTGTTCCCATTATGGCCATGGGCTGCCTCGGCTGAGGGTGGCACTGATGGCCTGGCTTCCTCTTCCTCGTCACCTTCAGAATCACTCACAGTGGCAGCTTGAGGGCCCGCCTCCTCACCTGGCGAATCAGCATCTGAAAACAGGGAGGTACAAGAGTTGCTTTAGCGCGAGGACAGGGCAGCAGCGAGCGAGGCATGAGTGCTGCGATGCACTGTATTGGTTCGATAGTGGCAAAGGATGCTGGTGTGAGGCACAAGTGGAAGGAGAGAGGTCAAAAAGGTGATGACCTTACCATTGCTGTCCAGAACGGGGTTGGCATCTCCAGTGGCGACGGGGCCAATCATCCGGCCTGCCATAATCTGCTCCACTCGCTGCTCCAGATCGCTGAGGTCTTTAAGGTCAGGCCAGCCTCCCCCGGTCCGTTGCTGCTGCCTCCTATTGTGGGCCAGCTTGCCCTGCAAGAGAAAGGACGGGCTCCGAGTACAGTGTGAAGCCCTGATCTTGGCTGCACTGCCTCCCATGGTGGAATAGCCCTTACAGTGTGAAGCCCTGATCTTGGCTGCACTGCCTCCCATGGTCGAATAGCCCTTACAGTGTGTAAAGTGGTGAATGTGCATGTGAGTTTCATGAAAGGCCCATAGGTGTTGGGAGGGCTGGGCACTGGGGCTTTCAGGACCCTTTGGCCATAAAGTGAGGTGCACATGCAGGGGTGAAGAGGATACTGAAAAGGGTACTCACCCTGACAACCCGAGTGAGGTCGTTGAACTTCTTCCTGCATTGCACAGGGGTCCTAGGTACCATGCTGCTGGAGGTCACTCTGTGTGCCACCTCCCTCCAAGCTTTTCGATATTCGTTGGGCAGCGGCCTCCTGCCACTGTCCGGAAACAGGATAGGTCGCCTGCGCTCCACTGCGCCAACCAGAACCTTCAGAGCCCCCTCACTGAACCGCTACGCTCGCTCCCTGGCCCTCTCCATGGTCCTAGGTGTTAGAATGTGGCAGCAGGTCTGTCCAGGCCGAGAATCAGGGCTCCAATGTGCAGGGTGTGGCTGCAATCCAAGATCGACCCTCCCCCTTTAAGAGCTGACCGGCGCCAGCGTGTCTGCCTGCAATCGCTAACTGGCCGCACCTGCACTGCGCCCGCCCTCGGTGGTAGCGCTTCGCTTCCCCGGCTTAGCGCCTTAGGACAGTCGTGCAGCGCCTGCTTTAGCGCTCCAAGCACCTCTTGGGGCGAAGCAGGTCAATTTCGCTGAAGGTGGTGATAATTTGCGCTGGGCGCTAAATTTTGCGCCCGCTCGACTATAACGCCCCAAACGTGGCGATACTGAATTTCTAGGCCTAAATAATTTTTTTAAATCACGTTTTTAAAATTAGTTAAAATTACATTAAATATTTTAAACAAAATTTTTTTTACGGGGCTAAAATTAAACTTATCTTTTTTTAAAGTATTTAAAAATTATAAGTGAATTTTTTAAAAAACTTTTTAAAACTCTTATGCTGGTAAAAGCAGGCTTTACGCTTTTACCAGGATTAAGATTTTTAAGGGATTTCAGCGGGCGGGGGTTCTGCAGAAAGCGGAACTCTCCCCCCGCAGAGGCCCTTCTCCAGGGCAGGCGGAGGATCTGTCAAGAGGATTCCTGACAGATCGGAAATGCTGGTTTTCAGCACATGCACTTCGCAGCTCGTACACACCCGTAGGGATCGGAAAATACGGGCCATTAATGCTGTGATAAACATCACCTAAATTAATTTCTACCTTCTTTATTTTTATGAACTATCAACTCACATCATCTGATGTTGAGAAAGTATTGCTTTCGCTTGTGATCTTACATGGCAACATGTTGTCATTTAGGCAACAGACGAGCCACTAGCAGATTAGCCTCTCGCAGATCTTATGTAAATGTGACCATCGTTTCAGTGCTGAAATAATTTGATGGGTTGGTTAGTGCAGACACTTACCATCACATCCTGATCAGCTCGCTGTCTGTTAACCTGCACTTCCTCCAGCTGTTTCTGAGCCTCCTCCAGGATCTGGGACTTGTTCTCCATCTCTTGCCTTAACTCCTGCTTCTCTCTCTGGGTTTTTATAATTAGCTCCTCCTGCTCTTCCTTTAGCTGCATCAGTTCTTTCATTTTGTCTTCCTCCTCAGACAGCAATCTGACAACAAAACAGATACACCGTGCATCACATAGACGTCTTCACTTCGGAAACGCATTTTCTTGCTGACTTGAT
Organism: Somniosus microcephalus; assembly: GCF_052327205.1. NCBI lineage: Eukaryota > Metazoa > Chordata > Chondrichthyes > Squaliformes > Somniosidae > Somniosus > Somniosus microcephalus. Next base: position 55,287,292 of record NC_141004.1, read on the forward strand.
TTACACAAAACATTTTGTCAAATTTTCTCTGCAATCTTTTTCACTCATTTGGATACCTGGGGACTTGTCAATTAAGAAATGGATTTCAAACAGAACTTTGTAGTGGTTAGAACTCACTGGGACATAACGGGGTTTCAGTCAGGGTTCAAAAACTGTTTTTGCAGCACTCCGGTCCAGGTCTTACAAAATATGATGCTATTGGGACACAATTTGGCGATTTGTTCGTTACTGTACTGTGGAAGTGTTTGACTTCTTCCACCGGATGCTGAGCTTCAAGAAAATGCTGAAAGCATTCAATGGGAGGAGTCAGAAACTGCAACAGAACAATGTACACACGATTTACATGAGTTGGTAGAATGTGTTCAGGTGGCCTAGTTCCTACCATAGTCGGGCCAATAGCCCGGGAATCTGCAATTTGTAAACTATTCAATGCATTTACATTTTTTGATTCCGCGAGAAGGGACTAGTTATTATTACTGTCTTAGCCAACTGCATATCAAACCGTTGATTAGTGGCTTTTCAATTACATATCAGTCTGTTTATAAACGTACACACAAGTCACACACTGACGAGGTTAAAAGTCTGTTCACCCACGTAGTTGGTGTTTTGTTTAAATCAGTTGTATTCATAAAAACAGCCAGGTCCTAAAACAGCTGCAGTGAAAAGTGGTTCCATATGAGGAATATTACACTGGGTGTGCCCAGTCTGTCCCAGTGGAGCACTTAGCTGTGTTCCATGGAGCCTCACAGACCCCCATATCAACAGTTACAATGCAAAACACCACATTCACGGCATGATTTAGTTTAGAAATGAAACTTTCGATTCTTAAAAGAATGGTTTAAAAAGAACTCTACATAGTATTTTATGTCACTTACTGCACTTTTTTTTTTATCTAACAGTTTGCAGCAATTTATATTAATAGATTTCCTTTTTTTAACCTTTATTTGAGAATCAAATATATGAATTATATTGGCAATAAGTTCATGGTCCTTTTCTAAGCTGATAGCTGCTTTCATATTTTTATTAAATCCGTATCTTAAATATTCCACTTGCAGACATTTATCAACAGTCTTGAAATGTATTTCAGTGCTGTTGAATATAATCCACTTGGTTTATGTTGACACATGAAATTCAAGTAGCCAGCCCTGCAGCATACGAAATACAACTGCAAAAAGGGCAGAGAAGTGGAGGGGGCAGTAAAGCAGACAAAATGCGTCGGCACTGGACAGCTATAAAGCAGACCAGACCAGGCAGTGGCACAAACAATCACAGGATCTAATCTGGCATCTGCCTCTTGGGCACAAGTGCCACTTCAATTGCTTTTTCACGTGGGTGAATGAGATCTGAAAGTGTATGGACCAGTTTATTAGTGCCCACGGCTCAAATCAGGTCAAGGTAAATAATACAGGAAACTTTGGTTTATCCGGAGGTTAACTGTCCGGAATGCTCGATCCACCGGCAAAATTCAGGAGTTGGTTCAGTAAGTTTTTTTTCTTTTCGTTGCTTTTTTTTTCCACCAGTCAGGCTCTGCAAGGTCTAGCTAAAGCTGTTGCTTAGCTACAGAGACGCTTGCAAGCTACGGCCAACTGTTTAGAAGCTGTTGCTAAGCAACAGGGTTTGTTGCTAGAAAGCTCCGTATGTTTTAACATTAGTGCTGGTTTGTCCGGCAGTTTTGATGGAACGGCAACAGCTCGGTCCCGGGTATCACAAAGTTTCCTGTACACAGATCTGGCTGGTGCATGTTTTCAATGTGTCTGGAGATTCTATTCAACCAAAGAGTGATATTAATACACTTCAAGTTTCATGATGTCTATATGCTTCGAACAAGAGTGAATAATAGAAAGATTAATAAAGATGGGGCCATACATGTTTGAACCTTCATTTGTATTAAACATCATAATAGTGTAGAGGTAAAATTAAAGGTATGTGAAGAATCAATATGTAAATATACAATGAAATGTCAAATCTGCATCAGGCCCTATAACTTTGATTTGGTGATGAGTTTCCTGCTCGTGCTGTATCACCTGACATTGGAATGATAAAAAACAGGCATACTGTAACACCACTGCCGACAAGTCATTGCAGGTAAGTCAATGTCAACAAAATGTTACTGATCCAGCCAGTTTCACGGCACTAAACAGAAGCTGACACATCTGCAGGGGTCGAGTGATTTATAAATGTTCCAAAAGGGCCCTCTGTGTTCTCCACTACATCCCCCTACAATTAATATCACTAAAATCGCCAAACATTAAAAAAATGACCAACTGATTTTTTTAAAAATGAGATATATTTTAAACTGAGAAACCAAGGTGAAGAGCCAGGACACCATTAGGGTTGAATGTTAAAATAATGAAGTAAATCATGAAGTAATGATTAGGCAATGCCGAGCTTGAGTTTTGTAAACCTGAAGATTATGGGAGGAAGGAAAGACCGAGGGAGGTCATTTTGGTTCAAAAGATCGTTTCCTTGTGTTTTTTCCCCCCTCCAAGACTGAAGTTCATAATTAGCATGTTGGTCATTATGAAGAAATCGTAAGTTAACCGAATGTCAATTCTATTCCACAGTATGAAGTACGTTGATATTGAAACTGACAACGAGAGGATGGATCAGCAGAGAAATAAGAAGTGATTGCTTTAAGTTAAATTCAGCCAACTCTCCATTTCAAATGAAGACCTTATAATGGGACAGTTCATACATGCTCCTATCCAACTTGCATGGAATTGGGGTCTCAGTTTGCATTCACGAGTTCCCACACCACAAGTTCTTGATAGCAAATATCACAAGAGATGCTGGGCAAAAGCTAAAAACCCAGTGAGGATGGGACAATCAGAAGTCAAGTCACCCTGTGTACTTGGACACTTCTCCCAGAATCTGGCACAAGAGCAGTAACGGAAAAGGGCTAGATGCAAGTCACCTGCCAGCCCGAACAGCTGGGGTACTAGGATTCCCTTTTTGTATCACTGCATCTATCTTCATGACTTATTCATTTTCACCAAATTCAAGTTTAAAAAAAAATTGAAATGTAATTTCCAGTGTTTGCTGATACCATTTTTCATAAATTAAATACAGGAGTCACAGCAATTGTATGGCGTACAACGAATTATAACAGGTACCAGTCGCATTCTCATACTTCATCTAAGTGACATTATCCGTGGGTGAACTTGATAGAGTGTTGACAGCCTACTTGATCATAGGAGGACATCACAACTGAGCAAGATTCTGCTTCATCCAATGTCCACACCTGTGTACTTACAGCAGGAGATTGTGGGCAATGTTCAGGAGAAGGAATCCTGGCCAATGTTTCCCTCCCTGACCACAGAGGCACTGAGGCTAATTGCAGCAGTGTAACCACTGCCCCAGCTGAGATGAGGTAGCACAGCACAGGCTGAGGACTGAACGTGTTACAATGGCAATTCTCCACCCCCCACATATAAGAACATAAGAAATAGGAGCAGGAGTAGGCCAATCGGCCCCTCGAGCCTGCTCCACCATTCAATAAGATCATGGCTGATCTGATCCTAACCTCAAATCTACTATCACTCTACATCCCTCCCGAACCCATGTGATCTCCTGGGAGAGGCGAAAAACCAGATAAAAAACCCAATGGCCAATGTGGGAGAAAAAAAATCAGGGAAATTCCTCTCCGACCCATCAAGGCGATCGAAACTCGTCCAGGAGATCACTGTCCCTATATTTTCTACAGTACTTACCTTCTGTAAGAGGTGATCTCCACCCCAGCCAGGAACAGGAATAGAACCATCTCCTGAAATCTAACACATAATTAGAACACAAGAAGTAGGAGCAGAACCAGGCTACACGGCCCCTGGGCCCGCTCCGTTACCCACAGGGCCATGACCGTTCCGAACATAGACTCATGTCCAATTTCCTGCCCGCTCCCCGTAACCCTTAATTCCCTTTACTTCTAAGAAACTGTCTATTTCTGTTTTAAATTTATTTAATGATGTAGCTTCCACAGCTTTCTGGGGCAGCAAATTCCACAGACCTACTACCCTCCGAGTGAAGAAGTTTCTCCTCATCTCAGTTTTGAAAGAGCAGCCCCTTATTCTAAGATTATGCCCCCTAGTTCTAGTTTCACCCATCATTGGGAACATCCTCACCACATCCACCCGATCAAGCCCCTTCACAATCTTATATGTTTCAATAAGATCGCCTCTCATTCTTCTGAACTCCAATGAGTAGAGTCCCAATCTACTCAACCTCTCCTCATATGACCACCCCCTCATCCCCGGGATTAACCGAGTGAACCTTCTTTGTACTGACTCGAGAGCAAGTATGTCTTTTCTTAAGTATGGACACCAAAACTGTATGCAGTATTCCAGGTGCGGTCTCACCAATACCTTGTACAACTGCAACAATACCTCCCTGTTTTTATATTCTATCACCCTAGCAATAAAAGCCAACATTCCATTGGCCTTCTTGATCACTTGCTGCACCTGCATACTAACTTTTTGAGTTTCGTGCACCAGGACCCCCAGATCCCTTTGTACTACAGAACTTTCCAGTTTCTTGCCATTAAGATAATAACTTGCTCTATGATTTTTCCTGCCAAAGTGCATAACCTCACACTTTCCAGTATTGTATTCCATCTGCCAAATCTCTGCCCACTTCCTTAGCCTGTCTATGTCCCCTTGCAGGTTTTTTATGCCCTCCTCACTCACTACTTTCCTTCCCATCTTTGTATCATCTGCAAACTTTGATATGTTACACTCGGTCCCCTCCTCCAAATCGTTAATATAGATTGTAAAGAGTTGGGGACCCAGCACTGACCCCTGTGGAACACCACTAGTTACTGATTGCCAGTCTGAGAACAAACCATTTATCCCAACTCTCTGCTTTCTGTTAGATAGCCAATCCTCCACCCATGCCAGAATATTACCCTCAATCCCATGATTTTTTATTCTGAGCAATAATCTTTTGTGTGGCACCTTGTCAAATGCCTTTTGGAAGTCTAAATACACTACGTCCACTGGTTCCCCTTTATCCACCCTGTATGTTACTTCCTCAAAGAACTCAAGCAAATTTGTCAAACATGACTTCCCCTTCATAAAACCATGCTGACTTTGTCCTATTAAATTATGTTTAATATATAATCATTTCATTCTTTAGCCATTTCATTGTTTAGGAATGCCAATCACACCACAGGCTAAATGTCCACCAGCATTTCCTGTTCGAGAGATCTCATAATTTCCACCTTTGCCCAAGTCTAAATTGCAGGGATATGGGAAAAGAGCGGGGGAGTGGGACTAATGGGATAGCTCTTCGAAAGAGCCGGCGCAGACTCTATGGGCCAAATGGTCTCCTTCTGTGCTGTACTGTTCTATGATTCTATGAAGTCATCTTCCTTCACAGTGTAATCTTCCCGGTGCTTAGGGGTCAGCTACTTACTGTGCCATGGGGGAGTTCATAACTCCTTTAGCACTCAAATAATAAAATAGAAGACCAACAACGTTATCAGAGAAGCAATTTGAATAGCGTCTGTCTATCTGGTTACTCCACGACTGAGATCAATTGACTCAGCATAGTCCAGGGATCAAAAGTGAGATCCTCCTGGTCTATGTTGCTCAGCTCCTCCGTGAGAGAGACAAGTACAGGGCTTCATGGCAGCACCCTCGCTCCAAGCACTGGCATCTGCTGGACTATATCATCGTTCGAGCGAGGGACCGCAAGGAGGTCCGCGTCACCCGCGCCATGACAGGAGCGGACGACTGCTGGACAGACCACCGCCTAATTCTCTCAGTCATCTCCATCAATATAGCCCCAAAACAGCGGCAGCAACAGAAACAATGCCACAGGAAAATCAATGCTGGAGCACTCAAAGACCCTGCTAAGAAAGCCCCATTCAACCTGCGCCTCACAAACAACCTGACGACTCCCAGTGATGCAGAGACACAGAGTGCCCACAGCGCCTGGTCTGCACTCAAGGCCTCCACATTCAGCACCTGTGGAGAGACGCTCGGTCATTCGACCAGGAAACACCAAGACTGGTTTGACAAGAATGACCAGGAGATCCAGGAGCTAATAAGCCGCAAGCGCAAGGCATTCCTGATCTGGAAACAGCAACAGAACTCAAGAGCAAGAAAGCAGCTCTACAGATGCCTGAAGGCAGAGGTCCAACAAAAAACTCGCGACCTAAAGAACAGATGGTGGGAGGAGAAAGCACAGGAAATCTAGCAGCTAGCCAACAACCACGATGTGTGTGGATTCTTTAGCGCATTCAAGACCACCTACGGCCCAAGCACCCAAGGTCTTACCCCACTGCGGGCCAAGAATGGAGAGGTACTCATCAAGGACAGGGAGGCAGTCAGTGCCTGCTGGAAGGAGCACTTCGAAGATCTCCTTAACCGAGACTCTGTCTTTGACGCGAGTGTCCTCAATTCCATCCCGCAGCATGCTACCCGCCACCATCTCAGCACAACCCCAGCCTGGCATGAGGTTGAAAGGGCCATCCGACAACTGAAGAACAACAAGGCCCCAGGAGCAGATGGAATCCCTGCCGAGGCATTAAAGCATGGCGGAGAAGCACTACTGGTGTGAATTCATGAACTCATTTCTCTTATCTGGAAGGAGGAGAGCATGCCAGGGGATCTCGGAGACACCGTAATTGTGACCATCTTCAAGAAAGGTGACAAGTCCGATTGCGGTAATTACAGAGGAGTCTCCCTGCTGTCTGCCACAGGGAAAGTCATCGCAAGAATCCTCCTCAATCGCCTTCTCCCAGTGGCTGAAGAGCTCCTCCCAGAGTCACAATGCAGATTCCGCCCACTAAGGGGCACAATGGACATGATCTTCACTGCGCGTCAATTACAAGAGAAATACAGGGAACAGCACCAACCACCATACATGGCTTTCTTTGACCTCACAAAGGCCTTCGACACTGTCAACCGTGAGGGATTATGGAGTGTGCTCCTCAAATTAGGCTGCCCTCAAAAGTTTGTCACCATCCTCCACCTGCTTCATGACGACATGCAAGCCGTGATCCTGACCAACGGTTCCACCACAGACCCAATTCACGTACCGACCAACGTCAAGCAAGGCTGTGTCATCGCACCAACGCTCTTCTCGATCTTCCTTGCTGCAATGCTCCATCTCACCCTCAGTAAGCTCCCCGCTGGAGTGGAGCTAATTTACAGAACAAACACGAAACTGTTCAACCTCCGTCACCTCCAGTCCAATCCAAGGTCGTCCCATCCTCTGTCGTTGAATTACAGTATGCAGACGACGCTTGCGTCTGCGCTCACTCGGAGGTTGAACTCCAAACCATCGTCAACACCTTCACCGAAGCGTACGAGAGCATGGGCCTTACACTAAACATTCGTAAGACAAAGGTCCTCTACCAACCTGCCCCCGCCACACAGTACTGCCCCCCGATTATCAAAATCCACGACAAGGCCTTGGACAACGTGGATCACTTTCCATACCTCGGGAGCCTACTGTCAACAAGGGCAGACGTCGATGACCAAGCCCAACATCGCCTTCAGTGTGCCAGTGCAGCCTTCGGCCGCCTGAGGAAGAGTGTGTTTGAAGACCAGGACCTCAAACCCGGCACTAAGCTCATGGTCTACAGAGCAGTAGTGATATCCGCCCTCCTGTAATGCCTCAGAGACATGGATCATGTACAGCAGGCACCTCAAAGCATTGGAGAGGTACCACCAACGCTGCCTCCGCAAGATCCTGCAAATCCATTGGCAGGATAGGCACACCAACGACAGTGTTCTCGCTCAGGCCAACATCTCCAGCATCGAAGCTTTGTCCACGCTTGATCAGCTCCGATGGACAGGTCACATCATCCGCATGCCCGATACGAGACTCCCAAAGCAAGCGCTCTACTTGGAGCGCTGACACGGCAAGAGAGCTCCAAGTGGGCAGAGGAAACGCTTCAAGGACACCCTCAAAGCCTCCTTGAAAAAGTGCAACATCCCCACCAACACCTGGGAATCCCTGGCCCAAGACTGCACAAAGTGGAGGAGAAGCATCCGGGAAGGCAGCAAACACCTCGAGTCTCTTTGCCGGGAGCAAGCGGAAGCCAAGCGCAAACAGCGCAAGGAGCGCACGTCAACCCAAGCACCCCACCCACCCGCCCCTTCAACCACCGTCTGCCCCACCTGTGACAGAGACTGTAGATCCCGCATTGGACTCATCAGTCACCTGAGAACTCATTTTTAATGTGGAAGCAAGTCATCCTCGGTCCCGAGGGACTGCCTAAGACGACGACTCCACGACGGAGATCAATTGACTCAGCAGAGTCCAGGGATCAAAAGTGAGATCTTCCTGGTCTATATTGCTCAGCTCCTCATTGCTGCAACCAGCTCAGCCATCGGAGGAGCTTCACCCACATTATTTACATAACTCAGAATCCTGCAATTCCTTGTTTGAAGTAGTATGGTGGCTTCCTTTGATTGCGCTCCCGTTTGTCATCATGACCAGGTGAAGCAACAACAGTTATTCTTACAAAACCTATCTTTCAGTGAGTTTCAAGCTTCAAAGGAAGGAGATGTGGATTTCATTCTGCTTTCGTACCACTGTGATCTACGAGAGACTTGAAAGAGAATTCGAGACAGATGCAAAAACAAGGTCAGCATGAGCTCGTCTGCCTCAAGCCAGCTTGCTTGAGACCCGACCGCAGTTGAAATACTCTCGATGCGCTCTGCCTCCGGGTGTAGTTCATGCTACTACGAATGTCTTTAAGAATGTAAAAGTTGGAGAAAAATGTTCACCAGTCAGGCTGCTGTTGATTTACACACAGAGTCGGCCAGCACTTGCATTTATATTTTTCAAATAAATGCTCAGCCAAGTGATTCCCCTGATGACTTGTGGATAAATATACCACATGATGTGATTTTTGGTCGTACAGACCAAAAGGATCCAGATTCAGTTCCTGATCTGCGCTCAGTTAGCTGATTTCAGCAGGGCCAGCGAGGGGGGGGGGGGGCACTATAATTGGTTTCAGTATCACAGGAACATTAGGAACAGAAGCCGGCCATTCAACTCCTCAGGCCTGCTCTGCCATCCAATTAGATTATGGCTGATCTGCACCTCAACTCCACTTACCCACACCCCTGCACACCGGAGGAGGAAAATAAAACAGCAATGGTTCCCGCTTCTATCTACTTGTTAGTAAAGGCATGTGTGTGGCCTGCTGGTAAAGACACAATCAGATTCTGCTCTCTTGTGCACTTGAATTGGAAGGTACTGACTAGTGGGTCCCACAAGGATCTGTGCTGGGGCCTCAGCTAGTCATTATATTTATTAATGACTTCGATAACACAATAGCAAGCCATATATCCAAGATTGCCGGTGACGCAAAGATTGGTGGTACAGTAAGTAGTGTAGACGGGAGCATAAAATTACAAGGAGGCATTGATAGATTAAGTGAGTGGGCAAAACTGTGGCAGATGGATTTCAATGCAGGTAAGTGTGAGATCATCCATTTTGGCCCAAAAAAGGATCGATCCGTATAATATTTAAATGGTGAAAAGCTAGGAACAGTGGAGGTCCAAAGAGATTTAGGGGTCCGTGTACACAGATCACTAAAATGTAGTAGTCAGGTACAAAAAGTAATCAAAAAGGCTAATGGAACGTTAACCTTTATAACAAGTGGGCTAAAATATAAAGGAGGAGGAGGTTTTGCTGCAGTTATACAAAGCCCTGGTAAGACCACATCTGGAGTACTGTGTACAGTTCTGGGAACCGCACCTTAGAAAGGATATATTGGCCTTGGAAGGAGGGCAGCGCAGATCCACCAGAATGTTACCAGGGCTCCAAGTGTTAACTTACGAGGAGAGATTACATAAACTAGGCTTGTGTACCCTGGAATATGGAAGGTTAAGGGGTGATTTGTTTGAAGGTTTTAGGATTTTGAAAGGAATTGATAGGATAGAGAGAAATGTTTCCCGCTGGTGGGGGAGTCTAGGAAAAAAGGACATAACCTTAAAATCAGAGCCAGGCCATTCAGGAGAGAAGTTAGGAAACACTTCTTCGCGCAAAGGGTGGAAGAAATGTGGAACTCAGTCCCACAAAAAGGAATAGATGCTAGCTCAATTAATCATTTTAAATCTGAGATCGCTAGATTTTTGCTGGACAAGGGTACAAAAGGATAACTCTGTTTCTCTCTCCACGGATGCTGCCTGGCCTGCTGAGTGTTTCCAGCATTTTCTGTTGTTATTTCAGATTTCCAGCATCCGCAGTATTTTGCTATTTTATTATTAAAGGATATAGCAGGTGGACGGAGCTAAGATACAGTTTAGCCATGATCTCACTGGATGGCGGAACAGGCCCATGGAGCTGAATGGTCGAGTCCTGTTCCTATGCTGTGATGCCTCTTACTGTCAAGTGGCCTACTGCTACTTGTGTAAATTCAGACGAGGAATGCCACCATGGACAAGGCACTGGAGGGCTTCTTGTGTCCATGAAATGTGCCTCAACATCAGTCACTCCTTTTAGAGGAAGTGGGGGGGGGGGGGGGGTGGGGGGAAGGTGCAGAAAACCAAAAAATTAATTTCATCTCATCTCATTTTCTTTCTGGTCATTATGTTATATGGCTTGTCACAGTGCATTCTGGATATTGTAGTTCTGCAGGAGAGGCCTGAAAATGGCAACCACCACAGTGCATCTCGCTTTTGCACACATGCAGAATTTGTCAAACAGGCGCTACAACTCCTCAACCCACCTGAAGGCGCAAAGCTCCGGGAACAGGGCAGAACTATGACACTCCAGATAGAGAGGCAGGCCTGTGCCTGGGGAACCTCTTTGAAGCATTTCCAACGTATAGTAGTTAATCTCATGGATGAATTTAGTGTCCCCTTTTTTCAGAATTTTGTAGTTTTTAATGTATTTATGATGATATTGTAGCGGTACCACCGAGTGTCCCTTACTTACCGTACATAATTCCCTTTAACGTAACGATGTAGCCGGTGCGGGGCTTTCCTCCTTTGGGAGTGCGGGCAAACGCGATGACGCGGGTTAACGCGTTGACGTCACATCGCACATCACGTGACCGTCCCAAGCGCGGGCAAACGTGATGACGCCATCACGCAAGTCACGTGACTACCCAAGCGCGGGAAGAACGCAATGACGTCATCACGCAATCCACGGGACTAGCTAGTCAGTCCTCGTGGCGTCTCCGTCTGGTGAAGACCTATTTTATGGCTCTCCTGTACCTAGTTCTGCAGCCTGTTAGAATTCCTCTGTTCCTGCATTAAAAACCTTTTTGATTGTTCTCCTGGAGTCGAACTCGATTATTAAGTAGGAATTCATCCAATACCTACATCGGTAAACCCGAATACCTACAATTGGTGACCCCGTCTCGGTGAATGTTTTTCACGGAAGAAGCGCACAGCCTGAACCCCGTCTCGGTGAACGTTTTCTCAGAAGAACGGCACGACGAACAACAACCGACGAACACCAATTCCTACAATTGGTGACCAATGACGTGAGGACGGGAGCTCATCAATACCTACATTGGTGACCCCGTTTTTCGTGAACGTTTTTCACAAAAGCAGCGCAGCCGGACCCCGATTTTTCGTGAACGTTTTTCACGAAAGAAGCACGCCTGGAAGCCAAAGCTGTTTCGCTCAGCTACCGCAACACTGGGAGCAACAACCGCCCTCGTGCTTTATCCTGGTAGAAGCCCCGTTCGCCCTGTGCAACATCGATACGGCGCAGACCACGTATCTGGATACGGTCTCCGTTTTCGACAGCTCTACCGACTTTCGGAGCGTCAGCCTCTTCAACAGCCCCACGGCAGAACAGCAAGTATAACACCCTCACAGCGCGGGTACAGCACGTTTACGGGCTCACAGGATCGGAGCACGCCCCGGCGGAGAGGCCACGAGGACTCAGTCCTCGCAAACCACCCCTCGCAACCCACGAGGACTCGCCCCACGCAATCCACGAGGATTCGCCCCTCGCAACCCACGAGGACTCACCCCTCACAACCCACGAGGACTCGCCCCTCGCAAACCACGAGGACCCATCCCCCGCCGATGCTGCACCAGCCCGTCAGCCTGCTGATCTGTCTTTTCTACCACACTTTTCGGCGCGACGGCGAAGCGTTGCCGCCCTCCCGGCAGTTTTTCCCCCTACCGAAATCAACAATAACTAGAAGCGTTGCCGCCCTCTCGGCAGTTTTTCCCCCTACCGAAATCAACAATAACTAGAAGCGTTGCCGCCCTCCCGGCAGTTTTTCCCCCTACCGCAATCAACAACAACTAGAAGCGTTGCCGCCCTCTCTACAGTTTTCCCCTCAACAAAAGCAAACATCTACTGACGCTGCGACCATCGAGGACGGGTCCAACGGGCATCCCGCGGCCGCGATCGGCCTCGCGAAAATTGCTGTCATCACCGATCACTGATCAACGCAGCAACGGTTCACTCTCTTCTGTGTTCCCATAGTAGCACTACGGCACGCACCGTTCCGTGCGTTCCCGACTGCCGGAGAGTTCGCTCGCCTGTCGGCGAGTTCACCGACCTGCCCAGACCCACGTTTTTTTCCTCCTGGATCACCCGTTCGGCGTTCCTGCAGATTTCGTCAGACTGGGGACCTTTTCCCAACCTGCCAGTCACTATGACGCGGCCAGCTGTTTCGCCCTGGCGCCCGCTTCGAACCACGGGCTACAGAGGTCACACGCTTCCATGGTCCTTCGCATGGCTGAATACGTTTTATTCGCCATGACGCCACGGTCCTTCGCAAGGCTGGATACATTTTATCCGCCACGACGCACGCAAGGATCCGCTCACGACCAGCACATATTTGGACCTCGCCCGCCAAGTCGAGACAGCACGACCGCCGAGACCACCGACCACCCATCGTCGTTACGCCAACTTAAGTACGACCGCCCGCCAGACCGTCAGCCACCCAGCATTCTCCGTCTCGAGACTACAGGAGTCGTTCAGACAGGCTCGTCAGACCACCTCACCGTTCGACGTCCGTTAAAGCGAATTCTGGGGGGGCGCATGTAGCGGTACCACCGAGTGTCCCTTACTTACCGTACATAATTCCCTTTAACGTAACGATGTAGCCGGTGCGGGGCTTTCCTCCTTTGGGAGTGCGGGCAAACGCGATGACGTCACGTCGCACATCACGTGACCGTCCCAAGTGCGGGCAAACGCGATGACGTCATCACGCAAGTCACGTGACTACCCAAGCGCGGGAAGAACGCGATGACGTCATCACGCAATCCACGGGACTAGCTAGTCAGTCCTCGTGGCATCTCCGTCTGGTGAAGACCTATTTTATGGCTCTCCTGTACCTAGCTCTGCAACCTGTTAGAATTCCTCTGTTCCTGCATTAAAAACCTTTTTGATTGTTCTCCTGGAGTCGAACTCGATTATTAAGTAGGAATTCATCCAATACCTACATCGGTAAACCCGAATACCTACAATATAAACATAATGGCCTAGAAATTCAGTATAGCCACTTTTGGGGCGGAAAAGTCGGGCGGCCGGTAAAGTTTGCGCCCGGCGCAAAGTCGAGGCCACTTCGCCGATATTCAGTAGCTTCGCCCTAAGAGTTTGCTCGAGCGCTAAAACTGGCATTACACAACTATCTTTAGGCGCAAAGCCGGCGGTGCTGAGCTAAACCGCCGAGGCCGGGCGCAGCGCAGGTGCGGTCATTTCTTGATTGACAGCAGACACCCTGGCGCCGGCCAGCTCTTAAAGGGGGAAGGGTCGAGTTCGTCTGCTGCCACGCCCTGGACACTGCAGCCCTCCAGCTAGGCCTAAACACTGCTGCTGAACAGAAATAGCGCCGGGAAAGATGCAGAAGGCCCGTGAACGAGCACAGCGCTTCACTGGCCATGATTTGAGGGTGCTGGTTAGGGCTTTGGAGAGGAGACGCAAACTCTTGTTCCCGGACAGTGGCAAGAAGCCTGCCACCAGCGTCTACAGGAAAGCCTGGAGGGAGGTCGCCCACAGGGTCACATCCAACAGCGAGGTCCCCAGGACTGGTGTCCAATGCTGGAAAAAGTTCAATGACCTCACAAGGATTGTCAGGGTGAGTCCCCTTTCCAGTGTCCTCCTCATCCTTGCATGTGCACCTCACATTATGGGCAAAGGGACCTAAAAGCCCTAATGGCCAGCCATCATCCAGCAGCTATGGGACTGGCATGAACATCAATTGCACATTCTGCACTTTACACACTGGCCAAGCTATTCGACCATGGGAGGCAGTGCACACAAGATCTGGGCACCACACTGTACTTAGAGGCCGTCCTTTCTCTTGCAGGCCAAGCTGGCACACAATCAGAAGAGCCGGACTGTGACCGGGGGAGGCGGTCCCCAGATCCAGCAGCTCAGTGACCTTGAAGAGCGCGTGGGTAGCCTCATGGGTGCCCGGGTGATTGGCTCCGTTGCATCTGGAGATGCCGACCCTGTTCTGGGCACCAATGGTAAGGACATCACCTTTTGGACCTCTCTCGTCCCACTTGCGCATCAGATCTACATCCTTTGCCACTGTCCGACCAATGCACTGAATGCCACCACTCATGCCTCCCTCGCTGACGCCCTCTCCTCACTCTAAAGCTACTCTTGTGCCTTCCTGCTTTCAGATGGTGAGGAGGAGGTCCCTGAAGCTGCCAGTGACAGCCCCTCGGAGGAGGAGGAGGAGGAAGAGGAAGAGCAAGGCGGCCCATCAGGGGAACCCTCAGCCGCGCCAGGGGATGCCAATGGAGGGGACACGTCTTCCCTGGAGAACAGCCAGGGGGAAGTGTCGCAGGGGAGTGTAGCTCCTGTGCCCAGTGGCGTGCAGCAACGCGGGAAGGGTCGGCCAGCTCGGCGGCCTTCTTCCCAGAGGAGGGAAGGGTCGCAGGGGAGTGTAGTTGCTGGGCCCAGTGGCATCCAGCAACGCGGGAAGGGTCGGCCAGCTCGGCGGCCTTCTCCCCAGAGGGAGAGTCCGGCCTCCAGTCCGGAGACGGTCCTCGCCAAGGAGGTGCGCCTCCTCGATCAAATGTCTGTGGACTCGGATCGCCGGCACACCGAGTTCATGGGGGTTGTGGCACGGTTGCCTGAGGCCATCGAGTCCCTGGCTCATAGTGTGGCCGATTTCGGCGCCTCACAGGCCAGGAGTTTCGAGCAATTCGAAGCAGCACAGGCCGCGAGTCGGGCCGAATTCGGGGCAGAACAGTCCGCGAGTCGGGCAGAATTCGGGGCAGAACAGTCCGCGAGTCAGGCAGAATTCGGGGCAGAACAGTCCGCGAGTCGGTCCGATTTCGGGGCAGAGCAGTCCGCGAGTCGCCAGGTGATCAGTGGTGCCATGCAGTCACTGGCTGGTCTGATGTGGGCACAGACCAGGGCAGTACGGGCACTCACTGCTGCCACACTTGCTGTGTCAGCCAGGCATCGCCAGGGCACCCGCCGCGCTGCAGCAGCACAGCGGTCTGTCCTTCAGCAGATTGGTGTACACAACAATTTTGATGAATTCAGTGAATTGGTGTTAAAGGATTCGTTTTTGGAAACTGTTCCAAATAATTTACAGGTGGGGTTGCTCAACCTTACACGGGATGGCTGAACAAGCCGAGCGTTACGGAGACCTACGAGGAAATGCTGATCCAAATGTGGAGGTGCGTTGCCAAGGATGTGGCACATTATTGTAAAACATGTCAAAATGGGAGATTGGGAAATTAAGTAACAGTACATTACCAACAATACCATTAAGAAAGAGCGGGCAGATACACAGCGGAATTAAATCTGAGAAACGCCATGTATCGACAATGATGGATTATGCATCGAAGTATCTAGATGTGGCAGCTCTCAGGCCACAGCCAATGCTGAGGAGCTTTCGCAAGTCAGGCTCCCAGAAAGAATTCTGCCAGATCACAGTGTGAATTTTATGTCCCAGTCAATCACACAACTATGTGAGTAGTGTCACTTCAAACAACTTTGCATCATTTTCAGATGAGTGAACTGTTGCGAAGGTTTAATGGGACCCAGAGCCAATGCTATGGATCTACACTCAGCAGAATTCACAATGATTTGGATCAAAAGTTGCCAAGAGGAGTTGCAAGAATCGTTAGAGTTCTTGATACTTAGCTGCTGATTTTCTCCTGTGGACATACTCCTTCCTCACAGCAACATGACTTAAATTTGGAGCTCAGTGGGGTGCAGGCTGGTGAATGTGACCCCAAAATCCTATCAATGTACTGCCCCAGCCACGGTACTGCCATACAGTGGCCTTGAATTCGCAGTCGGTATGATGGTGTACTCTCAGAATACGACGTCATACTGCCTTTGAAATTGACCGCAAGTTTGGGATTTCCGCATGCGCTAAATCCCGAACTTGCGATCTGTCAAGTTCCGACTCCGCATCGGCTTTGCTGCACATTTCACCTGCCCATTGAAACCAATGTGCTGGCGAAAAGGTGGGCCACCTACGGTGCATTAATAGTCCTGAAAATGTTTATGACTGGTGCAAACAGACGCAGGAGCCTATTGGACAGCGTGGGTGGTGGGGGGGGGGGATGAGAAAATTGTATCATTTTGAGCTAGGTTTATGCTACAGCCCATAAAATGCATCCTAATGTAGTTTTATGGTTTTAAAGACACCTTCAGTAAAAAGTATCTCAAGACTTTTCAGTGATTGATCGAATTCTATTAATGTTGAAATCTTGGTTTGTGTATTAAATACTATTGCAATGATTGTAATTTATTAATAAAAAAGCATTTTAAAAGCCAAAGCCAGACATCAAATTGTTTAATGTAGCAAAATGAATGCAAATCGAAGAAAGACGCTTCAGCAATCTCTTTGAAAGCGCCGTGGGAACAGTAAAAATAAAACCAGGCCAGCTGCTTAGATGGACTTTTTGCAAAGCTTAATGCTGTCTCGTCAGAGATTTCTATGTTTCCCAATTGCCTAAGAGTCAGGAAGTGAAAGGAGCTCTGCTCCACGTGATCCCCGGTTTGCACACGCACAACAGTGCGTCCCTGGGATCCGTGGGCCACTGCGCTGCGCAAAACTCCGCAGCGTCTGAAAGCAACTTCACGAAGGGGGGTTCGCACGAGGCAAGTGCGGATTTCGTTCAGCTGTCGGCGGCGTACACTGTAGCTACGTCACCGACCATAAATTCAGAGCCAGTAGGACAATGTACTGCTCCACCCATGGTACTGCCCATTGGAACTCCATACAGTATGTCAATGTACTGCCCCACCCATGGTACTGCCCATTGGAACTCCATACAGTATGACAATGTACTGCTCCACCCATGGTACTGACCATTGGAACTCCATACAGTATGACAATGTACTGCCCCATCCATGGTACTGCCCATTGGAACTCCATACAGTATGACAATGTACTGCTCCACCCATGGTACTGACCATTGGAACTCCATACAGTATGACAATGTACTGCTCCACCCATGGTACTGACCATTGGAACTCCATACAGTATGACAATGTACTGCTCCACCCATGGTACTGACCATTGGAACTCCATACAGTATGACAATGTACTGCTCCACCCATGGTACTGACCATTGGAACTCCATACAGTATGACAATGTACTGCCCCACCCATGGTACTGACCATTGGAACTCCATACAGTATGTCAATGTACTGCTCCACCCATGGTACTGCCCAATGGAACTCCATACAGTATGACAATGTACTGCTCCACCCATGGTACTGCCCATTGGAACTCCATACAGTATGTCAATGTACTGCCCCACCATGGTACTGACCATTGGAACTCCATACAGTATGACAATGTACTGCCCCACCATGGTACTGCCCAATGGAACTCCATACAGTATGACAATGTACTGCCCCACCATGGTACTGCCCATTGGAACTCCATACAGTCGGACAATGTACTGCCCCACCATGGTACTGACCATTGGAACTCCATACAGTATGACAATGTACTGCCCCACCATGGTACTGCCCATTGGAACTCCATACAGTATGTCAATGTACTGCTCCACCCATGGTACTGCCCATTGGAACTCCATACAGTATGTCAATGTACTGCTCCACCCATGGTACTGCCCAATGGAACTCCATACAGTATGACAATGTACTGCCCCACCCATGGTACTGCCCAATGGAACTCCATACAGTATGACAATGTACTGCTCCACCCATGGTACTGCCCATTGGAACTCCATACAGTATGACAATGTACTGCCCCACCCATGGTACTGACCATTGGAACTCCATACAGTATGACAATGTACTGCCCCACCATGGTACTGCCCATTGGAACTCCATACAGTATGACAATGTACTGCCCCACCCATGGTACTGACCATTGGAACTCCATACAGTATGACAATGTACTGCTCCACCCATGGTACTGCCCATTGGAACTCCATACAGTATGACAATGTACTGCCCCACCCATGGTACTGACCATTGGAACTCCATACAGTATGACAATGTACTGCTCCACCCATGGTACTGCCCATTGGAACTCCATACAGTATGACAATGTACTGCCCCACCCATGGTACTGACCATTGGAACTCCATACAGTATGACAATGTACTGCCCCACCATGGTACTGCCCATTGGAACTCCATACAGTATGACAATGTACTGCCCCACCCATGGTACTGCCCAATGGAACTCCATACAGTCGGACAATGTACTGCTCCACCCATGGTACTGACCATTGGAACTCCATACAGTATGACAATGTACTGCCCCACCCATGGTACTGCCCAATGGAACTCCATACAGTATGACAATGTACTGCTCCACCCATGGTACTGCCCATTGGAACTCCATACAGTATGTCAATGTACTGCCCCACCATGGTACTGACCATTGGAACTCCATACAGTATGACAATGTACTGCCCCACCATGGTACTGCCCAATGGAACTCCATACAGTATGACAATGTACTGCCCCACCATGGTACTGCCCATTGGAACTCCATACAGTCGGACAATGTACTGCCCCACCCATGGTACTGACCATTGGAACTCCATACAGTATGACAATGTACTGCCCCACCCATGGTACTGCCCAATGGAACTCCATACAGTATGACAATGTACTGCCCCACCCATGGTACTGACCAATGGAACTCCATACAGTATGACAATGTACTGCCCCACCCATGGTACTGACCAATGGAACTCCATACAGTATGACAATGTACTGCTCCACCCATGGTACTGACCATTGGAACTCCATACAGTATGTCAATGTACTGCCCCACCATGGTACTGACCATTGGAACTCCATACAGTATGACAATGTACTGCCCCACCCATGGTACTGACCAATGGAACTCCATACAGTATGACAATGTACTGCCCCACCCATGGCACTGACCATTGGAACTCCATACAGTATGACAATGTACTGCTCCACCCATGGCACTGACCATTGGAACTCCATACAGTATGACAATGTACTGCTCCACCCATGGCACTGACCATTGGAACTCCATACAGTATGACAATGTACTGCTCCACCCATGGTACTGCCCATTGGAACTCCATACAGTATGACAATGTACTGCCCCACCATGGTACTGACCATTGGAACTCCATACAGTATGACAATGTACTGCCCCACCCATGGTACTGACCAATGGAACTCCATACAGTATGACAATGTACTGCCCCACCATGGTACTGACCAATGGAACTCCATACAGTATGACAATGTACTGCCCCACCATGGTACTGCCCAATGGAACTCCACACAGTAGGACAATGTACTGCCCCACCCATGGTACTGACCAATGGAACTCCATACAGTATGACAATGTACTGCCCCACCATGGTACTGACCATTGGAACTCCACACAATATGACAATGTACTGCCCCACCCATGATACTGCCCATTGGAACTCCACACAGTATGTCAATGTACTGCCCCACCCATGGTACTGACCAATGGAACTCCATACAGTATGACAATGTACTGCCCCACCATGGTACTGCCCAATGGAACTCCACACAGTAGGACAATGTACTGCCCCACCATGGTACTGCCCATTGGAACTCTATACAGTATGACAATGTACTGCCCCACCATGGTACTGCCCACTGGAACTCCACACAGTAGGACAATGTACTGCCCCACCCATGGTACTGCCCATTGGAACTCCACACAGTAGGACAATGTACTGCCCCACCATGGTACTGCCCAATGGAACTCCACACAGTAGGACAATGTACTGCCCCACCATGGTACTGCCCACTGGAACTCCACACAGTAGGACAATGTACTGCCCCACCCATGGTACTGCCCATTGGAACTCCACACAGTATGACAATGTACTGCCCCACCCATGGTACTGCCCATTGGAACTCCACACAGTATGACAATGTACTGCCCCACCATGGTACTGCCCACTGGAACTCCACACAGTAGGACAATGTACTGCCAGCTCTCATTCACTATTAAATAGGTTTGTATTTTTCTCATACCTGGTCTGTGCATATCTCTTTGCTTCCTCTTCCCGCCGAGCAGTTACCTCAGCGTGAAGAGCCTCTTCTAGAAGTTTCTGCATGTCCTCCAGTTCATGAATCCGTTTTTTCTGACGGTCTGCCTCTGCCTCCTTCAATACCATCTCTGCTTGCATACTGGCTCGAGCCTGAAGAGAAAGCCTCGTTATCAAATGAAAATGCAAACTATGCCCATCAGTGACCTATAGCCTTAAGATTGGTTTGACCCGTCTATTTAAAGTACCTTGATCATTGGGATAGAGTGTTGGTCTTTCGTCTGAGACCTGTTCTGAAATCTTGCCCCTGACTGATGGGATGAAAATCTCCTCTATCTGCTGACTGTAATGGTCCTTTGGCTCAATCCAATTCCTAATGCACATCTGCCTAGCAGCACAAATCCATCGCTAATTGAGCACAATCTCATTCAGACAGACCACAGGGTGTTGATGCAGGAACTGGAAAAATATCACATGGGTACTTTTCTGAGATTGGGGCTGAGTAACATTATGGAGGGAATTTTATCTTGCACCAAACCGTGCTACACGTAACTATGGTGCGGACACTGGGTACATGAAAAAAGCTGCTGCATTCCCCGCAACTAAGACCGCTCATCCTGGTCAACACAAAATAAAAAATACTAACAATAAATACTTATCTGAATTAACACTAGTGTATCTCCAGCAATGATTTTTCCTCCTGCCCCTTGCTCTGGTTCCCTCCTTTTTCTTATTTACATGCTACCCCTTTTTGGCATAGGATCAATTTCCATATGTAAACTGTTGGCACCCAGCTCTGCTTCTCCACCACTTCTTTCAACTCCATGTCTATCGTTATTTTGCCAGACCGCTGTTCGAAATCAAGGCATGGATAAGCCAGAATTTGCGCCAAATGAACACAAAGACGACTAAATCCATTTTATCTGGCTCCCACCAAAAACTCGACATCTTTGCCAGCAACTCCCTCTGTTCCCACTGCTCGCTCCAGCTGAATCAGATGGTGTGTAATCCTGGTGTCCTATTTGACCCTAAGCCGATTACCAAATCTCATATCCTATCCAGGATCAGTCACTACCTCACTCCCACTAGCACCAAAAGCCTCATAACACACTTTGGTTACCTCTAGACTCAACTTCTCCCTGGTGTCCTGGTCCAAGCACCACTCTCCATGCAAATCGTCCACAACTCCTCTGCCCACATTCTGTCCCACACTAAATTGGGATCACCCATCACCATTGCTGACTTCCAATGGCTCCCTGCCCCCAGTACATTGAATGAAAAATTCCCATCCTTGTCTGCAAATCCCTCCATAGCCTCATCACACCCTACCTCTGCAACCTCCTTTAGCCATGGATCCTATCCCATGCCTTTCCTTCTGACTCTGGATTCCCGTACATCCCCTCCTCCCTCTGTTCCACCATTGACGGAAGAACCTTCAGCCATGTGAGCCCTTCCCTCTGGAACTCCCGAATTAAATCCCTCTGCCTCGCTACCTCTCCCCCTACCTTTAAAAGACTTCTGAAAACCTATCTATTTGATCATGCTGTCGATCACCTCTCCCAACTTTCTCACTACTGCCAGACAGCGGTTTTCTCCATATGGTGCATCTTGAGTCAATTTACAAAGTATTGGAAAGTATTTACAGCCCATTCAGCCCAACAGGTCCATGTCAGTGTTTATGCTCCACACAAGTCTCCCACCCCTCTTCATCCATCAATATCAACACATCCTTCTATTTCCTTCTCCCTCATGTGTTTACCTAACTTGCCCTCGAATGCATCTATGCTAGTCGCCTCAACGTCTCCCTGTGGTAGCGAGTTCCACATTCTAACCACTGTTTGGGTAAAGAAGTTTCTCCTGAATTCCCTTTTGGATTTATTCGTGGGTATCTTATATTTATGCCCCCTAGTTCTGGTCTCACCCACAAGTGAAAACATCTTCTCTACGTCTACCCTATCAAACTCTTTCATAATCTTGAAAAGCTCCATCTTCTCGTTTCTAGAGAAAAGAGCCCCAGCCTATTCAATCTTCCCTGATGGGTATAACCTCTCAGTTCTGGTATCATTCTAGTAAATCTTTTTTGCATCTTCTCCAGTGCCTCTATCTCCTTTTTATAATATGGAGACCAGAACTGTTCACAGTACTCCAATTTTCTACATTAAAGGCATTACAAACTATTGTTCTTAAAAATATTCATTATCTGAATTGAAACATAAGACTGATTAGAATGGAGGGAGGGTCAAAAAAACTTAGAAGATTCTAAGAACCCCCTCACCTCACATAAAAATGAGTGAAATTCCTAACTTTTCAAGAAAGTGAAAACAAAACTCCTAACACAAAGCAGAATAAAACAGGAACAATCCAAGAATGTAAATGTATGTCAGCAGAAAAAAAGCAGAACAAAAAATAGTTGACCATAGTGGTTATGTATAGTAGATGACTGACTGGGATCCACACTGCAAAATCAGGACTTGGAGCAGAGTAAAGGACTTCGTTATTAAGTTTTCTGCCCTTCCCCTCACATTCACTGAAGAACCTTCCATCAGCTATAGTTTCCTCAGTTACCAATTCATGAACCTCATCCCGTCTACAGGAAACTTTGTGCTATCCGGCACCGACGGGACCGAGCTGTTGCCGTCCCATCAAAACTGCCGGACAAACCAGCGCTAATGTTGAAACATATGGAGATTTTGAGCTCCGTGTCTGGCAACAAACCCTGTTGCTTAGCAACAGCTTCTAAACAGTCAGCCGTACCTTGCAAGCGTCTCTGTAGCTTAGCAACAGCTTCAGCGAGACCTTGCAGAGCCTGACTGGTGAAAAAAAAAGCAACGAAAAGAAAAAAAATCTAACGAAACGGCTCCTGATTTTTGCCGATGGCTCGAGCATTCCAGACAGTTAACCTCCAGATAAACCAAAGTTTCCTGTATTTGGCCTCTGACCTCTTCAGCTTGTCGAAGCTGTACTTCCAGTGCTCGCTGCATCTCCTCATGCTGCTGTTTCCTTCGCTGCTCCTCTTCCTTTAGAAGTGTTTCTGCCTGGCGCTGAGCCTGGAGTGAAGTGGGGGGGGGGAGGGGGAAGAGAAAAAAGCTAATATTTCAGGACATTAACTTCAATCATTTAAAGATGAAATATAGTAAACCTCATTAAAATGCATCTGAACAAATAATGATCTTGATCTTTTAGTACTTTCTATTTTCAACTCAAGCTTCTTAGCACATGGCACTAGTACTCGTAAAACAGCCCGGGGCCTACAAGTGCCCTGATCAGCGCATAGCCTTCAGGAGACCAGTAGTTCCATGTGTCAATAACCAAATCTGGCCATGAGAGGCAAGTGTCAGGCTGGGGAGGGGCGAGAAAAGGAGGAAAAAAAGTGTGTTCACACAAACACTGGCACATGAGAAATCGCTCTAGGGCCTTAAAGAGCAGTTCCAGTGCCTTTAGCCAATATAGAGGGGGCCAGATACGAGCCAAGACTTTAGATGCTTTGAGGAGAGACTATGTAGTTTAGGGATGTACACACTGGAGTTTAGAAGATTGAGAGGGGACCTCATAGAAGTGTATAAAATTCTGACAGGTCTAGACAGACTGGATGCAGAAGGAATGTTTCCCTTGGCGGGTGAGAACAGAACTAGAGGACATAATTTAAGGATAAGGGCTAAACCATTTAGGACAGAGATGAGGGGGAATTTCTTCACTCAGAGAGTGGTGAACCTGTGGAACTCATTGCCACAGAGGGCAGTGTACGCCAGCTCATTAAATATATTTAAGAGGGAATTAGATATATTTCTACGGGCAAAAGGGGTTAAGGGTTACGGAGAGAAGGCGGGGACGGGATACTGAATTAAAGGATCAGCCATGATCTCATCGAATGGCGGAGCAGGCACGAAGGGCCGAATGGCCTACTCCTGCTCCTATCTTCTATGTATCTATGTATCTATGTAAATGTATGTTACAGATGACTCTGAAATAGGGGCTTACTGTGATTATAGCCACTTGACGGAACAAACACAATGGGGTGAATGGCTTTTCTTATTCAACAGTTTCAAAATGTTGTTAACTGAAGATAGGATTAACCGCCACCCTATCCCCCCAACCCCACCCACCCAAGCAGATGATGTAGTCAGTAAAAGTTGGCTTTTCCCCCTCGTCAATTTTCTCTCCAACTCTCCTGAAGACATTTTTCTGGGTACAAATCTGCGAGTACCAGGTGCCTTCCAAGTATCTCACTCAAGTAGCTTCATTTGTGAGACTGACAGTGAGTGTTGGCAGACTATACATTCGTGGAAGCAACACAGCTGGACCTCCTCCCGAGTCCACGTGTGCACACTTCCAGCAGGAGTTGTTTGATGAGGGCCCTTAACTGATTTTCCTTCCTCAAATCCAGGAATCCAGTGGCCATTTGTCGCACTCGCACTGAGGTCCACTCATTCAGCACAGACTGGGCAACCAGACTGATCCCTTCCTGGTCTGTATGGCTCCACTACTCACTGGGTAAACTCACTGAGCCATTGGGAAGCTCTTAAAGAGAGACTTGAGCACCACAGAGTTGGTATTTATTCAGAAAGTCTAGAAAAAAAGACCAAATGTGGCACAGTTGAAAGGTCACAGCAACATTAATAGTTTAGTCTTGAGCGGAGTAATCATACTGTCACCACAAAGTCCACTGAGTCCAGCAAGTTGTTGTAATGTAGACTTCACTGCCCTTTTAAATGGCATTCTTCTTAATGAAGGTTTAAAAGGACATGCTACCACTATTTAGCTGTCCATCCACCTATCTATCGTATCTGTAATGGAGTCAGATAACAGCTAGCATGTCGCCCATATGGATGACCTTTATATAAGGTCTTTAGAAAATGTTATACTTCTGGCCATTTCAATTTCAGGAACGATTGAAATAAAACTAGAAATGTTGTCACCGATTCAGGTGCCATTACATTGTATTATAATCTTGTTGGCTTAACTAATAAAACAAACTGTAGCTGCGAGCTATTTCACATCACCAGCTTACCTACAAAGAATGATTAAATACATAAAAACACTGCTTACAAACAACCAACTGCTGGATGTAAAGTTCATTCTCTGAGCAAAAGTAAGTTACTGTATTATATCACTTTTTAACCAAACTTTTTAGCCTCCCACATCAGTCCATTTGTTTGCACGTCATCACAAAATGTGCCCATCCGTGATCCCAAAACAGAACAGGAATGCTGATAAACTGTCAATAGATTAACAGATATTAAAATAAATGCAAACAGGGACTAATGGCTCTTTTCTGTTTAGCGATAGCAATTAAAGTAACATTTTATCATTTTTGTTTTTGCTAATTTAAAGAGTGCCTCACTAGATGTACAGACACATCAAATATAATAAGCATTGTTAATGGTCCCTCACCAATACAGAAACCATTTAAGATCAATGCAGCATTGTTTGCATGGCTTCAACAGAGCGATTAGGAGGGTGAGTCAATAAACCTTGACCTTGGTAGCGAGGAGTTCCATCCAGTGAGGTCCCATTGCACTATCACATGTTTCCGACAGGATGTGACCACATTGAATTATTTATCTTTAGGGGTTTCACCCACATATTGATAAGGCATTGTAGCTGGAGTGTCAACCTTAGCCAGAAATCATACTTGCAAAGTAATTTTACCAGGCTCCTTCTTGCTCTTCATTACAAGATGCCACTCCCATTACCCTCTGCCGACCACTATTACCTCTTTAAGTAGTTCCAGTTCCTGCAGTTTTCTCTCCTTCTCCTCCTGGAGCTGTTTGAGTCTCTGAAGTTCTTCCTCCTTTGCTGCTTTCCGTTTCTCCCGAAGCTCTCGTTGATCATGTCTTTTCTGTTTTAAATCCTTGTGCAAAGATTTCTTCCCCTCTGCCTGTAACCGTATTGCTGTTTGAATGGCTGAAGGCAGAAACCAAAAGGAAATGAAACCATGTCCTTTTCCCCAATCTTTTTCCATTCCCTCCCCTATTGTCCCGGAGGTCCTATCTCATGTTGATATATGGTCACATGTCCACCAGTAGCCTTCCGTCACTGCACGTTCCTCATGGGCGAGACTAGACAATGATTGTGATGGTCTATTCAACTATTGATGGGCAGTAGGGAGAGGTGAAATTCAGAGCCAAGCCAAAGGCTGTCTTCACTTGATGTTCACACATGCCCACTTGCTAACAATCAATAGCAATGAAGAATGAGAATCTTGGCTAATTCTGACCTGCTCCCTGGCCTCGGGCACTGAGCACAATGCTTCCTTGGATATAAGCAATTGTTTAGGTAAGGTACTGAAAGGCTGCTCGCACCTTTGCAACCACACAACACTAGAATGAGTGTTCTGAGAGGGAGAGAGACGCTGTAAAAAATAATTATTCTCCAGAGCTGCAAATTTGAGTGCACATTTAGCATTCAGCTCCAAAAGGTAATCAGATAACACTTGATCTATTGGTCTACAGAGGGTTGCCAGTGTCCAAGTTCTGGCTTACCCACAGATAACTACTTTGTGCTATTAAACACACTGACAAAATTTGCTAAATACAATCTCTGCACTGTAAGGTGCACCCAGAGCACAGGCAACACATCTTAGTTTAACTGTTTTACCTGCTGTCCACTCCTGTCGCTGCTTTGTGTCCGATGCACTCATCTCATAAGTTCTTGATGGTGTCTTTACACAGAACATACATCTCTTCCCATCTCGGTCTGACAGAATCTAAAAGACAAATACAATATTAATAAAGATATATACTTGAATTACGAATCTGCAGTAGAATTTCCAGTGAGTTACGGACAAGAGTTTAATCGGCATATTTCACTAAACTTGTGACCCATGAAATGACGTAATCAGTTCGTTGGTGAACGAAGTCTACCTCTACACAGCAGTTCCTGTCCAGGGGGATGCAGCCTTTCTTTTCCTTCCGATCTTCACTCACAAAGTAGCAGAGGATACTTGGTTTGAGGGTGAACCAGCGCTCAGTCCAGTTGCGCCTCAACTGGCCTTTCTTCCACAGGTAGCCCTGGCACAACACAGGAAGATGAAAGCAAATCAGCAATAGTCCTTCAGACCTGACAATCGAGTTATTGAGGGTATAAATAAGATTACAGGCAAGGTAAATTAAATATACCAGCACACAGAAAACAAACGATAGATGCAAAGCTGTTCTGTTAGTAAATGCTCTTAATAATTGTGCATTCTGTTATTAAGAGCAGCAGGTAGGGAGCATCAACTGATTAATTATGACTATTGTAGCTTATAACTTCCATTAATAAACCCTGCTTTGGGTTCGTTTAATATGGTGATTAAATTATTTTCTAATTTGAAGCTAAGGCAGTGACAATTTCTATAAATATACAATCATCAAGTTTCCTTTGTTTCAATAGTATATGAAGCAAAAGGAGCCCACGTTTACCTGCTCTTGCATGAATAGCTTTCATTCAAATTTTACTCAGTATTTAAAAAAAAAAAATATTACAGCCTTATTGCAAGACGCTGCTCACAATGTAGAGGCATGTTCAATGGGAATGCAGATTGGAGAATTGGGTGCAGGGGTTAGCACTCCCGATTTTCCGACCACTGAATCAGAAAGTTAGGAGCACCACAAACAGCGATCTCCACACCTGATTCTCCAATCTGCCTGCTCTCATCAAATAAGATAACAGGCGAGAGTCTCAGAATCGATCAAAAATACCAGCCAGCATTAATGGTGAAGGGTTTGATATATTATAGTTGAATGAATTTGGACTTGCAACAAACCTATGTCTGCGCACCTATCTCTATGGGTATAGGTAGCAAGTTTACAATTCAGCACACTTCCTCCAAATGGCAACTTTACCCCATGCCCACTGCTGGGTACATTTCCAAGAGGGAATGCCCCCCTGAAAACATTAAAATTTTGCAGGTCTGTTACACTCCATAAACAGGTGCACATGAAGCATAATGGGCACAAAAAAAAATCGGTTCCATAATATCCCATTTATTCTTCTTCTCTTCTTAGGCAGTCCCTCGGAACCGAGGATGGCTTGCTTCCACATTAAAAATGAGTTCGCAGGTGACTGATGAGTCCAATGCGGGACCTACAGTCCCTGTTACAGGTGGGGCAGACGGTGGTTTAAGGGGTGGGTGGGTGGGGTGCTTGGGTTGACGTGCGCCCCTTCCGCTGTTTGCGCTTGGCTTCCACTTGCTCCCGGCGAAGAGACTCAAGGTGTTCAGCGCCTTCCCGGATACTTCTCCTCTACTTTGTGCGGTCTTGGGCCAGGGATTCCCAGGTGTCGGTGGGGATGTTGCACTTTTTCCAAGGAGGCTTTGAGGGTGTCCTTGAAGCGTTTCCTCTGCCCACTTGGGGCTCTCTTGCCGTGTCGGAGCTCCAAGTAGAGCGCTTGTTTTGGGAGTCTCGTATCGGGCATGCGGACGATGTGACCCGTCCATTGGAGCTGATAGAGCGTGGTCAAAGCTTTGATGCTGTGGATGTTGGCCTGAGCGAGAACACAGACGTTGGTGCGCCTATCCTGCTAATGGATTTCACAGAAATCACAGAAACCTCACAGTACAGATAGAGGCCATTTCGGCCCATCGAGCCTGCACCGACACATATCCCTCCCAATCCCCGTAACCCCTACACCAACACATATCCCACCCTATCCCCATGTATTTAATCCCCCTAACACTAAGGGTCAATTTTTATCATAGCCAATCAACCTAACCTGCACATCTTTGGATCTTGTGGAGGCAGCGTTGGTGGTACCTCTCCAGTGCACTGAGGTGCCTGCTGTATGTGGTCCATGTCTCTGAAGCATACAGGAGGGCGCGTATCACATCTATAACAGATGCTCTTCAGCATTTCTGAAATGTATCTACATCCTGGGCATCAATCAAGAATTGAGCTTTACACCAACGTGTCGTTATTATTGCTCGGAAATCATAAAGCAGATCTGATGAAGGCCTTTGGGAAACACTCCATTAATGTGTCAAACTTTTAGCTTGAGCAGGGAGGTGGAAAAAATATCTTAGCAGTAAAAGTGGATTTGAACCACAAAAAAATAATTTAAATTAAAAATGAATCAAAATATTTACTTTAAAATGCAACTTATGCACAACCGCGCAAAATAAATGAGCTAACACTAAGCAATCTGAATATATATTCGTTTATCAAAATATGTAACTGAATTTAGTATTGAATTTTCAAGAGTTTATAAACAACTGAGAACCCTGGGAAAAGAACGGATCCTACAGTAAAGTTCCTGACAGTTGTGTATTGTAAGGGTTTGAACCCTAGTGGATGGAGTTTAGGATAACAGTTTTTATATATAATTATGTATTTTCATTTACAAAACTGCAAAGGCTTGAACTAATTATCAGCTAGGGAACCAGGATAAAGTAACATTTTACCCACAGCCTGCTCAGCCCTTCACTCAATGGTATGAGCTACCTTGCACGCATAATATCAATAAAGGTATCTTTAACTAGAGTCGAGCAGGAATGTAAATCCATCTGCCTGTGTTTGTGACTCAGAGACAAAGGTGCGAAGAAGAGTTGTGAAATGAATCAAAAATTCCAGAGTGTTTACTTGAAAATACATGCCTGTTTAAGCACATCCTCAATAATTTCTTGATAGACCTCCTCCACTGCCATTGTGACCGTCTCGCTTTCAATTCCCCTGGTAAATCTCCCAGAATTCACCCACTCCAAAAACACCCAGACTGTGATTCCATTCTGCTGCAAGGGCTCCTGGGAGAAGAAATCATCCAGCTCCTCTGCACTCCACTCCACGTTCATTTCTGTGCAGATTTTCTTCAGCAGATACTCCACCTACAGTGACAACAACAAAGAATAATGCAATTCAGATATATAGCTCGCAAGCAAAACATTGCGTTTCAATCAGCCGTACATCCCCCTCCAAGTTACACACAATCCTGACTGGGAAGTATATCGCCGATCCTTCATCGTCGCTGGGTCAAAATCCTGGCACTCCCTCCCTAACAGCACTACAGGAGTACCTTCACCACACAGACTGCAGCGGTTCAAGGCGGCGGCTCACCACCACCTTCGCAAGGGCAGGTCAGGATGGGCAATAAACGTTGGCCTTGCCAGCGACGCCCACATTCCAGGATTGATTTTTTGAAAAACCATGACCGGAAGGATCTCAGCATTTTTAAATAAAGTTCCAGCGCTGGAAGAAAGAAAAAAATCACCAATTTCAGAATATAAAATTGAAGTTTTTCTTTGGAGCTCTGAATTATTCTGACCTTCAGAGCCCAGGACAATGGCCCAGAAATTCGGGTCGGGGGCTTCCCGCGGGTGTAAGCCCCCGACCTGCACTTACCTAGCGCGCCGGCCGTTGAGCTGTGGGCCCCGTGGAATTCCGATCCTGGGCCTGCTCTAATTGCTGGCGCGCAGTGCTTGCGTATCCCAGGGGCACAGTTAGTTCGATGCGTCCCCTGGGATCACGTGGGCCATGGAGAGCCAATGGTAGCAGGGAATGCTTCATTCATAAGTTTGACAGGAAGAGCTGTCAAACCTATAAATACTATAAGCCCCAAAACATCACTAAAACCTCAAATAAATTTTTTAAAAACATCAAATTTTAAAATAAACTATAAATTACATGAAATAACTATTTTAAACAATAATTAAAATTTTTGAAAAAATTAATTACATTTTCTAAAGGGGGTAAAAATAAACTTACCTTTCTTTAAAGTATTTAAAAATAATAAACCTATGGAAAAAATGTTTTAATATTAATTAATTCACCACTTACCTTGTTAAAAGCAGGCCTTGCGCCTGCTTTTTAAAAGTGTAACTGCTGGAGACTTACCCTCCCGGAGAAACCTGCAAAAAATACGTAAGTTCAATGCGCACGCGCTGCCTCTCCGGCGCACGCGTTCGACTTCTGAACCCCTTCTTTCAGGGGAACGGAAGTGCCGGTTTCCCGCGCATGCACAGTGCATGCACGAAACCGGCACTTTCGTTGGGCCTACGCGTGAGTACCCCATGCGTACTCACGCGTTGGGACCCGAATTTCTGGGCCAATGTGTTGAGCAATTCTAACCTACATGCACTTTTCGGAATCCTTTAAATTTACAGGATATCTACAAGTAGTGGGGTATCGATATAGTGGTTTGTGGTTACATATTAGTAACCTGCTTTGTGAATAATCCAAAAAATGGAGGCATTTCGATAAGAATAAGAAAGACAGACTTGCATTTATATAGCGCCTATCACGACCACCGGACGTCTCAAAGCGCTTTACAGCCAATGAAGTACTTTTGAAGTGTAGTCACTGTTGTAATGTGGGAAACGCGGCAACCAATTTGCGCACAGCAAGCTCCCACAAACAGCAATGTGATAATGACCAGATAATCTGTTTTTTTTATGTTGGTTGAGGGATAAATATTGGCCAGGACACCAGGAATAACTCCCCTGCACTTCTTCGAAATAGTGCCATGGGATCTTTTACGTCCACCTGAGAGAGCAGATGGGGCCTCGGTTTAACATCTCGTCTGAAAGACGGCACCTATGACAGTGCCGCACTCCCTCAACACTGCACTGGAGTGTCAGCCTAGATTTACGTGCTGAAGTCTCTGGAGTGGGACTTGAACCCACAACCTTCTGACTCAGAGGCGAGTGTGCTACCCACTGAGCCACAGCTGACACTAGAGTTAAAAATGAGCTAAAAATAATATTTGTACATTGGGAGAGTAGCAAGTTTAGTCTTAAAGTTACGTTTTGAACCACAGGACAGTAAATTATCACTCTCCGCTTACTACATAGACTTACATAGAATTTAGAGCACAGAAACAGGCTACTGGGAACTGGTCTGTGCCGGTGTTTATGCTCCACATGAACCTCCTCCCAATCCTACTTCATCTAACCCTATCTGCATATCCTTCTAATTAACCAATGCTTCTTACAGCTGGACTGACTAAAACATTTTTAAATTAAGAAGCTGGGGTCAAGGACCAAGGCTCATATTACAGGACACCGCCAAATTTGAGAAGAGTAGGAGAGATGGAATTAATCAAATTATAGCAATTAGGTGACACCAAGTGTGGATTTATCTGTAAAATCTTCCAATTTTGGCGAGGGACCATGAGCCCTTCTCTCTGCAGGTGCTGACTGACCCTGCTGAGTTTTCAGTATTTTCTGTTTTTATTAGAGACATGCAAATTGATTACTCAATATTTGGGCAATGTTTCAACAAGTCTTCTCTCTGAAAGGTACTACCGCCCTGAAAATATTTACTATTGGATTGAACAAGATCCTGGGAGAGATTATGCTGGCTCTGTGCAACCTACAATGGCAATTCATATGCAGGAAATTGGTGCATTTTCTCCCACCAAATAATTAAACCACAGACTGGGCATTAGTTAGATTTCCAAAGATGGTGGGGATATAGTAGTCTTCATACACACGGCTGTCTCTAGTGATGCACATGAACCAATAGGGATTGTACTCACTTAATAGTCACATAATGGGCTGGACTTTTGCGACCCGTACGAGGTGTGTACGCACTCGTAGGGGCTGCGGAAGTGCCGGTTTCAGCGCTGAAAACCGGCACTTGCGATCTGTCAAGAATTCTCTTGACAGATCATCCGGCTGCCCGAGAGAAGTGCCTCAGCGGGTGGAGAGTTGCGCTTTTTGCACAACTTCCGCCCGCTGAAAGCCTGTCAAATTCTTACGCCTGGGAAAAGCAGGTGTAAGGCCTGCTTCTACCAGCTTAAGGGGGAGAAATTCGGTTGTTAGCGCCACCAATTAACACCTAAAGAGGCCGAGAAGTGGGGCGCTAGCCAATTTCCGGGCGGGCGCAAGGCACCTAGCCCCATATTGAGCATGCATTTAGCGCCGGTGCTAAATCTTAGCGCCCGCTCATGGGCGCAGGCTGATTATGACGTCATTTGAGTGTGCAACGCCTTTTGGGCGCCCCGGACCGGAAATTCAGTGGCGCCCCCCTCCGTAGCGCCTGGCGCTAATAGTGACAGCTTACCTGGGCCTTACCAAGTCTCTCTCGGGCTGGAGGAGCGTTATTTAAAGGGGACTGGTGTGGTTTAAAAGCGGCAGCCATTTTTGGATCACAACTTCCTCGAGAGCTACAAAGAGTTGCTGAGCTGCACACAGAGCCATTTGACCACTGAGCCAGAGCAGGCAGACGATCTTCAGCCTTCTGACCATCACCTTGCTGTTGGTGAGCCTTGACAACAGGGAACCTTCCTGTGGGCACTTATTATAGGGGCTGCATTGGAGGGGAACGTCCTGCTGCTGAATCTTCTGGAAAGGGCATTGAGACGCTGGGAGAGGGGGGCGGGCATGGCCAGATGGAGGAGGGCCAACAGACGTCGCCACAGCAGACCTTACGCTGGCAGGGTTTTCCGACAGCAGTTTTCCTACATGAACATGCCGGAGGAGCGGTGTGTCAGAAGGCTGCGATTTAGAAAGGAGGTGGTGACTGTGCTGTGCCAGCTGCTTCAGCCAGATCTGCAGCCTCAGATAAGGTGCAGGACATCTCTGTCGGTGGCTGAGAAGATGCCTGCTAACCTGAACTTCTACGCGAGCGGCTCTTCTCAGGCTGCGCGTCAGAGGCTGATCAGAAGTAGCTTCTAGGCCCCTCTCACGGAATGCTTGCTACCATTCCAAGAACAGGAATGGAACCGGTCTGATACCCCCAAGCCTGTGAAGGGCAAGATGCATGTAAATAGAAGGCATGGCTGTAATGAAATCTGTTTGTCTTGCCCGTATCCGTTTTGCACTCATGTATATTACCCTCCCCCACACGGTGTATAGTTTCACTTCCTCTTTCCTGACTAACCTGGAAGGTTCCAGGTCTTGGCTCTTGGCTCCGCCCCTGACTTCTCTTACTTAAAGATCTCAGGATCTGTATGACTCATTCCTGTGAGCCAGTCGGTGTGTTGAGACGTTAGCTCTGATCTTAGTGATTAAAAGCCAACTTGTTAAAGTCTATAACTTCTAGTTTTGTGGTTATTGAAGGCACATCAATTTTAATCACTAAAGAATACTAGGATGGACCGACTCCTAAAACCAGAGCGTCTGGACTTGGATCCACATTCTGCTGAAGCATCAAATCAATTTGGACACTGGCTCAAATGCTTCGAACTCTTCGCGAGGGCCTCATCCGCTAGCGAGGTAGATAAACTGAGTCTACTGACTACTCGCGTTAGTCATCGGATTTATTCGTTCATCCGGGACGCCACCTCTTACACGGAGGCCATCACTATCCTGGAGGCCCAATACCAGAGGCCAGTAAACGAAGTGTACGCCAGACATCTGCTGGCTACACGCAGGCAGCGACCTGAGGAATCAATGGACGATTTCTTACAAGGCCTAAAGGACTTGGTCCGGGACTGTAACTGCAAGGCTGTGACGGCCAACGTGTACTCTGACAAATTGGTCCGCGATTCCTTCATCTCGGGCCTCAAATCGAATTATATCCGGCAGAGACTGCTGGAAAAGGAGGTCCTGGACTTAAAAAAGGCAGTGGCCACTGCGCGATCGCTGGACGTGGCCCAGAAAAACTCTGACTCTTATTCTTCCGGCCATGCGGCCCTCACCGCCTCGCGCGCGCCGAGCGGGCCGCCATCTTGGAATCAGCCATCTTCCCCATCCAGGTCTCAGACCAGCTCTACACCGCCGGAGTCCCCACACAGAAGTTCACCCAGGAGTCCTACTACAGCGGCAATGTCTCGAGGCCCGAAATGCTACTTCTGCGGCCAGGCCAAGCACCCCAGACAACGATGTCCAGCGAAGGACGCTACATGCTTCAAATGTAAGAAAAAGGGGCATTTTAGCAAAGTCTGCAGGGGGAATCCGATTTCCAACTCCGTCACCGCCTCGTGCGTGCCGCCATCTTGGGATCCGCCATCTTTTCCCGACTCAACGGCCGCCCAGGGCCCAACAGTGGCTTCGATCACGGTGGATCAATCCAGGCCACACCCGTTGACAAAATCCATGATGGACATACAGGTAAACGGGAATTTAATGAAATGTTTAATTGACTGTGGGAGTACCGAGAGTTTTATCCACCCTAGCCTGGTACGGCGGCACTCATTAACGGTAACCCCTACACGGAGCAGAATTGCTATGGCTGCTAAGCCCCACACTTCGGACATTTTGGGCTACTGTGTGGTAACGCTGACTGTAAAAGGCACGGACTACAAGGATTTTAAACTCCTCGTGATGCCAGAACTCTGTGTTAATGTAATCTTGGGCCTGGACTTCCAGTGCCACCACGAAAGTGTCACGCTAGCATATGGCGGGTCCCAGCCGCCACTCACAGTCTGTGGCCTATCAACCGTAAAAATCAGCCTGCCCTCTTTATTCGCTAATCTCGCTCCGAACTGTAGGCCCATAGCGACCAAAAGTAGACGGTACAGTCTGGAAGACAGACACTTTATCAAGGCGGAAGTGGACAGACTCCTGCGGGAAGGCATTATTGAATGCAGTACCAGTCCGTGGCGTGCCCAAGTAGTCATAGTTAAAAATAGCGAAAAGAAACAGATGGTAATTGACTACAGCCAGACTGTTAATATTTATACCCAGCTGGACGCCTACCCTTTACCCCGCATATCAGAAATGGTCAACCAGATTGCGCAATACCGAGTCTTCTCGACTATCGACCTCAAATCCGCGTATCACCAGCTCCCCATTAGAACGGAGGACCGCCCATACACCGCCTTTGAGGCGAACGGACGCCTCCACCATTTTCTCAGAGTGCCCTTCGGGGTAACAAATGGTGTCTCGATCTTCCAACGTGAGATGGACCACATGGTTGACGAGAATAAACTACAAGCTACCTACCCCTATCTGGACAATGTCACTATCTGCGGGCACAACCAGCAAGACCACGATCTAAATCTTGCGAGATTTTTAAAAACTGCCCTAAAGCTGAATCTAACCTACAACGAAGACAAATGTGTCTTCAACACAACCCGTCTCTGTATCCTCGGCTGTGTGGTGGAAGATGGGGTAATTGGACCGGACCCTGACCGATTACGCCCCCTAAAAGGAACTGCCCCTGCCACACAATCCCAAAGCTTTAAAAAGGTGCCTGGGATTTTTTTCGTATTATGCCCAATGGGTGCCCAATTACTCTGATAAGGCCCGACCCCTCATTAAATCGACGTCCTTCCCACTATCAGCTGAAGCTCGGGAGGTTTTCACCAGTATCAAACAGGACATTGAAAGGGCTGCACTGTGTGCAGTGGATGAAAGCATTCCCTTTCAAGTCGAAAGCGATGCGTCAGACTTTGCCTTAGCTGCGACCCTCAATCAGGCTGGGAGACCTGTGGCCTTCTTCTCCCGAACCCTTCAGGGACCTGAAATCAGGCACTCTTCTGTCGAGAAGGGGGCACAGGCTATAGTGGAGGCAGTGCGGCACTGGAGACACTACCTAGTCGGCAAACGTTTCACCCTGCTCACCGACCAGCGGTCGGTGGCTTTCATGTTTAATAACAAACAAAGGGGGAAAATCAAGAATGACAAAATACTCAGGTGGAGGATCAAACTATCCACGTTCGACTATGATATTATGTACAGGCCGGGAGCCCTTAATGAACCCCCAGGCGCCCTATCGCGGGGAATGTGTGCCAGCATTCATACGGACAAATTACAGGGTCTCCACAACGACCTCTGTCACCCAGGGGTCACCCGACTATACCATTTTATAAAGTCCCGCAATCTGCCCCACTCCGTCGAGGAGGTCAGGGCAATGACCAGAGCCTGCCGCATCTGTGCGGAATGCAAGCCTCGTTTCTACAGGCCTGACCGTGCACACCTTATCAAAGCCACACGGCCACTCGAGCGCCTAAGTCTGGACTTCAAGGGACCCCTTCCCTCTGCCGACCGTAACGTATACTTCCTCAATATCATCGATGAATATTCCCGCTTCCCCTTCGCCATTCCCTGCCCAGACATGACCAGTGCCACGGTCATCAAGTGTCTCGGTAATCTATTCTGCATGTTTGGCATGCCGAAGTACATACACAGCGATAGGGGGACGTCATTTATGAGTGACGAACTGCGCCAGTTCTTGCTCTCAAAGGGGATAGCCACTAGCAGAACCACTAGCTACAACCCCCGGGGTAATGGGCAAGTGGAAAGGGAGAATGCTACTGTTTGGAAGGCTGTCACGTTAGCCTTAAAGTCAAAAGGCCTTCCGACCTCCCGCTGGCAGGAAGTCCTCCCAGACGTGCTCCACTCCATAAGGTCTCTGTTATGTACAGCCACTAACGCTACCCCTCACGAAAAGATGTTCGTTTTCCCCCGGAAATCCACCTCGGGCATATCTCTACCCGCGTGGCTGACGTCTCCGGGGACAGTACTATTGCGGAAGCACGTGAGAGGCCATAAAACGGACCCCCTTGTGGAAAAGGTACAGCTCCTCCATGCAAACCCTCAGTACGCCTATATCGAATACTCTGACGGGCAAGAGGACACTGTTTCCATAAAAGACCTCGCTCCCTCGGGGAGCGGAGAGAACGATGAGAGACTACCCGAGGAAGACCTACACCAAAGAGAGACAGGACGCCCAGAGGTATCAATACCCAACTTTAACCTGGAGGACACTGCAGATAACCTGGAAGACACTGCGGAGGCCCGGACAGCGGAGGAACCAGAATCCACTCCCCTAGAGGCACCCCAACCGGCTTTGCGCCGATCACTGAGAACTGCAAAACCTCCTGACAGACTCACTTATACCAACTTTTAAGAAACATCACCCCGATGGACTAAATCTAAAGAAGGGGTGAATGTAATGAAATCTGTTTGCCTTGCCCGTATCCGTTTTGCACTCATGTATATTACCCTCCCCCACACGGTGTATAGTTTCACTTCCTCTTTCCTGACTAACCTGGAAGGTTCCGGGTCTTGGCTCTTGGCTCCGCCCCTGACTTCTCTTACTTAAAGATCTCAGGATCTGTATGACTCATTCCTGTGAGCCAGTCGGTGTGTTGAGATGTTAGCTCTGATCGTGGTGATTAAAAGCCAACTTGTTAAAGTCTATGGCCTAGAAATTCAGTTTGGGGCGGCCAGCTCGCTCGCCCCCAGAAAGTACCGCTGCGCACGGAGCCACTTGCGCCCGCCGGAAATTCAGTTTCAGCGCCCCAACTCGAAGGCGGCCGCTATTCAAAGGTTTCGGCGCCCCCGCTTGGGGCGCTGAAACTGAATATCGGCGCGCTAGGTGCCGCAGCGCCACCCGCTGCGGAGCGGCAGGCTGCGGTACTGCAGGCCTTCCTCCCTCTCTTAAGGGGGAGGTGCCTGCAACAGCGAGATCGCCGCTCGCTAGTGCCGGCAAATGAGCCCGGCACCACGGAGAAGTGCCGGGCTCCCGGAAAACAGCCGGCAATGCCGCGGGCGGGGGGGGTGGTGGAGGAGGCCGGGGAAGGAGTTGCGGGCAGGCAGCCGCTGAAAAAGCGGCCGACCGCACCTCCGCCTTAACTCGCCCCAATAACGCTACAGGACGGCCCCGTTTTCTGATCGCTGTTTGCGGCCACTGCGGAAGAGGCGGCCGCAACTAAATATGGCGGTCGGGGCGGTAGCGGGGCACTGCGCACACCGATGACATCATCGGTGGCGGCGCAGCGCTACTGGCTAACGCTGCCATTACCGCAGCACTGAATATCGGCGAAAGCTCAGCAAGTGGCGCAAAAGCCCCCTTTGGGCGAAAACTGGGCACAAAGCCTACTGAATTTCTAGCCCTATAACTTCTAGTTTTGTGGTTATTGAAGGCACATCCATGGCCATTGTAAATGAAGAAAGTGTTTCATTACACAAAATGTGGTTCCTTCAAACATGAGAAAACTACGGCAACAGAAAGCAAAACTAATACACTGACACATAACTGCCTCTCACACCCAGGAGACTGTCCAAAACATAAATCACATTCCGACCATCTTCCTTGGCCTTGATTCCACTGCGCCAACCAAAGCATCCAATGCCCCATCGGTGAGGCATTCCGCCCTCTGCCTCACCCTTTCCATGTCTTGCTAGGCTGGTGCGCCACAGGTAGGCTCCCACCGCTTTGAAGGCCTACAAGGCAGTGAGTGTGTCTGGTGATGCCAATGGACCTGCCCCTTTAAGAGCTGGCCGGCGCCAGTGTGTCTCAGGGAAAGTGATTATTGACAGCACCCTCGCTGCGCCCCGCCGCGGCGAAATTGGGTTGCGCCGCCGGGTTAGCGCCTTAAGAGTAGCATGCAGCGCCTGATTTAGCGCCGCAATCACCTTTAGGGGCGCTGCAACCCAATATCGCGCTAGGTGGTGCTAAATTGCGCCTGGCGCTAAACTTTGCGCATTGCCAGGACTAGCGCCCCAAACGTGGCTATACTGAATTTCTAGGCCTAAGAGTTTTAACAAACAGAAAAATAAAATTTGATAACTCATTTATAAATTAAAAATACTCTTCAAAAATGTAAGTTTATTTTTAGCCCCGTAAAAACATTTAATATTTTTTTCAAACAATTTAATTTTTGTTTAAAATATTTAATTAAATGGCATTTTAATTAATGTTAAATATGTAACTTTTTAAAAAATGTATTCAATGCGCTGATGTATTTTTTTTTTTTTAGGTGATCCCCATTCATATTTTTGACAGTTCCGTACCTACAGAACTGTCAAAAGGTTGAATGGGGATTCCCTACTTCCATTGGTTGGGCCGGCCCACGTGATCCCAGGAGTGTCTGTGAACCGCTTGTGCCCCTGGGATACGTGGGGCTCTGCCCGCGCAGACCCGGAGCACAAGCTGCCATTCTTCCCGGGCCACCCGGTAAATTCGTAAACATTTTGCAGGTCGGAAGCCATGGGAAGCCTCCGATTGCAAATGTTGGCCCATTATAATTCTTCTTCTTAGGCACTCCCTCGGAACCAAGGATGACTTGCTTCCACATTAAAAATGAGCTCGCATGTGACTGATGAGTCCAATGCGGGACCTACAGTCTCTGTCACAGGTGGGGCAGACAGTGGTTGAAGGGGCAGGTGGGTGGGGTGCTTGGGTTGCGTACGCTCCTTGCGCTGCCTGCGCTTGGCTTCCGGTGAAGAGACTCGAGGTGTTCGGCGCCTTC
This sequence comes from Somniosus microcephalus, assembly GCF_052327205.1. NCBI lineage: Eukaryota > Metazoa > Chordata > Chondrichthyes > Squaliformes > Somniosidae > Somniosus > Somniosus microcephalus. The sequence continues at coordinate 55,327,761 of NC_141004.1, forward strand.
CCGGATGCTTCTCCTCCACTTTGTGCGGTCTTGGGCCAGGGATTCCCAGGTGTCGGTGGGGATGTTACACTTTTTCAAAGAGGCTTTGAGGGTGTCCTTGAAGCGTTTCCTCTGGCCACCTGGGGCTCTCTTGCCGTGTCGGAGCTCCGAGTAGAGCGCTTGTTTTGGGAGTCTCGTATCGTGCATGCGGACAATGTGACCCGTCCATCGGAGCTGATTGAGCGTGGTCAAAGCTTCGATGCTGGGGATGTTGGCCTGAGCAAGAACACTGACGTTGGTGCGCCTATCCTGCCAATGGATTTGCAGGATCTTGCGAAGGCAGCGTTGGTGGTACCTCTCCAGTGCTTTGAGGTGCCTGCTGTACATGGTCCATGTCTCTGAGGCATACAGCAGGGCAAGTATCACTGCTGCCCTGTAGACCATGAGCTTAGTGCCAGGTTTGAGGTCCTGGTCTTCAAATACTCTCTTTCTCAGGCGACCGAAGGCTGCACTGGCACACTGAAGGCGGTGTTGGACTTCGTCATCGACGTCTGCCCTTGTTGACAGTAGGCTCCCGAGGTATGGAAAGTGGTCCACGTTGTCCAAGGCCTTGTCGTAGATTTTGATAATCGGGGGGCAGCACCGTGTGGCGGGGGCAGGTTGGTAGAGGACCTTTGTCTTACGGATGTTTAGTGTAAGGCCTGTGCTCTCGTATGCTTCGGTGAAGGTGTTTACGATGGTTTGGAGTTCGACCTCCGAGTGAGCGCAGACGCAAGCATCGTCTGCATACTATAATTCGACGACAGAGGATGGGACGACCTTGGATCTGGACTGGAGGCAACGGAAGTTGAACAGTTTCCCGTTTGTTCTGTAGATTAGCTCCACTCCAGTGGGGAGCTTACTGAGGGTGAGATGGAGCATTGCAGCAAGGAAGATCGAGAAGAGCGTTGGTGCAATGACACAGCCTTGCTTGATCCCGGTTCGTACGTGAATTGGGTCTGTGGTGGAGCCGTTGGTCAGGATCACGGCTTGCATGTTGTCGTGAAGCAGGCGGAGGATAGTGACAAACTTTTGAGGGCATCCGAATTTGAGGAGGACACTCCATAATCCCTCACGGTTGACAGTGTCGAAGGCCTTTGTGAGATCAAAGAAGGCCATGTACAGTGGTTGGTGCTGTTCCCTGCATTTCTCTTGTAATTGACGTGTGGTGAAGATCATGTCCATTGTGCCCCTTAGTGGGCGGAATCCGCATTGCGACTCTGGGAGGAGCTCTTTGGCCACTGGGAGAAGGCGATTGAGGAGGATTCTTGCGATGACTTTCCCTGTGGCAGATAGCAGGGAAACGCCTCTGTAATTACCGCAATCGGACTTGTCACCTTTCTTGAAGATGGTCACAATTACGGCGTCTCTGAGATCCCCTGGCATGCTCTCCTCCTTCCAGGTAAGAGAAATGAGTTCACGAATTCGCGCCAGTAGTGCTTCTCCACCATGCTTTAGTGCCTCGGCGGGGATTCCATCTGCTCCTGAGGCCTTCTTGTTCTTCAGTTGTCGGATGGCCTTTTCAACCTCATGCCGGGCTGGGGTTGTGCTGAGATGGTGGCGGGTAGCATGCTGTGGGATGGAGTTGAGGACACTCGTGTCGAAGACATTATAATTATAGCAATTTTAGCTACATTTCCTGGAGTCACATGATTCTTTCAAAAGCTCCTGCTCAGCAGTATTATTTGATATCTGACCACAAAGGTGCTGTTGGAGTATCATGAGCCTGTTTAATACCACAGTACCTATGAAAAACCCACTAAATGAAGGTCAGTGTGATTTATAACGATGTAAATACAATAACAAGGGCAGTTGTTAAGCGTACTTTCCAACTACTGAAATAAGAGGGAGCGGTCTTAATCCCTCTGGGAGTGTCTTAACTGTACAACCTAAAGGAGGTATGCAAAATATTTCCTGTGTCTCACATAATCTTGCAATACAATGAGGGGGCTGTAACTGGAACTGGACGGATGGTGTGAGCCTTGGAAATGGAGCATCAGGAATTTCAGCATCCTGACATCGAACAGGGACACAGGGAACCAACCGATAGAAAAATCACTTCAGCAGAATGCAATTATTTACTAAGACAGACAAACTTTCCTTCTTGGTGGGGTGTTATACTCTGTACGAAAATATTCCTACTAAAGTTCAATGAATGGGGTTGATAACACGGCCCCCCCAAGCAGCATCAGCGCTGTTCGGGCACCGCGCGACTGTGCAGGAATGAGCTGACCTCGCCCAGTAATGCCGGACCATTTCAATACTTTTCTGGCAGCCCAGGCACGCCGTTCATGACATGCCGGGAGTGCCGCGAGCAGAACTTCGAGCAGCAGGGGCCCGTGAAGGGTTGCTGGCTTCCCACCGAGTGCCAGAGCACTGGGCAGAGTTGGCACCATGACTGGGATGTTGGGGGCGGGGGTGGGTACCAGGCAGGACGGATACGGGTTTTTTTTTTAATTGCCGCATCATTTCCTTCAGCGCCTGTTCTAAAAGTGCACTGAGAGACTGGATCACTGTTCAGGTGTGCCTGTTGCATAATAGGGTGGCGCCCAACCCGCTAATTTTACTATCTTTCAGGAGCCTAATGAGACTTGCGCACAGTGCCATTCACGCTGGCTGCCCACATTAGGATGTGCTGGTTGCCATGGGCAACGTTGCAGGCCTCAGGCCTCTGCACCCGATTTTCCAGGGAATGGGCACCTGACAAACATCAGTACTGGCCCCATAGTGTATAACATACACCTGCAGTCTATAATGGTATATTCAGTTTATAATATACATATTATCTTCAGTTAATTGGAATGAACACATGACAATCATACAAACGTGGGGACAATGTTCAAATCACTTGTATGAAAGATAAATAATTTCACATTTTTTCATTTAGTTTGAATACTCCGTATATTTTTATGGTTTACAAACATGAGCAATGACTGAAGCAAATATGAGAAACAAAGGTGAGGAGCAAGACAATCACGTGCTGGTCTGGCACACCTACACTTCATAATTAAAATACCTGTTACACCACAGTTAAATCAAATATTTTGTGTCTATTATAATACATTACCAGCACATTACTTTCCTTGCCAGAAATTAATACTGTAATTGAAATCAGAATAAATAGCTCCCCTGGTGGGTCAGTTGGTAAGTGCAGTCTCTCGTGCAGGACTGAGTCGTGCAGGACCCAGATCTGATCCCTGAAGCTGTGCTGAGTGAGCTGATTTCACTCGGGGTTGTGGTAAAGGTGCTGCAAGTGCCCTTAGCATTCTTGGGCTTAGAAGGAAAAAATTAGCCAGGATTTCAGCTTATGATTTCCAGTAAATCCTCTTGGAAAGTGTGCCTGCGTGGGTTATTGGGTAAGATGTTCGAGCAAGACACCAAAGTGCAGCCAGTGTTCGGGGAAGTTCAACGTAACTGAGCACTTTCAGCAAATGAGGGGAGAAAATTGGAGGGCAGGAGGGTGAAGAAACCCAAGTCTAAAAATTTTCTACAGGATATAATGAGCACGTCGAAGTACAAATTTCCATCTATAGTATCATTCCACCAGGTACCAGCACAGATGCTTTGTGAACTATTTTCAATAAAGTTGCCTCCACTTCACTGTTCTTAAAAATAAACAGCTTAATCCTCCCCAATCTTTAAGTTCAACAGAAATTTGGTCCTAAGCACAGAGTCCATTACATCAACAAAAATATGTATAGTTTTATAATGAATAACGAAATGTATTACGCATTGCTACCTATTGGAATATGTGCTTTGAAGAGGAGAACACAAGAAGCAATTTGAATTTCTTCCTTTACCCCTTTTTAAAAAAAAACACTCCAAAGCAGTGTGACTTTCTGAAGCATCAGTCAAAATGATGACAGTTTAAAATGGCTGCCTATAACGCAGCGAGTGGAACTCGCTGCCGACGGGGGGGGGGGGGTGGAAGCGGAGACGATCAATGATTTCCAAAAGGAAATTGGATAGGCCCTTGAGGAAAATAAACCTGCAGGGCTACGGGGATAGAGCGGGGGAATGGGACTGACTGAATTGCTCTACAGTGAGCCAGCACGGACTCGATGGGTCGAATGGCCTCCTTCTGAGCCGTAACAACTCCGTGACTCTAACTTCAAATGTTAAAACTTCAATTCAATGCGCACTGTATGTGCATGTACTGACAGCGCTGTAATGACAGCTAGATTAAAGTTTTTAAGTACTGCTCAGCAGCAAAGGAAGTGCCTCAAACACGACAGGAAGTGTGGTTTCAGAGTAACTGCCCCAACCCCATACATCAGCTGGTTACAACTGCACTAGTTTCCACACATACCTGTTTTAAAAATTGCATCGCTGGTTCAAAACCAAAGCAGAGGGTTACAGTGGGACTTGGCACCTCCGCAACAGTCTTGTGCCCAAGTCACAATTAAACGGTGAAGCTGTTTAAACAGAAATTTATTTTCTCAACTTTCAAAATTACCTTTGATTTCAAAGTGAGTTTTAAAAATGCGTATAAATGTCTTGATCTGGATATTCCATCGGGCAATAATTCTGTTCTCCAAAACATTAAATACACAGTATTTAAAAACAGATTACCAATTATTCAGTATAAGCAACACTATAGTATATTTTTGACTCAATGGTTATAGGAACAAGACAGGGGGGGATAAAGAACATCCACTTGGGTTTGAACTAAATGATAGCTCCGCCCAGAAGCTCACCCTAATTGGGTTGAACAACCTCTTTCCTTCCTGTCGTACACTGTTAACTTTACCTCCATGGCACTGTTGGCAAAAACAATGTGTTGTTGAGACATACAGACTGAGGGCTGATTTTCTGAGTCCATACTGCAGGCTGCAAGTCACACCCACGATCTACCGATAAGCTCAGCCGGCGGGTGGGGCTCCCCAGCGAACTCGGAAAATGACCCCCTTTGGTCTCTGCCCTTGGGCTATGAGGGAACAGAGGTAACCAGCCAGGACTCCACCCACCCCCCCCCCCCCCCCCCCGGCCCCAAACACCCCGACTGCTCTCCAGTGACCAGTGCTGGTAAATGTACGCATGTCTGCTGTCGGGTGAAGGGAGGATCAGGCTGGGCTGTGACACCACTTCACACCGCCACCTACAAAACCAATGGCCTACCACCACTCAATGTCTAGGTTCACACATTCAGAACGGTGACTTGGGTGAGGCAATAGACGGCACCTGGCTCCTGTGTGATAGCGTATCCCAGCACAGCTCAGCACTGTCAGGAGAGGAGGTGGTGAGGGGGGGAGGTAGAAACACGTTTAACTTGGTAGCTCTCAAGTTCCTCTGTTTTTGTCATCAGAAACCATGCAGAAAGGCATGAGTATTATTTTTTCAAGCAGTACAGGAAACCACAAGTATGTACAAACTGAGAATTTTACGAGGAGGAAAAGAGTCAAAAACCAAATTGTTTTCCAGAATTATTTTAATAAGATGCCAAAAAATTTTTTTTATTTTTTTTATTTTTTTATAAAAGGATAAAACTGATGCACCTACGTATTCAGTATTTCAGTGTGTAAATTAAATTTAAATGTTATCTATTCTGCCACTGAAGAATGGGCATTCTAAGCAAAGCATGCTCAGCTTTTATTTGGCAACAGTGCGTTAAGGAACATGACACCTCTGCACTGGGACCAGGAGACGCACCTTTTACAGAGTTAGGCTAGAATATAAACAGTTGCGAACACACAGTCCCAATCATAGGTTATTACTCTGCTCAGTAATCCACAATATACATTTGTTTCTGCGCTTTACACAGAGACAACTTGTCGCCCGTTTCAATATTAACTGAAAACTGTGTCCCAGAAGGTGCAGATTATTATTCCGGCTCTGTCAACAGATGTTGAATGTGGGGCAATTTCTGTGACGTAATGTACTTCTACCACTTGCCTGTGAATGTGGCCGGGCAAGTGGTAGAAGTGTTAGTAGGTGAGCACTTTGGTGACAGTGACCATAATTCGGTGAGATTTAAGGTGGTCATGGAAAAGGACAGAGATGGACCTGAAATAAAGGTTCTAAATTGGGGGAAGGCCAATTTTAATATGATAAGGCAGGATCTGGCCAAAGTGGACTGGGATCAGCTACTTGTAGGAAAATCCACATCGGAGCAATGGGAGTCTTTCAGAAAGGAAACTGAGAGAGTACAATGGCAACATGTTCCCGTAAGGGTCAAGGGTGGGACCAACAAGCCCAGAGAACCTTGGCTGTCAAGGGATATACGAGAATGGATTAGGAAAAAAAGGGGGGCTTTTGGCAGATACAAAGGACTAAAGTCAAAGGAAGCCCTAGAGGAGTATAAAAAGTGCAGGGGGATACTTAAAAAAGAAATTAGGAGAGCGAGGAGGGGCCATGAAATAACACTGGCGAGCAAAATAAAGGAAAATCCTAAGGTGTTTTATAAGTATATATTAAGGGCAAGAGGATAACTAGGGAAAGAGTAGGGCCCATTAGGGACAATCTGTGTGTGGAGCCAGAAGATGTAGGTGAGGTTTTAAATGAATTTTTTGCATCTGTGTTCACTATGGAGAAGGACGATGTAGACATAGAAATCGGGCAGGGGGACTGTGATATACTTGAACATATTAGCATTGAGAGGGAGGAGGTACTAGCGGTTTTAGCAGGCTTAAAAGTGGATAAATCCCCAGGCCCGGATGAGATGTATCCCAGGCTGCTGTGTGAGGCAAAGGAGGAGATTGCAGGGGCTCCGACACAAATTTTCAGAACCTCTCTGGCCACAGGGGATGTGCCAGAGGACTGGAGAACAGCTAACGTAGTACCATTATTCAAGAAGGGTAGTAGGGATAAACCAGGGAATTACAGGCCAGTGAGCCTAACATCAGTGGTAGGGAAATTATTGGAAAAAATTCTGAGGGACAGAATTAGTCTGCACTTGGAGAGGCAAGGATTAATCAGGGATAGTCAGCATGGCTTTGTCAAGGGAAGATCACGTCTGACCAATCTGATTGAATTTTTCGAGGGGGTGACTAGGTGTGTGGATGAGGGTAGTGCAGTGGATGTGGTATACATGGATTTCAGTAAGGCTTTCGATAAAGTCCCGCATAGGAGACTGGTCAAGAAGGTAAGAGGCCATGGGATCCAGGGTGCCTTGGCACATTGGATCCAAAACTGGCTTAGTGGCAGAAGGTGATGGTCGAAGGTTGTTTTTGTGACTGGAAGCCTGTGTCCAGTGGGGTACCGCAGGGATCGGTGCTGGGTCCCTTGCTGTTTGTGGTCTACATTAATGATTTGGATGTGAATGTAAAAGGTATGATCAGTAAGTTCGCAGATGACACAAAAATTGGTGGGGTGGTAAATACCGAGGAGGGTAGCCTCAGTCTGCAGGACGATATAGATGGGTTGGTCAGATGGGCGGAACAATGGCAAATGGAATTTAACCCTGAAAAGTGTGAGGTGATGCATTTTGGAGGGGCTAACAAGGCAAGGGAATACACAATGAATGGTAAGACCCTAGGAAATGGCCTCTATCTGCACTGTGGGGTTTCTGTGATTCTGTGAAAGACAGAGGATCAGAGGGACCTTGGTGTGCATGCACATAGATCCCTGAAGGCAGCAGAACAGGTGGATAAGGTGGTTAAAAAGGCATATGGGATACTTGCCTTCATTAGCCGAGGCATAGAATATAAGAGCAGGGAGGTTATGATGGAGCTGTACAAAATGCTGGTTAGGCCGCAGCTGGAATACTGTGTGCAGTTCTGGTCGCCACACTATAGGAAGGATGTGATTGCTTTGGAGAGGGTGCAGAGGAGATTCACCAGGATGTTACCTGGGCTGGAGCGCTTCAGCTATGAAGAAAGACTGGACAGACTGGGGTTGTTTTCCTTGGAGCAGAGAAGGCCGAGGGGGGACCTGATTGAGGTGTACAAAATTATGAGGGGCATAGATAGGGTAGATAGAAAGGAACTTTTTCCCTTAGTAGAGGGGTCAATAACAAGGGGGCATAGATTCAAGCTAAGGGGCAGGAGGTTTAGAGGGGATTTGAGGAAGAACTTTTTCACCCAGAGGGTGGTTGGAATCTGGAACTCACTGCCTGAAAGGGTGGTAGAGGCAGGAACCCTCACAACATTCAAGAAGCATTTGGATGAGCACTTGAAATGCCATAGCATACAAGGCTACGGACCAAATGCTGGAAAATGGGATTAGATTAGACAGGGCTTGATGGCCGGCGCGGACGCGATGGGCCAAAGGGCCTCTTTCTGTGCTGTATAACTCTATATGACTCTGTGACTATGACACCATCATCAGATTGCTCACCCACACAGTCACCTCAACTTGAATCATATCAGCCATTTAATTAAATGGACATCAAAGATTAAGTACTGCCTCACACACATATATATAATGTGCAAAATAGTAATGTCACGACCCAAGTCTCTGTTTCTGGTTTTGGCCTTTGAGTGTGCAAGATCAACTTCAGGCTGGGCTCAAATCTCTAATTCATCTCTGAACACCCAGTAATGCGTATATAATTTTAATGCTATTTCAGACCTTTGCTCTTCTCTGCCATCTACAAGGGCACTGTGCTTTAGGATTCTTCACAGCTGGAGTCAATTCTGCTCCAACATGATGCTCGACAGGGCATAAATGTTTGTGTGTCAATTTGGCTTATTTATCATGCAACAAGTTCCTTTATGTCTGGCTGAGAACCATATATATTCTCCCAATAGACAGTGCCAATTGTATTAAGATTGCTGATGATGGTTTGGGGTGGGGGTGGGGGGGGGAGAAACAGTGGTGAGGTTGAGAAAAGAACTTAAGCCCAGTTCTTAGTGACCCAAGCTAGTGGCTATAAACTGTTTAAAGTGCTACCTTAGTAAAAGTGCAGTAAATTTTTTTCCAAGAATGTAACACTGTGAAATGTGGAAGTTGGGGTTTTCCCCAGAGGTGGGTCAGCAGCTGGTTTCGTAGAGCAAAAGCATTAGAAAGAGTTGGGCGAGGGCAGGGCCAGTGACGGGGGGATAAGGGTTTGGGAAGACTTGAGCACTTGCGATGGGCGGGGTGTGTGAAGGGAGAGATTTGGAGGTGAAACTAAATGAAAGCTGTATTTCCCTCATCCCTAGTAGTTTTACAAGAGTACATGCTGTGATCATAATATAATTACCATCTGTACGTTGGCAATTACAGTATAGTTACACAATGCACTTGGAATAAAAAGTTGCTGAACTCGAGGGTCATAAGGAAGTCATTTTGGGAATTCCACTCCCACACCGCCAGAGCTGCGTTCCTGGCCATTGTGGGGACCAGGTTCAAGTTATTTCAGCACACAGCATACTTTTACTACGAAAGCACAGTATGAACACAAATAACTTAAAGCCAAGTTCCCTGTTGCTTTTTTACATTTACTTGACGCCGGGTTTGAAAAGAAATGGGCAGGTGGGCAGACAGCCGGCAGTAGGGTTGCCTACTCTGATTTGCCGTATTCCTGGAGGTTTGCTCATGTGACATTTGATCACATTCGATCACGTGACACAGCTCATGTGATGCTTAATCATGAGATTTGATCACGTGACATTTGTCCACTAAATGTTGCATTTACCTGAGTTGCGTGTCTTAGATCACCAAGCCCCGAATAAAGTATTTGACTTTGTTTTATAGTGAGATGAATAGCATAATTTATAAATCAAGAAAGAACACAAAAGAACAGAAAGATTTAAGGATAAGTAATGTTTAAATAAAAACTTGTGATGTTTCTACAGTATCATAGAAACATAGAAGATAGGAGCAGGAGTAGGCCATTCGGCCCTTCGAGCCTGCTCCGCCATTCAACGAGATCATGGCTGATCATCCAAACCCTAGCACCCGGTCCCTACACTGACAGCCATCCCACCCAAGCCCTATCCCCGTAACCCCGTAACCCCACGTATTTAATCCCCCCTAACACTAAGGGCCAATTTTTATCATGGCCAATCAACCTAACCCGCACATCTTTGGACTGTGGGAGGAAACCGGAGCACCCGGAGGAAACCCACGCAAACACGGGGAGAATGTGCAAACTCCACACAGACAGCAATGAGAAACAGCAAGTAATTATCACTGATTCAACAAAAAAATCATCGATACAAGTAACTTCCAACTAAAGTTTTGTACAATTTTATGACTTTTTATAATATACCGCAAGTTATAAAATTAATCAATAAAACCAAACCAAATTCAATTCACTGACTCCCACACATCACCACTGAAGCCCAGCTTTGTGGAGGTGAGGCTCAATCCTCAGAGAGAAGCACCAAAGCTGCCCGACTCCCGGAACAAAACACTTTATACAACAGCGCACAGCACAGGCCGACCTGAACTAGCCCTCGCACCAGTTTGTGTTTCTATCTCTCTTCCCCCCATTTTTTGCTTCTCTCTCTCTCTCCAGTTTTTTGCTTCTCTCTCCAGTTTGTGTTTTTCTCTCCCTCCCCCAGTTTGTGTTGCTTTCTCTTTCTCCCTCCCTAGTTGTGTTTTCCTTTCTCTCCCTCCCCCAGTTTGTGTTGCTCTCCCCAGTTTTTTTCTCTCTCTCCGGTTTGTGTTTCTCGGTTTGTGTTTCTCTCTCTCCCTCCGCCAGTTTGTGTTGCTCTCTCTCTCCCCCCCTAGTTTGTGTTTCTCTCTCTCTCTCCCTCCCTAGTTTGTGTTTGTGTTTCTCTCTCTCTCTCCCTCCCCCAGTTGCGCTCTCAGGGCTCGCGGAGTTTCCAGGCGACTTTCGTTGGCCACAACACTGCCACCCTCATAACCAGCAATGATGTGGTGAGTTCCGAATTGCGGTCTGACCAGCAGGACCCAGACAACAGGGTTTGGTTGCAAGCCACGACAGCCAGAGTGCTGCGCATGTACAAACCGTGCATACAAGGACTGTATCTCCCGAGTCACCAGCAGGAGTGCTCAGGAGACCAATCGCCCATTTTGGTAGACACCCGCCCAAAGCGGGAGGGTTGGGAACCCTAATCAGCAGCAGTAATAAATGGGGAGGGTGAAGGGCCACCTAGTGCCTACATGTGAGAATCAGTTGGGCGGCAGCAGGGAAAGGTCACCTCTGGGATCAGGGCAGTGGGAGGGCAGCGAGGGAGACCATCAGGCAATAGGTCCAATTTGCAGAGGTTTCAGGCATGTCGATTGTTGGAAAATAGCACGCCTGTCGTGGGAACTCAAATCAGAGGTGAGTTTAAGCTTTACAGGTACGCTTGACAAAAATAGCATGATGGAAACTGCTTAATGGAAGTGTTACAGGAACACATATATAAGTTCTGAGATGTGCCCATCAAAGTTCAGGTATCACAATGCCACATGCGTAAATTTCTCTATCACAGTTAAAAAAAAGGTATTAAAAAGAGAGAAAAAAGTCATTTCCGATTTACAGAGGAAAGTCCTTCAGAAAATACCTTCTAATTAACTTCAGGAGTAATGCTTAAAATAAGTATAAAGTAGAGAAAGTAAGTCTGATCTCTAATCGACCTGAGAATCTGGCTAAGAACCTTCTAACACACCCAGTAATTACACTTGTGTCTTAAAAGGACGCACTAAGTTACATATGGTTGCATGTTGCTACCAGAACAATACACTGCGTGACATGGCACAACGCTTCTGTTGTGTAGCAGAGTATCCTCTGACCTGATGGGAGGAGCACCACGGGAGATCTGTCAGTAATATCAATATATTGGAAGAAAAGATGCGTGGGTGACTCGGTAATGAGGTAGGAGTATATGTTCCTCGAGTTGGAACAGGAGCGAGCAGCAGTGCAGCATCCTTTGCAGAGGTTAATTAGTCTCGGCTGTACCAGAGTTTGCAAAGACTTGTGAAGGAAAAGCACTTCATTAAGAGCAGGTCCTGGACAAGATGCTGACGTAGGAGATCTGCCCTAGTACCATGGTACTCCAAACAAGACAAATCTGCAATGGGAACATGTATAGGCGGCAAGGAGTAAGGCAAACTCAGTTTAAAAAAAAGTCTCTCTAGTTTCAGTGAGGAAAACCTAATTAACAACAGCAACCTGCACTTATATCCCACCTTTAATATAGAAAAACATCCCAGCGTGCTTTACAGAGGCACAACCAGACAAAAATGGACTCTGAGCCAAAGAAGGAGATATTAGAAGGGGTGACTAAAAGCTTTTCAAAGAGGTGGATTTTAAGGAGGGTCTTAAAGAAGGCCAAGGAGGTGGAGAGGGGGCAGGGTTTAGGAAGGGAAGTGCAGAGCGTGAGGCCTGGGTGGCTGAAGACACGTCCTCCGTTGGTGGGTCAAAGGGAGGGAGGAATACACAAATGCTGGTGCCAAGGATCTCTTGCACGCTGGGCAATCATTTCTCTCTGAAGCCCTTCAGTCCATTTAGTTACGAGGAAAGCCTCGAGCTCGGCGTCCACATCAACAGTCGGAGATAATGGCAACTTTATTTACTTTAAAACAGATGGTATTCTTCACGAGCGTTATAAAATCAAACTATATTGGGGTTTTTTATTGCATAAAAATTCATTCTGAATTCAGTTTTGTTACGGCACTACTCAATAAAAAAAGATCTATTTTGGGTGGGGAAGAGAATGACATTGCAGCCTTGTTTAACTTGTCCTATAGATGTTATATGCCCTAAGTTTTCAGATGCAGAACACATGCAACTTTTGTTTGCTTACAAGAGAGCCTGCTTCCAATAAGTTCGATAGTCTTGTATACCCTTACTGTGTCAGCAGAGAATCAGCCATCTAATTTACTTGGTGGAAAGGTCCTCAGCATTGTAATCAATATCCATTGCACCTGCTCATATTCAAACTCATCCTTTTCCAGTACCACAAAACTACAGACAGTGGTTACTAATGCCACAACTCGTCAACAAGCTCTTTTCCATCACATATTCCAATACATACAGAAAAGAGGAAGAAATGTAGAGATAATGGCCCCAATTTTGCTTTGAGAATAATGGTGAGGTTAACAGTGCTCACCGTTATTATACAGTAAATCGGACAGCAACCTCCGGCGCTTGGACATGCGCAGTTAAACACGGAAGTCTAGAAGTTGCTGTCTGATTTGCCCTGCTCCTCCACAGGCTGTGCTACGCCGGCACCTCGCCAATAGACTTGCAAATTAAAATAAATGTATGGGCGTGAAGTTGCTGTAATTATCCACTAGTTACCCACTAAAGACGCCAGAAAAAGTATGGGCTGGTGCGCTCAGGTGTAAGTGAAATTTTTAACGGCGTGATCAGTCATAATTACTGCCGAACAACCTCTCTGCCCCAGAAAATTTAATTTTAGAAGTGTGGAGTCTCATTCCATCAGAATTTAATTAGTGTTGGAGTTAAAAAAAAATATTTTTTCTGTCTGTCTCTTTTCTCTCTCTCTGTTAATCCCATCTTTCTTTCACAATCTTTATTTTGCTTTCTGTACATCATTTAAATCTAATTTATATTTCCTGATTTATACTTCCTGGTTTGGACTCTGCGCGACTCAGTGAGGATACTTCAATCTGATTGGTTGAAGAGCCTCACTGTTGCTTGACCTGTTCACAGATTCCCTGCAGAGGGCGACACGGATTAGAGCAAGTCTCTGCTCAAAAGCCCGCAAAAACTCTGGGCAGCTGTCAGCATTGTGACCGACGAGCGCTGTTCCTTCACCGCTGACCGCAAAATCCAGGCCAATGACAGTGATTTACAGCAGAATATAGCTGGAAAGGAGGAGGCATAAAGAAAATTGGAAATAACTATCATAATTTGATTACACTTCGTAATTTCATAGCTTCTTTAAAACAGGGTTAGTTCTCACTACCCTTAACACTAGGCAATGAAGTTTAAAATGGCTGCTTTACCTAGAAATTACTTAGAGGTTAATTAATGTGCTGTATTATATTTTTGTTTGCTTGTTCCAGTTAATGCAAAGTCCAAGACATGTACAAACATGCCCACAATAAGGCGAGCCAAGAGTCCTGCTCCCAGGCCATTCTACAATTGGCCATTAAGAGGTACATGAACATAATTCAAAAGTGATTACTCCTCCAATTCCCCCACCCCCCCCCACCCCCCGGGATAACTCTGGGCATCTCCATGGCAAGCTGTAATGTGCAGTGGTAGCACACGGGCTAATAACAGTTTTCCCACAATCTGAACTCCTAATGTCAGCGTGCCACCACATGAAAATATGAACAACATCCAGAGAGAGAGAGAGAGAGAGAGAGAGAGAGCACGCGATATGAAGAGAGTGTGATAGATACAGACAGAGAGAGTGTTGAAAGAAAGACTTGTGTTTATATAGAGCCTTACAACCAAGAAGTTCTTTTGAAGTGTAGTCACAGTTACAATACAGGATGCCAGGAAGTATTCCATCATGTTGTAATGTGAGAAAAGCGGCAGACAATGTGTGCACAGCAAGTTTCCATAAACAGCAATAAGGTAAATGACCAGTTTTAGGTGTTGATTGAGGGATAAATATTGGCCAGGACACCGAAAGAACTCCCTTGCTCTTCTTCAAACAGTAGTGTGGGATCTTTTACATTCACCCGAGAGACCAGATGGGGCCTCGGTTTAACGTCTCATCTGAAAGACGGCACCTCCGACGCTCCATCACTCCCTCAGAACTGCAGTGAAGGGCAAGTCTAGATTTTGTGCTCAAGTCTCTGGAATTGAACCCATGACCTTCTGACTTAGAGACGAGAGTGTTACCACTGAGCCTGGATGCTTTGAATATCTCCCTAATGATGGTGGCTTATAGCTATAGGGGTGCATTTATTGGCACTGGCGTCAATCATGAATGATATACACTGGTGCCCACAAGAGTTAGGAATATTTCACGTGTGACCTCACCTCTATTATATAATATACTAGCTGGGGGGAGCCCGGCTTTGCCAGGGCTGTTTTGGGCCGGGCGGTTTAAATCGAGTGCCAGGCTTTGGACCCTGTCTGTGTCCCTCTGTGAATCTGCTGCCGGGCAACATTTTAAATCGAGTCCCAGGCTTTTGGGCCCTGTCTCTGTCCCTTTGTGAATCTGCTGCCGGGCAACATTTCTACCTTTTAATACCTTGAAAGATGAAAGTGAAAGTACTTATAAAACGTTTTTGGTAAATCTTATGTTATTTTTAAAAGAGATACTAACTTTTTCAAAGCTGGATGATCAAAGTAGTTTGAGCTGGAAGCTGAAGCAATGGCAGTGAAACAATGGCTGCCAGATCCCCGAGATGAAAACGATTAGTCCCGCCCACACACACACACCGATTGGCCAACCATCAGGGGACCGTACTGTAGGATTGGTCAATCGTGACGGCACAGGATTGGTTGAACCTTGACGTCAGTCAATCAATGCTAGCAGATAATGAGTTTAATTTTGAAGATTTTTTGCATAAGGCGCGAACAATTTTCGTCCGACCGAAAAGTAAATATGCTTACCAGCGTCCCGGAAGCATAAGCTTTCTTCGGAGGTAACGCGCCGTATAACTTTCGAGCGCATAGCCGGACAGACGCACACCCGAGGACAGACAGAAGGACAGACAGACAGATTCCTTTATAAATATAGATTACTATATATTTGTGGAGCTGATTAAACAATCATGAACATAAGAGTGTATACAGCAATGAAGTGCTTGTTTTGACACAGGGCAAAGCAGAGTAATAAACAGTACGTGGAGTGATTTTAGGTAGCTGGTTATTGTTGTAAAATTCATCACATAAGCCTGGAAATAATGTAATAAAAAGAACATGTTATAGGAACTAGAGATTTGTGTACAAACACATGTTGTGAATTATTAATATTCAAAAATTTTGAGCATATCAGAGTTTACAACACTTGCCAGTGCTCTCATTGTTTCAGCAGTGAATATAACATAAGAATTTGTAGGAACGGAAAAAGCTCTTTCAAAGAGCTGGCACAGGCACAGTGGGCCGAATGGCCTCTTTCTGCGCTGTAAGATGCTATGGAAGGTTATTTAACCCAAACAACCCTGTCCTTTTTTTTAAAAAAAAGATCACCCTAACTCTCTTCCTTCTCACCCTAAAGTTCAGTCTCTTCTCGATCTGAAAATGTGTTTTGAAGCAGTGATCTAACAGCTTATGACTGTGCATCCCAGCTGGGATTCACAAACGAACAGTTTACATTCGTGTCTCTCAGTACTTTACAAAGGGAAAGATGGGCATCAAGCAGCAATATGAAGATCTTGGGGGAGGGGCACGGGGAGCGATGATACGGTTGAAGAAGTGGGCCTTTTGGACGCTTTTGAAGGTGGTAGTGAGGGGGAAGTGGTTTTGGGAGAGAATTCCCGAGAGCCGAGGATTAGGATTGTTACAGCGGTTGGGAGAGGAAGGGTATAAATGGGCGATGTTCCCGAGGCAGAAGTATGCATTATCATGTCAGCATGTAAGCTCAAACTCACACTGAAATCTGGCACTGTCAGGAACAAACACAAAAGCTCAGGCATGAATCCCACACAGTGACCTGTCATGACTTGTTAGGGATGTTTTACAATGTACTGCTGACACCTGTAGTGCTTGGAACCTCCGCCACCCACTTTAACAAGAATGATTGAATGTATGGAAATCACAGAGGGACGACTTAAATCAAATCTCAAAATAAAATTTCATCAGTGACAATGTTCAGATATAGTAATCTCTAAAATATGACTAAGAACACACAACGGGAATTGGTGGCAACTGCAAACCACTGAGTGACTGCAGACATGTAACAGAGGAACTGTGTAAGCACAAGAGAGCTATAGCATTCACGATATTGTGGCTTATTTTGCGTAAACCACAGCTCCCAAGTGTATATTTGTAATAAGTGCCAACTTTAAATAATCAAAACCACAAAGTATTCTCAGGCCCGAGAGACTAAAATATCCCAGATATTAGAAGCAGAGCAATGCCATTCTCTTTTATCAAGAAATTATATTACTGTTGGGTTGCACAGCAAAGGCCTTCATCAGTTTTTACAGGATTGCTTTCGTTTGAATATCCAGTTTTAAATTCTGGTGTCATTCTATTTCTGATAATGCAGCTTACTCTATACCTCAGCACCCTGGGCACAGTCCCAGAGTTATGCAGAACTTCACTTCTCACTACAGTATCTAGGCCCGGTGTGATCTGGTGCAGCATGTGACATTTTTTTTTATGCACACTTGTGTGTTGGGAACCAGTAAAATATGTAGCAGGTGATAAAGTACTACAGGTAGACTACCCTTTATCCGGACTTCCGAAAACCGAAACCCTCTAAAAACTGAAGGTTTTTTCGTTCAGCGTAAGTCGTGCGTACGACTTACGCTGAACGAAAAAACCTTCGGTTTTTAGAGGGCTCCGGTTGCGGAAGTTCGGATAAAGGGTAAGTCGTGCGCACGACCCCCCGCCAGCCGCCGACCCCGCCAGCCCCGACAACCCCCCCGCGGACCCCGCCGGCCCCGACAACCGCCGACCCCGCCAGCCCCGACAACCGCCGACGCCCCCGCGGACCCCGCCAGCCCCGACAACCGCCGACCCCCCCGCGGACCCCGCCAGCCGCCGACCCCCCCGGCCCCGACCCCCCCGCGGACCCCGCCGGCCCCGACAACCGCGGACCCCGCCAGCCCCGACAACCGCCGACGCCCCCGCGGACCCCGCCAGCCCCGACAACCGCCGACCCCCCCGCGGACCCCGCCAGCCGCCGACCCCCCCGCGGACCCCGCCGGCCCCGACCCCCCCGCGGACCCCGCCGGCCCCGACAACCGCCGACCCCCCCCGCGGACCCCGCCAGCCCCGACAACCGCCGACCCCCCCGCGGACCCCGCCAGCCCCGACAACCGCCGACCCCCCCCCCCGCCGGCCCCGACTGACTTACGCTGAGCGTCAGCGTAAGTCGTGCGCACGACCCCCCGCCGACCCCCCCGCGGACCCACCTTCCGAAATCCGAAATTCTCCTTTATCCGAAACTCGGCTGGTCCCGAGGTTTTCGGATAAAGGATAGTCTACCTGTACTACTGGTCACAATACATTCCAAAATCCTCTGCAGGCAACATACGTCCTAATGCAGTGTTTTGAGGAAAGAATTATGTTTAACTATAAGTACATATTTCTTAAGACGTGGTTAAGCTAAAATGTCTTCCAGCTAAAATGGTGGCAAAACCAAAGCCGTCCTCTTTGGCTCCTGTGTGTCTCTAATGTTGACTTCAATAACTTCTCAGCCCATATTCAGCTAACTAATGGGTGTGGGAACCACAGTGTAATGCTGGACTCCAGACTGAGCTTCTACACAGTGTCCTGTCACTCAGACTGCTTTCTTCCACCCCCACAGCATTGCTCGCCTCTGTTCACCCCATACATAGATACATAGAAGATAGGAGCAGGAGTAGGCCATTCAGCCCCTTGAGCATGCTCCGCCATTTAATGAGATCATGGCTGATCATCCAAATTCAGTACCCTGTCCCTGCCTTCTCCCCATAGCCCTTGATCCCTTTAGCCTTAAGAAATATATCTAACTCCTTCTTGAATATATTTAATGAATTGGCCTCAACTGCCTTCTGTGGTAGAGAATTCCACAGGTTCACCACTCTGGGTGAAGAAACTCCTCCTCATCTCTGTCCTAAATGGCTTACCCCTTATCTTTAGACTGTGACCCCTGGTTCTGGACTCCCCCGCCATCGGGAACATCCTTCCTGCATCTAGTCTGTCTAGTCCTGTTAGAATTTTATAAGTTTCAATGAGATCCCCTCTCATTCTTCTAAACTCCAGCGAATATAAGCCCAATCGACCCAATCTTTCCTCATAGGTCATTCCTGCCATCCCAGGTATCAGTCTGGTGGATCGTCACTGCCCTCTCTCCATGGCAAGAACATCCTTCCACTGCCAAAACCATAATCTGTGCCTTTAACACGCCCAGCTCAACTTCTCTAACACTCTCCTAGATGGCCCCGCCAACCCTCCACAAAGTACAACTCATTTAAAACATTGCAGCAACTCCTGCAGTCCCATCATCCCGGTTCTCTCCAGTGGCTGCCTGTGCCACTGCAAACTGACTTCAAGATTCTCATTTTCTAATCCTTGCTCGCTTCCTAGCTCCTTACCCACCCTACCCAAGTGATCTCCTCCCACACTGTTTATACGCTTGCACCCTCTACTCAACAACTTGCATTTATATAGCACCTTTAACGTAGTGCCAGGTCTGCAGGGAGGTAGTACGGATCTAACAAGTTACCAATATGACTCCATTGGTGAAGCTTTCAAAAGTGCCTAACAAAATTACAAACTGAGTTATAAACAGCAGATTGATAATTTTGCTACACTTTGTGCACAGAGTAAATCCCATCCCATGTGGCATAAATAAACATGAACCTTAAAAAAAACACTTGCATATGCAAGTCTGTTTTTTCTTGCGTAACTTTTAAGCTCATACCTAAAGATGGAAAACTGCAGCGTCCCAAATGAGTTTGCGTTTTGTAGAATCAATGACAGTGGTGACATCAATGTATTTAAAATCTCAAAGTGTCTGACAAATCTTTAACTAAGTTGGTATAGTTAGGAAAGTATTAGCAGCAGTGAACCCCGCTGGTTTGCAATAGTTTCTGCTTCAGCTTATGGGAAATACTTTTTTTTATATAAGTGACAATTGAAACAAATAGTCATTCCTAAATGCAGCAAATCTGCCAGTTAAAATAATTGGGACAATGCTGCATGCCATGGCATTAGGGTTTGTATCTGCAGACTGCTGCAAGTCATGACATTTTGCTTGTCCTGACCTTATTCCAGAATATGTCCAGTACTTTAATAATTTCAATCACCAGATAAATTATGCTTATGTGTCTGTTTGATCGCCTGATGTATTTATAGAAAATGCATTAAAATTTCTTCATATAAATGGGGAATAAAGTACATTTCTTTTCCCTGAAGTGAGTTTTCAGAGCTTTTAAGTATCCCAAAGTAATGTCATATTAAGCAGATTTGCATCGAAACAACACATCCTGTTGGTACATGAAATGGGCTAAAATATTCTGTACTACTAGAAGTTTGTGACTGAGGTCGGTGTGAGTTTGTCAGTCCTCTGCCATTCATTTGTTTCAGCACCGGTTTACATCAGCGACAATAATTTTCCGCATTCCCCCCACTCTGCCAACACATCTTTCTTCAGCTCGGGATCGGGATCAGAGTCGCAAACCTTTTCACGGTCTGCCTTCAGCACCACTCTGCGGGCAGGTCGAAGGGGTGTGCGTTTTTCTGCAGGAGAGGGCCAGCCCTGCTAGCTTCTTCCCTTCGGTGATGAAAGGATTCGCAAATTTCATGTCTCCCCTGAAGATTTACTTCTGGCTTATTGGAGAAACCCTGGCTGGACGGAGTTTAAAATCCAGGGCTCCAGGGCCCAACAAGATGGCTACAGTCAACCTCATGGCCAAGGCCTGCAAAGTTCAGGTTTGGACTGACAAAGAAGGAATGTTCGGGAATTTTAGACAGTCGCAGCAACATACAAAGTCCACACCAGTAGCATTCATTTTGCCAACTTTCTGAAGGTTAATCAAAATAGCAATCCAACAGATCTAACAGCTGTTGGTTAGTCATTCTGCAGCATTTCAAACCTTTTCATTTATTTCCTCAGATGGGGAATTCCATGCACCTGACTGCACAAATTTCTCAATTTCCCCTGCAAATGCCACGTGAACAACCCACCCCCGATAAACCACTTGTCTTATGACTGTTTGCCAGTCTAGAACTGAAGAATGTAGGGGACAGAAGCAAGATCAACAACAACAACTTGTATTTATATAGCGCCTTTAATGTAGTAAAACGTCCGCAGGCGCTTCGCAGGAATGTTATAAAACAAAAGGAACACAGAAATTTTCAAAAAACAAGCTTTATTAAAAATAACATCTAATCATCAAGAAAATGAATCAGCCGGAATCCCGGCTAATAACCAATGTTTCCGTTCAGCGGGCTGGAGGTCCCGCACAGGCCGCTCAGCGACATTTAAAATGGAAAAACCGCGCATGCGTGGAAATCAGAACAGGCCGCGCAGTCCGTTAAAGGGGCCGTGCACCCAAAAAAAAATTAGCGGGAACATTGGTAATAACCTTATGGTCCGCTGATAAGAGTTAAACATTGATATTGATTTTGCAATATCCTAGAAAGCCGCCACAAACAAATTAGAAAGCCGAGGAACTCACAACCACAGACATAATAAACCTGCTGATCCTATTCTGGTGCATCAGTCATTGCTTTACAGATTTTCCACCAAGTCCCTATGAACCAATTTGAAGTTGCAGGGTATAAGGGGGACCTAGTTTTGATTTCTTTCATTCACAGCCATGTAGTTTTTTTTTAAAGAGTGACTATGGCTTGCTACAATCCTGTACTGCAGCATGTTTGCTATTTATTTTTAAAATTGCTGCACTGGTTTAAAATGGCACAGTTCTCATTGCAATTACTAAGTAGAGCCAACTTAGGTGACTGAAATCTCAATACATAAATCCTTTTCTTATTAGTTAGTCCCTGCTTTTGCAGATCGTTTAACGAACTGGATAGCCCGCTTGAAGTGAATTAAAACAATTCCCATCTGCAGTTGTGCTGAATCAGCAAACTCTATTTGTGATCTTTTCCTGTTCTGTGTTTCCATCACTTCTGTTGCCTTTTCCGGTTTAAACCAACACAGCAGTTTTCAACATCATAGAAGACTGAACTACTAATCAGTCAGTTGTAACATTCCACCGGCCTCGCTAGCTGGGAGGGGCTCCGGATTGGATCAGGAAGCACGTGGCATAGTGGTTAGCACTGTTGCCTCACAGCGCCAGGGACCCGGGTTCGATTCCGGCCTCGTGGTGACTGTCTGTGTGGAGTTTGCACATTCTCCCCGTGTTTGTGTGGGTTTCCTTCGGGTGCTCCGGTTTCCTCCCACAGTCCAAAGATGTGCGGGTTAGGTTGATTGGCTATGATAAATTGACCCTTAGTGTTAGGGGGATTAAATACGGGGATAGGGTGGGATATGTGTTGGTGTAGGGGTTACGGGGATCGGGTGGGATATGTGTCGGTGCAGGCTCGATGGGCCGAAATGGCCTCTATCTGCACTGTGGGGTTTCTGGGTTCTGGGTTAAGTTGTCCACTCAGCTGTGATTTTTTAAAATTGCTGCACTGGTTTAAAATGGCACAGGCCGCAGAAGTAATGGGGAAATGAGGAGATAACGGGAAGGTTGATTTGAGGAATCGTTGAATAAATTTTGCTGACAAATTACCTATTCTCTTAAGCGGGTGCCATCAATAAAAAAAAAGCACAGGAAAACTGTTTTTAGCTAAAGGAGTCATTTTGCATCAGTGAATATAGAAAGTAGTCTCCCATAAATATTATACAGTCATTTGTCATTCATTCAATTAAGAGCATTGAAGTTTGCACAGTAAAACTAGTGATAAAATTGTATACAGTTCCACAAAAGATTAAGCTAATTCTATTAAAGTCATAATTATACTATTATATTATAAATTGTAGAATCGATTCCTCCCCCCCAAACGGTAAAAATATTGGACTATGAAATATAAAAACCCAGAACTGCAGAGCCCGCAAAAAGGGCTCGGCAAAAAAGGGCTAATTCAAACATTGCAGCCGAAACTACGACTGGATCACAATCTAAAATCTGAACAAGAACATTTGCATATTCATGTACCTTAAGGGGTTATTACATTGTTCACCTTAGACCATGGCCCCCGAATAACCAGTATCAGTGCAGGCCTAGACAATGGGCCGGGCCTTGAACTTTTTGAATACGAATGCTAACAGAAACCAACAACTTCGCATATGCAGTCACTTTGGGAAGGTTGCATTGTCAGAAAGGTATCTAATTCACATATTGAAACGGCCATCGTATGCTCAGGAGGGGGCCAGGAAATGTATGTCAAGATACTGCAAGTTGGTTTTGGTTTAAAGTAAGATCACTTCGAAGACAGTGGTGTGGGAAGCCAACGGTAGAACAGCAAGCAGAAAGATTCGGGCCTACAATCAACTCCAAGAGACAGCCGATCGGGAGTGGTGATTGTATGTTTTATGATCGAGTCTGAGTAAGTTTGTGAATTTCAGTCAGATCACAATAAGGGCTTTGTGATGGAGTTTGGGTAACAGTCAAATCGCGGACGGGTTTAACTGTGTCATGTTGTGTCGATGCAAATTACTCTTGCATAGGGGTTTGTATTTTGGGGTTGTTAGTCGAATATAAATTGTAGGGATTTATACTGGAGAAGTAATTGTGTGTGTGTGTTCAATAAACGAACGAATCAAAGGTTGAGCCAAAACCCTGTGCCGTGTGTATTTTGTTCTTATAAATCCTGATGTCCAAGAACTGTGTGTAACGGGGGACCAGATTCGGAGAAAACCCCTTACAAAATGTTGTAAATAAATGGGGGCTTGGGCAGTGCACAGGGAACCTGGATTAACATCCAACCCCAAACTGATGGGATGCAAGTCTCATCTCTCTCTCTCACTCAAATACTCGTGGTTGTGGCATGCATGGACTGGCTATTCCAAATTTTCAGGTTTGTACGCTAGCTACTTCATTGGGTCCTATGTCACTTGTTACTCCCATAAGCGAATCTCATGTCTCCTACAATCCAGAGTGCATCTTTTCCTGCCCAATATCTAAGTAAATGATTGCAAGACCTGAGGACCATACATAGAACCCTTTCTCTGTACTTTGGGCTACTGGAGTATATCGGGTGCCACCATATGATTCTCTTCTCTTTGAAAGCAGATTGGAAATACTCTTACCAAATCAAGATTCAGGCTTTGGGCCAATAAATTGCTTCATTTCCACAAGACAAATGAAATAACAGTAAAGAATAGTGAAATAATGTGTGTGAATTATGTACACTTCTATATTTTCCTCGATACATATAAGGATGCCGCTCACTTTGTCTGTAAACATAGGCTGTGAACTTTCGACTCACTTCTTACCCTATAAAACAGGCTGCAGCTTGAAATCCAGCTCAGCTATTCTGTTGGCTTGCCCTTACAACGTGAAAACACAGGCCGTTGGCCAATGCTCCCTGTAAGCTGCGCTTTGTTCTGTGTGGCCTGTTTCCTTTAGTGCGTGCTATTTACAATGCAGAGTCGGTGAGCTTAGAGGCAACATTGCCGTTGGCCGTTTGTTGCAACACTCACTTGACCACTGATTGAGATTGGCTCCAAATATAATTCTGTAAGAGGGTGTCTCCAGCCCTCATGCTGTCCGTCAACACGGACTCCAGCCTCTTCTCGAAGGTCACAACCAGAGATGCCAATCAAAGCCACTACCCCAGGCTGGGGGTCGATCCTATAACCTGTGTCGAGGTGCCATAGAACTAACACCCTGAACAAAAGCAGATGATGACTGCATTCCGCATAATTATGCAAAAGCAAAATACTGCGGATGCTGGAAATCTGAAATAGAAACAGAAAATGCTGGAAATACTCAGCAGATCAGGCAGCATCTGTGGAGAGAGAAACAGAGTTAACGTTTCAGGTCGATGACCTTTCAATACGAAAACATAGGCCATTGGCTGTTCTGACGAAAGGTCATCGACCTGAAACATTAACTCTGTTTCTCTCTCCACAGATGCTGCCTGACCTGCTGAGTATCTCCAGTATTTTCTGTTTTTATTCCCTCATAATTATATTAGTTCAAGCAACATTCATCATTATTGAATTCAGGCAGTCTTTGACAACAGCAAAAGATGCCTTTCATTGAATGTGACACACTGAAGCCTCCATTGTCTTTAGCACGTGCGCCAGGAACTAAACTAATGGATTTTCCTTTGAGAAATACCATGTGGTCCTGTTTTAATTCCTTACATGCTGTTTCTAACAATACAAAAATACAAGTTAAAAAATCAGCAGACAAAGAAAACACAATGTTATCACAGACTCTCATTTAATCTCCCAAGAGAAAAATTGTGTTAAAAACACTCCCTAATCACCACAGGTAATCAAACAATGATGCAAAATATTTATTCATAAATATTTAACCTTTGCATTCGGTCAGTGATAAAATGAATGTACAGCCAGCAGCTGTTGTAATACATGTCTTCAGCCTAAATTGATACAAATGTTTCAAGGTCTTATTAATTTGTCAACAAGGTTAGACTTGAGAGGAACTGCATCACATAATTCAAACATGAACAAGGCTATGAGATTGGTTCCTTTATGTATATGATTGACTGCTCCTTTATAAATTGAATTGTCAGGTACTTAAGTCTAAGGAATCCTGGCAACAGTTTCAGGGATATTTAAAAATAGTTGAATTGTTCAAATCAAAGAGAATCAGCTTTTAACTTCATATGTTGGGCTAGATTAGTGCAGCTCCCACAGCAGAGAAAGAATCACTGTATACATAAAATGTTAATTCAGAAGAATAATATAGTATAGAGATTGTAAACATTTATTTTCTTTGAGAAACCAGACAATATACTTTTTACTGTAAATATAAATGTGTCATATTACAGTTTATGGATTACTACCTGAGCCACGAGCGAATTTGCATAGGGTAAATAAGATCAGAGAAATGAATGAGTGACTCAAAGACTGGTGTGGGAGAAATGGGTTTCGATTTGAGGGACACTGGCACCAGTACTGGGATAAGAGGGAGCTGTTCCGTTTGGACGGGCTTCACTTGAACCATGCTGGGGCTAGAGTCCTGGCGAATCGAATAACTAGGGCTGTAGAGAGGGCTTTAAGCTAAATAGTTGGGGGGGGGGGGGGGGGGAGAGGATCCAGGTGAGCGGGAATTTTAAAAATCAATGAGAAATGAGAAAG
The DNA here is from genome assembly GCF_052327205.1 of Somniosus microcephalus. Taxonomy (NCBI): domain Eukaryota; kingdom Metazoa; phylum Chordata; class Chondrichthyes; order Squaliformes; family Somniosidae; genus Somniosus; species Somniosus microcephalus. The sequence goes on from NC_141004.1 coordinate 55,353,464, forward strand.
CAATAGAGCAGGATAGAGATGGGGGAAATAATAACCAGAGTGTGACAGGAAGGGACAGAATGTTTAAAAATAAGAGTGCAACAGAAAATGGGGCCAAAACAAGGAGGAATGGTAAAAAGACAAAGTTAAAAGCTCTATAACTGAATGCACGCAGCATTTGTAACAAGATAGATGAGTTGACGGCACAAATAGATACAAATGTGTATGATCTGATCGCCATTACAGAGACGTGGTTGCAAGGTAATCAAGGCTGGGAGCTGAATATTCCAGGGTATTTGACAATTTGGAAGGATAGACAGAAAGGAAAGGGAGGTGGGGTGTCTTTGTTGGCAAAGGATGGGATCAGTGCAGTGGTGAGAAGTGATATTGGCTCAGAAGATCAAGATGTAGAATCGGTTTGGGTGGAGATAAAAAATAATAAAGGGAAAAAGTCTCTGGTGGGCGTAGTCTACAGGCCCCCGAACAGCAGCAATGCTGTTGGAAAGAGTATAAATCAACAAATAATGGTACGGTAATAATGGTACCGTAAAAAGAGGTACGGTAATATTATATTAGTTCAAGCAACCATTCATCATTATTGAATTCAGGCAATCCTTGAGGAGGAGTTCATAGAGTGCATCCGGGATGGTTTCCTAGAACAATATGTAATGCAACCAACCAGGGAGCGAGCAAGCAATCTTGGATCTGGTACTTATAATGAGACAGAATTAATAAATGATCTCATAGTAAAGGATCCTCTAGGAAAGAGTGATCATAGCATGGTTGAATTTCAAATTCAGTTGGAGGGTGAGAAAGTTGTATCTCAAACCAGTGTCCTGATCTTAAACAAAGGCAATTACAATGGCATGAGGGCAGAATTGGATAAAGTAGACTGGAAAAATAAATTAAAGGGTAAAACAGTTGAAATGCAGTGATGGACATTTAAGGAGATATTTCATAACTCTCAATAAAAATATATTCCAGTGAGAAAGTAAGTTTTAAGAGAAGGGAGCACCATCCATGGCTAACTAAGGAAGTAAAGGATGGTATCAAATTGAAAACGAAGGCATACAATGTTGCCAAGATTGGTGGGAGACCAGAGGATTGGGAAATTTTTAAAAACCAGCAAAGGATGACTAAAAAAATAAAGAGAGAGAAGATCAATTATGAGAGTAAACTGGCAAGAAACATTAAAACAGATAATAAGAGCTTCTACAGTTATATAAAAAGAAAGAGAGTAGCTAAAGTAAATGTTGGTCCCTTAGAGGATGAGACAGGGGAATTAATAATGGGGAACGGGGAAATGGCAGAGACTCTGAACAAATATTTTGGGGCCCGTAGTATTCATAAGTTTTGACAGGTCTTCCTGTCACTACTTATGAATGGGCTTTTCCCTCCTCCGATTGGCTGCCCATGGCTCACGTGATCCCAGGGGATGCATCGCACTAACTACGCCCCTGGGACACGCAAGCACAGCGGGCCGGCAGCTGGGCCAGGCCCCGGAGCGGAGTTCCACAGGGCCCTACAGCTCAACTGCCGGCGCGCAAGGTAAGTGCAGGTCGGGGGCTTGCACCCGCGGGAAGCCCCTGACCCGAATTTCTGGGCCATTAAAACAGATAGTAAGAGCTTCTACAGGTATATAAAAAGGAAGAGGGTAGCTAAAGTAAACGTTTGTGGTAAACCACTTTTATCGTTCACTATCGTTACACTATAGTTATCACTGTTGTATTGTTCTCACTGTTCTCACTGTTGTATCACTATACGAGGTCGCCTCTTGTCGCGCTGTTATACCTGGGCTGACCACCTCCGACCACCTCCGACTCCGCCCATGGCTCCACCTACCTGCCCAGGTATAAAGGTAGTCGACTGGCTGGTATTCCTCCATGTTGGACCCGATCACCCACGAGGGTGGGCTCTGTTATTTAGTCAATAAAAACCTTTAGTTACGTTCCTAACTCGTCGCTTTTTATTGGACGAATTGATAGGTATATCAACGTTGGTCCCTTAGAGGATGAGACAGGGGAATTAATAATGGGGAACGGGGCAATGGCAGAGACTCTGAACAAATATTTTGTATGTGTCTTCACGGTAGAAGACACTAACAACATCCTAATAATGGATAACCAAGGGGCCACAGGGAGGGGGGAACTATAAAGACAATCACCATCACTAAGGAAATAGTACTTGGTAAAATAATGGGACTAAAAGATGACAAGTCCCCTGGACCAGATGGCCTGCATCCCAGGGTCTTAAAAGAAGTGGCTGCAGAGATGGTGGATGCATTGGTTGCAATATACCAAAATTCCCTGGGCTCTGGAGAGGTCCCAGCGGATTGGAAAACCGCAAATGTAACACCCCTATTTAAGAAAGGAGACAGAAAGCAGGAAACTGTAGACCAGTTAGCCTAACATCTGTCGTTGGGAAAATGCTGGAGTCCTTCATTAAGGAAGCAGTAGCAGGGCATTTGGAAAATCATAATGCAGTCAAGCAGAGTCAGCATGGTTTTATGAAAGGGAAATCATGTTTAACAAATTTGCTGGAGTTCTTTGAGGAGGTAACGAGCAGGGTGGACAAAGGTAAACCAGTGGATGTGGTGTATTTGGATTTCCAGAAGACATTCGATAAGGTGCCACATAAAAGGTTACTGCATAAGATAAGAGCTCACGGAATTGGGGGTAATATATTAGCATGGAGAGAGAATTGGCTAACAGAAAGCAGAGAGTCGGGTAAAATGGGTCATTTTCCAGTTGGCAAATGGTAACTAGTGGGGTGCCACAGGGATCAGTGCTGGGGTCTCAACTATTTACAATCTACATTAATGACTTGGATGAAGGAACCGAGTGTAATGTAGCCAAGTTTGCGGATGATACAGAGATGGGTGGGAAAGCAAGTTGTGCAGAGGACTCAAAGAACCTGCAAAGGGATATGGACAGGCTAAGTGAGTGGGCAAACATTTGGCAGATGGAGTATAATGTGGGAAAGTGCGAGGTTATACACTTTGGCAGGAAAAATAAAAAACTATTATTTAAATGGAGAGAGATTACAAAATGCTAAAGTTCAGAGGGACCTGGGGGTCCTTGTGCATGAAACACAAAGTTAGCACGCAGGTGCAGCAAGTAATCAAAAAGGCAAATGGAATGTTGGCCTTTATTTCAAAGGGGGTTGGAGTATAAAAGCAGGGAAGTCCTGCTACAACTGTACAGGGTATTGGTGATCTTGAGTACTGCGTACAGTTTTGGTCTCCTTATTTAAGGAAGGATATACTTGCATTGGAGGCAGTTCAGAGACGATTCACTCGGTTAATTCCTGAGATGAGGGAGTTGACTTATGAGGAAAGGTTGAGCAGGCTGGGCCTATACTCATTGGAATTTAGAAGAATGAGAGGTGATCTTATCGAAACATAAGATACTGAGGGGGCTCGACAGGGTAGATGCAGAGAGGATGTTTCCCCTCGTGGGGAAATCTAGAACTCGGGGGCACAGTCTCACAATAAAGGGTCGCCCTTTTACAATGGAGATGAGGAGGAATTTCTTCTCTCAGAGGTCATAAATCTGTGGAATTCTCTGCCCCAGAGAGCCGTGGAGGCTGGGTCATTAAATACATTTATTGTGGAGATAGACAGAATTTTGCAAGATGAGTGAAGGGTTATGGGGAGCAGGCAGGGAAGTGGCTTTGAGCCCAAGATCAACCATGACTCGAGGGGCCAAGTGGCCTATTCCTGCTCCTATTTCTTATGTTCTTATCTACTGTTAAATAATTTTGCAAAGTCCGAAACCGGGTCTGAGGTTTTGTTGCTCTGCTACTTTTCGTATATGGGAGAAAGATCCTGTGGAGGCTAAAGTAATGAAGGAAAGGTTTATCTGTTCATTATCCTGGGACACATTATGAAAGCTTAACTAAATATTTAAGGCTAGTGAAGATACTCGAGGTCACAGGGAGTTGGGGCTCCCTTACGAGAGTAATCAAAGATATGGAAGCTGAAGAATCCTGACTCCCCCGCACCCGCCAACGAATTCAACAATTGTGTAGATTGATTGGGCCGATACACTCCGGAGTTCAGAAGAATGAGAGGTGATCTCATTGAAGCATAAAAGATTCTGAGGGGGATTGACAAGGTAGATGCTGAGAGGTTGTTTCCCCTGGCTGGAGAGTCTAGAACTAGGGGCATAGTCTCAGGATATGGGGTCGGCCATTTAAGACCAAGATGAGGCGGGATTTCTTCACTCAAAGGGTTGTGAATCTTTGGAATTCTCTGCCCCAGAGGGCTGTGAATGCTGAATCTTTGAGTATATTCAAGGCTGAGATAGATAGATTTTTGGAATCAAGGGATATGGGGATTGGGCGGGAAAGTGGAGTTGAGGTCGATGATCAGCCATTATCTTACTGAATGGCGGAGCAGGCTCGAGGGGCTGTATGGCGGAGCAGGCTCGAGGGGCTGTATGGCCCACTCCTGCTCCTAATTCTTATGTTCCACTGCCATCACAAACAACGCTGCCCTCCGGCCAGCAACATTACACCGTCCTCATTCACAACCACCGCCCCCACCCCACCCGCCAGCAGCACAGGTACCATTGTATCCCGCGGATCACCTGCACTGCTGTCTCCCCAATAGGTAGATGGTCGGGAATGGGATTAGAGCTTGTAGGGATTGGGTTCTGACCAGCGGATATTAGGTGGCCCAGAGGCAGTCACTCAGGGAAGTCTAAATTAAGGGTGGAAAAGACCCAAAAGTGTGGGAGGTGGGGGCCCGGGGAGCTTGTGGGAGGCGGTGGGTGCCCGGGGAGGCGGTGGGTGCCCAAGCTTTATCTGTGGGGCCCAGAGAAGCGCTCCTGCTCCTCCCGGCCCCACGAAGATAAGTTTTGTATTTACCGTTTGGAGCCTCCATTTCTGCTCCGATGGTTTCGACTGACCCAAGTTTCCACAGCACCCATTAAAATGGTTCTGTGGTCCGATCCAAGTGATAGGATCCTGATTTGCATATATTCATGAGGCAGGTGCCTGAACTGCCCAGTAAAAAAGACCACAGGCCAATTAATCGGAGTGGTGAGCATACCGCTTTTATGTTAATCAGCGGCCGGTCCCTCTTTATGGCCCTGTCCTGTGGAACTTACTTCATTAAACACCTCTGGCCTATCACCTCCCTCTCTGCTTTCAAAACTCTCCTCTTTGACCATCCTGCCGCCACCACCACCCCCCCCCCACCCCGCAACCATTTTGTTTGCCGCTGCCTCCTGCTTGGTGTCCATCTTCACACTCTGCCCTGTAAAGTCTCGTAGATGCCTTAAGGAGTGTCATGAAGTTATTGCTGGTGGACAGCAAAAGAAAGCAAGAGAAAAGCAGGGCTAACCTGGAATCATTAACTGTCGTGAAAGGCTTCTATTAAAATCAGTGGCTCGACAGGTTTAAAAGAGCAGTTCCATAACCGCTATGACTGCTGTCTGTTAAACCCTGTCTCTATCCTGTTCTCTTGCCTTCTCTCACTCGTCAGTGAGAGAAATGCCAGGAAGCATAGCATAGTACGAGATTGCAATCCTGAGGCAAGGCGGCGGGAGATCACAATCTTCTACGCCAGGCTGCTAATGAACACGGTAGAGCTATCAGGCCTATATTATACACAGAAGCACACCAACACTCAGCACAGCGTCATTCCTGCTCTGCCCGATTCCAATAATCATGTGTTAATGATTAATTATTTGAAGTATGTCACATTCAAACACAAAGCACATAATTGGCCGGACCAATCTAACCTACCTTTTCAACTAGACGCAAACAGCACTTTGCATGCTTAGGGCATCAAATTCCAAGAATTACAAGGAGAGGTTTATCGGCTGACACTACGATCAGAAACCAATGAGCGCAATACAAGTAAATTCCCATCCCCTGCCTTCGGGGACAGCAGTAAACAGAGTTAAAAGTTGCACCTATCTGTACAAAGTCCAATGTGACCAGTTTATTGCGTCATTTGTTCACGTAGGAAAGTGTCACACCTGCCAATTTGCTGTCAACAAGTCAGCGAATTAATCTTCAATTCATAAGTTGCCTCAAATTCTCTGAACTTGTTTAATGGTCTGGGAGCAGAACTGACAAGTTGGAAAATTATAGTTTTTTTTATTCATTCACAGGATGAGGGCATCGCTGACAAGGCCAGCATTTACTGCCCATCCCCAATTGCCCTTGAGAAGGTGGTGGTGAGCCGTCTTCTTGAACCGCTGTAGTCCGTGTGGTGAAGGTGCTCCCACAGTGCTGTTAGGGAGGGAGCTCCAGGATTTTGACCCAGCGATGATGAAGGATCGGCGATGTATTTCCAAGTCAGGATGGTGTGTAACTTGGAGGGGAACTTGGAGGTGGTGGTGTTCCCATGAACCTGCTGCCCTTGTCCTTCTAGGTGGAAGAGGTCGCAGGTTTGGGAGGTGCTGCCGAAGCAGCCTTGGCGAGTTGCTGCAGTGCAGCTTGTAGATGGTACACACTGCAGCCACTTTACGCCGGTGGTGGATGGGGTGCCAATCAAGCGGGCTGCTTTGCCCTGGATGGTGTCGAGCTTCTTGAGTGTTGTTGGAGCTGCGCTCATCCAGGCAAGTGGAGAGTATTCCATCACACTCCTTACTTGTGCCTTGTAGATGGTGGAAAGGCTTTGGGGAGTCAGGAGGTGAGTCACTCACCGCAGAATACCCAGCCTCTGACCTGCTCTTGTGACCACAGTATTTATGTGGCTGGTCCAGTTAAGTTTCTGGTCAATGGTGACCCCCAGGATGTTGATGTTTGTGGATTCAATGATGGTAATGCCGTTGCATGTCAATGGGAGGTGTTTAGATTCTCTCTTGTTGGAGATGGTCATTGCCTGGCACTTGTGTGGTGCGAATGTTACTTGCCACTTATCAGCCCAAGTCTGAATGCTGTCCAGATCTTGTTGCTGTGTGCGGGCACGGACTGCTTCATTGTCTGAGGGGTTGCAAATGGAACTGAACACGGCAATCATCAGCGAACATCCCCACTTCTGACCTTATGATGGAGGGAAGATCATTGATGAAGCAGCTGAAGATGGTTGGGCCTTTTGTTAGGCCATACCAAACTGTGCTTGATAATGACTTGATTTTGAACTGCTTGCCATTTTCTGGTATGTTAAACATTTTCAAAATATGTACTTCAAAAAGCAATTCCTTGGCTGTAAAGCAATGGGATGTCCTTTGGAGGTGAAAGGCACTATTATAAATGCAAGTTTGTTCTTTCTAATATACCAGAAAACAGCAAGCAGTTCAAAATCAAGTTTTTATCAAGCCCAGTTTGGTATGGCCTAACTAAAGGCGAGACCCTGCTCAGGGGCTTCCATGCTGATGTTAAAATTTACATTTTTAAAATCACCAAGAAATTTGTGGTAAGACTTATTTTCTGTAAAAAAGGGAATTAGACTGAACCAAAAGTACGTCCCCAAGATTTCCTTCCCTTTTGTGACTCCAAGCGCCTTTAACTTAGACATAAACAAACACCTGTATATATATTTTAAAAAAGTGCATTAAAATAATACACCAACACATGATTTAATGCAAAGTTCTATATTTCACTTAAAAACTAGAGGCAGAATGTCTGTGGTGTAACTGACCTTCCCACAAATAAAGCCAGGGTTTTGACCCAATAACTGACCTGACCATTCATTTCACCAACACAGAGCAATTACACCTTCTAGACTTCAAGGAAAACTCATTACACCAGCAACGTGAATAATACATTATGGGGGAAACATTTGTTTTGCCCCTGCGTTCTGCAGCGGTACACACTGGGCCCACGTAGCGCTGCCGCATTGAAGGGCTCTTCCCCTCATTAAAGGGGAGGGCCCAAGACCACAACTCTGCGGGGCCCTACCTGGACCACCAGGGAGCGGGGTGCCGTGCCAGCAGCCCGGCACACAAGAGGAAAGCCGGGCTGCCAGATCGCTGCACGGAACCCGTGTTCAAAGAGGCAACAGGCTGCGACAAGTAAGTCTGACGATTTTTTCCCCCCCCGCTCGCCACCTCCCCTTTACTTACCGCCCCACGAGCCTCCTGCCGCTCCCGCCCCTTGAATCAGACGCTGTCATCGTCCGGCGCAGATTCAGGGGGCGCGGGTCAATTTTGGAGGCGGGGCGAAAACAGGGCGCTGCGCACGGCGATGACGGAGCGCTACCGGTTACCACCGCCACTAAACTCCCGCTGAATTTAGCAGGAGTTATTAGCGGCGCCGTGCCCAGGCGAAGAGTCATTTGCGCCCCATTAGCACCCCCCGATAAGTGGCCTGACCATTCATTGCGCCGAATTTCTAGCCCTATGTTTTACATGGTGCAATGTTTGTTGCTCTTATAAAATGGCACATTCTCTAACTTACTGTGAGTAACAAAACAGGACGGTCACTCCTGAAAACTAGGCTCACACACATCGCACTTTAACAACCTTAAAATAATTAAGAGGACAAGAGCCAGAGGCTTAAGTGCTGGCTGCTTCTGACCGGCACTTTCCAATCTGCAAAATTATCTGACCAAACAACAATTAAACTTTAATTTACCAATTTTTTTAACTTAACAATTAGACTTTAATTGGCTTTAGACATGTAAAACACAAAAAGGCCAGTCTGAACTATAACTAATTTCAAGAATGAAGTGCAACTAACATTTGTAGCCTTAAAGAGACACACATCTACACTTTAGTAGCAGAGTAACCCCTAATTCTCCTCTCCTTAGAAAACAGCACATCCTCAAACTTACTGTGAGCAGCTCCATAGGAGAGCCACGAATGATTTTACCTCATATCAAAATAATCTGCCTCACTTATTCTAACTATTTTTAACTAATCCAAGCTTACGACATCTAGGTTTAAATATCCCAAATAGTATTCAGTGTTACTCTATGGCAGAGGTTCCCAAACTGGGGGGCTCAACAAGGTTATTGGGGGGGGGGGGGAGAAAGGGGGGCACAGAGAGGTGCCGGCTGTAACGCACCGACGGTTAATGCCTACAAATCGTATTTTCTCCATTGGTGGCGCTATAGCACTCCCCGCAACTCTCGCAGGCTGATTCCTGACTCTACTGTCTTCAAAACTCAGGCATCCCCTGCAAACAATTCCAGCTCACGGGCATTTCAATACGTCTCGGTTCAAATAGGTTTCATGCAGTTTTTAAAAAAAGTTGTTTTCCTTCAGTGGGGGTGCAGCATAAATTCTATTTGGAAGTGCTCATGAGTCCTGGGGTCCTCACTGCCGTAGAGAAATAAACAAAAAGAACATCCCACCCCAACTCTGCTTCAAAAATCTGTTTAAAGGTTCTTTGTCCCCGAGTTCTGCAGCTGTGAAACTAAGTTTTTAAAGCTGGGCATCAATCTTGTGTCACTTCTCTGGATCTTTTCCAAAACCCTTATATCACCTACCATACGAGGGGACCAAAACTGGACACTGTATTCAAAATAACAACAGAAAATGCTGGAAACACTCAGCAGGCCAGGCAGCATCCGTGGAGCGAGAAACAGAGTTAACGTTTCAGGTCTGGGGCCCTTCGTCAGAACTGGAAAAAGTTAGGGACACCTCCGTTCAGTCTGTAAGGGTGACCTCGAGCTTCTGGTCGCCTGTCACTTTAATTCTCCGCTCCACTCCCACTCTGACCTCCCTGTCCTCGGCCTTACACTGTTCCAATGAAGTTCAACGTAAGCTTGAGGAACAGCACCTCGTCTTTCTATTAGGCACTTTACAGCCTTCTGGACTCAACATTGAGTTCAACAATTTCAGACCATAACCGCTGCCCCCTTTTTTAAGGCGGCAGCTGTTGATTATTCTGCCATCCCCATTTGCAACATTTAATCTCAACTGCCTTCCACCCTGGCACAGACCGTCCCTTTAATTCCTTCCACCCCCTCCCCCGCCCTTTGCCTGCCCCTGCACCTGCTTAAAGCCTGTTACATCCCTAACTTTTTCCAGTTCTGACAAAGGGTCCCAGACCCGAAACGTTAACTCTGTTTCTCTCTCCACAGATGCTGCCTGGCCCGCTGAGTGTTTCCAGCATTTCCTGTTGTTATTTCAGATTTCCAGCATCCGCAGTATTTTGCTACAGTATTCCAAATGTTGTCTAACCAAGGACAAAATGGTGTGCTTTGTACTATATTGAATAGTCCTATTAATACAGCCTAATACCCACTGTCTTTTGGTTATGGCTTCTCGGCCTTGGCCGTGAACCTTTAGAGAATTATGAGCTGTAACACCAAGGTCCTTTTCTCTCTCAAATCAATTTCAGTTCTGTTCCATGCAAGTGTTAAATATACTTGGTGTTGTACCTACCCAAGAGCATAACACTGCACTTAATTGGATTAAATGTCATTTGCCAGAGTTTAGCCTATTCTCCCAGTGCATCTATATCTGCTTGCAGAAAATTGCTCTCCTCCACAGTCCTAACACTTGCACTAGTTTTCGTAACGTCAGCGAACTTGCGGATCATTCCACCAACATTTATATCTAGGTCATTTATGAATATAATAAAAGAACACCGCTCCCTACGGAACAGCACTGGTAACTGGCCTCCAAGTGGATCTACAACCATTAATAAGAACTTGTTGCCGACAGGAATGTAGCTAACTCTTCATCCATTGTGGCAACTTCCCACCTATTCCACAACGTTGTAGAGTAATCGGTTATGCGGTACCTCATCAAAGGCTCTCTGAAAATCCAAGTAGACAGTGTCTACTGGGATCCCCTCATCCACTAACCTAGTAACTTATTCAAAACAATTCGAGCAAATTAGTAAGGCACAACCTTCTTTTCGAGCTGAGCCTGACCCACCCACAAACAAATTCTGTTCATTTCAGCAAGCCCCAGATGAGTTAACAGCATGACTCGATTTAGTAATTCGCATCCCACGGTGTTACAAACTGAGGCAAGAAGTGCAGGTCCTGAGGTTGTGCTGCTGGAGCAATGCCACACCAACCTGGCATTACTGTGAACACCACACTGCATATCAGATAAACCTTGGAGAATGGGGACGGGACCGATTAATTTCTCAACATTGCTAATTGTATCACGATGAGTGCAAAAAAAAGTTTAAAGTGTCAGAAAATGTATACACTTATTCACAGAGAGTCCAATGTGATAAATGACCAGCGTCTACTGAACGCAGGTCAGTGAAAAGTTGCGTTGTGAGAAGTTCCATTTATTCTCACTTCTACTTTATTTTAAGTTGACTTTCTTCCCTTCCCTATTCTTGACTTCAGCATAACCGATGATGTGGTTTATGCATCACATACTCTCACCACAACTAAATGCATCACACTTAACCTGGTATCTGCTGCAGAGTCTTGCATCTTAAAGCAGCATATTTCAGACAGTGTTACTAAACCACAATTTTGCTGGCTGCTGGCAAGCCAAGCTAATTTAAATATATTAGCATCATCCACATGACGTCCAGCAGCACCCATGACGACAACTGAATGTGTGTAATGTCGGTCAGGTGGCTGAGCTTCGAGGAATCTCAGAAAACCTCAAGACCTCATTTAGCTGTACCAATGAACTCAACCGGGCTGGACAATGATCGCTGGCGAACATGGGAGGGATGAGTCAGTGCGGTAACAAGGCAGGATTCAAGAATGTGTGCGGTATAATGCTTACTGCCGCTCAGTTGAATGATCTTCAGAAGAAGCGGTCTTGGTAACAAAACTTATGCAGGGGAGAAAACCCAGCAGTTGAACAGTATGCCAAGGTTCCGCACCTCCCAGCTCAACTTGAGTTGGCAATCAGGGAGTGTGATGGAGTGAAGTCCAGTGGGCTACAGCTACTGGCGGCAGCCAAGAGAATGGTTACATTATTGCTGACAGGAAACAAAAGTAAGTTTGGGCTCATTCAGGTCTTATGTCAAACAAACAGCTGGAGAACGTAGCAACAGCTTTTGGATTGATAGACGAGGTAGCGTTGGGAGTCATCAGCCATTGGAGGGGCTGAATTAGCATTGCTGCAACAGGTAGGAGCAGAACCAAGAGACAGCCATGCCATGGAGATGGACTGTTAGAGGTGACATGTTAAAGGGGGATGGAATGGTTGGGTCAAGGGCACTGGATAAGCAAGTGGGGATGGGAAGAAACAGTGATTTGTGGTCACAGACACGCAGGATGTCGTTGTGATTTTGATCCGTGCAGTTTCAGTGCTATGGGCAGGCAGAAGCTGGATTGGAGGGGCTCGACAGCGAGCGTTAGCAGGAGTAGGTGTAATTGCAAAAGGACGACGTGTCCCAGGAATATGGAGAGAAAGAGACGAGAAAAAACGATTTATATTATTCTGTACTGAGATCCTGTCCTGTCTTTCTTCCCCACAAAATACATGTTTAGGCTTTTAGCTCCCCCAACGCCTACCCCAGGTCACATACCTCCCTGGCAGGGTAAATAGCCTGTTGAAGACCACCACACTTAGCTGGCCATCAGGAGGTGCATGGCAGCAAACCAATTGAGCCACATCCTCCAATTTCCCTTTCTTTGAGGTGAAACGCCAGCCTCAGTTCCCCATGCAGCAGCGCTAAAATCAGGAACTGAGTGGACCGAAGTTTAAACCTTCGTTCTGTGACACTGCATGCTAGTGCTCAATGGACAGCATCAGCACAAACCTCAACTACTTGGAACTTGAGTTCTCGACCATCATTTAATTTCTGATCTAACATAGTCCAGAAGATGACCACATTACAGGTGGGCTATCAATTTACCACCAAGACTGGAGTTACTGCAATGCACCAGGGCTCCTGCCAACTACTTTTTCCAAGTTTCTTTATCGTGGAATCTTGTAGAACTGGGGTGATGAGCGAACAGAAGACCTAACTGGTTTTTCATCGAGCAGCAGCCCTACCAAAGTCTAACAGATAACTTCATATTTTGTGACTGAATCATTCTAATGTCATCTGGGAGTTCTCTGACATAAACCTTTGGCAGGGAATGTTGAGGCACCTGCCATCATCACAAAGACATATTCAGCCAGGGACACAATCCAATTATAATTTTCTGTTACGTTGATTGGATTATTTCTGCTTCTTTCCAATTTCAAGAACTTTCTATAGCAAGGCATTGGGTGTTTCAGTATGGGTTTTTACTGTGCAGACAAGTGGCATCATAAACAATTAAACAGTAAACTTATCAGGAAGCACATCCAATGTTGCTGCCTGCTTTAGTCACATTGCTCAATTTGTGAACATATTAAATGTTAACCACATTTTTGTATTTGCATTTCACATATTTTTGACAAAGTAATATCTGGGACAGTTACAACAACAACAACAATATCTGGGACAGTTACAACAACAACAATATCTGGGACAGTTACAACATCATCATCTGGGACAGTTACAACAACACCTGGGACCGTTACAACAACATCTGGGACCGTTACAACAACAACATCTGGGACCGTTACAACAACAACACCTGGGACCGTTACAACAACATCTGGGACAGTTGCAACAACAACATCTGGGACAGTTACAACAACATCTGGGACAGTTACAACACCACCATCTGGAACAGTTACAACAACAATATCTGGGACAGTTACAACAACAATATCTGGGACAGTTACAACAAAAATAATATCTGGGACAGTTACAACAATATCTGGGACAGTTACAACAACATCTGGGACAGTTACAACAACAATATCTGGGACAGTTACAACAACAATATCTGGGACAGTTACAACAACAATATCTGGGACAGTTACAACAAAAATATCTGGGACAGTTACAACAACAATATCTGGGACAGTTACAACAACAATAATATCTGGGACAGTTACAACAACATCTGGGACAGTTACAACAACAATATCTGGGACAGTTACAACAACATCTGGGACAGTTACAACAACAATATCTGGGACAGTTACAACAACAATATCTGGGACTGTTACAACAACATCTGGGACAGTTACAACAACATCTGGGACAGTTACAACAACATCTGGGACAGTTACAACAATATCTGGGACAGTTACAACAATATCTGGGACAGTTACAACAACAATATCTGGGACAGTTACAACAACATCTGGGACAGTTACAACAACATCTGGGACAGTTACAACAACATCTGGGACAGTTACAACAACATCTGGGACAGTTACAACAACATCTGGGACAGTTACAACAACATCTGGGACAGTTACAACAACATCTGGGACAGTTACAACAACAATATCTGGGACAGTTACAACAACAATATCTGGGACTGTTACAACAACAATATCTGGGACAGTTACAACAACAATATCTGGGACAGTTACAACATCATCTGGGACAGTTACAACATCATCTGGGACAGTTACAACAACAATATCTGGGACTGTTACAACAACAATATCTGGGACAGTTACAACATCATCATCTGGGACAGTTACAACAACATCTGGGACCGTTACAACAACGTGTATTTATATAGCACCTTTAACAAAGTAAAACGCCCCAAGGCGCTGCACAGGAGTATTGTAAGACAAAAAATTTGACACCGAGCCACAGAAGGATAAATTAAGGCAGGTGACTGGTCACAGAGGCAGGTTCTAAGGAGCGTCTTAAAGGAGGAAAGAGAGGTAGCGAGGCGGAGAGGTTTAGGCAGGGAATTCCAGAGCTTAGGGCCTAGGCAACAAGAGGCACGGCCACCAATGGTTGACCGATTATAATCAGGGATGCTCAAAGAGGGCAGAATTAGAGGAGTGCAGATATCTCGGGGTGTTGTGGGGCTGGAGGGAAATTACAGAGATAGGAAGGGGTGAGGCCATGGAGGGATTTGAAAAGGATGAGAATTTTGAAATCGAGGCGCTGCTTAACCGGGAGCCAACGTAGATGGCAACAAGAATTCCCTTAAAAAAACACTTCTGAAAGAATCTCAAAATGTGCAGACAAGTGAGCAATTTAAAATATGTCCATGACTCCAACTACTGGATCCATTTACAAATTAGTACAGCACCCCTACCAATCAGGAATGGCATTTAATAGTGCTGTAGTACACTCTGAGCACATGGGAACCAGAAATGGGCTTCTGTTACTTAATTTACCTAATAGAATGTGTTCCAGCCAAATCATTTGAATTTTCCACTAAATTCCAGCTTACCTGCATCATCTAGTTTGATGCTTCAGTGGACAATCAAGTGATTTTACTTTTTTTTTTTAAATGATAAGTAATTTTACATTGTTGCCTAATTCTAGAACAGACAGTTCAATGTGCACCTGAAGCCAGGTGTCCCAGCATCAAACACAGCTAAATCAAGGGCTAGTCTTTCAGGCTAATTAGAAATAAGACAATGTAAAGGGTAGCTCTGTGGCATTAATGTTCTACCATAAGTGCCCAGCATCATGGTGTAGACAGAGGGACACAGGATCCATCACCCACTCTGCGGATTCCACATCTCGGCTTGAGCGGAGGCCAGGTGTGTTCGGCGGTGGTGAGGAGGTCAACTAATCTATGTTAGGCAGCAAAAGGTGATGGTAGAACAACTGAGCTCCTGCTGCCAATGGCACTCTCATCAATGTTAAAATATTATCCAGGAACGCAAAGACAAAGAAAAGCAGTAAGCCACATCCACAGCGTCCAACTCAAGTCAATCCATTTCTTCAAAACCAATTCAACTGAAAACAATTTCTAAAAAAATTCTCACCTCGTCAGGAACCATCACCAGTGGATACTTGTCCTCGGACAGAAAGTTGAAGAGGCACCACAGCCTGAAGGCGTCATGGTTAGAAATAGTGCAGTTTCCATTCTTGTCGTGTTTGTAGTTCTTCTTAGCAGATAAAGTCCAGCAGAGTTCATCAAAGTTTTCTTTGACAAAGGCACCTTCCTCAACCTGAGTAAGACAGGTACTCAGTGTTTACATCTGGTGGCTACAACCAGTCACACATTCTGAAACCAAATTTCCTTTCACACAATATTAACAAAGGGAAAGCCAAGTCCTCTGCCTCCTCAACCAGCTCGCTGACCCACATGCCCAAGTAAGATTAGACTTTCTTGTACTTGGTCAGGACTGGCACAATTGACCCATCAAAAGATTACATTCTATTATCTGTATATTTTATACATTCAGCAATACATCATTTTTCTTCTGGATTATTTTTCTAGAATTTTAATTACCATTTCAAAAATAAAAGTACTACCAAATTTGAAACACCCTGACTGAATCGGAATGTTAACTGCAAATAATGGTGATTGAAGTTGGTAGCAAATTTTCAAATACATTTTGCAGCCATGTTTCTGGCTGCTTGACCCCATGATGGGTCATTAAAAAAAATTCCAGTGCTCATTTGAGGGAAAGTTTCCTCAAAGACGTCTAAGGGGCAAAACTTCTGTCCTTGGTGTGGTATTTGACCCCGAGATGAGCTTCCGACCACTTATCCGCGCCATCACTAAGACCGCCTATTTCCACTTCCGTAACATCGCCCGACTCTGCCCCTGCCTCAGCTCATCTGCTGCTGAAACCCTCATCCATGCCTTTATTACCTCTGGACTTGACCATTCCAACGCATTCCTGGCCGACCTCCCATCTTCCACCCTCCATAAACTTGAGGTCATCCAAAACACGGCTGCCCGTGTCCTAACTCGCACCAAGTCCCGTCCACCCATCACCCTGTGCTCGCTGATCTACACTGGCTCCTGGTTAAGCAACGCCTCAATTTTAAAATTCTCATCCTTGCTTTCAAATCCCTCCATGGCCTCGCCCCTTTCCATCTTTCTAACCACCTCCAGCCCCACAACCCTCCTCCAATACTGGCCTCTTGCGCATCCCGATTTTAATTTGCCGGCCGTGCCTGCAGCTGCCGAGGCCCAAAGCTCTGGAATTCCCTCCCTAAACCTCTCTGCCTCTCTTTCCTCCTTTAAAACACTCCTACCTCTACCTCTTTGACCAAGCTTTTGGTCATCTGCCCTAATATCTCATGTGGCTCGGTGTGAAATTTTGTTTGATAATGCTCCTGTGAAGCACCTTGAGACGTTTTACTACATTAAAGGCGCTATATAAATGCAAGTTGTTGTCGTTGTTGATGTTCTCCCATTACAAGGCAAATGATGGGACAGGAACTCCCTAATCCGGAGTTCCCACATCTGCTTCAGAGTCAGGACCTGGCTTTTGTCTAGGCCAGTGCACTGACAGAGTGGAGGCGTATCGGCCTTCATAAGGGTGCACGTGGGCCCCATTGTGGTCCTGCTCCTGGCCAGTCAGGGTCCCTGAAGATCCCCAATTTTTTAATAAATTGTCAGGAGATTGGCCCCCTTGCCAAGGAAGCTGAAGATATAATGAGATGGGTCGAATGCTGGGCCTGGGCAACTGCCTCTCCACTAGCAGGTGGGCACCAGAGATGTGCCCAAAATGGCAGCGAGTACACAAGCCCCATTGAAGCAGGTGCCCACCTGTTGGCACCGCTAACTCCAGCAGGATCAGCACGGAAGGGCACCATCAGGATTTCAACCTATAAACCCTTCAGGGCTCTGTTGCTTTCTGCTTCCCACAAGTGATCACTGGAAGTTTTGTTTTTTAAATGCTGTATCCGAGGTTATGCAGCAACAAACATGGCCAGGAAATGTGTTAGTTATGGTAAAGCTAACTCGAATCGCAGCTGAAATATGATGAAATAACGTGTTCAAGACAGCTACAGGAAAAGTATCTCAAAGACTCAACGGGGGTCTTTTTAAGGTCGGGTGATGGTGGAACACGGGCGATATCGAAGTAGCGGCCCACTATACACCACGCACAATGTTCCTTTCCATTGAAAGTCAACGGAAGGGAAAATCAGGCGAGGCGTATAACGCCTGGCCAATTCGATATCGCCCATTCTACGCTATCGCCCAATCTTAAAATTATTCCCTACCAAACAAAAAGAAAAGTGCCCTTAATTTTAAATGAATCCAAGTATCCACCCACTCATGTTCGCAACATAGCATCTGTGGTACTAGGAACATAGGAACAGGAGGAGGTCATTTAGCCCCTCAATGAGATCATGGCTGATCTGCGACCTAACTCTTTGGCTCATATCCCTTAATACCTCTGGTTAACAGAAGTCTATCAATCTCAGATTTAAAATTAACAATTGACCCAGCAGCAACTGCTGTTTGCGGATGAGAGTTCCACACTTCTACCACCCTTTGCGTGTAGAATCAGCTCTAATTTTTAGGCTATGTCCCCTAGTCCTAGACTCCCCAACCAGCAGAAATAGTTTCTCTCTAATTACCTATCAGTTCCTCTTAATATCTTGAAAACTTCGATTAAATCATCCCTTAATTTTCTAAATTCCAGGGAATACACCCTAGCTTGTGTAATCTCACCTCGTAATTTAACCCTTGGAGTCCGGTTATCATTCTGGTAAACCTACGCTGCACTCCCTCCAAGGCCAATATATCCTTCCTAAGGTGTGGTGCCCAGAACGGCTCACAGTACTCCAGGCGTGATCTCACCAGGGTTCTGTGTAGCTGCAGCATAATTTCTAACCTCTTATATTCTAGTCCTCTAGATATAAAGGCCAGTATTCCATTAGCCTGTTTGATCATTTTGTTCATGACATTTTAATGATCTATGTACATGAACCCCCAAGACTCTTTGGACCTCTACTGCTTCCAGCTTTTCACCATTTAGAAAGTACCCCGTTCTATCCTTTTTAGGTCCAAAGTGATAACTCACTAGGCAAGCGTGAGGTTATCTGCCTGCCACTGTTCACTGGTTTAATTTCTATACACCACAAATCCTTGAAATACATCTTCCACCAATCACATCCCAGCTTCATAATAAGGTTCTATTTTTGTTCTTTCATGTTTTAATTTCAGGATTTAATGTAAAACATTCTTTTCAGATCTTAAAGTTGTCATTTTATTCTTTTTGGTTTGTTGCAGGAGGTATCAGTAAACCACTGCAAAATGTATGTGAAGATTGCACTGATATATTTTTACCCAAATAGGTCATTCTGTATTTTTTTTACTAATTTAATTCCAGTCATACCAATATAAACCAAAATCACTTTCCTGTAAATAAAGTGGGTCTACTATTTGAATTTGGCATTATAATACATTTTCACCTTAAAAATAACACAATCAGAACTGAATTCCTTTAACCTGACAATAGAGAATACATTTCAAATCAGATTTTGGAGTGACCATGCATTCTGGTCAACTCAAACTTCCTTTACTTCTCCACAGCAGCCACAAGCTGCTAAATGCAGCCTGAATGAATGCACAAGTCTGAAAAAGAAACTTCTCCCCAACCACAGTCTCTGCAGCAAACTAACAGAAGATCTACTTGCAATGGATGCAAGTAGAGAAGGTTCAACAGTTCTTAACCAGGCTCGGTATCTCACCGTGCATTTTCTGTGTCTGGCGGATCAAGTAGATGAAGACCTGCCAGAGATGGAACGCATGGTGAGATATCTAGCCTGGCCGAGAACTGGTGAACCTTCTCTCAACCGTGGCGAATAACCATGAGAATGGAACCTGTTACAATCAGGTTGTGAGGAAATGTGCTCTATTGCCTATGTTACTGGACCAACGAACTATGTCTCTTCCATACTGGCCCAGATTTTGCTGTAGCAGTGCTTCTAACGGCGTTTGCGGTTAGTTAGACTTGCGCTTGGAGTCCAGGTATCATTCTGGTAAACCTACGCTGCACTCCCTCCAAGGCCAATATATCCTTCCTAAGGTGTGGTGCCCAGAACTGCTCACAGTACTCCAGGCGTAATCTAACTCCAAGTTTCTTTTTCAGACTTGTGCATTCATTCAGGCTGCATTTAGCAGCTAGTGGCTGCTGTGGAGAAGTAAAGGAAGTTTGAGTTGACCAGAATGCATGGTCACTCCAAAATCTGATTTGAAATGTATTCTCTATCGTCAGCTTTTCACATTTTTCGTGTGGCAAGTTGCTGAAAGTGCGAGCTGATATCGTCGCAGCGAGGGAAACAGGGCATCTGGGACCAGAGTGATCAGGGCATGTAACTGTATCCCCTTAACCAATGAGATTGAAGGATTGGGAAATAAACAGAGGAACGACAGAGAAGGAAATGTAAGCTAGAGTGGGTGAATTCAATATCAAATCAGGGACAGAAAGAGAAAGAAAGAGGGAAATAAAAATTGGATTGAGAGAAAGGAAAAGTTAAATAAAATGTAATTTTAAATTTGACATTTAAAAAATCTCCAATAACAATAAATAACTGAAGGAATGAGACTCCACGCTTTTAATAGTTAATTTTCAGTGCCAGAGAGGTTGCTTGGCAGTAATTAACAGTTATGTTGTTAAAAGGATACTTGCGCTTGTAGTGACAAGACTTAACTTTCTCTGGTGAATTTAGTCCTATCTACCGCGCAAATATCCCAACAGCACGACATTCAATGGTGAGATGCCGTTTCCGCAAAGCTAACGGCCGAGGTGCACAACTCGGACAGCAACTTTTGGGTATTGGCATTTAACCGCGCATCTGCCCCTTGCCTGAAGTTGCTGTATAATTTCCGCTTAAATAATGACGAGCGCCATTAGCTTCACCATTACTTTGACAGCAAAATCTGGGCTATTATTTCTACGAAATTTCATCAATGTCAAAGGAGCTCGTTCCAGAGACTTGAGGAGGGCAGCTGCCTCTAAATAATGAGCCAACAGTGCCAAATGTGGGAAAGAATGTAGCCACTCCCAACGTTCATCATTAATCCAATGGCGCCAGAGGCAGATTCATGCTACCATGGAATATGGTCAATGCAGTATTAATTGGCCCTCCTCCAGGTGAGTTAAGTTTGTGGGTTTTGGGACAAAATTATTTGGCACTTGGAAAAATATATGGGTTAATAAAGGAAAGCCAGTACAGATTTGTTAAAGGCAAATCATGTTTGACTAACTTGATTGAGTTCTTTGATGAAGTAACAGAGAGGGTGATGAGGGTGGTGCGGTTGATGTTATGTATATGGTCTTTCAAAAGGTGTTTAAAGTACCACATAATAGACTTATTAGCAAAACTGAAGCACATGGGATTAAAGGGGCAGTGGCTGCATGGATATGAAATTGGCTAAGGGACAGAAAGCAGAAAGTAATGGTGAACGTTGTTTTTCAGACTGGAGGGAATTGTGCAATGGTGTCCCCCAGGGGTCGGTGTTGGGACCACTGCTCTTTTTGATATATATTAATGACCTGGACTTGGGTACACCGGGCATCATTTCAAAGTTTGCACATGACATGAAACTCGGAAATGTACTAAAGTGAGGAGGAACAGACTTCAGGAGGACACAGACTGGTGAAATGGGCAGACACATGGCAGATGAAATTTAATGCAGAGAAGTGTGAAGTGATTCATTTTGGTAGGAGGAATAAGGAGAGGCAATATGAAGTAAATTATACAATTTTAAAGGGGGTGCAGGAACAGCAAGACTGGAGGGTGTACGTACACAAGTCTTTGAAGGTGGCAGGATAAGTTGAGAAGGCTGTTAAAAGGCATACAGGATTCTTGGCTTTATAATTAGAGGCAGAGGACAAAAGCAAGGAAGTTATTTTAAACCTTTATAAAATACTGGTTAGGCCTCAGCTGAAGTATTGTGTCCAATTCTGGGCATCACACTTTAGGAAGGATGTCAAGACCTTAGAGAGGGTGCGGAGGAGATTTACTAGAATGGTACCAGGGGTGAAAGACTTCAGTTACATGGAGAGACTGGGGTTGTTCTCCTTGGAGCAGAGGTTCAGGGGAGATTTGATAGAGGTGTTCAAAATCATGAATGGTTTTGATAGAGTAAATAAAGAGACATTGTTTCCAGTGGCAGGAGGGTCGGTAACCAGAGGACACAGATTTCAGGTAATTGGCAAAAAAGAGACGACATGAGGAAAAAAAATTTACACAAAGTTGTTATGATCTGGAATGCACTGCCTGAACGGGTGGTGGAAGCAGATTTAAAATAACTTTCAAAAGGGCATTGGATAAATACTTGAAGGGGATTAATTTGTACTGCTATGAGGAAAGAGCAGGGAAGTGGGATGAACTGGATAGCTCTTCAAAGAGCCAGCACAGGCATGATGGGCCAAATGGCCTCCAGTGCCGTGTGATTCTATGGTTCTATGAAATGGCCTCCCATTCCTCGTCCAAGATTTCAACACCTATTTCACCTTCCTCCACTACACAACGCATGATGTTGAAACAAGGTGTGCAACAAATTACCCTCACAAAAGAAAGTGGCTAAAAATGACTCCAAAGTTGACATGTCTAAAAATGCCTGAAGGGAGATCTCGGGTGTTGACAAGAAATAACAGATTTGGACCTATCAAAAGAGAGGGAATGTAGGAGCAAACAGATTCCCTTGCACCAGATACAAGCTATGTAAGGCCTACCTCAGACCATCTATGAAAGCTGTTGTAACAGAGACTAGCTCTGGGTTCTCCCACAAAGGGAGCAAGTAGGTTGACCTCATGAAAAATGGAAGTACTGGCAGATGCCCTGCCAAAAATGCATGACTGTGTTCACCTATAGGGTGTGACCTTGCAGAGATAGGGAGTATAAAACACGCCACAAAGGATATATGAGAGAGAGTGTGTGAGAAAACCTCCTACATCCCTGTCCAGGGATATATGTCCAAATGGGAAGTACCATTGACAATAGATTGAAGCTGAGCTGCCCAGTAATAAACGGGGAGGATGTGCAGCCCCCACTGGATCTAATCGGTGAATAGCTGCCAGCCCACATAAATTGTGATGTCTGGCAATTAAATGTGGTTCTGCATACTGGCAACATTTGGAGCAAATAGAGAAACCTGGGAAGAACATCAATTTAAGAACACAGATCCTCCCAGAATGGGAAAGAGGAAGATGAACCGAATGGGCTTGGTCTTCAAGGATTGAAGGTGTTATAGACACCCAGCAAAAATGAAATAGATCAACAAATTCTTCAGGGCATAATGTAGCCAGAAAAACAGGCAAGGTGATGACTAATGTGCATGAACACTACATGAACTAATGAGTATTATCCTCCATCTTATAACCTCAGCTGTGTGGACATCCAGGGATCCCAAAATTTTTTTTAAAAAAAAGAGATTATGGTCAAACTCCTGGCACCAAAAGCAACCAAGCACAATGCCAATGCTGCAACCACAGGAGACTATTTAACATTCAGTTGTGTGAAGAGGACACCATACACAATCAAATCCACCCTATTGGGAGTCCTCCCGAGAGCCAGCACACGTCAGTCAGTCAAAGGTCACTCCTTCACAGCCCAAAAGTAAAAAATAGTAAAAATTAGGGAAGCAAAATCCCCTACTACCAGAAAAGGAGCAGTCAGGCTAGAGAAACAAAAACAAGACAGGAACCAAATAGACCTCCCACTCAGTTTCCAAGAACAGACATGAGGGCAGTAAGGTATCTTGGGGTAGAGTTTCCATTTTGGGCACAATTGCCGATTCCGGCCCAAATTCCGCCTTTTTTGAAGTGTTTCTCCCGCCCCCCCCCCCCCCGAGTTTCCACTCACTCATTTTCGTATTGTCGAATGCAAAATCTGCGATGAGCCATGGCAATCGGGCAGCAATTTAAAAAGTAATTTTTTTTTTTTTTTTTTAATTGCGCTTTAAAAATATTCCTTGATATATTTAAAAACAGTAACTTGGTAAAGTTTGATTAATTTGAGTAACATGATCTTAAATTACTGAAAATGACTTGTAAAAAATGGGCAAGGCTATTTTCTAGTTAGATTGGGTACAGTAGTTAGTTCCTTAGTAATTTTAAAATTACGTTCAAAACCTTTTAAAAACGTATTTATTAGTGTTCTTGCGCCCAAAAGATCCAGCTTAATTTTGGAGCCTCCTCGAAGGCCTACAAACGAATGCAATTAGCGGAAACTCCCAACGGTGATTAATTCATCCTGGGGGCGGGGCCTGCTTCTGACACATGGGCTGGATTTTGCCAGCCCTGGGGAGGCGGGTTTGGAGGCGAGACTGCCGGGAAAATGGCAGAATCGTGCCATCGTCCCAGGAGGCGGGTAGCTGACCCGCGCCGGGTCCCGTCTCCTGGACGCGGGAAGGGGATTAGAGCCACTTAATTACCTGTTAACAGGCAGTTAAGAGGATTATCCCCATTTTTCCACCAGAGGTGCGGGCTTCCCGACGTCGGGGAAACCCCCAGGGTCACCGAGGTGAGCAGTGGGTCTGCAGGGGTCGGAGGGGTCCAAACGTGCGCTGTGAAGGTAAGTGATGAGTGCAAGTGTGGAGAGGTAAGTATGTAAGGTGAGTGGAAAGTGATAGAAAATGTTTACTTATCTTTGTTTCTTCTTGCAGGCTTCAACAGTTGGGGATGTGGAGACTCTCGCATCTCACCGGCAGAGATGACAGACGGCTGCTGCATTCTCCAATGCAACAACCATCTGATTTGTGCTCTCAAAAGAGGTTTGATGAGCCTTGAATACAAGGACTCATCAAACAACATAGAATGTCAGTGTTTGACAGCTTCAGAGAGCTGGCAAACGATGACAATTCATCTGTCAAAAATTTGACAGATGAAACGTCATACACTGACGTTCTCTGTAACCGGCTTCCCCTTAATTAGCCTGCTAAGCCCGCTGGGCGGGCTTAACAAGGTCAATCAAGGGAAAATAGCATGGGTTAGCCACAAGTCGACGGAGGCGGGACTGAAACACGACAAGTAGTTATAAAAATTATATATTTTTTTTAAGTTTGTTTGATATTTTAGCTTCTACCTTAATCCCATAGGTATACCCCAATCTTTATTTCACTCTCTGTAAAATTTATAAAAAGTGAAGGATAATCAGTGCACTTTACTTCCTGGTTTGCTGTCTGAGAGAATTTGTCAATGTGATTGGCTGCTTAGCCTGCTTGATGATATCATTGTTGCTGGACGCCAGAGATCCCCTAGAGTTGGTACCAGAATCAAACTAACGTCGGGAAAGGTGAAATCCACGCCAGAGAGATCGCTAGATCTTTGTGGACAGCTTTCTTCGAGCTTTCAGCAATGAGCACCGGCACTTCGCCGCTGACCGCAAAATCCGAGCCATTATTTATATCGCCATCAGCGCCAGAACTCATTTGACCATCCTGTCTGTCACTCTTGAAATGCCCCCGAGATTCAGCAGGTTCTGGTCCAATCAGTTCTTGTGCCGACAGTAATTTACTAAACTTGTGAGTGGGCATCTTTCCTTTTACACAATATATGGAAAAATTAGATTTTTTTGTACATTTTTAATGCTGATTGTAATAAGAGCAGAATTACAAAAATTAAGATCCCCAATTCACAGTATTCGGTTACCTCTAGGCTTGACTATTCCAACTCCTGGCTGGCCTCCATAAACTTGAGACCATCCAAAACCGTGTCCTAACTCGCACCAAGTCCTGTTCACTCATCACCCCCCATGCTCGCTGAGCTACATTGGCTCCTGCTTAAGCTTCAATTTTAAAACTCTCATCCTTGTTTTCAAATCCCTCCATGGCCTTGCCCCTCCCTATCTCTGTAACCTCCTCCAGCTCCACAACAACACCCCCCCCCCCCCACCCCCGAGAGATCTGCGCTTCTCTAATTCTGGGCTCTTGAGCATCCCTGATTATAATCGCTCCACCACTGGTGGCCGTGCCGTCAGCTGCCTAGGCCCTAAGCTCTGGAATTCCCTGCCTACCTCTCTTTCCTCCTTTAAGATGCTCCTTAAAACCTACCTCTTTAACCAAGCTTTTGGTCACCTGCCCTAATATCGCCGTATGTGGCTCGGTGTCAGATTTTGTTTTATAACGCTCCTGTGAAGCGCCTTGGGACTTTTTACTACATTAAAGGCACGATATAAATACAAGTTGTTGTTATTAACTTTTTAACTCTCAAAATCTGGTTGTATTTTTGACTTGGATGTGGTAGTGTTAATGGAGCCCATCAATGTTTCCTGTATATATATTACCATCTGAATTTTCAACTGTGCAATTAATCTCAAAACTCTGGGACTTGTAGAGCAAATGATTAAGAAATGGCAAGGGAATGGCAACTCATAGTTATCTACTTTTTAAAACTCATACATTTGAATTAATTTTTGTGCATCTTGATCTGAGGGACGTTCGTGTGAGGAATGCAGCATTTTTTTTAAAATGTAGCCACCTAAGATCAGCATCCAGTAGTCCTGGATTGGACATGTTATAACCAGATGTTGTGTGGAGTTCCCTATATTCAGCCTCACCATTGTGCCTGATTTCTAATCCCAGAACAGCACCTATCACAATACAAGTGTGAATGTTTTCACTTCCCTGGCCAGCTTTCCTCGGTGAGGTTATTAGTTTAAGTCCAGTTTATTTTGAAATGTAGACAGTTTTGTATTGCGTAATGTAGCCAACAAGGTGACTAGGTTAAGAAACTCATAAAAGCGGTGTTCAACTAATCCTGCTGGCAAAGAAAAACTTTAGCCTCATCAACAACAAAAAAACCTTTCCAAAATATTTTAATTCCACAGAAGCCTGTACATTTCATGAGAAAATCAGTAGATGTCCTGGGGGATAGGTAATGGTCCACCACCCGAGGGAGCTTAAAAGAGAGAAAAAGTAAAGAAAAAATCAAGGGGGGGGGGGGGGCGGTGAGAGAGAAAAGGGGAAAAAATGGCAACTTCAATTTTGAAAGGGTTAAAAGACAAATTAACCCAATACCGAGGAATAAAAATATATTACTGTTAGATTTAGCAATTGGAGGAATGGTAAACAAACACTTACCCCCTTCTCTTTAATTAACTTGGATAACTCAATGATGCAAGAGACATCTAAAATTAGTACAACACTGGATACAGAACTGTTTGGAAGGGGGAACAACTAGTGGATGACCTGTTCTTGATGTCTCTCCTGAACAAGGTTCCTTGCCAAGAAATCTTTCAGAATTACCTCTGGCCTAGCAGATCGCTTACCATTAGTGTCTGAGCTGCTGGCATCAGAAACTACAGCTCAATTAGTGTTTTGGACACAGGCAGAACGTAAGGTTGATCCTGTTAACAGGTGTAAGGCTGATACACTGAAGCTACTTCGCATCACTTCCTCTTTTATAAATATCCAATCACGAAGAGTGGAATTTTGCAACTTTGTTACGTTCAAGCACGACTGCATAAAGATGTGCTTTAGGAAAAATGTTTTTAAAATTACAACAGACCTCTATGTACCCAAGGAAATGATGGAAAGGAACTCCGAGAGTATTGTTCTGAAGGGGGGGGGGGGGGGGGGGCGGCGGTGGGGGAAGCGACATAATTTACATGTAGCTTCTGACACCAACTTTTGGATCAATTTAACTGAAAACTGATTAAAATCACTTTGAAAAACATCTAGGGTTAGATTTTCATCTGGGCCTGTTTTTGGTCTTAGACTCAGCAGTGTGCGACTGAAGCAAAAAGAAAGAAAGAAAGACTTGCATTTATATAGCGCCTTTCATGCCCACCGACGTCTCAAAGCACTTTACAGCCAAAGTACTTTTTTTGAAGTGTTGTCACTGTTGTAATGTGGGAAACGCAGCAGCCAATTTGCACACAGCAAGGTCCCACAAACAGCAATGTGGTAATGATCAGATACTCTGTTTTAGTGATGTTGGTTGAGGGATAAATATTGGCCGGGACACTGGGGATAACTCTCCTGCTCTTCTTTGAAATAGTGCCATGGGGTCTTTCACGTCCAACTGAGAGAGCGGACGGGGCCTCGGTTTAACGTCTCATCCGAAAGACGGCACCTCCGACAGTGCAACACTCCCTCAGCACTGCACTGGAGTGTCAGCCTAGATTTTTGTGCTCAAGTCTCTGGAGTGGGACTTGAACCCACAACCTTCTGACTCGGAAGTGAGTGCATTACCCACTGAGCCACAGCTGACACTGGACCAAGGATTGCTGAAAATTGGCCTCATCTACATATTCGGGGCGAGCTGCCGGTGTTAATCATGGCTCCACGGGCTATCTTGCCCAAGGGAAGATTTCAATTTCAGGCCACCTTACTCGCTGGTAACAGCCTTCAGACAGGTCCCGAGAGGGAAGTTGGGACAGGCTGCCGGGGGGGAAATTGCGACACTTGTGGAGTTGGGGGGAGCGCTCCTGTTCCTCCTGCTTCACAGGAAAGGATTTTTTTTTAATGTTTTGAATCTTACCTTTTATTAGCACCCTGTGGTGTGTTAAACCCCTAATTAACATATTCAATGGGCCCAATGCCTGTTTTAGGAGTGGGACCAACAACCATGGAGATTGGGTGCAGGCTGTCCCACTGCTAAATTGGTATGCTTTGCGCTCATTTTATGCCCAAAAAACAGGCCCAACATATACCAACTTCTACACCCTAGCCTCCACTCTATGCTTCCCCAGAATGAGAGAGAGAGCAGGATTCATAAGAATATTAGGCAAAGTCAAGGATATGAAAAAGACTATTTGGCTCATGTGGAGTACTCAACCCACCTGGCCTAACATCCAACTGCATTTCATACGTCTTTAATATCGTTAATTCAACTACCTTACCTGGTAGATTACAAACTTATCATCTTTTGAGTAAAGAAAAGTTTTCTAATAGCTGTTTTAAATTTATTTTATAATTTAAATTTATGTCCTCTGGGCTGACTGACCTCACTTAACGAAGTAATATTCTGGCTTCATCTTACCCTCACCATTAAATATTTACATTGTGGCGGAGCCACTAAGGGACTCCAATCAATTGTATATAATTCCCTTTAATAATATGTTGGCTGCAGCCTGAGTCTGTATCTTTGTTTTCACTGTTTATATGTACAGAGCGCGATCACTTTAATAGCGCGGGCAAACGCGATGAGCCACGGGACCGCCCTGGCAGTCCTCGTGGTGCCTCCGAACTGACTAGACCTATATTCGATGTTCTCCTGTAGTTATCTGTTAAACTCTGTTACTTTTCATTAAACCTCATTTATTTGATCGCCTGAGTGGACCTCAGTCTTTTGGATAGGAACTAGACATTCCTACATTGGTGACCCCGACTTTTGCGAACGGTTTTCGCAGAAGTTACCGAACATGGAATCGAACGCCGTTGCTTTAAAGCTACCACAGTTCTGGGAGCAACAGCCAGCCGCGTGGTTCATCCAGGCTGAAGCCCATTTCGCCATCAGGAACATCGTTGCGGATCAGACCCGTTACTATCACGTGGTCTCCACCCTCGACAGCGCCACAGCCTCGCGGATCGTCAGCCTGCTTGGTAATCCACCAGAAGATCGCAAATATGATATGATAAAGGCGCAGTTGTTACAGGTCTTCGGGCTCACGAAGTCGGAGCGCGCCCGCCGGCTGCTCAATATGCCCGGCCTTGGGGACTCCAAGCCGTCCGAGCTCATGAGCCAAATGCTCACGCTCCTGGGCTCCGAACCGGAATGCTTCCTCTTCAGGGAGCTATTCCTCAGCCAGCTACCGGAGCAAGTTCAAGCTGCCCTAGCCAGGTCGGAAGTCACCGACTGCGCAGAGCTGGCTGCCGATGCGGACAAGATCTTCGCGGTGACACAGCAGTACTGCGCGGCCATCCCCCATGGACGCCGCTCCAGCCCCTCAACCTGCGGGGTTGTGCTTCTACCACGCCCGTTTTGGCGCGAAAGCAAGATGCTGCCGCCCTCCCTGCAGCTTTTCACTCAAAAAAAAAAACAGCAGCCACCCTGTCGAAAGAGGAACGGTTACAATGAGCGCCCCGCGGCTGCGATGGCAATCAGTAATTCGGGAAAACTCCTTTTCATCAACGATTCCCTATCTGGTCGACATTTCCTTTGCGACACCGGGGCGCAGTATAGCATCCTACCCACGTCCAATCTTGATCTACAAGTTGGGGGGCACGGCCCCTCCCTCCAGGCGGCTAATGGCGGGGCCATTAGGACCTTCGGAAGCCGGCGGGTCTAGGTGTGCTTCGGCGGCCAGCGGTTTTACTGGGATTTCATCACGGCCAAAGTCTCTCAAGCCATCCTCGGGGCGAATTTTTTGTGCGCCAACGGCCTCCTGGTGGATGTACGGCACCGCTGGTTGATCAATGCGGCCACTTTTCACTCCATCCCGTGCTACCGCGGTAACACCGTGGCGGGCACGGTCTCCTGTGCGTCCCCACCTCCGGGTGACTTCACTCGCCTCCTCGGAGATTTCCCAGACCTGACCAGACCCACTTTCTCTTCCACGGCCACGAAACATGGTGTCGAACATCACATCACCACTACTGGCACCCCGGTCTACGCACGGGCCCGTCGCCGCGAACCTGGCAAGCTCGCAGCTGCGAAAGCGGAGTTCGACACGATGGGGCGGCTTGGGATTATTCGCCAGTCGAATAGTCCCTGGTCTTCACCTCTCCACATTGTTCCGAAACCTGGCGGCGGATGGCGGCCTTGCGGCGACTACCGACGCCTGAACGACGCCACTACTCCTGATCGGTACCCGATCCCCCATATTCAGGATTTCTCTGCACATTTGGCGGGAAATACCATTTTTTCAAAAGTCGACCTTGTCCGTGGTTACCACCAGGTCCCTGTACACCCGCAAGATGTCCCGAAAACTGCAGTCATCACCCCATTCGGCCTGTTTGAATTTCTGCGGATGCCGTTTGGATTGAAGAACACTGCACAGGCTTTCCAGCGCTTGATGGACTCCGTGCTTCGGGACCTCAAGTTTCTATTCGTCTACCTCGACGACATCCTCATCGCTAGCCCTAATAAAGAGGAGCACATCTGCCATTTGCGCACCCTCTTTAGACGCCTCAGTCAACACGGCCAAGTGCCAGTTCGGCCTGCAGCAGATTGATTTTTTGGGCCATCGCATCACATCAGATGGCGCAATTCCCCTGCAATCGAAGGTGGAGGCTGTTACTTCGTTCCCGCGCCCGCAGTCCGTCAAGGCCCTGCAGGAGTTCCTCGGGATGGTTAATTTTTATCACCGGTTCGTCCCTAATGCAGCTCTGCTCATGCAGCCTCTGTACGAGGCCCTCAAGGGCAAGTCCGGCAAGGATCCGATCAGCTGGACGGTCGAAATGGACCGGGCGTTCGTCGACACAAAAGGCGCTTTAGCCAACGCAACCATGCTGGCACACCTGCTGCCAGGTGCCACCATCGCCCTTACCACCGACGCGTCAGACTACGCCATCGGCGCAGTGTAGGAACAGTGGGTGCATGGGACGTGGCAACCGCTGGCGTTTTTCAGCCGTCAACTGCGGCGAAACGAATGAAAGTACAGCACGTTTGACCGGGAGTTGCGGGCCCTTTTTCTGGCCATCCGCCATTTCCGGTTCTTGCTAGAAGGACCAACGTTCGCTATGGCCAAGACCGCCGAACTGTGGTCAGCTCGGCAACAACATCAGCTGACGTTTATCTCAGAATTCACCACTGACATTCAGCACGTGTCCGGTAAGGACAACCTGGTGGTAGATTGCCTCTCCCGCGCGACCGTTCATGCAGTCCAGCTCGGCATCGACTATGCCCTCATGGCTGCGGATCAAGCCTCGGATCCAGAGGTCCAAGCTTACAGAACCAACCCCTCTAGCCTCCAAGCGGCTGACATCAAATTCCATGCCGCGGGCACTATGCTACTCTGCGACGTCTCCGTAGGAGATCCTCGCCCTATCGTCCCGGTTGCCTGGCGCCGAAAAGTTTTTGACGCCATACACGGGTTGTCGCACCCTGGCATGAAGGCCTCGCAACAGTTGATGTCGTCCAAATTCGTGTGGCGGGGCATGCACATGGATGTTCGTGACTGGGCCAACACCTGCATGGTCTGCCAAAAGGCCAAGGTGCAGCGTCACGTCAAGGCTCCATTGGCCACTTTCGCCGTTCCGGAACGTCGGTTTGATCATGTGCATGTGGACCTGGTGGGGCCACTTCCGCCTTCGCACGGGTTTACTCATCTTCTTACAATGGTGGACCGCACCACTCGATGGCCGGAGGCGGTTCCTCTGTCTTCCACCACTTCCACGGACGTCGCTAGGGCATTCATTTCCTCTTGGGTCGCCCGCTTCGGGGTACCGGCAGACATCTCGTCTGATCGTGGGCCGCAGTTTTCTTCGGAGCTCTGGAACGCTGTGGCTCAGGGGCTCGGCGTCAAGCTACATTGCACCACTGCCTACCATCCACAGGCAAACGGCCTGTGCGAACAATTCCACAGGTCGCTCAAAGCCGCACTGCGAGCCAGCCTTCAAGGCATGGGCTGGGTGGACAGGCTTCCATGGGTCCTTTTGCGTCTTCATACGGCACCTAAAGAAGATCATCAATCGTCCTCAGCGGAGCTCATGTATGGCCAGCCGCTACGCGTACCAGGGGATTTCCTTCCCTCTCCAACAGAGCCATGGTCCGCGTCCCAGCAGCTCATCAGCCACCAGGAGGCAGACAGAAGTTTCGCTCCAGTGCCTACGTCACATCGCGGCTTGCAGAGCTCCCACGTCCCAGCTGAGCTGAAGAATGCCGACTATGTGTTTATCCACCACGACGCTCATCGGGACCCGCTCAAACCCCCTTACACTGGTCCTTTCCGTGTGATAGAGCCGGGAGACAAATCTTTTTCGGTCGATGTTGGAGGTAAACCGGACCACATTTCGGTTGACCAGTTGAAGCCTGCTCACTTGGACCTTGACCGCCCAGTCGAGATCACACAACCGCCAAAACGTGGCCGACCGCCCACAGTCGCCGTGCCAGATCAAATGCAACCGCCCGCCAGCTCGCCCGCCGTTCATCAGCTTCCACTTCAAGGCTACAGAAGTCGATCTGACAGGCTGGTCAGGCCTCCACGCCGTTTTACTTTTGCTATTAAAGACAATTCTGGGGGGGCGCATGTGGCGGAGCCACTAAGGGTCTCCAATCAATTGTATATAATTCCCTTTAATAATATGTTGGCTGCAGCCGGAGTCTGTATCTTTGTTTTCACTGTTTATATGTACAGAGCGCGATCACTTTAATAGCGCGGGCAAACGCGATGACGTCAGCCACGGGACCGCCCTGGCAGTCCTCGTGGAGCCGCCGAACTGACTAGACCTATATTCGATGTTCTCCTGTAGTTATCCGTTAAACTCTGTTACTTTTCATTAAACCTCGTTTATTTGATCGCCTGAGTGGACCTCAGTCTTTTGGATAGGAACTAGACATTCCTACAACATAATGTACCATGCAGGGGAATTGTAGACATGAAGCCATGTTGTTCCATTCTGTGGCAGAATACATCAGTCCCAAAATATAAAAAGGAGACCTGAGGATACTAAAGAAATACTTCTGGTTCTGTCAGTTGCCCAGATTCCGCCTCAGAGTCAGCTTCAATTACCTGCCCCCCAGGTTCAAATATTTCAGCACAATCAACTCTATTCAAGGAGTACTTATAAGGATATACTCATCAGGAAAGGCTGAACAGGCTGGGGCTCTTTTCTCTAGAAAAGAGAAGGCTGAGGGGTGATCTGATAGAAGCCTTTAAGATAATGAAAGGGTTTGATAGGGTAGACGAAGAGAAAATGTTTCCACTTGTGGGGGAATCCAAAACTAGAGGTCATAAATATAAGATAGTCACTAATAAATCCAACAGGGAATTCAGGAGAAACGTCTTCACCCAAAGAGTAGTAAGAATGTGGAACACGCTACCACAGGTAGTAGCTAAGGCAAATAGCATAGTTGAATTTAAGGGAAGCTAGATAAGCACGAGGGAGAAAGGAATAGAAGGATCTGCTGATAGGGTGAGGTGAAGTAGGGTGGGAGGAGGTACGTGTGGAGCATAAACACCGGCACAGACCAGTTGGGCCCAGTGGCTGGTTTCTGTGCTGTAGACGCGATGGAAGGTTCAAATATTTCTGCACAATGAGCTCCATTCAAGGAGCTGGGAAAAAAATCAAGCCTCAAACATTTCATGCTCAGAACCCAGCTTATAATTTTGAACACCTCAAACTAACAACCTACACTTGTTTGAAAAATGGCAACGTTGATTCCAACCTCACAGAGCGAAGAGAGTATCAGGTATAGAACACGATACAAGTTGCCGCTTGTTTCGGGTCAACAACACATTCAGTCAAGAAATTCCGATGATGTCATCCACTGCAAATGCCTAGCTCAAGAAGTGCAGCAGAACTGAAAGAGCTGCCCCGAATAGGTTAAAACACTGTTCTTCTCCTTCTAGGACCCAGAGTCATATCAAACTGCGTATCTGAAAATAATGACCTGGATAAGCCAAGATTTCCTTCAGTTGAATGTTGGCAAAATCAAGACCATCAATATCTTCTCTGACTCCTGTCCAAACGTCAATGCCTCTGGACTCAACTTCATCAACCTGCCATTTCAAGCCGAGTCTTCTTCTTCCCTACTTTCAAAACCCTCTTTAAATTCCTCAAGTTTGGCTGTGTTTCAGTTCCCATTCTAGCCTCTCCACTTATTTTCCCTACTCTCATGCTTAGTGTCCACCATATCCTTTTTCTCCCTATTGTAAAGTGCTCAGACATCTTCCTGAAGAGTATCATGCGAATGCTAATCACGGTCACTCTAAGTTAGCTCATCGAAGTACGAGGTCTGAAATGGTCAATGTAAATTAGACAGGTAACCATCAAGTTTTGCAATGCTCTTGCCAGCAGACGAGCTAAGAGTTGATGAAAAGTGCTGAGCGAGTTGGATTGCTAGGATATACATCCATCAGTAACCACTCTGCCTCTTCATCACTCAGCTACGCTACAGTGCAATAAACTGCATTTCTATCGCATCACCAATACGCCATTCAAATGCAGACATAAGGTGAACTGTTTGAGATGGGCTATTGAAAACCATTGTCTAGTCAAAAGATGGGTAAGAATTTAGAAAGTATTGGGTAGGCAAATTATCAAACATGACTGTACATTTCCTCCTTACCTCCATTTTTCCCAAGCATTTTAGCTGAAATGCAGCTGTATAACACTAAATGCAACAGAAAAGTGCTTTTATAGTAACACTAAAAATCTGAGTTACATATAGCCCACAATTATATGGAGGCAATTTAAATAAAAAGCAATTAAAATGAATAGCCCACGTAGTGTGGGAAGTATTTACTCGAAGTCCAGAGATCACCATTAAGTCTGGACTGACATCCGGGCTTCCCTAGGCAGTGAGTGTGCTAGTCTTGGCCATGTCACCCAAGAAAGCTGCTCACAGGAGGATCCCCTCCTGCAGTGCTCAACCGCACTATGTAAGCACAGTGACACTACAATCACAGACTTGGCTTCCTACCCTCCTGGATTCAGAGCATTAAAAGAACCCAAAATCATAATGCTAAACAGAAAGAGAGAGAAAAGGAAGACATGCACACAGCATATAGCTAAGTAAGGATTACCTTATCAAGGATGTATTTATTGAGATATGGCATATAGCCCTGGCTGGAGACAGGCCCATCATCGTCATCTCTGAAATGCTCTTCAAGCGCCACTGGGTCATGCGGGATGTGCAAGACCGTACACAGATTATGAGACAAGACCTAGAGAACAGAAACAAGCACAAAGTTACTAACTTCCTTTCAAAATCTCAAATTATACGCAGTATACTCAGTCGTGCTCTGTCAAGTTCTGTATCCATTTCCTTACAAGTCCTGTCAGACAGCCAGAGTGAAATACTATCCTACACAATTATAAACTTGTAGTGTGTACATTTCCGCCCCACCCATTCCAATTACGCCATATTGCTAACCTGTAAACAATCCTCAAAACCTGTGCAATGATGAGCAGTGTGTAGAACCGGCCCTTTAAAATAGTGTCAGCTCTATTTCAGTTACAGAGAGTTTTCTCTCTCAGAAGTCGGTATCTATGTACTGCTTTCTGTGATTCACGGTGAAATGTGGGGCCAGTCTTGGCTCAGTGGTAGCACTCTCACCTCCGAATCAGAAGATTTGGGGTTCAAGGCCCGCTCTCAGCACATAATCCAGACTTGATACTTTGGAACAGTACAGATTGAGTGCTGGACTGTCGGAGGTGTCGTCTTTCGGATGAGACGTTAAACTGAGGTCCCATCTGCCCTCTCAGATGGACGTAAAAAATCCCATGGTACTATCTGAAGAGGAGCAGTTGATTTCTCCCAGTATCCTGGCCAATATTTATCCCTCAACCAACATCATTGAAACAGATTATCGTGTCATTTATCTCATTACTGTTTGTGGGATCTTGCTCTGCACAAATTGGCTGCTGCATGTCCCTACATTACACTTTAGAAGTTCTATATTGGCTGTAAAGTGCCTTGGGATGTCCTGAGGTCATGAAAGGCGCTATATAAATGCAAATTCTTCTTTCTTTCTTTGAAATGCACACACAGCTGAGAGAGAAACCAAATTGGATGAAAGATGGCAGGCAGCAAACTGGATAGGAGGTGGGAAGGTTATGTCTGGCAGGAGAAGAGGTAGGGAGGCGGCAGCAAAAGAACTTAAAGGCAGATTAATCGAGAGAGGAACAGAAGGCCTAAGAGGAAGCATCTGAAGGATGAGGGGCATCAGATGTTAGGTATAAAGATATGGAAGAGTTATGAAATAAACCATGGGGTGTTTCGGATTGGCTGCCCATTGAAATCAATTGAAGTGAAAAGGAGTTGGCTTCTATAATGTGCGGGCAAACTGCAAAGCCAGTTTTACATCCAGGTGGCAAGTTGAAAATCTATGCCACAGTCATTCTTGAGGAGTCAGCCTAGACAGGCATGTCATTTGTGCGGAGTCTTATCTGCTCTCAGCAGGTGTCACTGGACAGAGAACAGGAGCTAGAGCGGTGACTAATATCTCTCCCCTCCCAAGTCCAGAGGCAGTGAGGCTCTCACCACTGGCTTGGCTTGAGATTAGCTGACTCACACAAACAAGGGTCCAAGCTTTAATGTACCATATCAGGAGTGATCCACACTCCAAATGTTAAACCATCAACATAAGAGAACCCTCACTGGTGGGCAACATTCTAAGAGTGAAGTCTGATGGTCTAATGGTCAAAGGAAAGAAGAAGGAACATGAGCATTCCAGAAACAAATTAAAAATCTTACCAAAAATAAAATGTGGAACATATGATTTGTCTGTACTAAATACAAAAATAGCTCACTCTGAACTATGTTATTAATGGTTTTGTACTTCAACTCGCTTCTATCCCTGTTGCAATCTCCATTCCATATTGCTGCGTCATATCATTCACCTACAGCCTTACTAACACATTGTCAGAGTTCTCAAATTTATAATTTTTGTGTGGAGTGCTAACCAATTACTTGTTTGTTCCCTACTCAAAGATTAAGAGTCACAAGTACGTGTGGAACATCATCTAAGCTGGACTGTATGCGATAATGCATCAAGGGGTTGAGAGGATGCAGAAATGCAAAAGGGAAACATAATAATCTGGACCTCAAGATATATCACATCCCTCAAAAAGCCTAGATTTTCCGGACTGGTAGTTGGGCAGTGCACGATTCACAGGTACCCGACCCGTAATGTACTGATCCCAGCCTGATCATAATATGGCAGTAAGCCACAGGCATGGGAAATGCCTCTCATTGGGTGCCTGTCCATTGGGACATTTCCAGCTGCTGAAAGAAGCATTTGAGGCTTGTTTGGAAGCAGTTGTGTAGGCCACAGAGCTGCTCAGGAATCCTCTCTGATGGGGCATTGGAGATCCTTTAGGAAGAAGTGAAGACGAGGTGGGAAGCTTTCTTTGGCACCGAGACCTGCAGCGTGGCCTCCATGCCAGAGGCAACGGTCTTCCGATGTGGATGCTCGGGCTGCTGCAATACAGGCCAGGAGTTCCAGAGTGGAATGGCCTATTGCTTCCATCCTCAAAAGGTATTAATAGTCAGTTCGAGAGCCCTGAGCTACAATTAGGTCTGCGGTCACACCAATCAGTCGCCATGGTAAGGTGGTGCCTAGTAGTAGTGACGTGGCTGAAATGGGCACAGATGATGATGCCGTTTCTCAGGATGCCTCTTCCGATGCCTGAACAGCTGCCAGAAAGCAGAGACGCCCAGGGTGTGCACACAGCAGCAGATGTGCCGCAGCATGTAGCAGGTCCATCCTCAGGGCCCAGCTGCTAGAAGATGAAGACCAACTCAATTCCAAGAGAATCCTAGTGATACACAGCAGCCAGCCACCTCAAGGACTAATGCTGCAGAGGAAACATGTATGTGAAGCACCAGGTTAGGGTTAAGAGGGCAAAGTTCACACACTGTCACCAAGGGGAAGCACTGTGGTAGAAAACGATAACTGCGCGTACACATGCAGTATAGTAGCAGCTTTCATCAAATGGTTTGAATGGTAGAGCCAGGAGTTGTACTGAAACAGGAAGTGATTGTTGGTGATGCCGTTATGTGTGGAGGGCACAGAGATAATGTAGACAGAACTATTATGCAGTGAGCACATTTGCAAGTTAAGTAGTCTCCTGTAGGATAGCTGCATAAATTTCTCACAGCTGGCAAATGGTTTGCTTCCATTGTCTCTTCATGCTGCTTTGGGGGTCCCTGCTGTGCTGGGGGCCTTTCTCCTCCACGACCAATGTTTTTGCGTCTTGCAGCACACAGCAACAATCCTCGAAACTTTCACAGGCAGTGTTGCTGGATATCTCCGGATCGATCCAGGCACACGAAGCGCTGCTTCAGCCTGCCAACAGCACGCTCAATGATTACGCTGGTCGAGGTACGCACCTCGCTACATCGGTGTTCAGCTGGCGACCTGGATACCACAGAGGTATCAGGTGCCACGGCTGCAGAAAATAGCCTTGATCTCTCCAAGGAGCCACCCTGATATTTGTTTTTCACAATTTGGTGGGTCACTGGGCTGCCTTAAAATGAAAGTGTTGGGACAGCGGCTGCGGGCATTTACTTGCATAATGCGGTGCTGTTGGCAGCAGGCGAGCGGAACGTTGAGATTTCAATCCTTTTCGATTTTACGGGTCAAGCTATTGTGCACCTGGGGCCACATGAGCACACGCCAGAACACTCTACACCTTTGGAAGCCTGACACTCTCATGCTATTGTTGGTTGCTCATGCCGAGCTGTGATACTTGAGGAAATAGTGCATCTGTGACTTGCTTCATGCATCCACGCACAGCTGATATTCACAATAACCCCAATGGCAACTTAAAATGACCACAACCCATGAAGATTCAGTGCGGTTGTGAGTGTTACAGCCACTGGTGTGGCTGCAGCTCTGCACACAGCATGGGACATAGCACCATTACTGCATCCCTGGTGAACCAAAGCCTCCGCAAGCACTGCCCCTTGGACATGTGGGGTTACATGCACCTCTGCAAGTATATTACAGTGTGGGAGTACTGGTGTGTGGATGAAATACTCAAGTGTAGGCTGACCAGCTCATCATCTTTCTGTTGGTCTTCCTCCTAACAGCACAGCAAAGATACTGGGGGTTTCACAGTGGAAAACCCATTGTGGAACTATGGCAGCAGATATAGAAGGCAGGGCCACAAAATAACCACTAAAGCTCCTTAATGGCAACAGGGGAAAAAACAAACGAGAAAAGCTTCAACGATTGCTTGACAGTGTTACAATCTCACTACTGGTCTTTTGAAATTTCTGTGGAGCTCAGTGCCTAGGAACCCTGAATGGTGGGTGTGTGTGTGTGTGGGGGGGGTGCAAATTAAACTGCATGCAATTGGTGTAAATGATAGTTAATTGAATGAATGACATCATCAAGTCATTACACACTAATTTATATGCCTCCACAGACTTCCTGCACCGTCTAATTCCAGTCAGAGAATCGCAACAGAGGCAAAAGTTGGCCAGAGATCTGGCTTAACACATCTCATCCAATATTACAGTTGCGTATTTTTGTTTGGCAAGCAGTTGGTGCTGTGACAAACACTGATGCGAGGCGAGTCCCTGCAACTGAACCATATGTTTTGAAGTGGAATAATATTGTACCACATGAGCTAAAATACAGTGATGTGGGGTTTTATTCAATTGCATATTAAAGAAATAATAGCAAATGTTATAAATATAATATTGCCGCATTACATGGCCATGGGCTTATAACCCGTTTGAGTCAAATTGAACTACTTTCTCTTATACTCCTGCTTTTCTACCTCCTTCAGAGTTGAGGAGTTTTTTTTTTCTAATAGTCAAACTTTATTTGAATGGAAAAAAAAATGAAACACTATTGTTAATGACATAGAATTTACTGCACAGAAACAGGCCATTCAGCCTAACAGCTCTAGGCCAGTGCTAATGCTCCATACTCTAGTTCATCTCACCCTATCCTTCTATTCCTTTTTCCCTCATGTACTTATCCAGCTTCCTCTTAAATGCATCTTTGCTATTCGCCTCAACTACTCCTTGTGGTGCCAAGTTCCACATTCTAACCACTCTCTGGGTAAAGACATTTCTCCTGAACTTCTTATTGGATTTGACTCCCCACAAGTGGAAACATCTTCTCTATGTCTACCCTATCAAACCCCTTCATCATTTTAAAGACCTCTATCAGATCACAACAACAACTTGTATTTATATAGCACCTTTAACATAGTAAAACGTCCCAAGGTGCTGCACAGGAGTATTTTAAGACAAAATATTTGACACCGATCCACATACGGATAAATTAGGGCAGGTGACCGAAAGCTTCATCAAAGAACTAGGTTTTTAGGAGCGGCTTAAAGGAGGGAAGAGAGGTAGCGAGGCGGAGAGGTTTAGGCAGGGAATTCC
Organism: Somniosus microcephalus; assembly: GCF_052327205.1. Taxonomy (NCBI): domain Eukaryota; kingdom Metazoa; phylum Chordata; class Chondrichthyes; order Squaliformes; family Somniosidae; genus Somniosus; species Somniosus microcephalus. Next base: position 55,393,957 of record NC_141004.1, read on the forward strand.
AGAGCTTAGGGCCTAGGCATCTGAAGGCACGGCCACCAAAGGTTGAGCAATTATAATCAGGCATGCTAAAGAGGGCAGAATTAGAGGAGCATAGATATCTCGGTGGGGGGGGGGGTTGTGGGCTGAAGGAGATTACAGAGATAGGGAGGGGCGAGGCCATGGAGGGATTTGAAAACAAGGATGAGAATTTTGAAATCGAGGCGCTGCTTAACCAGGCCTCACCCCTCAGCCTTCTCTTTTCCCCAGAGCCCCAGCCTGCTGTTCAGTCTTTCCTGATAGTTATGATCTCTTAGTTCTGGTATCGCCCTTGTAAAGCTGGAAATTAAGAGTGCAATACATTTTTCCATGAGGTATTAATCACAAGATAAATATTGACTAGCAATTCCTCCATGTATTACACAGATTTTCTAGGAATCAACTACAAACTACTTCGTGATAAATTTGCTGGGAAGACATCAGTAACATTAATTCTGCAATGTGACATTGGGCCTTAAATACTTGAACTGACAATTGTAGCTAGCACACACAATGGGGCCGACCTTCCTGCAGGTGTGGGGAATTGTCGGGTTCCCACACGAATGTAAATGGGTCTGCCAGATTGATGCAATTTTCCCTCAATTGGCCAATTCATTTCCAGCGTGTGGGAACCCTTGCTAATTGACTATTTCCAGTCAGAAAGTCACACAGTATGATGTCATCATTCGTGGTGCTTTTAAGGTCCACAGCAAGCATTGCTTCCTCTGCAGGCTTCCAAACGAACCATACAGGATGGCAGAGGAGCCCGCAGCAGCTGTGGCCAGTGCCAGACCCCGAGCTGCCTCCAAATTCGATGAAGCTTCACTGCAGGCATTATTGGATGGGGTCAGGGCCCACAGGGAGGTCCTCTTCCCTAGGTCAGGGAGGAAGAGGCCTCCCACTGAGACCAAGGCTGCATGGATGCAGGTGACAGCAGATGTCAACACGCTGGGAGTCACCAGAAGAACCTGGATACAGTGTCGGAAACGATTCCATGACCTTCACCATACAGGAAAAGTAAGTATGAAGTTTCCATCACCTCAAACTGATCCCCATTGCCTTTCCCCACCAACACTCAGCTTCAGCGCTCTCTTCCTCCACATCCCACTTCACAGTCACATCCATGCACCCTTACCCATTCCCTCTCTCTCTATGCTCACATTCACATAACTATTGAACCATGCAGCCCTCACACTCCCTCTCACTCTGATGCTTTGAACACAACTGACAACACACAGGGAGGGCCCTTGGTCTTGCAGCCTCACACCATCTTTGTCTCCCTCTAAGTATCTATGCTATGCAATCTCTACACTCACTCCTTCCTTCTCACTCAAACTCCACTTGTCTCCCTCATTGCAGGAAAAGATAACTCACAACAACAGAGAGCGAGCCAGGACTGGAGGAGGCCCACCCTCAATAGCCCACCTGACCCCCTGGGAGGAAGGAGTGCTGGAAATTGTCGGGGCTGATGTGGCTGCGGAAGTTGGGAAAGGAGAGACAGGGGCAGTCCCGCAAGCTGGTGACAGAATAGTTTTCCATCTCTCTCATTGACATAGCATGAGTCGCTGTTATGATTCTGAAGCTACATCATTTGGTCTTATGAACATCTGCAAAATCCAATGTGCATGTAACCTTGGCATCACATCGCTAACTCCTTCCTTTACTCCCCCACAGGACCATCGAGAGCCCCCGTCCCCACTGCGGAGGAGGAGGAGGCTGAGCAGCCAGACTCCTCAGAGGAAGCTCCAACCTCTGAGGGCGCAGAATTCAGCGCACCCAGCACCAGTGCAGACACTCACACCTCAGTGGGACCTTCGCGAGATAGAGTAGTGTTGTCACCTGGTGTATCACAGCTCACAAGTGAGCATCAGCAAATGTTGGAGACAGGGACAGCAGTGGAGAGTCCTCGTCAGAGGGCGCAGGACTCTGCTAGCTCAGCTCAGCTGCATGTCGACCCTCTGCCTCTGGGTCCATCCGCAAGAGAAGAGGTGATGGATTTCCATGCACAGATGCAGGAGTCTCTGGCAGGTTTTGTCTCCAGGGTCGCTGCGAGTGTGGAGCGAATGGAGGAGTCTATAGCGAACATGAGCAGAGCCTTTGTGAAGTCATTGGCGCATGAACGCATCACCACGGAAAGGATGGCAACCTCCATGGAAAGGATGGCTGCAGTAGAGGAGAGGATGGCTACGGCCATGGAAGAGCTAAGTCACCAGAGTGCTGAAAACATGGTGAGTGTTCAGAATAGACTGACATCTCTGGAGGAGCGATGGTCAGCTATTGAACAGAGAAATCAGACCTTCATGGCAGGCCCTCTGAGTAGGACTGCCATTGTAGAAACGGGTCCCCATGGCCCCCCTGATGTGCAGCAAGCTGCTCTCAAGCCACTTGCAGGCACTGAGGGGGACCTGACCCATGAGAGGGAGGTTGGTGGCAGACCTCAAGGAAGTGGGGGCTCCTCTCCAAGCGCTCACACTTCCATGCCACTGCAGAGCCCTCGGTCAGAGCCCCGCCGGAGTCCACACCCAAAGGAGATAGAGGTCTCAACCCCTGCACAGCTGCAGGAGCAGCAGAATGCTAAAGAGCCCTCACAGGCTCGCCATCCCAGAGGACGCCCGCCAAAGGTGTCGAGACAGGAGCAGCAGGAAAGTGAGCAAGGGGCCTCCACATCTGCTGAAGCCACAGGGGAACCACTACGTAGGAGCACGCGTAAGAGGAAAATAAAGCACTAATAGTCACAAGGGTAGTCACTTGGGTGAAATGTTGTGTTTATTTGAAAAATGCCATCAGCTGGTTATTGCAAATAAAATTTCTGATGGCAACTTCTGCAGTTGTGGCGTGTGTCATTTCGCAAATGGGGCTGGAGGTCCTCTAATGCCAAGAGGGGAAGGAAAAAAAGGCCTCCCATGCTTCTGGTAGGTGCCTCAGTTGAGGAAGTGCTGAGTGAGGGTGGAGAGGGGGGCTTCCCAGGAGCTCACACTGGAGAAGTGTGTGAGGCTCCAACCTTCCACAGCTGTGCCTAATGCTGGAACAAGTTGCCCCAAGCCTGAAACAACAAGGTCCTGCAACCTACAAATGCTGTCTGATTAAATCTCTTCTTTCCTGATTGACCTGCAGCTGATAGTCAGCAATCCGATATTGTTCACGCCAGCTTTCATCAGCGGGGCTCCCACCAGGCTTGTTTAAGGTGGGAAAAGGCTGAAAATAGCAAGGGCCCCTTAAAATGGCATTAGAGATGCCAATTATTGGTGATTAAGGTGCCTGAAGACCAGTCCCGTCTGCTGCGAGCGGGACTGATTCGGGTCGGAAACGTCTGGGTGAAAATCGGACGGGGCATCAGGCCGGGGTGGGGAGGTCGCGACCCCCTATTGCGATTTCCCCCCCCCCCCCCCCACACGCCTGAAAGCCCACCTGACGGCTCCAGGAAAATCGTCCCCAATGACTCAAGAATTTACAAACCCCACTATTTAAAATGAAAATCGTATGGGCTGCAGTTCAGGTTTTTTTCAGCGATCTACAATTTCTATCTCATAGTAATTCCTATGCATCCACTATTCCACCTTTAATGTACAGATACAGTACTCGGGATGTTTCAGTCAGTAAAGCAGTTTGGGATGACCCCCACAGGGAAGCAGCATTAAACCCATTATTTGCACATTAACATCACTGATACTGAGATGGTGCCAGCTGAAATTATGTATGCTACCTATAGAGTGTGAAAAGAATGACCCTCCATTTATATGGTGCCTTTCATGAGCTCCAGATGTTTCAAAGCACTTCACAGCCAGTGAAGTACTTTTGAAGTGTAGTCACTGTTTATACAATGTGCGCAGAGCTAGGTTGCAAAACAGCAATGAGTTGAATGACCAGATAATCTGGGTTTTTTTTTAATGATATTGGCTGAGGTATAAATGTTGGCCAGGACAACAGAAGAACTCCTCTGCCTTTCTTCAAATAGTGCCATGGGATCGTTTATGTCCACCTGACAGGGCAGATGAGGCCACGACTTCAATGACTCATCCTCAGGACGGCACCTCCGACAGTACAGCACTCCCTAAGTACTACACTGAAGTGATGGCCTAGATTATGTGATCAAGACTCTGAAGTGGAGCTTGAACCCACGACCTTCTGGCTCAGAGGTGAGAGTGCTACTACTGAATCAAGGCTGACACCAGTGAAGCAATGGGATAACCAAAAAAGGGCTCAGTTGCCATGCCTCATTAGGGCAGTATGCCATAATCTAGCATAGCGATGTCCTGTCGTAAAACAGCTCTTTTATCCAACGTCATAATTTACAATGAATTGTAGCATGCTTATGCAACAGGGCACCAAAATTTCATCAGTTATTAAACATGGCTCCGCTTGGTGCTCAGATGCCATCTCTTCCACAGAACAGAGCACAGCAGCGCGGGCATTTCAATCAGAAACTAACGGGGTGAAATTGTCTTTGGCGGTATCAGCCTTGTATATATCTGGAAATGAAGAGTGCAATACTATAATACATTTTTTCCTTGAGCAATTAATCACAAGATAGTGATAAATTTGCTGGAAAGACATCAGTGCCATTAATACTGCAATGTGAACATTGGGCCTTTAATCCTTGAACTGACAATTGCAGCTAGCACACACAATGACTCAAGAATTTACAAACCCCACTATTTAAAATGAAAACCATATGGGCAATAGCAAATCATCCTTGTTTTACACCGCGCTCGATCTTCTTTTCCATTGGTGGTGGAAGAAAAGCTAAAAGATTGTGCCTGTATGTAGATGATATACAGTTGCTGTCCAGGTCCCCAGCAGAGTTAGAGGCATTAACTCGTGACATAAGAGGGAGTAACATGGTTTTGCTGGAAACATGAAGTGTTTGGGGATTTTATCTCTGAACTACAGATATCTGCTGTGATCAATGATAATTACGGTGAAGTAGTGCCCCATTAAGATGGATTTGGAGAGATGGAGGAACTGACTGATGTCACTCTGCAGATAAGTCAACACATAGGAAAGGATAAAATTAACTGTTCAATAGCAATAAATTTCAATATTAATAAATATTGCTGCTAATCACCCCAAGCCAAGAAGGAGATTTCCTGACATCAGTGACAAAATTTGCGTGGAATACGAAGAAGAAAAATAATAGAGAAAGATAGAGGAGATTTACCGAATCCAACTGTAATAGTCAATTTTAAGGAGTGCCAGAACATCTCAAGGAAACCCAGATCTTCCAGAGTTATAATGGAAAGGGGTTTGGTGGGCAGAGTACAATTTGAAAATCTAAAAAAAAGTTACAGAATAAAAACAGATCAATCAGCATCTGAAGGAGGATTGTAAGTTAATATTTCCAATCAAGCCCTGCATCAAATCTCAGCTCCAGGCAAGGATCAGACCCCAAATGTCAATCGAGCTTTCAAGTTCAGGGGCTGATGGATTGACCAGTTGTGCATTTCCAGCATTATCTGTTTTCGTATCACATTTCCAGCATTCATGTTTTTTCCTTTTTATGTTCAGAAAATGAGGAATATGATACACGGGAACACAGAGGAAAAATTCCACTTTAAAGATGGAGGGAAAAGAAAAAGAAAATTCACAGCAAAACTAAATATTAATTCACAAATGGGAGGCAGAGTATTTTGCACTGTACTAGTAGGGGCAAGAGTAGAAAGTTTTCAGGCATTGCACTTGCCACACCTCCACTCCTCTGTTAACAAGGAAAATTACAGAAAATGAAAGGCAGAAAGTATTGCAACACATACATGCTGCAATAAGTCTATTTTGTAGCTATTTAGTTACAAAACCAGGGCAACATACTTTGGTCACAGAATAGATCTCAGTTTAATAGTTTTATTTAAACATTACCAAAAAATGTCAGGACTTTAATTTACTCTTGAGCTTTGCAAGATAATGCAAGGGAGAGAAGCAAAGCTGGAAATGGAAGGCAGAAAATGAGTTAAATAACAACAGAAAATGCTGGAAAAACTCAGCAGGCCAGGCAACATCCGTGGAGAGAAATTAGAGTGACGTTTCGGGTCTAACCCTTTTTCAAACTGGAAAGAAAATAAAATAGATCGAAGGCAGGGCTGCGATAGAACAAAAGAAGTAAAAGAGACATTAAGAGGTATTCAAAACCAGACGAGATGGTAATAGGACAGTGGAGACAAAAGGCGGCTGAGATTAGGTGTGAAGTGTACTGGCAGGATGAGAGACAGCTGCCATGTGGGAGAGAGAAAAAAAAAAAGGAAAGGGGGGGGGGGGGGAAGGGAAGATCCAAAACAAAGGGGTGGGGAAAAAAAAGTAAAAATGAAATAGGGGCCAAGGTTATGATCTGAAATTGTTGAACTCGATATTGAGTCCGGAAGACTGCAAAGTGCCTAATCGGAAGATGAGGTGCTGTTCCTCGAGTTTACGTTGAGCTTCCGTGGAACAATGCAAGAGGCCGAGGACGGTGAGGTCCGAGTGGGAATGGAGCGGTGAATTAAAATGACAGGCGACCGGAAGCTCGGGGTCACCCTTACAGACTGAATGGAGGTGTTCCACAAAGCGGTCACCCAATCTGCGTTTGGTCTCCCCAATGTAGAGGAGACCGCATCGTGAGCAGCGAATACAGTATACTAGATTGCAAGAAGTACAAGTAAATCGCTGTTTCACCTGGAAGGGGTGTTTGGGGCCCTGGACAGTGGGAAGTATAGGGGCAGGTGTTACATCTCCCGCGCTTGCACGGGAAGGTGCCAGGCGAGGGGGAAGGGCTGTTGGGGGTGATAGAGGAGTGGACTAGGGTGTCTCGGAGGGAGCGGTCACTATGGAATGCTGAAAGGGGAGGGGAGGGGAAGATGCGTTTGGTGGTGGGATCACTTTGGAGGTAGCGGAAATGGCGGAGGATGATCCGTTGGATGTGGAGGCTGGTGGGGTGAAAGGTGAGGACAAGGGGAACCCTATCGTGGTTCCGGGAGGGAGGGGCAGGGGTGAAGGCAGAAGTGCGGGAGATAGAACGGACACGGTCGAGGGCCGTGTCAACCACGGTAGAGGGGAATTAGTTAAGCCTGTTTGGTAGGCAGAGGAAACAAAGGCTACAAACTAGACAACAAGGGAGTTTGGCACTGCTAAATGCAAGGAGTCTAGGGAATAAAGCAGATGAGCTGAGGGCACAGATAGACACGTGGGAGTGTGATATTATAGCTATTACTGAGACATGGCTGAAAGAAGGGCAGCTCAACATTCCTGGTTACAGGAATTTCAGACAAGATAGAGGGGGGATAAAAAAGGAGGGGGTCACAATATTGATTAAAGAATCAATTACAGCTGTGAGGAGGGAGGATATCTTGGAAGTATCATCAAATGAGGACATGTGGGTTGAACTGAAAAACAATTAAGGGGCAATCACACTGCTGGGAGCGTACTATAGACCCCCAAACAGTCAGAGGGAGATAGAAGAGCAAATATGTAGGCAAATTTCTGAGACGTGCAAAAATAGGGCAGTAATAGTAGGGGATTTCAACTTCCCTAATATTAACTGGGATAAAATTAGTATGAAAGGTATAGAGGGAGCAGAATTCTTGAAATGCATTCAGGAGAACTTTTTTTAGCAAGTACATAGCAAGCCCAACAAGAGAGGGGGCGGTTCTGGACCTAGTTTTAGGGAATGAAGCTGGGCAGGTGGAAAGGGTATCAGTGGGAGAGCATATTGATGGTAGTGATCATAATTCAGTTAGATTTAGGGTAGTTATGGAAAAGGACAAGAATGGACCAGGAATAATAGTTCTCAATTGGTGAAAAGCTAATTTTACTGAGCTGAGATGTGATTTAGCCAAAGTGGACTGGAGATAGAAACTTGAAGGTAAATCAGTGTCAGAGCAGTGGGAGGCATTCAAGGAGGAGATAGTGAGGGTTCAGAGCAAGTATGTTCCCTTAAAAAAAACAAATCTAGAGCTCCCTGGATGTCAAGGGGCATACAGGGTAGGATAAAGAAAAAAAAGGGAAGCTTATGACAGATACCGAGGAATCAATACTGTAGAAATCCTAGAGGAGTATGGAAAGTGCAGGGGTGAAATCAAAAGGAAATTAGGAAAGCAAAGAGAGAGCATGAAAAAAATATTGGCAAGTAAAATCAAGGAAAACCCAAAGATGTTTTATAAATACATTAAGAGCAAGTGGATAACTAACGTAAGAGTAGGGCCTATTAGGGACCATAAAGGTAACCTGTGTGTGGAAGTGGAAGACATGGGTATGGTTCTTAATTAATACTTTGCGTCTGTTTTCACAAAGAGAGGGACGATGCAGACATTACAATCAGGGAGGATGAGTGTGAAATATTAGATGAAATAAACAGTGAAAGAGGAAGTATTAAGGGATTTGGCATTTTTGAAAGTGGCTAAATCCCCAGGCCTGGATGAAATGTATCCCAGACTGTTAAGAAGTAAGAGAGGAAATAGCAGCTCTGCTCATCATTTTCCAATCCTCTCTGGCTACCGGTGTGGTGCCAGAGGACTGCTAACATGTTACCGTTGTTTAAAAAGGGAGAAAGGAATAGACCGAGTAATTACAGGCCAGTCAGCCTAACCTTGGTGGTGGGAAAAGTATTGGAAAAATTCTGAGGGACAGGATAAATCTTCATTTAGAAAGACACAGATTAATCAGGGACAGTCACCATGGATTTGTTAAGGGAAGGTCGTGTCTGACTAACTTGATTGAATTTTTTGAGGAGGTAACAAGGAGGGTCGATGAGGGTAGTGCATTTGATGTAGTCTATATGGATTTTAGCAAAGCTTTTGATAAGGTCCCGCATGGCAGACTGGTCACGAAAATAAAAGCCCATGGGATACAAGGCAAAGTGGCAAGTTGGATCCAGAATTGGCTCAGAGGCAGGAAACAAAGGGTAATGGTCAAAGGGTGTTTTTGTGACTGGAAGGCCATTTCCGGTGGGGTTCCGTAGGGCTCAGTACTGGGTCCTTTGCTTTTTGTGGTATATATCAATGATTTGGACTTGAATGTAGGAAGTATGATTAAGAAGTTTGCAGATGATACAAAAATTGGCCATTTGGTTGATAATGAAGAAGAAAGCTGCAGACTGCAGGAAGATATCAATGGACTGGTCAGGTGGGCAGAACAGTGGCAAATGGAATTCAATCCGGAGAATTGTGAGGTAATGCAGTTGGGGAGGGCTAACAAGGCAAGGGAATACACTATAAATGGTAGGACACTGAGAAGTGCAAAGGATCAGAGGGACCTTGGAGTGCATGTCCACAGATCCCTGAAGGTAGCAGGACAGGTAGATAAGGTGGTTAAGAAGGCATACAGGATACTTGCCTTTATTAGCCGAGGCATAGAATATAAGAGCAGGGAGGTTATGATGGAGCTGTACAAAACGCTAGTTAGGCCGCAGCTAGAATACTGCGTGCAGTTCTGGTCACCACATTACAGGAAGGATGTGATTGCACTGGAGGGTGCAGAGGAAATTTCAAGGATGTTGCCTGGGCTGGGAATTTTAGCTATGAGGAAAGATTGGATAGGCTGGGGTTGTTTTCTTTGGAACAGAGAAGGCTGAGGGGAGACATAATTGAGGTGTATAAAATTATGAGGGGCCTAGATAGAGTGGTTAGGAAGGACCTATTTCCCTTAGCAGGAGGGGTCAATAACCAGGGGGCATAGTTTCAAGGTAAGGGGCAGGAGGTTTAGAGGGGATTTGAGGGGAAAAAAATTCACCCAGAGGGTGGTGAGGGTCTTGAACTCACTGCCTGAAAGGGTGGTAGAGGCAGAAACCCTCATCACATTTAAAAAGTACTTGCATATGCCATAGCATACAAGGCTACGGACCAAGCTGGAAAATGGGATTAGAATAGACAGGGCTTGATGGCCGGCGCGGACACGATGGGCCTCGTTCTGTGCTGTATGACTCTATGGGCCCGATTTTGTGGCTTGTGTGGGAAATGGTCGGATTCCCCCGAATGTGGGGTTCTGACACACAAAAAAATGTCAGCCAGCTCCATGCAATTTTCCCTCAAGTGGCCAATTAATTTCCAGCATGTGGGCAGCCTTGCTAATTGTCCATTTCTAGTCAGAAAGCCCCACAGTATGATGTCATCATTCGTGGTGCTTTCAAGGTCCATAGCAAGCACTGCATCCTCTGAAGGCTTCCAAACGAACCATACAGGATGGCAGAGGAGCCTGCAGCAGCTGTGGCTAGTGCCAGACCCCGAGCTGCCTCCAAATTCGACGAAGCTTCACTGCAGGCATTATTGGATGGGATTAGGGCCCACAGGGAGGTCCTCTTCCCTAGGTCAGGCAGGAAGAGGCCTCCCACTGAGACCAAGGCTGCATGGATGCAGGTGTCAGCAGATGTCAACTCGAATGTGCATGTAACCTTGGCATCACATCTCTAACTCATTCCTCTACTCCCCACAGTACCATCCAGAGCCCCCATCCCCACTGTGGAGCAGGAAGAGGCTGTGCAGCCAGACTCCTCAGAGGAAGCTCCAACCTCTGAGGGCGCAGCGTCAGCAGACGTAAGCGCACCCAGCACCAGCGCAGACACTCGCACCTCGGGGGGACCTTCGGGACATAGTGTTGTCACCTGGTGTTTCACAGCTCACAAGTGAGCCTCAGCAGATTCTGGAGACAGGGACAGCAGTGGAGAGTCCTCGTCGGAGGGCGCAGGACTCTGCCAGCTCAGCTCAGCTGCGCTGCATGTCGACCCTCTGCCTCTGGGTCCATCCGCAAGAGAAGAGGTGATGGATCTCCATGCACAGTGAATGGAGGAGTCCATAGCGACCATGAGCAGAGCCTTTGTGGAGTCATTGGCGCATGAACGCATCACCATGGAAAGGTTGGCAACCTCCATGGAGGAGATAACTCGCCAGGGTATGGAAAACATGGTGAGTGCTCATAAGAGAATGACATCTCTTGAGCAGCGTTGGCCATCTATTGAACAGAGAAACCAGACCTTCATGGAAGTCCTTCTGAGTAGGACTGCCAGTGCAGAAACGGGTCCCCATGGCCCCCTAAAGCGCAGCAAGGTGCTCTCAAGCCACTTCCAAGCGCTGGCCCCTTCTGGCCTGTGCAGCTTCAGGTGAGTGAGCAGCAGCCTGGTGCTCATCCTGCTGTTCCTGGTTCTGCTGCTGCCGCCTCTGCTGCTGGAGATCCTCTAATGGCAAGAAGGGAAGGGAAAAAAGGCGTCCCATGCTTCTTGTAGATGCCTCCGCTGAGGAAGCGCTGAGGGAGGGTGGCGAGAGCGGCTTCCCAGGAGATCGCATTGGAGAAGTGTGTGAGGCTCCAACCTTCCACAGCTGTGCCCAAGCCTTGAAGAAGTAGCCCCAAACCTGCAACAACAAGGTCCTTCAACATACAAATGCTGTCCCTTTAAATCGCAGCTTTCCCTGACCTGCAGCTGACAGCAAGCAAGCTTGCTTCATGCCAGGTTTCATCAGCGGGGTTCCCCGCAGGCGTGTTTAGCGTGGGGAACCCCTGAAAGTCACAACGGCCCCTGAAAATCGGCTTAAACAAGGTAATAAGTGGTAATTAGTGTTCCGACGGCCAGTCCCGCCAGCGGCGGGCAGGACTGATTCGGGTCGGAGAGAAACAGCGGTCCGAAAGTCGGACGGGGCGGGGAATCAGGCGGGGGGGGGGGGGTCGCGACCCACTTTTTCGGCGATTTTCGGCCCCCGGCCGCCTGAAAAGCCGCTCGACGGCTGCCAGAAAATCGGGGCCAATGACTCAGTGTCTATTAGCCTAGTGAAGATAACAACAAGCTTTTAGGGCTATGCATAGTCACCCGTCTTCATTTTTGGTTCTGCAATCCTAAGAGTGTCAGACTGTGGTTTCTTCCAGCACAGACAGTACCATCCACTGTGTGTAACAAGATTGTGAGTGGATTATGGAGTAGCTCTGCATCCTACCTATTTCTGGCTATCTTGGGTTTTTTTTTAGACCGTTTCTCTCCAGCACTTGTTGTTGAGTGGCTAACCATCTCCCAAAAAATGTATTTTTGGCTCCTTGATACATAGTTCATTGGAGTGCTAACATACTAGGAAACAGCTGTGAGGGAGACACATGCTTGATCATCACTGTGGTTACTGGACCAGTTTCAGTGAGTGGGAGGTGGGATAGTCTAGTCTCTAGTCTAGTCTCTCAATGGTGTTCCCAGGATAACTCTCCAACTATAAACAGGCAGAGGAGGGAGCCCTCCTGCATTACATAGACATAGAATCATAGAATGGTTACAGCACAGAAGGAGGCCATTCGACCCGTCCCAGCTCTCTGCAAGAGCACTTCAGCTAGTCCCACTCCCCCACCCTTTCCCCGTAGCCCTGCAATTTTTTTTCCTTCAGGTACTTATCCAATTCCCTTCTGAAAGCCATGATTGAATCTGCCTCCACCACCCTCTCGGGCAGTGCATTCCAGATCATAACCACTCGCTGCATAAAAAAGTTTTTCCTTATGTCGCCTTTGGTTCTTCTGCCAATCACCTTAAATCTGTGTCCTCTGGTTCTCGACCCTTCCGCCAATGGCAACAGTTTCTCTCTAAATATACCATTACCACTGGAAGTTACTTTGATGCATACTGAATAGTACAGAGCAGGTCCTTGGACACGAATCACGCAGAGGGCAAAGTAACTTGGTAAAGACACAACACAACTTAGCGTAGCACTGTGACAGGAGGTTGGACTTGAACACTGGGGTTTAGTTAACTGAGAACATTTTTTAAAAAGAGATGATGGAAATAGGCTTTCCTTACGAATCCAGCCAAGCCAGACATCTGAATAGATAAAATGACAGGCTTATGTCCAAATACAATACGCTAGTCTGAGTGAATATGATTAGATTGTCACCAGAAGTGTTCAACCATACGTGTGACGCACACATTCCTAAATCCCACAATAAACTAATAATATCCCCAGCAGTGTGGCTCGCCAACCTGTAACCATCAGCAGGACTGTAACAAGACCTCAATTTATCAGGCAAATTTTACACTGACTGTTGACTTAAAAAGAGGTCTTGTGCAGATTGGCCAATCAAAAGCTCTACGTTTTTCCCCCTCAATTCATAAATAAATGCCATCTTTCCAATCAAATTTAATGCTTTATCATACATCTCAGAAACCTCTCAATGCTTCACCTACAATTAATTACTTTGAAGTACAATAACTGTTGTTATATAGGCAAATGAGCCATCCATTTTGTACACAAGATCCCACAAAACAGCAACAAGGTAAATGTCCAGTCAATCTGTTATTGCTCATGTTGCTTGAGAGAGGAATTTTAGCCAGGACACCGAGAGGCCTCCATTCTGATTGTCAAACTGTGTCTGAACCCCTCGAAGGCTTAAGGCAGACGAATTGTTCACAACAGCTAAGTGGAGGGATGTGGACAACACCACTCCCTTTGAAGCTGGGAGTTCAAGGTCCTGCTGCCGGAATGCATCAAAGGAGCGTGGCCCTGTTTGGGGCTAAAGGCTACCCTCCAGTAAAAGGACTGGTGCCAGCTGCATGGAGAGAAGTCAGCGACGGAGTTAGTGGAATCCATGAGACCTGGTTGAAAATTAGGAAGAAGTTTGCTGGCACCAGAAGGAAGGCGAGGGCAAGAAAGCTCTCGACTTTTATCTATATTTCTCCTGGGGGGTCCATCGAGCATGCCACAAATCTAAGTTGGGAACTCCCACACCCTCTGGGAGGTATTATTTCAAGCACTGTGCATAGATCCCTGAAGGCAGCAGGACAGGTAGATAAGGTGGTTAAAAAGGCATATGGGATACTTGCCTTCATTAGCCGAGGCATAGAATATAAGAGCAGGGAGGTTACGATGGAGCTGTACAAAACGCTGGTTAGGCCACAGCTGGAATACTGTGTGCCGTTCTGGTCACCACACTATAGGAAGGATGTGATTGCATTGGAGAGAGTGCAGAGGAGATTCACCAGGATGTTACCTGGGCTGGAGTGCTTCAACTAGAGACTGGACAGGCTGGGGTTGTTTTCCTTAGATCAGAGAAGGCTGAGGGGGCCCTGATTGAGGTGTACAAAATTATGAGGGGCATCGATAGGGTAGATAGAAAGGAACTTTTCCCCTTAGTAGAGGGGTCAATAACCAGGGGGCATAGTGCCAGGATAAGGGGCAGGAGGTTTAGAGGGGATTTGAGGAAAAACTTTTTCACCCAGAGAGTGGTTGGAATCTGGAACTCGCTGCCTGAAAGGGTGGTAGAGGCAGGAACCCTCACAACATTCAAGAAGCATTTAGATGAGCACTTGAAACGCCATAGCATACAAGGCTACGGACCAAGTGCTGGAAAATGGGATTAGAATAGACAGGGCTTGATGGCCGGCGCGGACACGATGGGCCAAAGGGCCTCTTTCTGTGCTGTATAACTATGGCCTAGAAATTCAGTATAGCCACGTTTGGGGCGCTACAGCATGGCGTTCGCTAACTTTTGCGCCCGGCGCAACTTAGCGCCACCTTCGCCGATATTCAGTTGCATCGCCCCAAGAGGTTGCTGCTGCGCTAAAGCAGGCGATGCACGACTATCATTAGGCGCTAAGCCGGCGATCCGGGGTGCAAACACCGAAGGCGGGCGCAGCGCAGGTGCGGCGAGTTGCTCACTGAGGGCAGATAGTCAGGCGCCGGTCAGCACTTAAAGGGGGAGGGTGGAATTGCTTGGCTGCCACGCCCTGCACACTGCAGCCCTAAGGCAAGGCCTGAACACTGCTTCTGGAACAGCTCCACGTCCAGGAGAATGGAGAAGGCCAGGGAGAGCACGCAGCGCTTCGGCGAGGGTGGCCTGAGGCTGCTGGTTGGCGCAGTGGACCGCAGGCGTATCCTCTTCCCTGAGGGTGGCAGGAGGCCGCTGCCCGCCGAATATCGGAAAGCACGGAGGGATGTGGCAAACAGGGTCACGTCCAACAGCGTGGTTGGCAGGACACCAACCCAGTGCTGGAAAAAATTCAACGACCTCACTCGGGTTGTCAGGGTGAGTACCCTTTCCAGTATCCTCCTCATCCCTGCATGTGCACCTCACTTTATGGCCAAGCAGGTCTGAAAGCCCTAATGGCCAGCAGCTATGGGACTGTCATGAAAAGCACTTGCGCAATCAAGACTTTAGACACTGTCAGGGCTATTCGACCATGGGAGGCAGTGCGGGCAAGATCAGGGCTTGACACTGTACTTAGAGGCGGTCCTTTCTCTTGCAGGCCAAACTGGCGCATAACAGAAGACAGCAGCAACAGACCGGGGAAGGCTGTCCTGACCTGAAACAGCTGAGCGACCTCGAGCAGCGAGTGGAGCGGATCATGGCAGGCCGGCTGAGTGGCCCCGTCGCCACTGGAGATGCTGACCCTGTTCTGGGCACCAATGGTAAGGTCATCACCTTTTTGACCTCTCCCTTTCCACTTGCGCCTCACGCCAGCATCCTTTGCCACTATCGAACCAATGCAGTGCACAGCAGCACTCATGCCTCCCTCGCTGCCACCCTGTCCTCACTCTAAAGCAACTCTTGTGCCTCCCTGCTTTCAGATGGTGACTCGCCAGGTGAGGAGGCGGCCCCTCAAGCTGGCACTGTGTCCGAGTCAGACATAGAGGAGAAGGAAGAGGAAGCCAGCCCATCAGGGACACCCTCAGTCGAGGCAGCCCATGGCCATGATGGTGACACGTCTTCCCTGGAGGGGAGCAGGGGGGAAGGGTCGGAGGATAGTGAAGCTCCGGGGACCAGCGGGCTGCAGCAACACGGGAGGGGTGGGGAAGCTCGGCGGCCTTCTCCCCGGAGGGTGAGTGCGACCTCCAGTCCTGCTACAGTGAGCGCAGAGGAGGTGCGGCTCCTAGCGGAAATGGGCGCCCAGGCTGAGCGCAGGTACACTGAGCTCATGGCTGCAGTGGCAAGGATGCCTGACTCCATAGAGTCACTGGCAAGGAGTGTGCAGGAATTCGGGGCAGCACAGGCCAGGAGTCTGCAACAATTCAGTGCAGCACAGGCCAGGAGTCTGCAGGACATCGCGGCAGCACAGGCTAAGAGTCAGCAGGACTTCGCTGCTTCACAGGCGGCTTCTAGCCAAGTGCTCAGTCGTGCCGTGCATTCACTGGCTGCTGTCATGCAGACACAGACCAGGGCCACACGGGCACTAACTGCTGCCACACTCGCTGGATCGGCCAGGCATCGCCGGGGCACTCGCTGTGTCGCAGCAGCCCAGCAGTCTGTGCCTCAGCAGATTGCTGCGCATGCTGCAGTGCTGGCCCGTGCGCGTGCCAATGTATCAGCCGACCAGGGAGTGCCTGTGATCTGTCAGGTTGGCAGCATTCCTGCAGCCAACACTGTCACTCCTCCATTGCAGCTGCTACCAGCTGTTGGACAGACTGCTGGCACCCAAGCAGAGTTGGAGCAGTCAGCAGCCGGCCCCTCCAGGCCCAGAGCTGGTCCAGGCCGACCCCCAAGGGCATCTGCCGTCTCACCATCTGACCCTCAGCAGCCTTCCCCCAGCCTTGCTGCAGCCACTGGGGTCCCATTGAGGAGGAGCTGCAGGGCGGGTAGGGGCCAGTCACGGAAGCGAAACGGATCACCCTCGCAGGGGAAAAAGTAGAAGGTGTGGCCAAATGTTTTGTTTTACTTATAAAAGCCGAGACTGGTGTATTTGTTTCATATATAAAAGCAGAGACTGGTGTATTTGTTTCATATTTAAAGGCCGAGACTGGTGTATTTGTGTTTTTGGGGGGGGGGGGGGGGGGGGGGTTTCTCTCCATTAGTTTGTCATGTGGGAAGGGCACAGAGGTATCATAGTAAAAAAAATTCTTAAATCGCACTGTCCATCCTTTCTTTTGGAAGTCCTGGTTGCCCTGCTCGGCTGAGGGCTTGTGGAGCGGCGACATTCATCTTCTGCCATTGGCACAAGCCATTCCCTGAGAGGGGGCCTAGAACCGACTTGCAATAAGCCGCCGATGGGCGGCCCTTGCAATTTCTGCCTCCCTCCTGTGCTGGTCCTCCTCCTCCTCTGGTGGTCCTCCAATGTCTGCTGGCAGTGGCTGAGTCCTGCGGATAGCCAGGTTGTGCAGCATGCAGCACACAACAACGAAATGGGAGACTCGCTCAGGCGAGTACTGTAGGGCTCCCCCGGAACGATCCAGACAGCGGAACCATTGCTTCAGCACGCCGATTGTTTGCTCAATGATGTTCCTGGTTGCTTGATGGCTCTCATTGTATCCCTCTTCAGCAGGGGTGCTGGGCGCACGGAGCGGGGTCATCAGCCAGGTGCACAAAGGATAGCCTTTGTCCCCGAGAAGCCATCCTCGTGGGTGAGGCTGGGCCTCGAACATGTCTGCCACAGAAGTCTGGCGCAGGATGAAGGCATCGTGGCTGCTGCCTGGAAAGCGGGCATTGACAGCTAGGATGAGCTGCCTGTGGTCACGCACCAACTGCACATTGAGCGAATGGTAGCCCTTCCAGTTGCGGTAATCCTCGGCATTCCTCTAGAGGTGCCCACAAAGCCACATGCGTGCAGTCAATGGCGCCCTGCACCATGGGGAAGCCCGCTAATGCTGCAAAGCCCATTGCACACTGTTGCTGCTTGTCAACGGTCATGGGGAAGGAGATGAACTGACGTCTCCTTCTGAAAAGGGCATTGGTCACCTGGCGGATGCAGCAATGTACCGCAAACTTGGAGATGTTGGAAATGTCCCCAGTAGCGGATTGGAAGGAGCCGGTGGCATAGAAGTTGAGAGCCACCGTCACCTTCACTGCCACCGACAGAGACGTCCTGCTCCTCAGCTGTGGCTGCAGATCTCCGCGAAGCAGGTGGCAGATCTCAGTGACCACCGCCCTTCGGAATCGCAGCCTCCGAACACACTGCTCCTCAGACATGTTCAGATATGAGAACTGCTGGCGGTATACCCTGGGTGGGTAAGGCCTCCTTTGCCGACGCCTGTTGCCCCTTCTCCGTCTGGCCATGACTGGCACTCTCTCACGGCGTCTCTGAGCCCTTTGAATGCAATGGAGAAGCCCAACGTTTCCACCCATTGCAGCCCCCATTATATGTTTCCAATCAATGCTATGACTCTGAAATTAAAGACAAGTGCAAAGCTGTGGCCTGAAGCCACAAGTACCTGTGCGAGTGTTGAGCCAAACCAGAAAGCTCTCTACCTTTGTCTCTCTCCAAAGATCCGTCTCTCACAAAGAAGGAGTGGTGCAAAATGGCTGCCATTTATACTGCAGGAGGAGTCCCCTTTAATTAGCGCCCCCCCCGCACCGACTGGGAACCGTTCCCCTCTACCAGTCGCTAGGGGCGCCAGGCGCACAATAGGCCGGCGCCACTGAATTTCCGGTTTGGGGCGCACAAAGGGCGTTGCACCATGAAATGACGTCAGGATCTGCGCGTGCAGCTGAGCGCACGCAAAGGTTTTGCGCCACCGCTAAATCTTAACTGAAGTTCGCGAGAGGCGCAGATCGCGCTGCGCCCGGGTGCTAGCCACTTAGCACCCCACTTCTCCTCCTAAGGCGCTAGCGGCTGGCGCAAACAACTGAATTTCTAGGCCTATGACTCTAACTATTGCCCTTTTGCACATACTCTCACCCTGTGCCAAAGCTGGAAGGTCCACCTTTCTTGCAGGCAGAGCTGGTGGTCAAGGAATAGCAAATAAATGCTCAGGCTTCCAGTCTCCTCTGCTGGGAGTGGTTTTCTCAGTGGGAACAGCAGCCATGGACCCAGAGGTTAGCCATAGTCTCCCAAGCGCTACCGCACAGTGTTTCGCCTGCTTCAGAAAATGCAAGAACCATGGAGTGCCACACAATAAAGGCATCATGGCTGGTTCCTTGATATTGGCTATTGATGCACGCAGGTCTTCTGTGAAATCAACAATGTGATAGCAATGTCATTTTAATATTTTGGAGTGTTGTGCAAGCCTTGGCCCAACACTTGGGTGCACTGTAACAGTGGCACTAACCCTGTCAAACCCATTAGATATTCATTCTAGAAAATGGAAGAAGCATCACCAGCCTTATACCAGAAGATAGGGACTCATTGCCATTTCCGATCTTTATTTATTTATTTATTTTTAAAAGACCCTCTTTCTAAACTTAAAACTTCTTCAAATGAAATATGATCAGGTCTATAGTGTCTTGCTTCTTTTAGAAAACCATCCAGAGGTTTACTGAGCCAAATATCGTGAGACAGAAGCAGAAATCTAGACCCAGGCTAAAAAACAGAAGAAATACTCTGGATTAACAACAACAACTTGCAATTAAGTAGTTAAACATTCCAAGGAGCTTCACAGGAGGGTTATCAAACAAAAAGTGACAGCGAGCCACATAAGGAGATATTAGGACAGGTGATGAGGTAGGTTTTAAGGAGCATCTTAGCGGATAGAGAGGTGCAGGGAGAGAATTCCAGAGCTTAGGGCCAAGGCAGCTGAGGTCATGGCCGCCAATGGTGGAGCGATTAAAATCAGGGATGCGCAAGAGGCCAGAATTAACCATAGTTAAGATGTGTCTCTATGTTCTACTTACACTCTCATTCTTTCTCCCACCTCTCAAAAAGGAAGTATGTTAAGAACGCGAGTTAAGTATGAGAAAAGGCCCTTCAACCCACTAAAGCTCATCTCTGTAGCATTCCACCTCTGTCATCCACCTTGACTTAGCATATTTATAGTCACAAATGGTAATCAAAAATGATGGCAAAGATGAATTGTATGGCTGCCGTTCCCAACTATAATTGAGCTGCTTAACAAAATACCCAGTGGGTACAAAACATGGCGGCTGCTGCTGCTAGCCTTGTACCTCATACCCTCGTGGCAGAGTTAGTACTTACCCTGACTCGGGTTTCTCTTTTCAACATTTTAGAACGCAGTGTCTGTTTAAAAAAAAAAGTGCCATTCTCCGATGAAGGCTTGATTTTGCGATCTGAAAGTCCCAGTGGAGCTCTTGGGCAGCGCATAACAGGAAATTGCGGCCACACAACCAGCGATTTTCCATCCGTGAAAATTACCCCAACATAAAAGCCAGTGAATTCCGTCTTGTGCACCTCCTCGGGTTGCCAACTGTGGTTGGGTGTATTCCAGGAGGTTTCATCACATGACCTCCCGCCGCAAACCGTCCCGCCCCCACACTCCCGCCATTGGTCCATCCTCCAGGCACCGCCTTCCCACGTCAATTGGAAAGCGAACGCAATATTCGGTACTCAATTGGATTAATCTTTTTATCTAGGATTACACAGGATATACGGCACAGAAACAGGCCATTCGGCCCAACCAGTCCAGGCTGGCATTTATGCTGCACTCGAGCCTCCTCCCATCTTTCCTCAGCTAACTCGATCAGTATAACCCTCTATTCCCTTCTCCCTCATGCTTATCTAGATTCCCCTTAAATGCATCTATACTGTTCGCCTCAACCACTCCCTGTGGTAGCGAGTTCCACATTATCACCATTTTTTGGGTAAAGAAGTTTCTTCTGAATTCCCGATTGGATTTCTTGGTGACTCTCTTATATTGATGGCCTCTAGTTATGCTCTTCCCCACAAGTGGAAACATTCTCTCTGTATCCACTCTATCAAAACCTTTCATAATTTTAAAGACCTCTATTAGGTCACTCCTCGGCCTGCTCTTTCCTTTTAATCTTGACTGTTAGTCAAACAGCCTTCCTACCTCCAATATTTTTACAACTAATAAATGAACATTTTCCAAAAAAATGAACAAAAAAAAAGTTTTTTAAAAATGACCCTGTGATGTTTCTCCTGGGTTGCTCGCGGCAGTGCCCTGGAGAATACAGGACATTTATGGAGGGTTGGCAACCCCAACACCACCAGGTCGTCTACGACAGACACACATGCATTGTCTCAATGACTCCTGCTGCCGCGATACTGCACCAACCGCTACTACTCCTAGCATTACTGCTATACTATAGTCTGTGTAAGAATCAAAAGTTAGTCTTTTATCTACGTAAGAAATGACCGTCTGAATACTGGATCTGCATAGCTTGACGTGCTCAGTGGTACTGAGGGTCTGTTAACTAACAAAGATGTTCAAAGAGAGGTACCCACAGCCCTCAGTAATGCAGCCAGACATGCAGCATTGTTACAGCATGTTGGTCGGATTAAAATGGTCAGGGATCTGTCACACTCAAGGGTTTCTGGACCACACAAACTTTTAATATACGATCTATGCAACATCATGACAGACACAACGATATACAAACAGGAGTGGCCTTTGCAAAACATCCTTTCAGATCTCAATAAGCCAAATAAAAAAATAGTTGAGGAGTTTCCCTTTTCTAGACTTGTCCGTGCTTTCAATGTTTTAATTGTTTTGGCCACAAATCCTGATTGTGTTCAAATTTGGGGAAATGAGCTAGATTTGTCAAATAGCTTCTTTAAATGAATATATAAAACAGTACAGCTTCTGGGAACAGAAAAGCTGGGCTGCCATTTTCTCTTTGCATCTCGTGCACTTTATCACAAATGACAGGAAATTCATGATAAGATCTCCAGGTCGTGTGGGAACAAACACAAGTGCTGTACTAAACGCGTGCAAGTCACACAGATTACGCTGCACACATTGCTCGTTAAGTATCATCCCAGATACCGGACACCGTGAATGAGAAAGGGTTGAGAATTTTTAAATTCTATTTCTCGAGCTCATGCAAAGTATAAAAATGGGCCAATGTTACATTTCTTAACCAACAAATTGACCAAAAAGATGCAGCTAATTTCCTGTGCTGCACTTCCTCTGTAACATATTAGCTGTCGTTATGGTTACGGGGATGATGACATAGCTGCCAGCTTCCTCCATCTTTCTGAAACTTCAGAGCAATAAACAGCAGATCTAGCTCTTTGCTACAACAAACATTTGACCAAATTAGACATGGTTTAAAAAAATGTAAAAGCCTTGCTTCTAATGTGTGCCCGTTACACAACAAAAATCCCGATTGGTAAACCAACGAAAAATACTTAAAAAGATAAAAGATTTGCATTTATATAGCACCTTTCACGACCTCAGGACGCCCCAAAGCGCATTACAGCCAATGATGTGCTTTTGAAGTGTTGTCACTGTTGTAATGTAAGAAAAGCAGCAGCCAGTTTGCACACACCAAGGTCCCACAAACAGCAATGAGATAATGACCAGATAATCTGTTTTAGTGATGGTGGTTCAGGGATAAATGTTGGCCAGGACACCGGGAAGAATTCCCTTGCTCTTCTTTGAAGAAGTACCATGGGATCTTTTACGTCCACCTTAGAGAGCAGACGGGGCCTTGGTTTAACACCTCCGATAGTGCAGCACCCTCAATACTGCACTGGAGTGTCAGCCTAGATGTTCTGCTCAAGTCTCTGGAGCAGCACTTGAACAACAAAACAACTTGTACTTATATAGCACCTTTAACGTAGTAAAATGTCCCAAGGCGATGCATAGGAGTATTTTAAGACAAAAAATTTGACACCGAGCCACATAAGAAGAAATTAGGGCAGGTGACCAAAAGCTTGGTCAAAGTGGTAGTTTTTAAAGGAGTGTCTTAAAGGAGAGGCGGAGAGGTTTAGGCAGGGAATTCCAGAGCATAGGGCCTAGGCAACAGAAGGCACAGCTACCAATGGTTGAGCGATTATAATCAGGGATGCTCAAGAGGGCAGAATTAGAGGAGCGCAGATATCTCGGGGGGGGGGGGGGGGTGGGGGGTGTTGTGGGGCTGAAGGAGATTACAGAGATAGGGAGGGGTGAAGCCATGGAGGGATTTGAAAACAAGGATGAGAATTTTGAAATTGAGGTGCTGCTTAACCGGGAACCAATGTAGGTCAGTGAGCACAGGGGTGATTGGCAAACGGGGCTTGGTGCGAGTTGGGACGCGGGCAGCCGAGTTTGGATGACCTCAGGTTTATGTAAGGTAGAATGTGGGAGGCCAGCCAGGAGTGCAAATAGTCAAGTCTAGAGGTTAAGGCATGGACGAGGGTTTCAGCAGCAGATGAGCTGAGGCAAGGACGGAGACGGACGATGTTACAGAGGTGGAAATAGGTGGTCTTTGTTATGCTGCGGATATGTGGTCGGAAGCTCATTTCAGGGTCAAATATGACACCAAGGTTGCGAACAGTGTGGTTCAGCCTCAGACAGATGTTACAGAAAGGGATGGAGTCAGTGACTAGGGAACGGAGTTTGTGGTGGGACCCAAAAACAATGACTTCGGTCTTTCCAATATTTAATTGGAGAAAATTTCTGCTCATCCAGAGCTATATGTCGGACAAGCAGTCTGACAGTTTAGAGACCATGGAGAGGTCGAGAGAAGTGGTGGTGAGGTGTCGTCAGTGTACATGTGGAAAGTGATGCTGTGTTTTCGGATGATGTCACCAAGGGGCAACATGTAGATGAGAAATAGGGGGCCAAGGATAGATCCTTGGGGGACACCAGAGGTAACGATGCGGGAGCGGGAAGAGAAGCCGTTGCAGGTGATTCTCTGGCTATGATTAGATAGATAAGAATGGATCCAGGTGAGTGCAGTCCCACCCAGCTGGACGATGGTGGAGAGGTGTTGGAGAAGGATGGAGTGGTCAACCATGTCAAAGACTGCAGACAAGTCAAGAAGGACGAGGAGGGAATAGTTTACCTTTGTGACTTTGATGAGAGCTGTTTCGGTACTGTGGCAAGGGCGGAAACCTGATTGGAGGGATTCAAACATGGAATTGTGGGAAAGATGGGCGCGGATTTGGGAGGCGACAACACGTTCAAGGACTTGAGAGGAAAGGGAGGTTGGCGATGGGGCGGTAGTTTGCCAGGATGGAGGGGTCAAGGGTTGGTTTTCTGAGGAGAGGGGTGATGACAGCAGATTTGAGGGAGAGGGCGACAGTACCTGAGGAGAGAGAACCGTTAACATGGGAGCCAGAAAAGGAAGTTGGGTAGTCAGCAGTTTGGAGAGAATAGGGTCAAGGGAGCAGGAGGTGGGTCTCCTGGACAAGTTGAGCGTGGCGAGGTCATGAGGGGAGATCGGAGAGAAACTGGAGAAAGATGGGAGTTCAGGGCTAGGGCAGGGGGGGAACCTTAGAGGAAGTTTGGCCCGGTAGGCTAGGGGAAGGAAGGGAAGTGGCAGAGGCAGCTGAACGGATGGTCTCAATCCCTTGTTCTTTGATGTAATGTTTTCCTGACTGACCTGTTTGGACACCATTCACACCTTTGATTGCTGTGATTATCTCTCTGCCGAGGTGTGATAAATGGCAGTTGGCAAGATTACCTGTAAACATCTGACATTATTCTCTGACTATATAAGCTGTGTCTTTATGCATTTCTCCACTTCACCTGACGAAGGAGCAGCGCTCCGAAAGCTTGTGATTTCAAATAAAGCTGTTGGACTATAACCTGGTGTTGTGTGACTTCTTACACTCAATCTCAGAGACAAAGAGGTCCATGAGCTCCTCACACTTGTCGGAGGTGAGGGTGGAGAAGGAAGAGGAGAGGGATTTAAGATGATGGTTAGCAACAGAGAATAGGAGCCGGGGTTTATCTTTGTATTTCAACAAATGATTCTGGAATAGTTGAGCAGTTTTGGCAGACGAGAGCAGGACCCGATAATGCTTTATGTGGTCCAGCCAGATCTGGCGGAGAATGGCTAAACCAGTTGTCCGCCATATCCGTTCAAGTCTGTGTCCCTTGGACTTAAGGGAGCAAAGATGAGAGCCGTACCAGGGGGAACAGCCAGTGTGAGAGAGAGTATTTGTTTTAGTAGGGACTAGGGCATCAAAGGTGGTGGTGAGGGTGTGGTTGAGAAGATCGGTAGCTGCAGAAATGTAATAGTGAATGGAGGGCCAAAGGCTGGACAGTTGGGTTTTCATAAGTGCAGTTGTAAGAGAGTTGGGAGAGTTTTTCCCAGGGGTGGACACAGAAGGAAGTAGGATTTGTAGGGGGTTTGTGGTTTGTGTCTGAGCTGCTCCAGCCCCGTGCAGTTCGAATCGCTTCCCCTCTGGTTCTGACCACCGGACTTATTACGAGCAGCGATATAAACAAAACGAGACCAGTGGTTTGGTGCAAAGAAAACCAATGTTTATTAAAATAGAGAAAATAATCACTATACAGAGAAAATCACTATGTATGTAACACAATTACACTTAGCGGGGGAGGAGAAATGGACACATCGAGGGAAAATGACTAAAATGAAAATTTTAGCAATCCCCTTAACTCCCACCCTTTACACCTATCTAAGTTGTCTTGTGATGGGCCAGAAAATTTATGCTCACCAGTCTCGGATGTTAGAACGCCTGCTCCGTGCCCCGTTGCCTGCCGATGTCTTTAGGGTTTTCACAGCCCAGAGCAGAGATACCCCAGTGATTTAAATGTAACTGCCGGTTTCTTGCTTCCCTGGACGGGCTCTTCGTCGATAATCTTCTGGATGGTAAGGCAGGGCATTGGAGTCGAGGTGGGAGAGAGAGAGAGATATGGCTTCCCGAGGGACTACTTATACCCCTTTCTGGGAGCCCTTATCACTCGCCAGATCAGCTTGTTTCTTTGTCTGACCTGGACGTGTTGAAGCCTATACAAAGGAAAATGATCTGGGCCCATTGACCTGGATGGCCGGTTAATCGGGTTTCAAACGTCCCATAAGTGTTCCCCTTTGTCTAACTGGCCTTGTGATGGGGCCATTCCAGTTTGAATGCCCCGTTGATTGTTAGAGGACATCAACACTGCTTGCAAACAAAGGTCTGAATGCAGCTATTACATGTTGATTGCTTGTGCAAACGGCCTTGATGGGTTTTAATCAGAGGCCCGAATGCCACTGGTTTGCTTCTCATGCATAAATGCAGAAAGCCTGTCTGCCTTCTAATTTCTGGAAAGTTCCTTCTTTGTCAGCCCAAACTGAAACTTACAGGCCTTGGCCATGAGGTTGACCGCAGCCATCTT
Source organism: Somniosus microcephalus (assembly GCF_052327205.1). Lineage (NCBI taxonomy): Eukaryota > Metazoa > Chordata > Chondrichthyes > Squaliformes > Somniosidae > Somniosus > Somniosus microcephalus. The sequence continues at coordinate 55,419,786 of NC_141004.1, forward strand.
GTTGGGCCCTGGAGCCCTGGATTTTAAACTCAGTCCAGCCAGGGTTTCTCCAATAAGCCAGAAGTAAATCATCAGGGGAGACATGAAATTTGCAAATCCTTTCAGTTTGGGGGGGGGGGGGGGGGGGGGTGGGTGAAGAGCGATACGAGGAAGCGGTCAAAGATGGCCTTATCTGCAATTGACACGATGGGAGTAGCAAGGCCACGAGAGATGGCAAGGTCAAGGGGGTGGCCATGAATATGGGTTTGGGAGTTTACATGGGGGGGGGGGGGGGGGAGATTAAGGGAGCTTAGGAGGCTAGTGAACTCAGAGAGAGAGCTAGTGAACTCAGAGAGAGAGAGAGAGAGAGAGAGAGAGAGAGAGAGAGAGAGAGAACGAGAACATGCTGAATTGAGATTGAAATCACCAAGGATGAGAAGCCGTTCGGTGCAGAGCCTGAGGGAGGAGAACAATGAAGATATCTCGGTAATAAAATTTTTATGGTACTTGGGTGGACGGTAGAGAACAAGAATTTTAAATGAGAGGTGAGAGGGGTGGAATAAAGTGAGATGCCCAAAGGAGGAGAAACTGCCTAGGAGTAGGGGGACAGACCAAGGTGTGATTTGGTGATGAGAATCACACCGCCACCGCAGCAGTCTGAGCGGGGCAAGTGGTGGGAGGTATAGCCAGGCGGGGTAAGGTGTCATCACCCCTCAGCCAAGTTTCAACCAGGGCTATGATGTCAATGCAATCATTCACGATAAGCTCATGGATGGCAAGGGCTTTGTTCGCAAGTGAACGGACGTACTGGAGGGAGATGCGGAGAGGGTCGGTGATGGCTGCCCCACTGCCAGCGCTGGGGGGGGGGCAGGGGGGTTGAGTTGGATGGGGAGGAGATTGGCAAGATTTGCCCCCAGTGGGGCAACAAAGGTTGCATGATGAACCCACAATCTTCTGACTCAGAGGCGAGAGCGCTACCGACTGAGCCATGGCTGACTTCAGAGGAGGAAAAACAAAGTGAAGGTTTTCCCTCCTGACATGCCATAAATTGCAACTAAATTCCATTGGAGCTGAAGCCCTAATTCTAATAGGGCTTCAACTTTGAGATGTTTGGCCTTTAAAGAAGCTTCAGTTTGAAGCAAATACCACAGCAAGAGATATAAAACAGAGTTTACAATAATGACTCCAGATGGGTAAGTATGCCCTACATGCTCTCAAAACATGCAATAAAAAAACTAATTTTGGCATCACTGAATTACTGCATATGTCATCTAAATCTTCTACTGTAAGGTTAAAAATTGCTGTGTTCAAATTATCCACTGGGATAACAATTTTCTGCCCACTCCTTCTCCATATATTCCCACAATTCACTTTAATGGCCGTTTAAATTATGCTGCTCACAACTAGACTTCTGTCTGACGAAGGCTATACCTACATTAGCAAGAGGTGGCAGTGGATAAGAGACCAGTCTTTGTCCAGCTTGCTATCTCCCTGGTGGTATAGCTACGAGCAGAGTTTGGAAAATCAGGCAGCAGTACCATCGATCCACTCTATTCTTTATCAGCGTATCCCTTTCTCCGTGTGCAAACAGCTGCCTACCGCCAGCGCCTGTTTACGAGTGAAAATCATAAACTAGCCGACATTGCAGAATTACCAATAACACCAGGCACAGTATCAGTCGAGTCATAGCATTCCTGTTATTGCCCTGGCGAAAATGGCACCCATCGCTCATGGGTGGCTCCTGTTTCAACATACACTATAGTACATCTGTAAGTTAATAAATATCGAGTACATCTTCTGAAAGATAATATACAGGACATCTTCCAGAATTTATCAAAACAAAATTGTAAAACTTGTGGATTTGTGTGGCAGTGGAACATGTACAATTCACACAACTGATGTAACTGCAAAGGCTTCTATTTTCTGTGAATCATGAAAATGTTTCAGATCTCTCTTACCAACGAAGACTAAACCATACCAATGTATAAAGTGCACCCCCAGGTTTACAGATCCTGCCCAGGTATGCGCTGGATTTTACAGCAATTTAATTTTATAAAATGTTAAATCCCCCAAAATCTTTACAACTCTTTAAGACAACTTCATAGAAACTTGCTGCACAGGAGGCTGCCATACGGCCCACCGTGCCTGCGCTGGCTCTTTGAAAGAGCAGTGTTGCTTCGACCCACGCCCCCGCTTTTTGTCCGTAACCCTCAAGTACCCGTCCAACTCGCTTTTAAAAATTAATTATGGATTCAGCTCCCACCATCTTTCCAGGTCGAGTGTACCAGATCCCAACAACTCGAGTGGAAAAAAAAATTCTCCTCATCTCCCCTCTAGATCTTTTGCTCAGCCTAGGAGAGTTCTTTATTCCCTTTTATCCAAAGTTACAAAGAGTTTCGTTCACCAGACCTTCTTCCTGCTGGTTTTATTTTGTCATTACTACAGCGATCTTTTACTGTGCAAAACCACTCCAGGGCTGGTAGTGAAACTTTTAATAGAATGTGCGTACTTCGAGCTATATTGCAAATCCAAAAACCCAATACAAAATCTCTGGAGGCAGTGGAATTCTGTGCCACAAGAGCCCATTGTAAGCAGGTGCGGAATTCTGCAAAGCACTACATATTTCACTACATATTTCTTCTTTGCTTGGCCACAATGCCCGAGTCTCTTTTTATTTTGAGCTTCTTTATTTTCACTGCAAATGTTCTCCCCTCCCTCTCTGACTCCTTTCTGGGATACGGTTCCACGAGCCCCCCCTCCCCGATATCACCCAAAGGTGCAATTATTCATGTGCAGCCTTGAGAGTGAGTGTCAGGAGGATATTCAACTGTGGTGGGCATCACAGCGGAGCCTAATCCTGTCCTCATCTAAAATTGATGTACGTGTCCTTACAGCGGGGATCATCCAATAGTGATCAGGAGTCGAGGCCGAGACAATATTCTCCTCTCTAATCCAGAACTGATGAAAATTACAGTGCTCTAACTGCCATTCTAACAAAGACCAGCTAACACATTGAAATATAAAAGATTCTGAGGGGGATTTACAGGGTAGATGCTGAGAGGTTGTTTCCCCTGGCTGGAGAGTCTAGAACTAGGGGGCTAGTCTCAGGATAAGGGGTCAGTCATTTGGGACTGAGATGAGGAGGAATTTCTTCACTCAGAAGGTTGTGAATCTTTGGAATTCTCTACCCCAGAGGCCTCTGGAGGCTCAGTCATTGAGTATATTCAAGGCTGAGATCGATAGATTTTTGAATATTAAAGGTAATCAAGGGATATGGGGATAGGGCGGGAAAGTGGAGTTGAGGTTGAAGATCAGCCATGGTCTTATTGAATGGTGGAGCAGGCTTGAGGAGACGTATGGCCGACTCCTGCTCCTATTTCTTAGGTTCTTATGGTCTAAATCAGTACAGGCTGGTGATCAAAGCTGGCAGGAGATGCAACACCTGCCCTTTTACCTCCACCCTTCCCACTGTCCAGGGCCCCAAACACTCCTTCCAGGTGAAACAGTGATTTACTTGTACTTCTTGCAATTTAGTATATTGTATTCGCTGCTCACGATGTGGTCTCCTCTACATTGGGGAGACCAAACGCAGATTGGGTGACCGCTTTGCGGAACACTTCCGTTCAGTCCGTAAGGGTGACCGAGCTTCCAGTCGCCTGTCACTTTAATTCTCCGCTCCACTCCGGCTCAGACCTCACCGTCCTCTTGCATTGTTCCAATGAAGCTCAACGGAAGCTCGAGGAACAGCACCTCATCTTTCGATTAGGCACTTTACAGCCTTCTGGACTCAACATCGAGTTCAACAATTTCAGACCAGAACCTCGGCCCCTATCTTCTTTTTCCCCATTTTTTTTTCTCTCTCCCACATGGCAGCTGTCTTTCATTCTGCCAGTGCCATTTACACTTCATCTAGAGCCATCTTTGGTTTCTTAACTTGTCCCATTACCATCTCCTTTTGCCTTGCACCATCATCCCTTTTGTCTCTTAATCTCTCCTGCCTTCCATCCTATCACAGACCTTCCCTTTTGTTCTTTCCTCCCCTCCCCCCTTTCCTTGCACTTGCTTAAAAACCTGTTCCATCTCCAGCTTTTTCCAGTTCTGACGACCTGAAACGTTAACTCTGTTTCTCTCTCCACAGATGCTGCCTGACCTGCTGAATATTTTCAGCATTTTCTGTTTTTATTTCAGATTTCCAGCATCCGCAGTATTTTGCTTTTGTAAAATTATTACAGGGCTGGACAGGGTAGATGCAGGGAGGATGTTTCACCTGGCTGGGGAGTCTAGAACCAGGGGTCACAGTCTCAGAGTAAGGGGTCGGCCATCTAAGACTGAGATGAGGAGAAATTTCTTCACTCACATTTGACCAGAAACTTAACTGGACCAGCCACGTAAATACTGTGGCAACAAAAGCAGGCCAGAGGCTAGGTATTCTGCGGTGAGTGTCTCGCCTCCAGACTCCCCAAAACCTTTCCACCAGTAAGGAGTGTGATGGAATACTCTCCACTTGCCTGGATGAGTGCAGCTCCAACAACATTCAAGAATCTCAACACCATCCAGGACAAAGCAGCCCGCTTGATTGGCACCCCATCCACCACCTTAAACATTCACTCCCTCCACCACCGGCGTACCGTGGCTGCAGTGTGTACCATCTACAAGATGCACTGTAGCAACTCGCCAAGGCTTCTTCGGCAGCACCTCTTCCACCGAGAAGGACAAGGGCAGCAGGCGCATGGGAACACCACCACCTCCAAGTTCCCCTCCAAGTCACACACCATCCTGACTTAGAAATATATCGCTGATCCTTCATCGTCGCTGGGTCAAAATCCTGGAACTCTCTGCCTAACAGCACTGTGGGAGTATCTTCACCACACGGACTGCAGCGGTTCAAGAAGGCGGCTCACCACCACCTTCTCAAGGGCAATTAGGGATGGGCAATAAATGCTGGCCTTGCCAGCGACGCCCACATCCCATAAACAAATTTAAAAGGGTGGTGAATCTTTGGAATTCTCTACCACAAGACTGTGGAGGCTCAGTCGTTGAGTATATTCAAGACAGAGATCGATAGATTTTTGAATATTAAGGGAATCAAAGGATATGGGGATAGTTCAGGAAAGTGGAGATGAGGTAGAAGATCAACCATGATCTTACTGAATGGCAGAGCAGGCTCAAAGGGTCAAATGGCTGACTCCTGCTCCTACTTCTTATGTTCTTAAATCACATTTGGTTTTTGTTGCATAATTGTTTGTTTTACTTGAATTCTGACTGTATTGAAACTTGAAAATTAGCAATTTTTGTGCAATGCCATATAATGCGCCAGTAATATAGCAATTCTCTGCTATCACCAAATAATGCCAATAATGTCAACTCTGCACCAAGGTAAGCTGGTATATATGTGATGAGGCAACACTACAACATTCTGCCACATTAACAAGCTGGGGGGAGGGGGAATGGAGGGAGAGAGGCGCAGTTCACTTCCTTTGTCAAGATACAATCTTGATAGTACGTTGGCGGTATCTAAGACAGTTATTTTCTCAGCTTAGCTTTTAAAGCGTTCAACAACAGAATTGCAAATTCTGTCAGTGATTTCACCGTTTACCCTCATAAGTGGAAGATCTACCCAAGAGCGTTCAAGCTATTTTTTCCAAGTGTTTGGTCCATCAGAAATAGATCAACTTGCCTCTCTAAAAAAAAAAAAAAACATCAGTTCCCATGTTCCTGTTCAAGGAGCCAAGTCATGGTCAGCTTAGAGAGGACATTCTCTCCTTTTCCTGCTGTTCAATGTAGCCACCATTCAAATTTGTTTAAATATGCAAGTTTACATTTCTTAAACGCACGGTTAGTGTTCAGTATTAGTTGTAGAATTAATGATCTTATTGTAAATAAGCCATATTTGACTTGGCATCCTCACAGGGCAGAGCTTAATTTTTAACTGGAGTCACTTCCCAATTTCACTTGGTCAAAAGGTAGTTGTCCCATTGTTTTATTGGCTGCCATAGAAGTCACAACTGAAGCATCGTTCCCAATATGTAGATACTTCCAAAACGTTAAATGATGTCACTCACAGAGCAATTTAGGCAGTCTCGAGAGTTATTTTCTTCCTACGGTACAGCAGCCCAAGGCAAACTGGTGATTAAACAGTGGAAACCTAACGAATGGTTGAGTGCCTGTTGTGCTGCTGTGATCTTGCGAGGCAGAAGCTCAGGGAGCAGTGAAGGATCATTCACCCATTCCACAGCTGCTTCCTGTGTATCTCTCAGCCAGGTTCCAATCGATTGTATAAGCAAGGCTGCCACATACAGTAATCTTTACACAATTACCAAACATTACTGTCCGGATTTGATTCCAGCACCTTTATGGCTTTTATGCAGAGGCCTGCCCTCCTAAATTTGTGCTTCTTTGGTGTGTAGTGTGTAGAGAATTGAGCAACAGAATCAAGAGAGATTACTTTATAGGGTGTTTTTTATGCTTTTTATGATATAAATTCTCCACACATCATGATCTGACCCTAGCAGGATATCGTTTTGGGGTAGTTGGGTTTAAGTGATTATTTCGTTTCATGTTAGTTTAAGATCAAAAGAATTGGTCCAATGGCACAGGTTCTGGGGCTTTATACAAGACTTCAGCAGTAAACATGCAGCAGGGCCTATCAGATGTGTTATGACAACATTTTTAATTCCCAGAAAGTATCAGGTTAGGCTGCACTCCTTTGACGTTTGCAGGATCCATATCATTCAAAGAATGAAGGTGACCTGATAGAATGATTCATTTTACCGCGCTTTTCACATTGGGGCAGCACAAACTCGAGGACATTCAATAGCAGATCTTGCTTCTGCTGCTACTGTTAACACTGCATTTCAATTACTGGGCAGTGTTAGAACTGAATGGGCCATTTGGATTTTTTTTCCCCACCATGTTGCTGACATATAGGCCCCGATAGTTAGGGGGAGGCAGGGAAGGTGCGGGGGGGAAAAACCCCGCAGGACAGCCTCCAGTATTCGCAATCGCAGGGCCAGGCATCAATTGTTGGGGGGGGGGGGGCGAAATTGGCAATCGTGGGTCAGGCATCAATTGTTGGGGGGGGGGGGGGGGCAAAATTGGCAATCGCGGGTCAGGCGTCAATTGTTGGGGGGTGGGGGGGGGGGGGGGGAGAGCGAAATTGGCAATCGCAGGTCAGGCATCAATTGTTGGGGGGGGCGAGATTGGCAATCGCAGGTCAGGCATCAATTGTTGGGGGGGGGGGGGCGAAATTGGCAATCATGGGTCAGGCATCAATTGTTAGGGGGGGCGAAATTGGCAATCGCGGGTCAGGCATCAATTATTGGGGGGTGCGAAATTGGCAATCGCGAGTCAGGCATCAATTGTTGGGGGGGGCGAAATTGGCAATCGTGGGTCAGGCATCAATTGTTAGGGGGGGCGAAATTGGCAATCGTGGGTCAGGCATCAATTGTTAGGGGGGGGCGAAATTGGCAATCGCGGGTCAGGCATCAATTGTTAAGGGGGGGGACGACGAAATTGGCAATCGCGGGTCAGGCATCAATTGTTGGGGGGGGGGGCGAAATTGGCAATCGCGGGTCAGGCATCAATTGTTGGGGGGTTGGGGGGGGGGGGAAAGAGAGCGAAATTGGCAATCGCAGGTCAGGCATCAATTGTTGGGGGGTGGGGGGGCGAGATTGGCAATCGCAGGTCAGGCATCAATTGTTGGGGGGGGCGAAATTGGCAATCGCGGGTCAGGCATCAATTGTTGGGGGGGGGGGGCGAAATTGGCAATCGTGGGTCAGGCATCAATTGTTGGGGGGGGGCGAAATTGGCAATCGTGGGTCAGGCATCAATTGTTTGGGGGGGCGAAATTGGCAATCGCGGGTCAGGCATCAATTGTTAAGGGGGGGGACGAAATTGGCAATCGCGGGTCAGGCATCAATTGTTGGGGGGGGGGGGCGAAATTGGCAATCGTGGGTCAGGCATCAATTGTTGGGGGGGGGGGGGGGGGTGGGCGGGAGGGTGGAAAGCACTCCTGCTCCTCCAGGCCCACATGGAATGCTATGAAAAGCATTTACCTTCTGGAGCTGGCAGCTCCCGTCTCCATTTCGCTGCCGGGTTTCCCGAGCCCTGGGAAACCCAGCCGGCAGCAGTTAAATTTTAATCAGGCTCCCAATTGCATTGTGGGAGCCTGATTTAAATATGATAATAAAATGTCCTGCTTCTCCAAGATGAGACACACGCACGCCTCACATCTCGCCGACGCTTTCCCCGAGCTTTTAGGGTTTAACCCCACTCTCCCGACCTCTTCCCACCCGTGGGTGGGGAGGGGGGCGTGTTAATATTGAGGCCAAAGAATTGATAAGGTGGCTGGATAACATCCTGGTTAAATCCATGGCTGCAGGTGGGACTGATTTACATGAGGGTATAAGTGGATAGTAGGCAGCCAATTAGAATTCCAGAATATTTATTAATGTGATAATGTATTTTGATTACTTGACTGAGAGGGTGCTCGCCTAACTATGCGAGTGTGGATCGAGAATTATTTTTATTTGAACGAACAGAAGCATTTGATAGGACCCAGAATCTCCGGAGCTTTGTTACACAAGGACCCACATATGTTCTTCATTTTCCCTCCAATGTTTCTCCTCCTATCCTGAAAGTACTGGCCCATGCTTTCGTATGGTCCCACCACACCAGCTACCCTTGGTATCTCGGTGTCGCACAGCTATGCAACCCTAGAGGGTATCATGGATGAGCCTTATTCTATCCTCAACTGAGATCCAATTGTGTGCACTTTTCAGCTAAGAGCAGGAGTAGTAAATACTGGTGGATTTTTTTCCCTAATCCGTGGGCAATAAGTCAAGGTGTCGTACCCCTGCTACCACTCCAGCGGAGATTAGTGATCTTACTCATCTGTAAGTCTCCGTGCCATCTTGTGCAGTGAATTTATTCACTGAAATTTTGCACCTTAAAAAATAAACAGAGATGATTTGGCAGGTATCAAGGCAGAGTTCGGGAAGAAAGTGCGTGTGAGTATGCAGGTTCATATCGCTGGAGCCAGCAAAGTTTAACATTTAGGGGTAACTTTGTGTACACACTGGCAGCGTGGAACCTTGCATATAGAAACATAGAAGATAGGAGGAGTAGGCCATTCGGCCCTTCGAGCCTGCTCCGCCATTCAACGAGATCATGGCTGATCATCCAAACTCTAGCACCCGGTCCCTACGCCGACAGCCATCCCACCCAAGCCCTATCCCCGTAACCCCACGTATTTAATCCCCCCTAACACTAAGGGTCAATTTATCATGGCCAATCAACCTAACCCGCACATCTTTGGACTGTGGGAGGAAACCCACGCAAACACGGGGAGAATGTGCAAACTCCACACAGACAGTCACCCGAGGCCGGATTTGAACCCGGGTCCCTGGCGCTGTGAGGCAACAGTGCTAACCACTATGCCACCGTGGTTAGCACATAAAGGAAAATTAGGGCCCGCAATTTTCCAATATGCACTAACGAGCTTCCGTACGCCAGTGCTTACTTGGAACGTCTAATACATGCAGGTAGAACAAATGAAGGAGGGGGACAGGATGAGTTGCTAGGCCATGTGCTTGTTTATTAGGCCAGAGTGAACTGAGCATGCTCATACTAAACCATGTGACAAACCATGTGATAATACATTACAGAACGTTACCTCCTTAATGTGTAAAATTCACTGTGGAGGAGCTATACTGGCCCCTCACTCTGCCCGTGTCATTCTGCGCTATTTAAAATGATGAAAGAGCAACATAAAATGTTTACATGTCATTGTCCCGTTGACGTTAGTTATATCCTCACTGCGTTGTAAAAATAATTACGTGTTCCTTCTTTAAAGGCGACTGTAAAATAGAGACGTGACTGATATCTGTTGTATTATTTTTGATATTCCATGGGGAGAATGTTGGACTGCTCCCCGCGCCAAACAGAAAGCGGCTTTAAGCATCACATCAGAACTGAAAATTGAGAGAATATATTTAAATGTCAACTTCCAGACACATTTTGGCACCAAAAGAAACAAGGATACATTTTTGCTTATTCAAAGAAAGTCCCTAAAAAAATAGGCTTGTGATCCTCCCAAGAGAGGTCAAATAAAAGTAGGTGAAAACACTCGAGTGTGATTATACAGCAGACACACCATAATGCAGACTCACATGAATGGGTGTGCACTGGTGCATGAGCATAAATCCAGGCAAGAATGCCGAGCTGACGAAAATAGGCCTATTCTGATTAACTCTGCAAAATACAGATTAAGCTCACAAGTATGGTTCTTGTCATTTGAACATTTTTATTAATAACATTTCAGTCTTTCAAACAGTTTTATCAGTGACAATCTCCTAAAATGCCGTTTAGGAAGACGGGACGTGGAGGAAATGAATGTGGTCACTGTTTTAGGCAAGCGAGAGATCAAGTTCTAGTGAGGACTAGGGCAGGTTTTTGGCATGTTTGAGAACTAAAGAAGATGTTTGAGAGCTATAGGATGTAAGATGACGGGGAGCGGAGTGTTGTAGGGTGGGCGGATTGTGGGTGCCATTGGAGAGGGAAGATACAAAGTTGGGTAATAATGATGAGGTTTGACCTGGATGCGCCTCATTGCATGGAAAAGGACAACTAAGCAGAGGGGGAACCTGGGGGGGGGAGAAAGTGCCATCTTGGAGGTGGGGATATCAGGGAACCTGGAAGCTAGACTCCATGCGGTTTCTGCTGGGCTCTGGAGTATCTACTGGAGCAAAGTACTGGACTTAGTTTGGATGGGTGGGCCAGGGTGGGGTAGCATTAAATCTTGCAATGCAGCTTATATATTTTAATACGTTATGTTAGAGTTAGCAATAGAGTAATTAAAAACAGGCTGAACAGTGACAAGTTCACTCATCCAAATGCCTGATGGTCGTTTGAACGCTAACCCTTGGTTGTACCAGTTCAGGCTAATACAAAAACCTTCAGCACGTTGTATTCCTACTGCGTAACTGCAATTCACAAGGAACTGCATCAGTAGGCAATGACACCAGTGTGTTTGGGGAGTGCCCAGCTATGACTTCACTCTGGCTGGATGTGTAGACCTATTGTGGGATATCCTGTTGAATGGGCTCCTAAAGGAAACCAACCTGGCTGTGATTATGAGCAGGAGAGGAGTAAAATTAACACTGCCCTTTTGAATTGCTGCTGGCAGCAACATCAACTGAAAAGGATAATTTTCTAATACTAGAACCACAAAAAGAAGTGTCCACAACAGAATTAAAATGGTGAGAAAATTCCCCCAAAACACAATTGAAAAGGGCAAATAATAACCTGTATCTGTGTGTATAGGTGTGTGCCTCGCTCGTCCTCACAACTCTGATTGGAGTTTTTCCTCCTTTTTATTTTGAATCGGTTAAATTAATGGAATGCAAATGCAAGTCCAGTAATAAAGCAAACCAGCACAGTACATGTCGATATTTATGAGTGATCACTTATCTATAATTTTGGTATCATGTTACGCCCAATGAATTTTAAGGAAAAATAATTGGTAAGAAGTATTGAGTGAATGAAGTCTAACTCAGTTTGGAAAGTGCCACACCTCATGTGCAACTACCTTCCTTCTTGTGCTTAAGTTCTTACCCCTGCTACATAGCACAGGTAAAGCCACTCTATAAGCGTTAGAGAGACATTTCACCTCTTTGCACTAAGTTGCACCCTCACCTCTGGGTCAGAAGTTCAGTCTAAACATTACAACAATGGCCCAGAAATTCGCACGGGGTACTCACCCGCAGGCCCAATGGAAGTGTTGGTTTCCTGCATGCACGGCGCATGCGCGGGAAACCGGCACTTCCGTTCCCCTGAAAGCAGGGGTTAAGAGGTCGACCGCGTGCGCAGGAGAGGCTGCGTGTGCGCACCGAACTTACGTTTTCTTTTACACATTTAAAAAGCAGGCGTAAGGCCTGCTTTTTACAAGGTAAGTGGTGAATTAATTAAAATTAAAACATTTTTTCCACAGGTTTTTTTTTAATACTTTAAAGCAAGGTAAGTTTATTTTTAGCCCAGTTAGAAAATAAAATTATTTTTTTCAAAAATTTAAATTATTGTTTAAAAGTTATTTCATGTAATTTATAGTTTATTTAAAAAATGTGATTAAAAAAAAAAAATTATTTGAAGATTTAGTGATTTTTGGGGCCCGTAGTATTTATAAGTTTTGACAGCTCTTCCTGTCAAACTTATGAATGGAGCATTCCCTGCTCCGATGGGATCACGTGGGCCACGTGATCCCAGGGGACGCATCGAACTAACTGCGCCCCTGGGATACGCAAGCACTGCGCACCGGCAGCTGGACCAGGCCCAGCATCGGAATCCCACGGGGGCCCACAGCTCAACGGCCGGCGCGCTAGGTAAGTGCAGGTCGGGGGCTTGCACCCGCGGGAAGCCCCCGACCCAAATTTCTGGGCCAATGACCACACCCCAAAAAGTACTTCATTGGTCGTGAGAGGCGCTATATAAATGCAAGTCTTTCTTTTTAAACCTCACTCGACAAGACTTGAGCACGTAATCTAGGTTAACACTTCAGTGCAATATGGAGGGAGTACTGCAGAGTCAGAGGTAGTCTTTTGGATTAGATGTTAAACCAAGGCCCGATAGACCCATCTCAGGTGGAGGTAAAAGATCCCATGGCACTACAACAACAACTTGCATTTATATAGCACCTTTAACATAGTTTGGCATTCCAAGTTGCTTCTCAGGAATGTTATCAAACAAAATTTGACACTAAGCCACAGAACATGATGTTAGGACAGATGAGGAGGTAGGTTTTAAAGAGTGTCTTAAAAGGAGAGAGGTAGAGAGGAAGAGGGGTTTAGAGAAAAATCCCAGAGTATAGGGCCTAGGCAGCTGAAGGCATGGCCGCCAATGGTGGAGTGATTAAAATTGGGGATGTGCAAGAGGCCAGAATTGGAGGAGCGCAGAGATCTCGGAGGGTTGTAGGACTGGAGAAGGTTACAGAGATAGGGAGGGGCGAAGCCATGGGGGGATTTGAAAACAGGGATGAGAATTTTTAAATCGAGGTGCTGCCGGACCGGGAGCCAACATAGGTCGGTGAGCACAGAGGTGATGGGCAAACGGGACTTGGTGCGAGTTCGGATACGGGCAGCAGAGTTACAAGCACAAGTGATTTCTCTTGATGTCCTGACCAACATTTATCCCTCAACCAACTGCACTAAAACAAACCATCAGGTCATTTTTCTCATTGCTCTTTGTGCAAATTGGCTGCCATGTTTCCCTGCATTACAACAGTGACTACATTTCAAGAGTGCTTTGTTGCCTGTGAAGCACTTTGGAATTTCCTGAGGACATAAAAAGGCTCTATATAAAGGCAAGTTTTTTCATCCTTGGTGCATATTTGGAAATCACACATTTGCCAATTTTGAAAATCAGTGTCTACTGGGTCCCAATTACAGGCCAGTTTAGACTCTACCTTGTCAGCTGTCAATATCTCTTTTACAAGGCTACTTGGTCCCTGATTGTTTAGAGTTAGATTCTAGGCTAGGATTCCCAACGGTTTGCTTAAACATGCAAAATAATTAGCTCCCGTTGAACAAGTCATAATGAGGTGGAGCTTTACATGACCATGAGGGAAAACAACAAAAGACGCAGCAGTGGCTAGATTTCAAATACACTCTTCTCCATTACTCAGCAATATGAAAAGGAAGCCAAGATTCATTACAATTGGAGCTGCATATTGTGTGCTAACAGCCCATCGTGTACAGTTCAGACAACAAAGTTATCTTATCCTGCTCAGACAGACTTTATTTCAGCATTTCCTTGACACTTTTCAAAATGCTCAGATTTTCCTTAATCCATCCTCTGCAAAACAATTGAGACTTTGTAAAGTAAAATTAATTTTCTTCTCACTTTCCCATTTTTGTCCTCTCCGGGAGCAGAGACAGCAGGGTCTGTGCTGCAGGTTGTAGCCACAGCAGCAAAAGCTACGACACCCAACAAGACGTGGGACACAAGGATAGGCATCTTGGGCCTCATCCCCTCACCTGGAGGTTGAACAGTTCACTCCCGTATGCCATTCCATCTAAAAGCATATCCAGAAATTAACAAAACTCACCCACCCACGATAAATGAGCCTGAGTGACAGGCACCAGAAGGTCTCATCGCTATAAAGACTCCTGGATCCCTCAGAAATCCCGAGTGAAAACCAGATATGAGCAAAGAATTCCCAAGAACACCTTTCCTAGAGATTCTCAAACATTCATGGCATCCATTACGCAAATGGCAGCCAACATTCTTGGAGCAAACACAATGATTTATTTTTGAGTATCCTGTTGGACATTTTGTTGCAGTAACTGCTCTGATTCTTATCCCGAGGCTCTGGTAGGTATAAACTTGGGAATAGTGGAATGAATGATAAAACCCTAACCCTAATGCAGAACAGGGCTGAGCTGTGACGAACACAGAAACAATAAGAAATAAGAAATAAATGCAATTAGACTAATATGAAAAGTAAACAGACAACAGAAAGAAATGTCACATTATAATTCTGTACAATTTTTCCTGCTATCTATGCACATAAGTGAGAACCATTTCAGTGTTTCCATAGTCTTTCTTACTGTAGTTACACTCATTGGTGTGCAAGAGAACTAACAAGTAGAAATGTGCTGTTCATAGGAAAAACCTGTTCAAGATATGGGAGCACCGCATAACTAGATTGTAACCTCATGACTTTCTGGTTGGGAGTGAGCCGCCTGTGTGGACAAAAACTGTACTCACCACAGTACAAAGGCACAAATATTCTACTCTTCCCTCTTGAGAGTGCTGCCTCACTCATATGGTTCGACAGACACTGTCTGACTCTGGTAACTGGCCCCAGTGGCCATTCTTCATGCTGGGTGTTGGCAGACCATACAACCAGAGTGCAACACCTAACCTCGATCTTTTCTCACCCAACACACCAACAACAATTTGCATTTATATAGCATCTTTAACATAGTAAAACATCCCCAAGGTGCTTCACAGGGACGTACTCCACACACAATCACGTTCCAGCACTCAACAGTGATCAGGAGCGAGAACCATACTGGTCCCCTTCCTCCAAAAATAGATTCTAGCAGCCAACTGTTCCGACTGAAATTAGTTCACTCAACACAGTCCGGGGATCATACCTAGAACTTTCCTGCTCTGAATGGCTCAGTTTCAGATTGGGAAATGTGGTTATCGACAAGAGCTATTGAAAAAGCTGCACAACCAACAAAAAATATTTTAAACGTACTAAAGACTGCAGTCAGTTCCAGTATACGTGGTCACATGGCAGGGATCAGTCCGAGAGGACGATTTAATAGCTGCATAATTAAACGCCAACGCTCTGTGAATTTTAAATGAGTTTCAGCATCTATCGGCGTTAACAGCACCGTGGGGTGTGTATAACGCCGCAAGTCCTCCACTGAGCCAGCAGCAACATTTATGTAGAAAAAAAAATATGGGCAGAGTCAATGCAGACATTCAGTTAAAAACATTAAATTAATTACTTCTTAAATTATGCATTCAAAGAAAAGACAAGGGTTTATTCAGTCTGTGCAGAAATTGTACCGCAATGTGGGCCAGAGACTCTCAAATGTTCAAAAGTTTCTTGGCACGTTCAGTGAAGGAGCAGTTTTTTTTCCTTTCTGTAGTCCGATACAGGAGTTCAGTCACCTCAGTACCAAAAGCAACAGACACAGTACAAGACTATGAAAGAAATCTCTGACACAGCTTTTACAAAGTTGACATTTGTTAATCCATTTTGAAATGATCAAAGCCTCATTTACACCAGCTATCAATGACGAAATACAAAAGGCAAAATGACCTCAACAAGTGTTGGTGCTACCAGCGAGACACTTAAGGAAGGGGACAGTTCTTGGCTGGAGCTGCTCAATGGTAAATGGTGGACCGGCTGATTGACTGACTGTGGCTCTCTGTCACTCACACACTTCACAGGTGATTTGCTGCCGCTAACATTTGTTACTGCTTTGATAGAGAAAAAGAACTTGAATTTATACAACACCTTTCATGTCGTCAGGATGTCAAAAGGCACTTCACAACCAATCCATTATTTTTGACGTTATTGTTGCTGTGTAGGAAATCCGACATTTCACCGACTTTGGGACATTTATACATATTGCGGTCATCGGGTAGCAAATTGTACACTCGGTAACTCTAGAAATTTGCAGGATATGCCATGGAATATTCTGTCTCTCTAAATCCATCCTATTTATAGGGAAGGAATCCGTTTAGAATCTTAGAATGATACAGCACAGAAGGCCATTCGGCCCATGATGACTGTGCCGGCTCTTTGAAAGAGCAAATGCAATGGCTGTGGCCCCTGGGGCGCCGTGAAACCACTTCTTTCATTTAAAAGTGACCATGCAGCGGTCGCATTGTCATAAAAACCCAACTGATTCACTAATGTCCTTTAGGGAAGGAAACATGTTGTCCTTACCCAGTCTGGATGTGACTCCAGTCCCACACCAACATGGTTGACTCTTAATTGCCCTCCGAAGTGGCCTAACAAGCCTCCGAGTTGTATCAAACCACGATCGCAGCGGTTTAACAACATTGGAATCACCCACAACTGAGTCCACGTCATTCTTTCAATGTATCAGACCAGGACCCCGATGAAATCTCCTTTCACGGGCTATGTTGCTCAGTCTATAAGATACTATAAAGAAAGAACTTGCATTTATATAGCACCTTTTACGACCTCAGGACACCCCAAAGCGCTTTACAGCCAATCAAGTACTTTTTAAAGTACAGTCACTGTTGTAACGTAAGAAACAGGGCAGCCAATTTGCGCACAGCAAGGTCCCACAAACAGCAAGGTGATAATGACCAGATAATCTGTTTTAGTGATGTTGGTTGAGGGATAAATATTTGCCAGGAACCCGGGGATAACTTCCCTGATCTTCGAATAGCACCAGGAGATCTCTTACGTCCAGCCGAGGGGGCAGACAGGGCCTTGGTTTAACATCGCATCTGAAAGCATTCCCTCAGTACTGCACTGGAGTGTCAGCCTAGATTTTGTGCTCAAGTCCCTGGAGTGGGACTTGAACACACAACTTTCTGACTCAGAGGCGAGGGTGCTGCCCACTGAGCCAAGGCTGACATATAGGAAATTCAAGTTCTTATACTAGCCGAGCTAAATTTATAAATTTCAATTACTATTTTCCTTTCATCTCCTCAGTAGATAATCCTGCACTAAACAGATATTTTCCTACCAAACCACACTGTCACCCATAAACAGATGACATAGTGACCAAATTTTTTTTTTGCAACATTTTTTCTTTCTCCTTATTTTCCTACCAGTTTCTCCGCGCCCCCCCCCCTCCAAAGGTGCTGATGCATCCTAGGGTACAGTTCCACACACCAGTCGCCCTCCTGTACCTTATCTAGATGGCCATTCTGTGTGTGTGAGCCTATAAAGGCAAGTATCAGCAGGCTATTTGACTGTGCTGGTATCTTCGCTGAGGACCGTTCCAACCTCACTCAATCTTCACACACACATTTTCCAACAGAAGTCACTGGATAGCTGTGATGAAATATATTCCATTCATCACTGCCTGTTTTCTGTGTCTTGTAACTGCCTGCTTTCTGTGTCTTTTCCCTTCCCCCAGTCCTCATGTATTATGTATTGGAATGTGCTGGAATTGGTTGTGTGCAGGGCTCCGCCCATACCTGGCTCCTTTGTAATTAAGTCAGTCGGGCATCAGCCTCCTGAAGGAAGACATCTCTCTAGTTTACGTGTTATGTTCTAAGTTAATAAAAGCCTTACTTTTGTTCTGCTAACTTCGAGTCTCGGAATAATTGAGGCACATCAATTTTATTAACTTAAATTTTCAACACTATGGATCAACTCCTGAAACCCGAACGTTTGGATTTGGATCAACATGCTCCGGACGCATCAGCACGCTTCGGACACTGGTTTGACTGTATGGAATTCTTCCTGGACAATTCCGCAGCCGTCAAAGACGCTACGGACACTGCGAAGATGAGACTCGGAATGCTACGGAATTGGGTAAGCCACCGGGTTTACCCCCTCATCCAAGACGCCGATACGTACCTGGCCGCCTGCAACATCTTAAAGGCGCATTACCAGCAGCCTACGAATGAGGTGTATGCTAGGCATCTACTCGCTACTCGCGCACAGCGACCTGGGGAATCGGTGGAGGAGTTCCTAAGCATCCTGAAAAAGCTTGGCAAGGACTGTAAGTGCCGAGATGTAAAAGCCGCAGTGTACACCGACGAGCTTGTTCGCGATGCCTTTATCACAGGCCTCAGGTCCACTCACATCCGGCAAAGACTGCTGGAAAAAACGGAGTTGGACCTGAAACAGGCTGCGGACACCGCGCGGTCCCTGGAGATGGCCCAGAGAAACTCGGACGCCTACTCTTCAGCCCGCGCCGCCCACGCCGCCACGTGTGCGCCGAGGGCGCCACCATCTTGGAAGGCATCTTCCCCGCCCGGCAGCCCGACACCGGCGGGGCCCAGCTCTCCCCCCAGAAGCCCTACGACAGCCGCGACGCGTCAAGGACCCAACTGCTACTTCTGCGGGCAGCCAAAGCACACCAGAAACCTGTGCCCGGCGAAAGGCACCACCTGCTTTAAGTGCGGTAAGAAGGGGCACTTCGGGAAGGTGTGCAGAGGGAACCCCGCCGGAAAACCAACCGCCGGAAAACCCGCCACCGCCGCGTGTGCGCCGTGGGAGCGGCCATCTTGGACGCCATCTTGCCCGACCTCGTGGGGTCCGCCATCTTATGAGCAGACAGCGTGGATGCCATCTTGTCTCGATCAGGGCCCTACAGTGGCATCGGTCACAGTGGACCAGACCAGGCCGCATCCGCTATCCAAATCAATGGTGGACATCGAGGTAAACGGGTGCCGGGTTAAATGCTTAATTGACAGTGGAAGCACGGAGAGTTTTATCCACCCTGAACTGGCACAACAACTCTCCCTAAAGGTGGTCCCTGCTCAGGGTACCATCTCTATGGCCGATAAAACCCAGACATCGACCATTCTGGGTTACTGCACGGTACAATTGTGCGTTAACGGAACTGTGTATGATAATTTTAAAGTATTAATCATGAAGAATCTATGTGCGAGCGTGATCTTGGGTTTGGCTTTCCAGTGCAACCACCAAAGCATCACGCTCAAGTACGGTGGGTCCCAGCCGCCCCTCACAGTGTGCGGTCTGGCTACCCTGAAGGTAAAGCCACCTTCGCTATTCGCGAACCTTACCCCTAACTGCCGGCCAATAGCGACCAAAAGCAGGAGGTACAGCTGGGAGGACAGGCGGTTTATCGCGACCGAGGTAGACAGGCTCCTGAAAGAGCGCATTATTGAACGCAGCAACAGCCCGTGGCGCGCCCAAGTGGTAGTGGTAAGGGGTAGCGAGAAGAAACGGATGGTGATCGACTATAGTCAAACGATCAACAGGTACACCCTACTAGACGCCTACCCGCTACCCCGCATATCAGAAATGGTGAACCAAATCGCCCAATACCGGGTGTTCTCCACCATCGACCTCAAGTCAGCGTACCACCAGCTACCTATCAGACCAGAGGACCGCCCGTACACCGCCTTCGAGGCGAACGGACGCCTCTACCAATTCCTCAGAGTCCCCTTTGGGGTGACGAACGGGGTCTCGGTCTTTCAGAGGGAGATGGATCGCATGGTCGATGACCACCACTTGCAGGCAACCTTCCCCTACCTCGACAACGTCACCATCTGCGGTCACAACCAGCAGGATCACGACTCGAACCTCGAGAGGTTCCTGAAAACCGCACAAAAACTCAACCTCACCTATAACGAGGACAAGTGCGTTTTCAACACCACGCGCCTCTGCATACTGGGCAGCGTGGTGGAGAATGGGGAAATCGGACCAGACCCCGACCGATTGCGCCCCCTACGGGAGCTGCCCCTGCCCAACACTCCCAAAGCCCTGAAAAGGTGCCTGGGGTTATTTTCTTACTATTCCCAATGGGTCCCCAACTACTCCGACAAAGCCCGCCCCCTCTTGAAAGCATCCTCTTTTCCGCTCTCTGCTGAGGCCCACGCCGCCTTCAAAAGCATTAAGCAGGATATTGAGCGGGCCACGCTACAGGCAGTGGACGAGAACACTCCATTTCAAGTGGAAAGTGATGCGTCCGACTTTGCCTTGGCGGCCACCCTCAACCAGGCAGGGCGGCCCGTAGCTTTCTTCTCGAGGACCCTCCAAGGGCCCGAGATCAGACACTCCTCCGTGGAAAAGGAGGCCCAAGCCATCGTGGAGGCAGTGCGCCACTGGTGCCACTACCTAGCCGGCAAACGCTTCACCCTACTTACCGACCAGCGGTCGGTAGCGTTTATGTTCAACAATAAACAGAGGGGGAAGATTAAAAATGATAAGATTCTTAGGTGGCGGATCGAGCTCTCCACTTTCGAGTACGACATCATTTACCGGCCAGGGGCCCTTAACGAATCCCCTGACGCCCTCTCACGAGGGATGTGTGCCAGCGCCACCGAGGATCGGCTACAGACCCTCCACAACGACCTCTGCCACCCAGGGGTCACGCGGCTGTTCCACTTCATAAAGTCCCGTAACTTACCCTACTCGATTGAGGAAGTTCGGTCTCTGACCAGGAACTGCCGCACTTGCGCTGAGTGCAAGCCTCGGTTCTACCGCCCAGATAGAGCCCACTTAATCAAAGCTACACGGCCCTTCGAGCGGCTCAGCTTAGATTTCAAGGGCCCCCTCCCGTCCGTCGACCGCAATGTTTACTTCCTGAACATTGTGGACGAATACTCCCGTTTCCCATTCGCCTTCCCCTGCCCAGACATGACCAGCGCCACGGTCATTAAATGCCTCAACAGCCTGTTCTGCCTGTTCGGTATGCCGAGCTATATCCACACGGATAGGGGGGCGTCCTTCATGAGTGAAGAGCTACGCCAGTACATGCTGTCCAAGGGGATCGCCACGAGCCGTACCACCAGCTATAACCCCCGGGGTAACGGCCAGGTGGAGCGAGAGAATGGGACAGTGTGGAAAGCAGTCACTCTAGCTCTAAGGACCAAGGGCCTCCCTATCTCCCGCTGGCAGGAAGTCCTCTCGGATGTGCTCCATTCGATACGGTCGCTATTGTGTACGGCCACTAATGCCACGCCTCATGAACGAATGTTTGTCTTTCCTCGGAAATCCACCTCAGGCGTATCCATGCCGTCATGGCTCTCCACCCCAGGTCCGGTACTCGTGCGAAGGCATGTGAGGGGCCACAAGACGGACCCTCTCGTGGAGCCAGTACACCTACTCCACGCCAACCCCCAATACGCATATGTCCGGCACGCCGACGGAAGGGAGGACACCGTGTCCATAAAAGACGTCGCCCCAGCCGGCATCGACAACAACCACGGCAATAGCAGCGACGACGATCACAGCAACCCTTACCCACCCACTACTCTTTCATCACCCCCGGAAGAACATCGACCAACGGCACCCCAACCAACTACCCCTTCAACAACCCCGGCGGCACCCCCGGCAGAGACCCAGGAGGCTACCGGGGACACCCAGCCGACACCCGCGGCACCACAACAGCCACGTCGGTCGCAGAGGACTATCAAACCCCCGAACAGACTAAATCTATAGAAGGGGTGAATGTGATGAAATATATTCCATTCATCACTGCCTGTTTTCTGTGTCTTGTAACTGCCTGCTTTCTGTGTCTTTTCCCTTCCCCCAGTCCTCATGTATTATGTATTGGAATGTGCTGGAATTGGTTGTGTGCAGGGCTCCGCCCATACCTGGCTCCTTTGTAATTAAGTCAGTCGGGCATCAGCCTCCTGAAGGAAGACATCTCTCTAGTTTACGTGTTATGTTCTAAGTTAATAAAAGCCTTACTTTTGTTCTGCTAACTTCGAGTCTCGGAATAATTGAGGCACATCAATAGCGACCAGGAGCAGGAAGTATTTCCTTCCCAGCTCAGGGACGCTGAGGCAATTGTAGAACCCTTGGCTGCTTCATTGACCAAGATAAGCTGACTCCGCACAGAGCAGGTGGCTCGAGCCTGCAACCTTCCCAGGCTGTACGGCCTAGTGTTGCACTGGGCTGTCCCTTTGCCAGCTAGGCAATAGGGGAAGCTGTAACCCATCCAATTAAATGGTTGCTGTAGACATAACCATGATAATGATGGAGGTACTGCTGTATTTAAAAAACACTTTCAGAAGATGTCACAACTTCTATGATATAATGGCATCACTAATGACTTGCATCAACTTAGCCCGCAGTAAGTCTACCTGCTTTTGTTACTGTTTACCCATTCTTAGCTCCAAGATATATTATTTGCATTTATGCTATTTCACGCCTAGTTTAAGCAAACAAAGAAAGCAAATTACTGCACACAATATTTATGCAATGGCAAATCTAACCCAGTAACATATAACTGGGTCCTAATCTGTATCGTCCAGAGTGCTAGCGAACATTAAGCCAATCAGCTCAGTGTCCAATCTTTTCAAAAAGTATTTTCAACCCAGAATCCGATTATTTTTCAAAAAGGTCAGTGTGAATGCCAGAGACACCTTACCCCGGCACTAAATTATGGTCTTTGGCAAGCTAACTGTGGGCACAATCGCAGCCGAGCCCAATCCTTTCCCAGCCTAATGTCCAAACATGTATTTCCCAGGAGATATTGCTGGAGATTGACCAAGAGCAGGAAGTCTGGTTGAATTTTCCCCTCGCTAGCTCCGGGTGCCAAGGCCAACTCTAGCACCCCAACTGCTGCCCTGTTTAGCATTCTGGTCTAGGCTCCCTCACCTGTATAGACTGGCACGGAACAAGGCAGTGCAGTGGCCCACTAAGCCACCAGGGAAGCTCAGGAGACTCATTTTAATGGGGTAGCGCCTTCAAGACGAGGCAAGCAGAACCCAGAAAATTAATGCATCGTCTTCAACACAATACTATCACATGCAAACAATATTTGGTTTATCATGTCACATGTCTGTAAACAAATTACATAAAAGGGTCCCAAAATGTCTCTTCTTTACGATTTTAAACCAATCAACCTTTGGGTAAAATCTCTTTGGATCTATGATTGGATTGACAAGAAAACTGACCTTTCTTTTCCTCCATACCAAACTCCAAGATCAAAGATTTTAGGTTCAAAACTTTAGTTTTTTTCAAACCTTGCATCAAGAATCTGCAGGTCAGAAAAAGAGGGACTAAAAATAATACCTGTCACTTTCATCAAGCAGAGCATAATGCTTTGTGCAATGCTTTGTCAGAATATGTTTAGGGCTGTTATTTATGGCAAAAGGCCATTTGTTGCTCAGATTTGCTAAAAGTGTCTCCAGGAACTTTCATGCAAAATTGTGGTATTCGCACAGTAAATCCCACTACACACACAAAGTACAGAAATTCACTGGGATTGTTGAGGCATGTTATACTGTGCCAAATCACTGACCTTAATTAAGATGAACGTAACGCTTCACATGACAACATACATAGACTGCTGCAATATAATCAATAGTGTGGTAGAATGTCCAAGGCAACTGACAAAATAAAATTGCCCGATTTTCTCCTCTCATCTCCTGAAGGGAGTACTGTTCCACAGACACTGACTGACTGACCTATGCTGGAGTACTGTTCCACGGGCACTGCCTGACCCATGCTGGAGTACTGTTCCACAGGCACCGACTGACCCATGCTGGAGTACTGTTCCACAGACACTGACTGACTGACCCATGCTGGAGTACTGTTCCACGGGCACTGCCTGACCCATGCTGGAGTACTGTTCCACAGTCACTGCCTGACCCATGCTGGAGTACTGTTCCACGGGCACTGCCTGACCCATGCTGGAGTACTGTTCCACAGGCACCGACTGACCTATGCTGGAGTACTGTTCCACAGACACTGACTGACTGACCCATGCTGGAGTACTGTTCCACGGGCACTGCCTGACCCATGCTGGAGTACTGTTCCACAGTCACTGCCTGACCCATGCTGGAGTACTGTTCCACAGGCACCGACTGACCCATGCTGGAGTACTGTTCCACAGACACTGACTGACCCATGCTGGAGTACTGTTCCACAGGCACTGACTGACCTATGCTGGAGTACTGTTCCACAGGCACTGGCTGACCCATGCTGGAGTACTGTTCAACAGGCACTGACTGACCCATGCTGGAGTACTGTTCCACGGGCACTGACTGACCCATGCTGGAGTACTGTTCCACAGACACTGACTGACCCATGCTGGAGTACTGTTCCACAGACACTGACTGACATGTAACATTTGCATGTTGAATTGTCATTGGCCCGCAGGCATCTGTAAGGAATACCTATTATATTCACGTGATCACATGCTGAGTTGTAATTGGCCTGCAGGCATCTGTAAGGACTGCTATTGTTTGGAAGACCCAGGGGTCCTGACTCCATCTTGTCCACACGGTGCTGTTGTGACTCAGATCAGATCTAATGCTTCATTAAAATAGTTTAAATTGTAATACTCCGTTGTCCTGCAATTTATTATTTTTGTACAAAGTGTGCAAAACAAGACATGGTGTCAGAACAGGGATTTGAAATGGACATCGTTGGAGCTCCTGTACCTCGAATAAATTGGGAATCTTTGAACTTACAGAGAATGGTGCAAGTTCAAGCAACACGTGGAACTGATGTTCTCGGGTCCGTTGAAAAGCAAAGGGGAGGAAGAAAGATGCAGCTACCTACTCCTGTGGATCAAAGAAAAAGGGAGAGACATTCTTAACACATGGTCTCTCACCACGGATGAAGCAAAGGTACTGAAAAGTTATTTTGACCGTTTTGAAGCATATGTGATGCCCAAGACAAATACGATATTCGCTAGGTACAAGTTTCAGGAGAAAGTACAAGGAGCTAGTGAGTCGTTTGAACAGTTTGTGACGGAGTTAAAACTGCTGGTAAATGACTGTGTATATGCAGATAAAGATGAGATGGTCAGAGACCGCATCGTGTTTGGAATACATTCAGCTAAAGTGAGAGAGAAACTTTTGAATGTTGGGTCCGGGCTAACGCTGGACAAAGCTATGGACATAGCTAGATCGCACGAGATAGCCCAAGCACAGTTGAAAACCATAACCGGCGCCACGAACAGCTCGTGTGAGCAGACAGTGCACGCAGTTAATAAACACACACCAAAGAACACCACCCAGAGAGCGTGTTTCAGAGTTCTAAAAATGGGCAACACAGACATAAAACGCTTCAAAAACTGTGGATATTGTGGAAACAACTGGCATGGAGAAAAGGAGTACTGCCCTGCCAAAGGAAGGCAATGTACTAAATGTGGTAAATGGAACCACTTTGCTAAAGTTTGCAAGACTGTTTTCGGAAAAACAGTACACACAGTGAGTGACAGCCAAATGCCAGATAGAGAGCCAAATGCAGAGGAACTGTTTATTGATTCTGTGTCACAGAAAAAACAGATTTCAGAGACTGAGCAAGCTTTTGCCGATATTGAGATAGGAAAACAGGGCAAAGAGCTTAAGTTTAAACTAGACACTGGATCTCAGGTTAATGTAATTCCTCTGAGTGAGTATCACAGCTTGAAGGATGAGTGTGAGCTACAGCCCACCTCACGCAGACTGACCAGCTATGGGGGTGAGCAGCTCAATGTAAAAGGCACATGTGTGATGAAATGCAAGTACAAAGAAAGCGACATGATGTTGGACTTTTACATTATTGACACTCGAGCACCTCCAGTGCTAGGTCTAAAGGCATGTTTAGACATGGACCTCGTCGAGCTAGTGCTATCATTGACAGCACCAGTTGAGAAGCAGACAGTCATGGAGGAGTTTGCTGACGTTTTCAAAGGAATCAGACTATTCCCAGGTGAATGCACTATTCACCTTGAACCAGCAGCAACCCCTGTGGTTTGCCCACCGAGAAGGATACCCCTTGCTCTACGTAGTCGCCTGAAAGAGGAGCTGCAGAGCATGGAGAATACAGAAATCATCGTCCGGGAAACAGAACCGACAGAGTGGGTCAACGCGTTAGTAGTGGTTGAGAAACCATGTACAGGCAAGCTCAGAGTCTGTCTCGACCCAAGATTTGAACAAGGCTATCAAACGCCCTCACTACCCTCTACCAACGCTAGATGACATCACACCCAAGCTAGTAGGAGCACGTTACTTCAGTGTAATGGACGCACGATCAGGATACTGGACTATCAAGCTCACGGAAGAGTCATCTAAGCTAACAATGTTCAACACACCATTTGGACGCTACCGATTTCTGCGTTTACCATTCGGTCTTAGCTCAGGATGAATTCCAGCGGAAGATCGACGAAACCTATGAAGGCCTCGACGGAGTAGTCGCAATCGTAGACGACATCCTCATCTATGGCAGGAATAGAGAGGAACATGACAGGAACCTCCGTGCGATGCTACAAAGATCACGGGAGAAAGGTATCTGGCTCAACCCCGAGAAAAGCATAATCGGATCCACCGAGATCAGTTATTTCGGGCATCGCCTCTCAACTGATGGCATTAAGCTGGATCCAGAGAAAATCTCCACCATCAAGAAGATGGAGCCGCCGAAGAACCACGCAGAGCTAGAGACAGTACTAGGCATGGTTAACTACTTAGCCAAGTTTGCCCCGAGCCTCTCCGAAATCAACACACCCATGCGTCAGTTGCTCAAACAATCCAATGAGTTCCTGTGGGACAAACAACATGACACAGCATTTCAGAAAATGAAAAACCTAATCACCAGAGAACCAGGACCAGTTCTTGCCTACTTTGACCCCAACAAAGAGCTCAGACTACAAGTGGACGCGTCAAAGTACGGACTAGGCGCAGTATTACTACGCTTCCAGATCTCTCACAGACAGTGAAATCAACTATGCTCAAATCGAGAAAGAGCTATATGCAATTCTGTTTGGATGTAAGCGTTTCCACCAATACGTCTATGGCCAACAAGTCATTGTGGAATCCGACCACAAGCCCCTCGAGTCAATCATGAGGAAACCACTAGCCGCAGCCCCACCAAGGCTACAGAGAATGATCCTTCAGCTACAGAAGTATGACTTCACAATCATTCACCGTCCAGGCAAAGACATTCCTGTCGCAGACACGCTCTCCAGAAAGTCTCTTAGCTACCAGGACAGCAGCCTCGGTGAAGGCATGGATGTGCAGGTGCACATGGTGTACAACAGCTTACCTGTGAGTGACTCAAAACTGAAGGAGATCCGAGCAGAAACAGAGAAAGATGCACAACTCACACTGCTGAGCAAAGTCATACATGAAGGATGGCCTGAGGAAAGGAGGAAATGCCCTCAGAGCATATCTGAATTCTGGAACCACAGAGACGAACTGTCACAAATCAATAGAATCACCTTCAAAGGGGAGAAAATCATCATTCCTACCAGTCTCAGGGAAGAGATGTTGACAAAAATTCATGCTGGACATATGGGCATGGAAGAATGCAAACAAAGAGCACGTGACATTATGTTTTGGCCCGGAATGTGCAAACACATTGAGGACATTGTCGGAAAATGTTCCATTTGTCTAGAACGTCGCCCATCAAATGTCAAAGAGCCCATGATACCTCACCGTATCCCAGACAGGCCCTGACAGGTCGTCAGCTGCAAGCAAGTGTATGCAAAACGTGTACAGAGACAGCAACACCAAAAGAGGTACTATGACAGGTCAGCTAGACTACTGCCGCCGCTGCACAATGGAGAATCCAGGAGCATGACTACTGGAAGCCAGTTGTCATCCAGCCAGCTGACACCGAGCGATCGTATCACGTCCGCACCCCAGAAGGACAGGTGTACCGTCGTAATCGCAGGCACTTCCTGAACACCAAGGAACAACACCGTCATTCCGATGAGAGGATCAGTTCCATACCACACAAGGTCGGGACAAGAGGTCAAGCCTAGAGTTATCCTTGACTTGTGAACTGTCAAACGGTGTAGGCGGATGGCTGCCCTAAAAAAAACTGTACATCGTTATTGAAACGTTGAGATGTTTTCAGTGCTAGTTAAACGTTGAGTTTACTTATATGTTGATGCTACTGAGAACATTATGTAGAAGAAAGGTTCAAAAGTAATGCATAACACTTTTCTTTTAAAAAAAAGGGGATGTAACATTTGCATATTGATTTATCATTGGCACACAGGCATCTGTAAGGAATACCTATTATATTCGCATGTGATCACATGCTGAGTTGTCATTGGCCTGCAGGCATCTGTAAGGACTACTATTGTTTGGAAGACCCAGGGGTCCTGACTCCATCTTGTCCACACGGTGCTGTTGTGAGTCAGATCAGATCTAATGCTTCATTAAAATAATTTAAATTGTAACACTCCGTTGTCCTGCAATTTATTATTTTTGCACAAAGCTGGAGTATTGTTCCACAGACACTGACTGACCCATGCTGGAGTACTGTTCCACAGACACTGACTGACCCATGCTGGAGTACTGTTCCACAGACAACGACTGACCCATGCTGGAGTACTGTTCCACAGACACCGACTGACTAACCTATGCTGGAGTACTGTTCCACAGACACTGACTGACTGATGCTGGAGTATTGCTCCACAGTCACTGACTGACCCATGCTGGAGTACTGTTCCACAGTCACTGACTGACCCATGCTGGAGTACTGTTCCACAGGCACCGACTGACCCATGCTGGAGTACTGTTCCACAGAGACTGACTGACCCATGCTGGAGTACTGTTCCACAGGCATTGACTGACCCATGCTGGAGTACTGTTCCACAGACACTGACTGACTGACCCATGCTGGAGTACTGTTCCACAGTCACTGACTGACTGACCCATGCTGGAGTACTGTTCCACAGACACTGACTGACCCATGCTGGAGTACTGTTCCACAGACACTGACTGACCCATGCTGGAGTACTGTTCCACAGACACTGACTGACCCATGCTGGAGTACTGTTCCACAGACACTGACTGACCCATGCTGGAGTACTGTTCCACAGACACTGACTGACCCATGCTGGAGTACTGTTCCACAGGCATTGACCGACCCATGCTGGAGTACTGTTCCACAGACACTGACTGACCCATGCTGGAGTACTGTTCCACAGACACTGACTGACTGACCCATGCTGGTGTACTGTTCCACAGGCATTGACCGACCCATGCTGGAGTACTGTTCCACAGGCACCGACTGACCCATGCTGGAGTACTGTTCCACAGGCACCGACTGACCCATGCTGGAGTACTGTTCCACAGACACTGACTGACTGACCCATGCTGGAGTACTGTACCACGGGCATTGACCGACCCATGCTGGAGTACTGTTCCACAGGCACCGACTGACCCATGCTGGAGTACTGTTCCACAGACACTGACTGACCCATGCTGGAGTACTGTTCCACAGACACTGACTGACCCATGCTGGAGTACTGTTCCACAGACACTGACTGACCTATGCTGGAGTACTGTTCCACAGGCATTGACTGACCCATGCTGGAGTACTGTTCCACAGACACTGACTGACCCATGCTGGAGTACTGTTCCACAGACACTGACTGACTGACCAATGCTGGAGTACTGTTCCACAGGCACCGACTGACCTATGCTGGAGTACTGTTCCACAGGCATTGACTGACCCATGCTGGAGTACTGTTCCACAGTCACTGACTGACCCATGCTGGAGTACTGTTCCACAGACACTGACTGACCCATGCTGGAGTACTGTTCCACAGACACTGACTGACCCATGCTGGAGTACTGTTCCACAGACACTGACTGACCCATGCTGGAGTACTGTTCCACAGGCACTGACTGACCCATGCTGGAGTACTGTTCCACAGGCACTGACTGACCCATGCTGGAGTACTGTTCCACAGGCACCGACTGACCTATGCTGGAGTACTGTTCCACAGACACTGACTGACCCATGCTGGAGTACTGTTCCACAGACACTGACTGACTGACCCATGCTGGAGTACTGTACCACGGGCATTGACTGACCCATGCTGGAGTACTGTTCCACAGGCATTGACTGACCCATGCTGGAGTACTGTTCCACAGACACTGACTGACTGACCTATGCTGGAGTACTGTTCCACAGACACTGACTGACCCATGCTGGAGTACTGTTCCACAGACACTGACTGACCCATGCTGGAGTATTGTTCCACAGACACTGACTGACCCATGCTGGAGTACTGTTCCACAGACACTGACTGACCCATGCTGGAGTACTGTTTCACAGGCACTGACTGACCCATGCTGGAGTACTGTTCCACAGGCATTGACCAACCCATGCTGGAGTACTGTTCCACAGACACTGACTGACCCATGCTGGAGTACTGTTCCACAGGCATTGACTGACCCATGCTGGAATACTGTTCCACAGTCACTGACTGACCCATGCTGGAGTACTGTTCCACAGGCATTGACCGACCCATGCTGGAGTACTGTTCCACAGACACTGACTGACCCATGCTGGAGTACTGTTCCACAGACACTGACTGACTGACCCATGCTGGTGTACTGTTCCACAGGCATTGACCGACCCATGCTGGAGTACTGTTCCACAGGCACCGACTGACCCATGCTGGAGTACTGTTCCACAGACACTGACTGACCCATGCTGGAGTACTGTTCCACAGACACTGACTGACTGACCAATGCTGGAGTACTGTTCCACAGTCACTGACTGACCCATGCTGGAGTACTGTTCCACAGACACTGACTGACCCATGCTGGAGTACTGTTCCACAGACACTGACTGACTGACCCATGCTGGAGTACTGTACCACGGGCATTGACCGACCCATGCTGGAGTACTGTTCCACAGGCACCGACTGACCCATGCTGGAGTACTGTTCCACAGACACTGACTGACCCATGCTGGAGTACTGTTCCACAGGCACCGACTGACCCATGCTGGAGTACTGTTCCACAGGCATTGACTGACCCATGCTGGAGTACTGTTCCACAGACACTGACTGACCCATGCTGGAGTACTGTTCCACAGACACTGACTGACTGACCCATGCTGGAGTACTGTACCACGGGCATTGACCGACCCATGCTGGAGTACTGTTCCACAGGCATTGACCGACCCATGCTGGAGTACTGTTCCACAGACACTGACTGACTGATGCTGGAGTACTGTTCCACAGACACTGACTGACCCATGCTGGAGTACTGTTCCACAGGCATTGACCGACCCATGCTGGAGTACTGTTCCACAGACACTGACTGACCCATGCTGGAGTACTGTTCCACAGACACTGACTGACTGACCCATGCTGGAGTACTGTTCCACAGGCACCGACTGACCTATGCTGGAGTACGGTTCCACAGACACTGACTGACCCATGCTGGAGTACTGTTCCACAGGCATTGACTGACCCATGCTGGAGTACTGTTCCACAGGCACCGACTGACCCATGCTGGAGTACTGTTCCACAGACACTGACTGACTGACCCATGCTGGAGTACTGTTCCACAGTCACTGACTGACTGACCCATGCTGGAGTACTGTTCCACAGACACTGACTGACCCATGCTGGAGTACTGTTCCACAGGCACCGACTGACCCATGCTGGAGTACTGTTCCACAGACACTGACTGACTGACCTGTGCTGGAGTACTGTTCCACAGACACTGACTGACCCATGCTGGAGTATTGTTCCACAGACACTGACTGACCCATGCTGGAGTACTGTTCCACAGGCACTGACTGACCCATGCTGGAGTACTGTTCCACAGGCACCGACTGACCCATGCTGGAGTACTGTTCCACAGGCACCGACTGACCCATGCTGGAGTACTGTTCCACAGACACTGACTGACTGACCAATGCTGGAGTACTGTTCCTCAGTCACTGACTGACCCATGCTGGAGTACTGTTCCACAGACACTGACTGACTGACCTATGCTGGAGTACTGTTCCACAGACACTGACTGACCCATGCTGGAGTACTGTTCCACAGACACTGACTGACCTATGCTGGAGTACTGTTCCACAGACACTGACTGACCCATGCTGGAGTACTGTTCCACAGACACTGACTGACCCATGCTGGAGTACTGTTCCACAGACACTGACTGACCCATGCTGGAGTACTGTTCCACAGGCATTGACTGACCCATGCTGGAGTACTGTTCCACAGTCACTGACTGACCCATGCTGGAGTACTGTTCCACAGACACTGACTGACCCATGCTGGAGTACTGTTCCACAGACACTGACTGACTGACCCATGCTGGAGTACTGTACCACGGGCATTGACTGACCCATGCTGGAGTACTGTTCCACAGGCATTGACCGACCCATGCTGGAGTACTGTTCCACAGGCACCGACTGACCCATGCTGGAGTACTGTTCCACAGACACTGACTGACCCATGCTGGAGTACTGTTGCACAGACACTGACTGACTGACCAATGCTGGAGTACTGTTCCACAGACACTGACTGACTGACCCATGCTGGAGTACTGTACCACGGGCATTGACTGACCCATGCTGGAGTACTGTTCCACAGGCATTGACCGACCCATGCTGGAGTACTGTTCCACAGACACTGACTGACCCATGCTGGAGTACTGTTCCACAGGCATTGACTGACCCATGCTGGAATACTGTTCCACAGACACTGACTGACCTATGCTGGAGTACTGTTCCACAGACACTGACTGACTGACCCATGCTGGCGTACTGTTCCACAGACACTGACTGACCCATGCTGGAGTACTGTTCCACAGGCATTGACTGACCCATGCTGGAATACTGTTCCACAGACACTGACTGACCTATGCTGGAGTACTGTTCCACAGACACTGACTGACTGACCCATGCTGGAGTACTGTTCCACAGGCATCGACTGCCCTACAGTACCTCACGAGTTGGCCATTCTTCATGTATAAATCTAGACATGGTCCTAAGTTGTTGCAACTACGGCTGAGAGGTGGAGAGAGGGGACAGAGTGTGAATGGGGAAAGTCAGAGGGGGGCATCTCTGCTTTCTGTTTGTTTTACACCAATTTTTATTTGCTGGCTCATTCTGATGAAATTATCAGGGAATTTTGGACTAAATTGCCAAGTAAGTTCGATCAAGCAAATTCCAGCCCAATGTCTGTCGATCACTACCTCCCTCATTTCAAACACGGTGTACATTCAAATTACAAAATAGAACCATGCTAATCTGACATTTTCTGTTCTCACTCATTAATCAAAAACAACATCTATAATATACTGAAAGTCTTAGGTAACGTGTACACTTCCGATGTCATACTTACTTCCTATTGCACTCTGCCCTCTTGCACAGAGGGGAAATTGTTATAAAATGGCGTATCCTTTGAGCTACTTGTTTATCCATAAAACTCTCAGAACTCTAATGGATCTATACAAACTTTTATAGAGTCTCTTAACTGTTCAGCTTAACAATTCCATCTCAATATTGTGTCATTTTACACTGGCTCTACTCAATGCTACTTTCTTCTTATTTTAAGTACCGTCTAATTTTTTAAGACAGCCATAGGGAAACCACGATCTCTTTGGCAGCTTTCAATACTTTGAGAAACACGGTGTTAACAGAAATGTAGAGACAGTCGACATTTATTGCATATTAATGTGCCTTCATTTCTAGCAGTGCAGCCTAATCCATACTGAATAAATACTACAGGCCTGGCTTTAATGAGATCACTGAATGGTGGGCTTTCCGCAATAATCTGATGGAGAGTGTGATGGGTTTGGGTAAGGGGCAGGGAAGGTGGTGATGCCGTACTCCCCCAGAAACATTCGCAGAATTATTACAAGCAGCCACTGGAATTATCCCACCTCAACTTTGCAAAAATATTTTAAAATTAATCACTCATTACATTTTTTTATTTTATTTCAATATTATATTGAGGATTTAGCTAGATTGATTAACAGGGGAGCGGTTAAGAAACCCACTGTGTAAAACATGCCTTTTTAGAACTTGAGCAGAATTCTAGTTGAAGCAGGCGTGTCCTTGGAACATTTAATACAGTAATTTCACCACTAATTTGGCAAGCAATTTTTTTTTTTTTTTTTTAAATACGAGTTTAGTTATAACTAGAAGCAGTGCAACACTTTTGCTACTGGACCAGGGTGGCCATTTTGCCTGTAGGTGGTTCAGCATGTTGCAGCTGTACGTTCCTGTGCATGTGACCCAGTTCCCAGGCACCATGTGATAAGCTGACAGATGTGCTGCGTTCGCCTTTGTTTCCAACACCTTTTCAGCCAAGCTCGATGTAAACTTCAAGAACCGTGTCTCATCTACTTCCTGGGAACTCTATAATCCTCCACTCTAAACACGGACTACAACAACCTCAGATCATAGATGTCGGCCCGATTTTCCTGTCTGTTTCTCCCACACCCCTTCTACTTTGCAGCCGTCTTCGCCCCTCTTTGTCTTTCTCCTACTTTTTTGCGGAGATGTTTTCAATGCTCTTAAGTCCTTTAATGTCTTTGCTTGGCGGAGATGAATTTTTGTATGTCTTCCATCACGTCTTTCCAGAAAGCACCGGTTTGCGGATTATTAAACCCATTCGCTGCCTCTTCATACCAGTTTGGACACCTTTGCCTCTTGACGTTCATGTGGGGTTGTCTGCGTCCGCCCCAGCCATTCATTTTGTTCAGGCTTATGAAGGGGTTTGCTTATCTTACAGCATCCAGTTCTGACAAAAGGATCTGCACGCAAAAGGTTAACCCATTTTGTTTCTTCTGACAGATCAGCAGGATGCTTCCAGAGTTTTCTGTTTTCATTTCAGTTTTTTCAGCGTGTGGCTTTCCTCCCTTCATCTCCACTGCGCCCCCGGTCCTGTCCATCACTGCTGGGGAACTGGGGGAAGGCAGAACTTGGAATTTTGGATGGATTTGCATAAAACCCAGAATTATTTAAAAGAATTGAGGGTACATTAAACTATCATTTAACGCACACAATCTCAACGACTGTAGCGTCGAAGAATTTGATAGTTAAAATTTCCCAACTGCTCGCCAAGCTACAGCAGCTACCAACAATATCCCACAACAAATGTTAGTAAAACAAAGGAGAAAGCGAAATAACAACAGAAAATGCTGGAAAAACTCAGCAGGCAACATCCGTGGAGAGAGAAACAGAGTCAACGTTTCAGGTCGATGGCCCTTTGTCAAGACAAAGGGTTTCGACCTGAAACATTGACTCTATTTCTCTCTCCGCGGATATTGCCTTGGTAGCTGAGTTTTTCCAGCATTTTCTGTTGTTATTTCGGATTTCCAGCATCTGCAGTATTTTGCTATCATAAAGGAGAAAGCGAGGTGGAAGCAGCATGAAATTCCAGGAAAACCTTCCAAATCCACTGTCCGTACGAGAGTTCACTCAGTTAGGATCTCCTTTCTAATGCCATTTGATTTAATACCTGATGGACGACCCCTTTAAAGTACCAGGCAGTCTGATGAGCGACCCCTTTAAGTTTCCCTTAGGAAAGAGCTAACTGTCCCACCTGCTTTCTTTTAACTTTGGTAATTTCCCCAGTTAAGCCATGCACAGCAGGTGGTGACTGGTTCGGTTCTGTGCAGAGTTACTGGACATTAGCCAGGGCAGCAGTTTGGATGCTACAACTGGCCCTGGCACCTCTGAGCTATAGAGGGGGCAACAGCTCCCACGCCTCATTGCTAACAGAGTGACCCCTCGTATGTGTCATCCAGTGACAATTAGTCTACCGACACTCGCTGCCGAGGCTCATGCATGAAGAACGCACCTTCGACAACACGATGGAGAACTAGACGTGGCCATGAAACTGTACAACTGGCTCCTTCAGTAAAGGAGGGGAATAAACTGGAGGGGGAAATAAGTAATTTCACTAGCATCAGTATGTGGAGCTCTGCCTACATCTTTAAGTGCACATGTACAGAGCTCCATTTTACGTGAGTACAGAGCAGTGGAATTCACTGCTTGCTGCCCACTCACACGGCTCTCAAGGCAGGTAATTGTATCAAACCTGCAGTATGACTGCAACCCCTATACCACTACTTTTCATGTCAAAAATCAAATATAATTCTCTGAATAATCATAATGAATAGTTTGTCAAACATCCCATTGAGTGTTTGTTCATAGCCCTTAATGTGCAGGGAAACGTTAAATGTCAAGAATTGGTGAGAACAGGAAAAAAAAATGATAGTGGTAATTTTCTGACTCTGTGCTTCTGTTTGTTCAACATCCAGTACTGGATGAGCAGAAATGTCCTCCAATTAAATATTGGGAAGACTGAAGCCATTGTCTTCGGTCCCTGGCCACCGACTCTGTCCCTCTCTCTGGCCACTGTCTGAGGCTGAACCAGACCTTCACAACCTTGGCGTCCTATTTAACCCTGAGTTGAGTTTCCGACCACAAATCCGCTCCATCACCAAGACTGCCGACTTCTACCTCCTTAACATCGTCCGTCTCCACCCCTGCCCCAGCTCACCTGCTGCTGATACCCTCATCCATGCCTGTGTTGCCACTAGACTCGACTATTCCAATGTTCTCCTGGCCGACCTCCCTACTTGCACCCTCCGTAAACTTGAGCTCATCCAAGACCCTGTTGCCCATATCCTAACTCGCACCAAGTCCCGCTCCCCCCATCACCCCTGTGCTCGCTGACCTACATTAGCTCCCAGTCCGGCAACACCTCGAATTTAAAATTCGCATCTTTGTTTTCAAATCCCAACATGGCCTCGCCCCTCCCTATCTCTGTAACCTCCTCCAGCCCTACAACTCTGAGATCTCTGCGCTCCCCCATTTCTGGCCACTTACGCATCCCTGATGTTCATCGCTCCACCATTGGTGGCCGTGCCTTCAGCTGCCTAAGCTCTGGAATTCCCTCCCTAAACCTCTCCGCCTCCTCTAAGACGCTATTTAAAACCTACCTGTAGGACCAAGCTTTTGGTCACCTGTCCTAAAATCTTATGTGGTTCGGTGTCAAATTTTGATTGATAACCTCCTGTGAAGCACCTTGGGACGTTTTACTACGTTAAAGGCGCTATATAAATGCAAGTTGTTGTTATTGTGTTCCTGGCTGGAAAATGGTGCCCAGCATGCACCAGAATTTCTGGTGCGATCACGGCAGGCTGCCAACAAAGTCAGAAGATTACCCAGCATATCGACAAGCAGTACTAGCAGCAGTCCTTGGTGAAGCTAGTTTCCGTCAGCTCCATTGATGCCTCTTCTCTTTCTGCCTCTGTGACCTACAGACCTTGAATTGGTTCAACAGCAATCAATACTGTGGTATTGTTACGGCTACCAGGCTGCTCCCACTACTAGTATTGTACCTTGTGTGTAGAAGTAGAAATGTACTCTTTGAAGTAAAATTTTATGACATTGTCTAATGTAAAGAGATTTGTAAGTAAATATTACAGAAACAGTGATACAGACAGATGAATCTTTCACAGGAATCTTTTCAAGCCTAAAATCAAATGGCATTTCTGGATAAGGAAGGGGGAAAAAATAAAATCAGGCTGGGTTCTCACTCCTGAATACTAGCGAGTGACCCCCTACTTGAAATGCATGTGTACGACGTACGAGGAGAGATTGGGTCGATTGGGCTTATACTCGCTGGAGTTTAGAAGAATGAGAGGGGATCTCATTGAAACTTATAAAATTCTAACAGGACTAGACAGACTGGCTGCAGGATGTTCCCGATGGCCAGGGAGTCCAGAACCAGGGGTCACAGTCTAAGGATAAGGGGTAAGCCATTTAGGACAGAGATGAGGAGGAATTTCTTCACCCAGAGAGTGGTGAACCTGTGGAATTCTCTACCACAGAAGGCAGTGGAGGCCAATTCATTAAATATATTCAAGAAGGATTTGGATATATTTCTTAAGGCTAAAGGGATCAAGGGACATGGGGAGAAGGCAGGGATAGGGTACTGAATTTGGATGATCAGCCATGATCTCATTGAATGGCGGAGCAGGCTCGAGGGGCCGAATGGCCTACTCCTGCTCCTATCTTCTATGTATCTATGTGAACTTCAGGTGAGGACAAGATTGAGCTTGACTGAAGCCTAAATGAGATTGAAACGTCTACTAACTCTCACTGTCTAGGATCACACATGAAGAATAGCCAATTGGAACATAGTAACAGGAGCAGGCCCTTCAGCCCCTGGAGTCTGTTCCGCCATTCAATCAGGTCATGGCTGATCTGCACCTCAACTCCATTTACCCACCTTTGCTCCATATCCCTCGATACCCTTACCGAATAAAAAATCAATCTCAGCTGTGAACATTTCAAATTGATCCAGCACCCGTGTCCTTTTGGGGGGCAGGGAGAGTTCCAGATTTTCACTACCATTTTTGTAAAAAAGTGCTGCCTGATGTCATTCCTAAATTGCCCAGCTAACCTTCTAAACTCAAAACTTTTGTGGGATTGTTCGGTAAGGTACCCGAGGAACCAAACCTCGTAACAAGAGTCAGCATTTCCAGGAATGCTGGGGAGAAAAATGAGGGTGGGGGGGGGGGGGGGTAAATGAGGAACATGGGCCTTTCTGCATGCAGATGTGACCAATGTTCCCTCTAAGCTGCGCGGCCCAGGACTGGCTTTTTAAATGGGAAATTCCACGCATGGGCGAAACTTTGAATGGGCTGTTCAGCCCGTTAAAGGGACCGTGCACCCAAAAACAAATTAGGGGGAACATTGGATGTGAGTGGGTGACAATTCTTTTGATTACTGGTGATTTATGAAGACATACGAGTTTGGGAAGTCACAACCCAGTTCCAAGTGTGTACGCATCTATACCATAAAAATGGCTACAGTTTGGGATTCTCACTCCAAGGACCAAAAGGATGTCTGGGGCGTGAAATGGAAATACCATACTGGCCCTTCCTAGGCTGGGTTGAAGACTTACTTTTTATTAAATGATCAAAGGCTACTGAGCCTGACAGTATGAAGGATAGTCACTAAACAATGCAGCTCCATAATAGTGCTGGGCTCAGTAACTCCTCAAAGCCGAATCATGTCATTGCTTCACTTACTGTTTAAACAAAACATTCGGCTAAAAGTGTCAACCGTGGCAGCACTCTAAGTCAGAAGGTCACGGGTTCAAGTCCCACGCCAGACACTGGAGCACATAATCTAGGCTGACACTTCAGTACAGTACCGAGGAAATGCTGCACTGTCTGACGTGCCATCTTTCGGTTGAGATGTTAAACCGAGGCCCTGTCAGCCCTCTCAAATCGACATAAAAAGATCCCTCTGCATTTTTCAAAGAAGAGTGGGTGAGTGCTCCCAGAGTCCTGGCCAACATTTGTCTCAACCAATACCACCAAAAACAGATTAGCTGGTCTTTTGTCCCATCACTGTTCGTGGGACCTTGCTGTGCACATATTGGCTGCTGCGTTCACCTATATTACAACAATCACTGCACATCAAAAGTACTTAATTGGATGTAAAGTGCTTTGGGACGTCCAGAAGTTGTGAAAGGTGTTATATAAATGCAAGTTCTTTCTTTCCTTAACAGTTTAATCTTGAGAACAGGTACTGATAAGTGCTATTGGGATGTAGTTTATGAAAAGCAAAATCTTTTGGGTCTTTACACCATCATTCTGAGCAAAGTAATAACACTAGAAAGATATATTTATAGAGTGCCTGATCAGAGTTCTCAAACATCTCAAAACGCTTCACATACAAATGAAGTTCAGTGACTGTTGTCGATGTTGGCAAACTACGCCTTACATAACAGTTATATTGCAGCTTTTACTCTAACACACAGCAACTAGAACACCTTTGCTCAACAGAGAAGCTGCATACAGTATCAACTATTTTATAAAGATCCCCTTATACAGCTGGTTGAGTACGAATTTTCTGATTGCGATTTCCACTGCCGATTAGTCAGAATCAAACTACGGTTGAAATGTCACTTTCTTCTCAGGCAACAGAAAACATGCAAATTGTGCTCCTTCCACCAATCTTCAGGAAGTCATTAACAATTTTTCATACACCCCCCAGACAGTTCTATCTTTCTGATCACTCATATATATATTCTTCCGAGCCAATAGGGCGCTCGACTGCACCAGCACCAACAGGACTTCCTCTGCACTACCCTCTCATCTATTTTTAAACTAAAAAAAAGTGTCTTGGCACTCAGGGGCCATTGAAAAAGCACATCAGCTCTTGATATCTTTCAAATGTTATTTAGCATGTAGTTTAAACTTGAACACAAAGAAACTGTCAAGATCAACTTTCTTTCTGATAAAATGATCAGGTGCCCAATAAAATGAATATAACTAAAAAATATTAAGAGACCAATATCCTCCATCAGCCTATACAAAGGATGTCAAAATGTCAGCTGTATCTTTTAATCTTATGCTGTCACTTTCCAACAACCCTCTTTTGATCTATCATGCTGCATTAACATTTTAGGAGACCCAATTACAGTTACGCTTACAAAACATATAACTGGAGATGTATATGGTAAACGGTATATGATCAGGAAAATCTTTGCATTATTCACACATGATTATGGGACATTAGTTTTAAAGAACCGGTGAGTCACGATTGCTTCTGTACTGCAGAAGAATTTCTAACCACTTCTGTGTCGGTGGTGCAGTGTATTTCCTGTGTGTGCGTCTCTTGCATACAAGTACACATGAAAAAGTCTGGTAGCTCTGTCAAATTTACATTTCGAGACATTTCATATAAAATGGTCCCAGTTTGAGTCTAAACTTGGCCAGTTCTTGTCTGTAGAAGCTACAAGTGAAATATTTACTGTACTGGAGCCAAGGCAAGTCTATGGCTTAAAAAAAAACCACACAGGGGTGGGCAGCTGGTTTACTTTGTCCAGGACACTAAACACAAATACTCATCTATATATAAAAACAATAAAACACAGAGCAAAAGGGCAAGTTTACGAGTTTAAAGCAACAGCCCTCACACCCTCTGCCCTTTTGACGCATTATGAGGTGTTGAATAACTTCCTGCCACTTAAAACTCCATTAGAAAGGTGCTCTGAGATTACGTTTTTTTTTAAAAACACACAAAAATATATCAACACAAACTTGTACCGCAGTTGAGTTGTTCTTTTTTGTTTTTTTAAAAGAGTGCCACATCCCCAAGTACCAACTCCCTCCCCAAACACAAGGCAGGCACCGACTAGCAAGGCTCAAAGTTGAAGGAGTGTCCGCTCCCCCTCTCCCCGCTGCGGGGGAGCCGCCGACTGACTGAGTGAGTCGGGCAGCCGCCCAGCGCTTTACCTTCAGCTGCGATTTGGAGACTTTGCCACTTTTCTCCACGTCCAGCGCTGTGAACGCGTACCAGATGGACTTGAGCAGCTCGCTCCGCAGCTCCATCACTGCACCGACTGCGACAGGCGAGCAGGCAGGGAGGCGCGGGCACGGGGCGGCGGGGACGAGCCCAGCCTGACGTCAGCCTCCCCGGGACCGCGCTCCCGCTCGCTCACTGCCACACTCAGGCGCGCGCCCGCCCGCCCGCAAAGTGCTACTCTCTGCCCAACCACACACACTCCCTCTTTTACTCAATTACAGACTTTCCGGCTCACACAATTACCCGCCCTCTCTCTCTCTATATATATATATGCACACTGATTACTGAGTTTGCTGGTATATTTAGCATCAAACAGAAGGAACAAAAAATATTCTCTTCTTAGGCAGTCCCTGGGAACCGAGGATGACTTGCTTCCACATTAAAAATGAGTTCGCAGGTGACTGATGAGTCCAATGCGGGACCTACAGTCTCTGTCACAGGTGGGGCAGACGGTGGGTGGGGTGCTTGGGTTGACGTGCACTCCTTGCGCTGCCTGCGCTTGGCTTCCAGCGGAGAGACTCGAGGTGTTCGGCGCCTTTCCCGGATGCTTCTCCTCCACTTTGTGCGGTCTTGGGCCAGGGATTCCCAGGTGTCGGTGGGGATGTTGCACTTTTTCAAGGAGGCTTTGAGGGTGTCAGTGAAGCGTTTCCTCTGCCCACCTGGGGCTCTCTTGCTGTGCCGGAGCTCCGAGTAGAATGCTTGTTTTGGGAGTCTCGTATCGGGCATGCAGACAATGTGACCCGTCCATCGGAGCAGATCGAGCTTGGTCAGAGCTTCGATGCTGGGGATGTTGGCCTGAGCAAGAACACCAACGTTGGTGCGCCTATCCTGCCAATGGATTTGCAGGATCTTGTGGAGGCAGCGTTGGTGGTACCTCTCCAGTGCTTTGAGGTGCCATAGGCTTCCATTCATATACCAAAGCAATACCATTGCAGATGCTGGGAATCTCCAATTAAAAACAGAAAATGCTGCAACCACTCAGCAGGTCAGCCAGCACCTGTGGAGAGACAAATGTTGCGGGTGGATGGCTCGTCTGCCATCTAGACACGCCTTGGCGCACCATCTTGCCATCCGGAGGAGGCGGGGGTCCCCAATGGAGAGCTCTCTACACGGGAGTCCTCCCTTTATCTATTGGGGACTTGGCCTGGAGGGTGTTGCACGGAGCAGTCCCGTGCCATAAGGTTTTAAGTAGGTTCACGGACTCCCAGGCCGCGTGCCTTTTCTGCGGCCTGGAGGAGTCCGTGTTCCATGTTTACGTAGAGTGTGAGAGGTTGCAGCCCCTCTTGCATTAGTTGAAGGGGCTGCTCCACAATTTTTGGCTGCACTTTGTGGTGTATGTGCCTTTAAGAGCCCCTGTGTACTGTAATGCACTCGGGCTATATAAGCCTGTATAGTGTCTTGTAACCAACTCCTGCATTCCGTGTCTCCATTAACACACGGACACAACAGTGGCGACGAATTGGAAACGGACTTACCTGCAATTCGGCAGCACCTCAAGGAGATCGATTCCTCAGACGAAGGTCGAAGGAAAAAAAAAAGAAAACTAGCCGGGCTGGTGGCAGGTACTGCAATAATCCTTCCTGGGCAGCGGGCTGGGGCTCGATCGGCTGGCTCTGCAGCGGGGCCGAGCAGCGAAGGCGGAGGCAAACAGAGACGGAGGGTGGAGCACTCGGGAGACAGCCAGCGCTGCAAAGCAGGTCGGCGTTCGGACCAAGCAGAGGGAGGGAAAAGTCCCAGAGAGTCCGGCGGGAACGAGTCTCCGACTATTAAAAATATCTGTATAAATAAAAACCGCGGAGAACAGCGTTGTCAGCAACGGCGGCAAAGTGCGGGAGGCGCCATTTTTATTTCGGCAGGGAAGGAAAGCGCGGGAGGCGCCTTTTTTTTTCAGGATGCCTAAGACTGGCAATGTTACTGCTTTCGATAGTGATGTAGAGGATTGGACCACATATGTGGAAAGAGTGGAGGTATATTGCACAGCGAATGAAATAAAGGATGATAAAAAGGCATCGGTACTTCTAAATCTAATGGGTGCAAGGACATACAGGCTGTTATGAAACTTAATCACTCCAGCCAAACCGATGGACAAGAATTTTAAGGAAATTGTTGATACCTTACACTACCAATTCGGGGCAGGACTGGCAGATTCTCTACGAGACAAATTCGTCTGCTGTCTCCTAAGTGAAGGAACACAAAAAAGGCTACTTTCTGAGAAAGATTTGACACTGGACAAGGCTTTCAGTGTGGCTGTATCATACGAAGCAGCAACAAGAGGAGCTGCAGAGATACAGCAAAAGCCACAGGACTTCGGCACCCATGAAATGACACGGGGTTTCGAGAGATGTTATCGCTGCGGCAGATCCACCCATTACCAGAGTGACTGCTGGTT
Organism: Somniosus microcephalus; assembly: GCF_052327205.1. Taxonomy (NCBI): domain Eukaryota; kingdom Metazoa; phylum Chordata; class Chondrichthyes; order Squaliformes; family Somniosidae; genus Somniosus; species Somniosus microcephalus. Next base: position 55,463,405 of record NC_141004.1, read on the forward strand.
CAAGGACAAAGCATGCAGGCAATGCGGAAAGATGGGACACATTACACGTGTATGCCGATCTGGAAACAAAAAATCCACTGACAGAAAAAAAATCAATAAGGAAAAGTACAGAAAGGTACAAATGATGATGGACAGTAGCTCCGAAGACCAGAAGAGCAATAGCGACTCCGGAAACAAGAGACTAAGCTCTCTCAAATTACATAATGTAATTGCCAAAGAAGATTACCAGACCATTTGGGTTACCCTCACGATAGCGGGGTCCCCAGTTAAAATGGAGCTAGATACAGGATCAGCTCTGACCGTCATAAGTCGACGGGATTGCGAGCGGCTATTTCCGCATATACCTCTGAAAGACACATCCATTATCTTGAAGACATATACGGGGCAGAAAGTATACCCCAGAGGGAAAATAAGGGTGCCTGTTGTATACAACGGCAAGGAAATACAGAAGTTGTATTTATACGTTCTGCAAGATGGTGGTCCACCGCTGTTGGGACGTGAATGGATCAGGAAGATACGTTTAGACTGGCACTCCATTCAGGCACTGACGGTGACCAGTGAAAAAAAAAATGATGATGACGTCAAACCTGAACGATTAAAAGACATCTTGGCCAACGCCAAAGAAGTGTTTCAACAGGAACTAGGGACCTTGAAAGGCGTCACCGCCTCAATAAAAGTGGAAGATGCGTCAATTCCCAAGTTTTTTAAGTCAAGGCCGGTGCCATATGCAATTCATCCAGCAGTCGAGGCAGAGCTGGAGAATTTGGAAAAGGCAGGCGTGTTATCCAAGATAGATTGGAGCGAGTGGGCAACACCCATCGTCCCGGTCATGAAGAAAACGTTGAATAATGATAAACCTGAAGAACAGAGAAAAATTCGCATCTGTGGGGACTTCAAGGTGACTGTAAACTCGGTCCTTCACACAGTACAGTATCCTCTTCTGAGGATAGAAGATATTTTCGCCTCACTATCCGGAGGGAAACGTTTCACCAAAATTGACTTGGCACAGGCATATCTACAGATGGAGGTTGAGGAGGCCTCTAAAAAGTATCTCACGATAAACACACACAAAGGCCTGTACCAGTACAATCAACTGGTTTTCGGAATAGCATCAGCTCCAGCTATCTGGCAAAGAGCTATGGAGCAAGTCCTGCAAGGGATTCCGGGGACTCAATGCTACCTAGACGACATCCTTGTAACAGGAGAAAACGACAACGAGCACCTTGCCAATTTGGAGCAGGTGCTCAGTAGGCTGAGAGAACGGGGCCTACGAGCAAATCGCCCCAAGTGCGAATTTTTCCAGAAACAAATATCATATTGTGGCCACATAATTAACGAAGAAGGGTTGCATAAGTCACCTGAAAAAATTGAAGCGGTCATAAAAGCCCCAGCACCTGAAAATGTCTCACAATTAAGGTCGTTCCTGGGATTGATAAATTACTATCATAAATTTTTACCGAACTTGTCAACTGTTCTGCACCCTCTTAACGAACTGCTACAAACGGGAGTAATTTGGAAATGGAGCTAAGACTGTAAACATGCCTTCCATAAATGTAAAAGCTTGATCACGTCCAAGGAAGTTTTGGCTCATTAGAACCCATCACTGCCAATCAGGCTGGCGTGCGATGCATCCCCTTACGGCGTAGGAGCGGTATTATCGCATAGATTCCCTGATGGCTCGGAGCGGCCGATAGCTTTTGCGTCATGCTCATTGAACTCAGCTGAGCGTAACTATGCCCAGATCGACAGGGAAGCACTCAGCCTGGTATGGGGAGTGAAGAAATTCAACCATTACCTACACGGACAAAAATTTACCTTGTTGACTGACCATCAACACCTCGTCTCCATATTCAACCCTAAAAAGTGCGTTCCCATTATGACAGCGCAAAGGCTACAGAGGTGGTCCCTTTTCCTAAGGGCACACCAATATGACATAGAATACAAAGGATCAAAACAGCATGGAAATGCTGACGGTTTATCGCGTCTACCGTTGCCAACGATAGAAGAGGCACCTACAGTGGACCCAGTGGAGGTGTTCCACTCAACCATAGTGGAATGTCTACCAGTAACAAATTCTACCATTGAAAGGGAAACGAGAAATGACCTGACTCTCTCACGAGTCTATGATTTAATGGTGAATGGATGGCCAGCACATGGCGAACCACTGTTGCCAGCATTCTCGCAAAGAAGAGAACAGCTGTCAGTGTGCCGAGGAACCTTGATGTGTGGATCCAGAGTGGTGATTCCACCCAAACTCCAGGATAAAGTGCTAAAGGAGCTTCACGAGGGGCATCTGGGTGGAGTGAAAATGAAGAACCTAGCCAGAGCGTTTGTGTGGTGGCCAGGTATCGATGGAGACATCGAAGAAATGACCAAGGGCTGTCTAGGATGCCAGAAGGTCCAAAACGCCCCACCACAAGCCCCTCTACATCCATGGGAGTGGCCCTCATCTCCATGGCAAAGGGTACACATCGACTTTGCTGGTCCATTTATGGACTCAATGTTCTTAATCGCGGTTGATGCACACTCCAAGTGGCCGGAGGTAATAAAGATGTCCTCCACCACCACAGAAAAAACCATCACAGTATTAAGGACCATATTTGCCAGGAATGGGCTGCCTGAACAGATCTGTTCTGATAATGGACCGCAATTTGTGTCCGAAGAATTCAGGAAGTTCTTAAAAAACAATGGGGTTAAGCACTACACGTCCGCCCCATACCATCCCGCCACCAATGGATTGGCTGAAAGGTTTGTCCAGACCTTCAAGAAGGCCATAAAGGCCATGGGTAATGAAGACATAAATCTACAGCATAAGGTAGATAACTTCTTGTTTGCATACAGGAATGCAACACATGTGGTTACAAACCAAACTCCCGCCATGATGTTTTTCAATAGAAGACTAAGATGCCGGCTGGATTTGATCAAGCCAAACATCAGAAGGGACGTAGAGAACCGGCAATTTCAAGGCATGAATGAAAGGCCAACTAGAACCTTCCAGATAGGTCAACAAGTTTTGGCCCGGGACTACCGTACCGAGAAATGGCAGCCTGGAACTATTTGCACATGACTAGGACCACTGATGTATACCGTGGACATTGGAGAAAGCATAATAAGGCGCCATGCTGACCAGATCATAGAGTCATCCGAAAAGGGACAATCTACACCACCACTCTATACGCCTAATGATGAAGCAGAGATACCCATAGTATCTACCTCCGATCCGGTAATACTGGAACCAGATGAACCCGACACTGGCATTCAAGCCAAATCAACCTTGCCAAAAGAACCTACTACACCACCGGAAACTACTACACCACCGAGGCGTTATCCGGACCGAGTCAGGAAGCCTCCAGAGAGACTGACTTATAATTGATTAACTGCAGCAAATGTGTAGATTATTGTTCTTGTACACATGTTAATAACAACTACTTAAAATATTATGTACTGGTTGTCTAAAAGGGGAGGAATTGTGGTGTATGTGCCTTTAAGAGCCCCTGTGTACTGTAATGCCGGTAGTGGCCACTCGGGCTATATAAGCCTGTATAGTGTCTTGTATCTTTTAGTTCACCTCCAGACTTTGTTCAGTAAACACCTGTTAAACCAATTCCTGCATTCCGTGTCTCCATTAACACACGGACACAACACACTTCAGTCCCACGCTCCTGATCTTTGGTCACCCGGTGCGGAGGGGAACGGGCAGATCGGCGGGCCTCCTCGTAGAACTGCGCCTAGGCCTGGCCAAAGTGGCCATTAACTGGTCCAGGCAGCGGGCGGGCGAGGGGGTTGTTCAGCCTGACTGCCTGCCTCTCTTCCACGGCCACATTCGCGCCCGGGTGGCCCTGGAGATGGAGCGCGTGGTGTCTGCTGGCTCGCTCGAGGCCTTCCGCGACCAGTGGGCACCGCAGGGACTGGAGTGCATCATCACCCCCGCCAACAAAATTTTAATTGAATTTGTTAAGTTTCCTTTAATTTTTTTTTTGTTAAGTTACAGTTTATGGTTGGCACAAAAAAGAGTACACTCAAAGGGTGGATCAAAAACAGGTGCGGGTGGATGGGATTTTGTAAGTGCAGTTGGGAGAGAGTTTTGTTTCCAGGGGTGGACACAGAAGGATAAGAATTTTAAAATCGAGGCGTTGCTCAACCAGGGGCGAAAATAGGTTAGCGAGCAAAGGGGTGATGGGTGAGCGGGACTTGGTGTGAGTTAGGATACAGGCAGCAGAGTTTAGGATGAGCTCAAGTTTATGTAGGGTAGAATGTGGGAAGCCAGCCCGGAGTGCATTGGAATAGTCAAGTCGAGAGGTAACAAAGGCATGGATGAGGGTTTCAGCAGCGGGTGAGCTGAGGCCGGGGCGGGGATAGGCGATGTTACGGAGGTGGAAGTAGGTGGTCTTAGTGATGCTGTGGATATGTGGTTGGAAACTCATCTCAGGGTCAAATACAACACCAAGGTTGCAAACGGTCTGGTTCTGCCTCAGATAGTTGCCAGGGAGAGGGATGGAGTCGGTGGCTAGGGAACGGAGTTTGTGGCGGGGACTGAAGACAATGGCTTCGGTCATCCCAATATTGAAAAGTGCTTTACAAAAGTACTGTACATTACTACAGTATAGTTACTGTTGTAATGTAGGCAGTCAATCTGCACACTGCAAGGTCCGACAAACAGCAATGAAATAAATGACCAGATAATTTTTTTATGGTGTCGGTTGAATAAATATTAGCGAGGAGACTGCATTGAATCAAATCAAAATCAAAATCAAATCAAATCAACTTTTATTGTCATTGTTAGTGCACAAGTGCAGTACAACGAAATGTAGGCTTGCGGCTCCCGAGAGTGTACATTTGGATTAAGACATTTAAACATTCAACATACATTTGGCTTGTAGTATATTAACATAACATAACCATAATAAAGTGCACTGGCAGATGTGCAGGCTTTAGAGTTTATTTGTGGAGTTCAGTAGGATGACAGCCCTGGGAAAGAAGCTGTTCCTAAATCTAGTCGTATGGGTGCGAATGCATCTGTAGCGTCTCTCAGATGGCAGGAGGGTGAACAGACTGTGGCTGGGGTGGGTAGGGTCTTTGATGGACCATGACCTCCGTAGACAGCGTTTCTGGTATATGTGCTCTATGGTCGGTAGCCGGGTGCCGGTAATGCGTTGGGCAGTTTTGACTACCCACTGCAGGGCTTTCCGGTCATAGTAGCTACAGCTGCCATACCATACTGTGATACAGTTTGTCAGGATGCTCTCTATAGTGCAGCGGTAAAAGTTAGAGAGAATCAGGGGAACTCCACTGCTCTTCTTCAGAAAAGTGCCATGGGATCTTTTACATCCACCTGAGAGAGCAGGTTTAACATCTCATCCGAAAGACGACACCCCGATAGTGCAGCATTCCCTCAGCACTGCACTGGAGTGTCAGATGGATTATATGCTCAAATCCATGACCTTCTGACTTAGAGAGCTTGTGTCAGCCCAAAGGTTCTTGCGATCCAAAACAGCCCCCAGTTGGCTTCACCTTACATTTTCAGCATTTGGATCAGTCTTCACCCTCAAAACATTGCCCTTGTAGTGTATGTAACCATTCCACCTTTAAGAGAACTATTTTAAGGATTGCACTACTTTATCTTGACTGCTGTATACTGTAATACCGGTGGTGACCACACCGGTATATAAGTGCTGTGTAATGATTTATTGGGCAGTTCCGCCCTGACCTTCAACTAGTAAAGACCTGTTAAAGTCTACTCTTGTGGTCTGTGTAGTAATTCTCAATATAACACACAGACTTAACAGTGGCGACGAGTACGATCTTCCCCTGCGGCAGAGATACATCCAAGGCAGTTTGACGGACGTTGAGAGGAGGCATCCGCCCTCATCATCCTGCTGAGAAAAGACTCGGGTCTGCAGAGCAAAGGAAGAATTCTGACACGAAGCCTTCCATCAGCAACAGGCAGTGATCATCCCTTCTATCACGGTGGTGGGTAAGCCGATCAGCGACGAGCAGCAAGTCGGCCACGTTGGCGTGAAGTAGGGGAGGGAAAAACGGAGGATATAAGAGCGGAGAACTCGACCACGGCCGGGGAAAAGAGCCGGACAGAAGTCGGGGCCAGAGGCGCTGAGACTGGGACAGCGTAAGGCATGGGAGCCGCGGTGAATGCAAACACAGCCGATGTAAAAGACCGGGCTGCAAGCGGGCTGGGAGACGCAACAGCGTCGAGAGAGAGCTCGACCGCGACCGGTGAAAAAGGCCGGGCAGCTACCGAGGCCGCGAGGCGCAGCGACCGGGTCAGCATAAGGTGCGGGAGAAATAAAAAAAAACGCGGAGAACTCAGCCGCAGCCGGGGGAAAGGACCGGACTGCAAGAGGGGCTGGGAGGCACGATTTGAAAACCGCTGGGGGAGGGTGAACGCAGCAATACGGCAATCGCCATTACAGCCAGCGGGGGAGAAAGGCAAACGCGGGAAGCCGCCATTTTCGGAGGCGGGGGAAGAAGACAAGCGCGGGAAACCGCCATTTAAAAAAAAAGAAAAATTTCTTTTTTTTGTTTCTCAAGAAGATTGCGAGGATGCCTAAGCGTGGTAACATCAATGATTTCGATCCCGATGTTGAAGATTGGGCCACGTATGTAGAACGCATAGAGATATATTGTAAGGCAAATAAAATATCAGATGAAGATAAAGCACTAACCTTACTAAACTCAATGGGTGCGAAGACATACGGGCTATTGAAGCATCTTCTATCACCAGCTAAACCGGCGAATCAGACTTTCGCTAATATTGTTGCTGTCCTGAAGAATCATTTGAACCCCACACCGCTGATGTTAGCGGAACGATTTAAATTTTATGCGAGAACGCAACTGAAAGAGGAAAGCAACGCGGAGTATGTAATTGAACTGCGTAAGCTAGCGAAATACTGTCAGTTTGGGGAAAGCCTGACAGAGGCACTGAGAGACAAATTCGTGTGTGGATTGTCGAAAGAAGGAACACAAAAGCGGCTACTTGAAGAGAATGATCTTACATTTGATAAGGCTGTCACTATTGCAGCATCGCATGAAGCCGCAGCGAGAGGCACTGCGGAAATGCAGCTGAAGGCAGCGGTACTCAGCGTAGATCAATTGGCTTTGGGTACAACGAAATGTTATCGTTGTGGAAAGACAACACACGATCAGAACCAATGCTGGTTTAAAAACCAGGAATGTAGAAAATGTGGCAAGCTTGGTCACATAGCTAAAGTATGCTGGTCAGGAAAGAAGACCAGCAACAAAAAGTCACCACAGGGAAAGTGCAGAAAGGTACATAAGGTGGCTGAGAAGAGTTCGGATGAACAGAATTCGGATTCAGACTCCAACAGCAAGGAACTGGGTAGTCTGAGAATTCACAATGTGAGTAAGGAAGCTGACCGACAAACTATTTGGGTCACACTGCAGATAGCAGGAGTCCAAGTGAAGATGGAATTGGACACCGGATCGGCGTTGACGGTCATGAATAAGCAAGATTACAAAAGGTTATTCACACATATTCCCCTACGGGATACGGAGATAGTATTGCAGACATACACGGGGCAAAAAGTATACCCCATCGGAAAGATAAAAGTCAAGGTGATACACAAGGGCAAAGAACACCAAGGAATGGACATATATGTACTACCTGAGGGAGGTCCACCACTTCTGGGACGGGAGTGGATCAGGAAAATAAATATGGACTGGCACTCCCTAAAAGCAATGACGGTAGATTCCGGAAAAAGAAATGTCAAACCTGAACGATTGTCCAGAATATTGGATGAGGCTAAAGAGGTGTTCCAACAGGGACTGGGAACACTAAGAGGAATTAAGGCAAAAATCAAGATTGCAGAACATGCAAACCCAAAATTTTTCAAAGCCAGACCGGTACCTTATGCGATACGACCTGCTGTGGAAGCTGAGCTGGAAGGGCTAGAACGTTCAGGAGTACTGTCTAAGGTGGACTGGAGTGAGTGGGCCATGCCCAGTGTTCCCGTCATGAAGCGTTCATTGAGTAACAAGCCAGGGGAACCGGGGAAGGTCCGCATCTGTGGAGACTTCAAGATCACAGTTAATCCGGTGCTTCACACGGTGCAATATCCGCTTCCGCGGATTGAGGATATCTTTGCTTCATTGTCTGGCGGGAAACACTTCACCAAGATAGACCTGGCGCAAGCATACTTACAGATGAAAGTTGAGGAAGAGTCGCGCCAGTATCTCACAATCAACACGCACAGAGGCTTGTATCGATATAATAGACTGGTTTTTGGAGTGGCTTCGGCTCCAGCAATTTGGCAGAGGGCCATGGAGCAGGTATTACAGGGAATTCCAAACACTCAATGTTACTTGGACGATATCCTGATTACGGGAGAGGACGATGAGGAACACCTTGCAAACTTGAAACTGGTGCTCACCAGGTTGAAGGAATATGGCCTTCGAGTTAATCGCCAGAAATGTGAGTTCTTTCAGAAACGGATCTCGTACTGTGGTCATGTCATTGACCAGGAGGGTCTGCACAAGTCACCTGACGAGATCGAAGCTGTTGTGAAGGCTCCCGCTCCGGAAAATGTATCCCAGTTGAGGTCGTTCCTAGGGTTGATTAATTATTACCATAAGTTTCTGCCAAATCTATCCACGGTGCTGCACCTGCTGAATGCGCTTTTGCAGAAAGAAGTACCATGGAAGTGGAGCGAGGACTGTAAGAAGGCCTTTCGCAAAAGCAAGGCATTGATCACCTCAGAGGAAGTGTTGGCTCACTTCAACCCAACGCTACCTATTCGTTTAGCTTGTGATGCTTCTCCTTATGGTATTGGAGCAGTACTCTCACACAAGTTGCCGAATGGCTCGGAAAGGCCAGTCGCATTTGCATCCAGATCATTGACCTCCGCTGAGCGCAACTATGCTCAGATAGATAGGGAGGCTCTCAGCCTTGTGTGGGGAGTAAAGAAGTTCAATCATTACCTGCAGGGCAAGAAGTTTACACTGCTGACAGACCACCAGCCGTTGGTATCCATATTCAACCCTAAAAAGGGCGTTTCCATTATGACAGCGCAAAGGCTACAGAGGTGGTCCCTTTTCCTAGGGGCACACCAATATGACATAGAATACAAAGGATCAAAACAGCATGGGAATGCTGACGGTTTATCGCGCCTACCGTTGCCAACGGTAGAAGAGGCGCCTACAGTGGACCCAGTGGAGATGTTCCACTCAACCATAGTGGAATGTCTACCAGTAACAAATTCTACCATTGAAAAGGAAACGAGAAATGACCCGACTCTCTCACGAGTCTACGATTTAACGGTGAAGGGATGGCCAGCACATGGTGAACCACTGTTGCCAGCATTCTCGCAAAGAAGAGAACAGCTGTCAGTGTGCCGAGGAACCCTGATGTGTGGATCCAGAGTGGTGATTCCACCCAAACTCCAGAGTAAAGTGCTAAAGGAGCTTCACGAGGGGCATCTGGGTGGAGTGAAAATGAAGAATCTAGCCAGAGCGTTTGTGTGGTGGCCAGGTATCGATGGAGACATCGAATAAATGACCAAGAGCTGTCTAGGATGCCACAAGCCCCTCTACATCCATGGGAGTGGCCCTCATCTCCATGGCAAAGGGTACATATCGACTTTGCTGGTCCATTTATGGACTCAATGTTCTTAATCGCGGTGGAAGCACACTCCAAGTGGCCGGAGGTAATAAAGATGTCCTCCACCACCACGGAAAAAACCATCACAGTATTAAGGACCATATTTGCCAGGAATGGGCTGCCGGAACAGATCTGTTCTGATAATGGACCGCAATTTGTGTCCGAAGAATTCAGGAAGTTCTTAAAAAACAATGGGGTTAAGCACTACACGTCCGCCCCATACCATCCCGCCACCAATGGATTAGCTGAAAGGTTTGTCCAGACCTTCAAGAAGGCCATAAAGGCCATGGGTAATGAAGACATAAATCTACAACATAAGGTAGATAGTTTCTTGTTGGCGTACAGGAATGCAACACATGCGGTCACAAACCAAACTCACGCCATGATGTTTTTCAATAGAAGACTAAGATGCCGGCTGGATTTGATCAAGCCAAACATCAGAAGGGACGTAGAGAACCGGCAATTTCAAGGCATGAATGAAAGGCCAACTAGAACCTTCCAGGTAGGTCAACAAGTTTTGGCCCGGGACTACCGTACCGAGAAATGGCAGCCTGGAACTATTTGCACACGACTAGGACCGCTGATGTATACCGTGGACATTGGTGAAAGCATAATAAGGTGCCATGCTGACCAGATCATAGCGTCATCCGGAAAGGGACAACCTACACCACCACTCTATACGCCTAATGATGAAGCAGAGATACCCATAGTATCTACCTCCGATCCGGTGATACTGGAACCAGATGAACCCGACACTGGCATTCAAGCCGAATCGACCTTGCCAAAAGAACCTACTACACCACCGGAAACTACCACACCACCGAGGCGGTATCCGGACTGAGTCAGGAAGCCTCCAGAGAGACTGAATCTGTGAACTGTTTTTACAGGAAGTTGTGTATATATGTTATGATGTTATGTTTAATGGGGAATATGTACTGTTAAGCTAAAAAGGGAGGATTGTAGTGTATGTAACCGTTCCACCTTTAAGAGAACTATTTTAAGGATTGCACTACTTTATCTTGGCTGCTGTATACTGTAATACCGGTGGTGACCACACCGGTATATAAGTGCTGTGTAATGATTTATTGGGCAGTTCCGCCCTGACCTTCAACTAGTAAAGACCTGTTAAAGTTTACTCTTGTGGTCTGTGTAGTAATTCTCAATATAACACACAGACTTAACAGCCCTCAGGTCAAAAGTTCTTCTCCTGTTACCTTCATATTACCGAGGATTGTGGTCTCTTGCTCATCTAGCTTGTGCTAGAACATTGCTTTTTAAGTTCAAGATGTGATCTGGAATTTCTAACCTGCAAGTGAGGAATTCCTGTGTACAATGGTGGTCCAATCTAGAGAATCAGAAATCCTGGTGGAAATGCCAGACTTTGCAATAAAAACAAATAAAAACATAACCACCCATCCCTTTTCCTATCGTTCAACCTCCATGCCATTCTTTTGTCAAGAAGGTGAATAGTCTGGGAAATGCTGGAGCCAAAATATTTTATTCGAAGTGAGCATTGACACCACTGTGTCAGCCAATGAGCTGGAGGCAGGACAAGACTTATGGCAGAACTTAAAGCCAACTGTCTACTTTACAGCAAACAGTCTATTTACTCAGCAAAGAGTCTATTTAAACAGAGACTCTACGAACGACAGCAAACAGAACCCATGACCGAAACTACAGCAATGTCTCCCGATAAAAGCAGGATTATTTCTCCAGCAAAATGCAGTGAGTGGAGGATAGTTACACAATGCGTAAAATCAATCCCCGTCCTTTACAGCAGTGCGGACTCCAGGCGTAATTGACAGGGGAATTACCCAATCATCTCCATCGTGGCTGGGAATAGTGGCGTCACTATCGGCAGCCTATTGGGGGCGATTTTGCCAGCCCTGGGAAGGCGGGTTTGGAGGCGGAACTGCCGGGAAAATGGCAGAATCTGGGAGTGGGTACCCATCCCGCCCCCAACCCGCCTCCGTGCCATCTTCCCAGGAGGCGGGCACCCGACCTGCGCTGGGTCCCGTCTCCTGAAGGCAAGAAGGGGATTAGTGCCAATTAACTGCCTGTTAACAGATATTTAACAGGCAGTTTTTTGGCTAATCCTTATTTTGTCACCTAAAGTGTGGGCTTCCCGACAGCTCGGAACCTCGCCAGGGTCAGCAAGGCGAGCTGTGGGTCTGCGGGGCCAAAATGTGCACTGTGCAGGTGAGTGATGAGTGCAAGTGTGGAGAGGTAATGTGTGAGGTGAGTGTACAGTGTTTTAATAAGATTACTTACCTTTGCATCTTCCTCCAGGCTTCATCCCTTTAGGCTGCGGAGCTGCCTCATCTCACCGGCAGAGAAAGCAGAATGGCCGCTGCATTCTTAAATGCTGCAGCCTTCTGCTTTCTGCTCAGAAAGGTTTTCTAATTGAGTCTTGAGTAAAGACTCAACTTAGAAGACAGATTGTCAGTGTTTGACAGCTTCACAGAGCTGTCAAACGATGACAATTCATCTGTCAAAAGCTCTTGACAGATGAAACAGCACTCGCTGACATCACCAGTAACCGGCTTTCCCTTAATTGGCCTGCTGAGCCCGCTGGGCGGGGTTAACAAGGTCAATCAAGGGAAAATAGTGTGGGTTGGCCGGACGTCGATGGAGGCGGGACTAAAACCTGACAAGCAACAGTCCCGCCTCCATCGCGTCCCCATTGATAAAATCACTCCCATTGTGTCTGGTGGACGAGGGAGGAGAGGTAAAGAAAAAATATATTCTAATGGAATAAGAGAGACTGCAGATAAAAAGAAAAAAAATGCTGGAAATCCTAAATAAAAAAAGAGAAAACACACAGCAGATCCACCAGCATCTCAAAAGAGAAAATACAGGATAATGTTTTGGCTTTGGAACCTTCATTAGAACCATCACCACTTGATAAACCTTCAGTGAATATATCACAACAATAACCCTTCAGGATAACTGTCCAGATGTATCAGCTTTATAAAGAATGCTGGCAGGCACCCTCTGCTTTGACTGAGACAAAGGCCAAAAACATCATAATGTTGTCGCAACAAACTTCACTTGTAATACTGCCATTATTCTCTGGTACCTATGACTCGTGGGAGCCGGAAATCAGCTTTGGTGGAGGACTACTGCTCCTGCACCTGACCTGTAAAGATTTCCAATGGCACACTATGTTAACCAACAAGAGGCAAGTTCAATAAACAGAATAATTCTCTCTTACTCTCCTTACCTCAGCTCCCGGAACAGTCTGCTGATGAAAGGGGGTGCATAATATTTTGAACTACTGTATAATTTCTAAATGCTGTAAAAAGTATACATTTCCTATATAGTACATAATATATTGTGGCCCCGAATTTGCAGTACCGTCCCATCAGTTTCCTAGTTGATCTAGAGTGGATGGGGTCAGAAATGTATTTTGGCCTGCATTCTGCCGTGTCTCCCCTTCGCCCCTGTCTTCCAGAGGGCAATTGCAGCGGCATCCAATATGGACAGGCATGTACATCCGCTATGTTCCCCTCCACTTGTGTTGTTCTGCTAAAAGCTGGGGCAGTCTATTGGGCCTGGAGTCCAAGTGTGCTATGCACAGAGTCCACCTAGAAAAATAATTTTGCACAGGCAGTTCACTGACTGCCTCTTTTTCCTGCTGTGACAGGCCCTTGGGATCTATCACACCACGTTTCTGCCCCGGTGCAAGGGTCCGGGGCCTTTGTCTCTGTGGTTGCAGTTGACTAGAAGCAGCCGGAGAGCAAACGTGTTGTCTCGAATACTCCTTAATGTATCATGAAGAAATGTTGTCTGAAGCTTCCATTCACAATGCATAAGAACAGCAATTGCTGTCATATATGGGGGTTTACACACAGCATGTCTAACAAAGGAGTGACAGAGACACCAGTACAGGGATCTTTCCTTACAACAGTTAGCAATTATGAGGCCATTCATTAGAACACATCGCTAAGTTTAATCAGTTTAACCTGTCCATCAGCCTAAACAGTTTTGCTTGAACATGATATCCTCAGGCCAACACTGATCCTGCTCTCTGTTGTGGTACAACCTCTTTCACATTTGCTCGAGTCCAACACTCTGAATGGAAATCTACAAAAGACACGATATCACAATTTTACCAAATTTATGACGAAGACAAAACTTCTGGAGTAGCTTCACAATAACTTGAGCTTCGTGTTGAACGGAAAGCCTTTGTACCTTCACAAACTGACGATGGAGGGAAAGAGGGAAATAAAAAAAAAGGGAAAATTTAACTTCCAGCTCAAAAGTAAAAGAGCAAAGTAGAAGCAGATTTACAGATCTGATCTCTGGAGACCCTAATGCAGCCCATATACCGAGATAGTACATTTATTTGATAACCTGACAAGGATTGGAAAACCTTTTCAATTTGTCTCTTGTACTCTTCCTCTCTGAAGCTTACTTTCCCTTTCTGCATTCTACCTCTTCTTTTCTATTCAAACCTATTTTGCTCATTTCTCCTCTCTTCCAATTTAGCTATTTTTTTATTTGTTCTGGGATGTGGGCGTCGCTGACAAGGCCAACATTTATTGCCCATCCCTAATTGCCCTCGAGTCTTTCCTCTTTTTGTTTGTTTCTTTCCCGTTCTCTGAACAGTCTCACCGCTGAGCTGAAAGTAACAGAACATCTCCAGATCACCAGCAAGCTCCCAGCTCAGATAACTACAGACTGGACTGAGCATTTCAGAGGAGCCTCATCATCTTGTAATAAGCCCCTGGTAGTTATATCCCGTGTAAATTTAAGTAAAATCAAAATTTCAATCAAACCACTTGCAAATAGGAGGACAAAATGCAGAAGGCTAATGGGTACATTTCCTGAAGAAAACATCTTCACAGACAGTCTTAGTTCCACAGTATTTCCTATAAGGTGATTACTTTCTACAGGAGTTTACATCATTCAGGATTCAAGTCTACCACTGGCAGTGAGTAACTCAGCAGGTACCAGCTCCAAATAACAATGCTGGTGTGTTTCCCGCACCACTTTTCCTGCCACTGGATCTCTTTTCCAGACAGATTTAGCCCCTGGAAATCTGTATTTTGTACACAGAAGTTCAAAAGCAGAGCCAAGCGTCACTCAGAAGCACACGCATGCATCAGGCCTTGGCAAATGCTGATTTGCTGCTTGCCAACTTCTCTCTACGTCTTTCTGTAGTCCTGGGATCGCATTCATGAGCAAAGTGAATCTGCGTATACTGGTGTCTTAAAAAAATAATGCTGCAGCAATTGTGAGTTGTGAAAATCCTGTGCAGTCTTCAAAACATACGCTTCATTACACAGCAGAAAAGGGCTTTACTGTACATTTACATCATGCACATTAATACCAGTAGGTAAAACAGGATTAGTGAACAGTGTTGTTGGTGGGAAATTCAATTAACAATTGCCTCAAATCAATTTTTTAGTTAGCCAGTTATCTGACACTTGTGAAAACCCATCACTATTCTTAAGTCTCCAAACCAAACTACTGAGAAACCAATATTTGCTTGACATTGAGCGTTCAGTCTCTCTAATTTTGGCCTTTATCCCAAGGGGGGCTGGAATACAAAAGGGATGAAGTTGTGTCACAGTTATACAAAGCTCTGGTTAGACCCCAGTTAGAGCACTGCGTTCAGCTCTGTGTACCGCACCTCAGGAAGGATATATTGTCCTTGGAGGGGATGCCGCGCATATTCACCAGAATGATGCACTTAAAAGGGCTAAATGAGGAGGACAGGTTGCATAGACTAGGCTTGTATTCCCTCGAAGATTAAGGGGTGATCTAATTGAGGTTTTAAGACGATTAATGGAGTAGATAGAGAGAAACTATTTCCTCTGGTGGGGGAGTCAAGAACAAGGGGGGCTTAATCTTAAAATTAGAGCCAGTCCATTCAGGGGTGATGTCGGGAAGCACCTCTTCACACAAAGGGTAGTGGAAATCTGGGACTCTCTCCCCCAAAAAGCTGTTGAGGTTAATTGAAAATTTTAAAACTGAAAGGGTATTAAGGGTTACCAAGGTGGATAGACGGAGTTGCGATACAGATCAGCTATGATCTAATTGACTGGTAGAACAGGCTCAAGGGGCTGAATGGCCTACTCCTGTTCCTATATTCCCTCCTATGTTTATTTAAAAAAATCTCATCCTCATGTTCAAATCCCTCCATGGCCTCGACCCTCACCATCTCTGTAACCTCCTCCTACAACCCTCTGAGAACTCTGCATTCTTCTAATTCCGG
Source organism: Somniosus microcephalus (assembly GCF_052327205.1). Lineage (NCBI taxonomy): Eukaryota > Metazoa > Chordata > Chondrichthyes > Squaliformes > Somniosidae > Somniosus > Somniosus microcephalus. The sequence continues at coordinate 55,479,259 of NC_141004.1, forward strand.
CCTCCTATGTATTCCCACTTCCTTCGCCCCACCATCGGCGGCCGTGCCTTCAGCTGCCTAGGCCCTAAACTCTGAAATTCCCTCCTTAAACCACTCCGCCTCTCTACCACTCTCTTCTCTTTCAAGACGCTTCTTAAAACCAACCTCTGTGACCAACTTGTCCCAATATCTCCTTCTTTGGCTAGGGGTAAATTGTTGTCTGGTTACACTCCTATGAAATGCCCTGGGACATTTTACTACATTGAAGGCGTTATATAAATGCAAGTTGTTGTTATTGTCTATTTAGCTAAGCCCTGAAAGCGCAGGTTGATAAGAGACAAGGTTAAGGGACCTCTAAGCTTGCCTTGAGGAGGACATTAATAAACTTGCAGAATGGGCATATAATTGGCAAATGAAGTTCAACACAGATAAATGTGAGGTATTACATTTTGGTAGGAAGAATAGGGAGGTCACTTATTACTTGGAGGGTGCGAGTCTAAGTGGGGTAGAGGAACAAAGGGATCTTGGAGTACAAATACACAAATCACTAAAAGTTGCGAAACAGGTTAGCAAGGCCATAAAAAAACAAACCAAACTGAGGGTTTATTTCTAGAGATACAGAATTGAAAAGTAGGGAAGTTCTGCTAAACCTGTATCGAACCTTGGTTAGACCACACTTAGAGTACTGCGTGCAGTTCTGGTCGCCATATTATAAAAAGGATATAGAGGCACTGGAGAGGGTGCAGAGAAGATTTACAAGGATGATACCAGAAATGTGAGGGTTTACATATCAGGAAAGGATGAACAGGCTGGGTCTCTTTTCTCTTGAAAAAAGGCTGAGGGGTGACCTAATAGAGGTCTATAAAATGATGAAAAATGTTGATAAGGGCCTTCCCCCTTGAACTGCTGCAGTCCTTCTGCTGATGGTGCTCCCACAGTGGTGTCAGGTAGGGAATTGAGTGGATAGAGAGAGAATGTTTCCACTTGTGGGGAAGAGCATAACGAGAGGCCATTAATATAAGATAGTCACCAAGAAATCAAATCGAGAATTCAGAAGAAACTTCTTTACCCAGAGAGTGGTGAGAATGTGGAACTCGCTACCACAGGGAGTGGTTGAAGTGAAAAGTATAGATGCATTTAAGGGGAGGCTAGACAAGCATATGAGGGAGAAGGGAATAGAGGGTTATGCTGACAGAGTTAGATGAGGAAAGACGGGAGGAGGCTCGAGTGGAGCATAAACACCAGCATGGACTGGTTGGGCCGAATGGCCTGTTTCTGTGCCGTATATCCTGTGTAACGCTGATGTCCTACTGGCTAAAACCGTGTAGCTTACCAGCACAGAGGATTGATGGGCTTCCTACTGCTTGTCTAGCTAGGACCACCTTATCCGGTGGGTATCTGGAGCTTAGTGAGAAGAACCCCAACCCCAGGTCTACCCGTTCAGATCTCTTGAATGAGCCACGCTGACTTGTCAATTATCAACTGTGCCCTGAAGTACTGTGAACATGACTGGCTGAGGTATTGGGTTACTGAGTCTAACACAGAGGATTGACACAGTTCCAATGCCCCATGTTAGGGACATCATCTTGTAACCAACTCAATCCCGAAGAAATGCGGTTTGCTAACAGAAAATAAAAGCAAGTTAAATTCCGAACTTTATTTCCCCGTGTGGTACAAAATAAAAACCAAACAAATTTAATCCAGTTTTCTTTCTACACAAAAAAATATTAATACTATATCATACACCTTAAAATAAGAATTTGTAAGTTTGTATTGTCTTTAAGACCGAGTCCAGATGTTATGATGTGGGTGCAGAAATACCACTACTTGTGCACCACCTGGTGGACTATTGGTAGAACTGCACATCCAAGATTTTTTCCCCCTGCTCCTTTAACAATAACTTGCATTTATATAGCGCCTTTAACGTAATAAAATATTCCAAGGCGCTTCACAGGAGCGATTATCAAACAAAATTTGACACACCGAGCTACATAAGGAGATATTAGGACGGGTGACCAAAAGCTTGGTTAAAGATAGGTTTTAAGGAGCGTCTTAAAGGAGGAGAGAGCGGTAGAGAGGCTGAGAGATTATAGGAAGGAATTCAGAACTTAGGGCCTAGGCAGCTGAGGCACAGCCGCCAATGGTGGAGCAATAAAAATTAGGGATGTGCGAGAGGCCAGAGATCTTGGAGGGTTGCAGGGCTGGAGGAGGTTACAGAGATAGGGAGGGGCGCAGAGGGATCTGAAAACAAAGATGAGAATTTTAAAATTGAGGCGTTGCTGGACTGCGGCCATTGCCAGCGAGCACAGGGGTGCTGGGTGAACGGGGCTTGGTGCGAGTTAGCATAGGGGCAGCAGAGTTTTGGATCACCTCAAGCTTACAGAGGGTGCAAGGTGGGAAAAATGCACTTTAAACTTTAAAATCAAAGGTGATCCAATCAGCACTTCACTGACATTAAAAAAACTAATGTTTATTCAGACTATGTACATCTGTATTAAGCAGTACCTGCACAGAGCTCCAATTTGCTGTAGTCATGGGCGCCTGGTGCTATCCGCTCCCACTACTCTGAAACTATAACTGCAACTATTTACGTGTTCACTAGTGTCCTTCAGGGAATGGGACCTGCCAACCCCTACATGTGACTCCAGTCCCACAATCTGTGGTGATCTCACTCAATTCTTAGGGATGAACAATAAATACGGCCTTGCCACTGTCACCCACATTTAACTAAAAGTATTTTCAGGATGTTGCAAGGTCCTATTTATTGTCTATCCTTAGTTGCTTTGAAATGATGGTGATGGGCCTTCCCCCTTGAACTGCTGTAGTCCTTCTGCTGATGGTGCTCCCACAATGGTGTCAGGTAGGGAATTCCAGGATAATGACCAAGTGACAATGAAGGAATGGTGATATATGTCTAATTCAGGACGGTGTGTGACTTGGAGCGAACTTGGAATATAGAAACAGGAGTAGGCCATCCAGCCCCTCAAGCCTGTTCTGCCATTCAATTAGCTCATGGTTGATCGGAGCCTCAACTCCATTCACCCACCTTTGATTCATATTCCTCTATACCTATACCAAATAAAAATGTCAATCTCAGTCTTGAAAATTTCAATTAACCCTGCATCCACTGCCTTTAGGGAGAATTTCACATTTCCAATAACCATTGGATGATAAACTGCTTCCTAATTTCACTCCTGAATGATCCAGCTCTAATTTTAAGATTGTGTCCCCTTGTATTGGATTCCCTCACCAGAGGAAATACCTCTGTATCTACTCTATCGAATCCTTTTATCATTTTAAACACCTCAATAAATTACCCTCAACCGTCTAAACTCAAGGGAATACAAATAACAGAAAATGCTGGAAATACTCAGCAGGTCAGGCAGCAGCGTGGAAAGAGAAACAGTTAACGTCTCAGGATGATCACCCTTCGCCAGAACTGATGAAAGGTCATCGACCTGAAACGTTGACTCTCTTTCTCTCTCCTCGGTGCTGCCTGACCTGCTGAGTGTTTCCAGCATTTTCTGTTATTTCAGATTTCCAGCATCCGCAGTATTTTGCTATTGTGTCAAGGGAATACAACTCAAGTTTATGCAACCTGTCCTCAATTTAACCCTTTATGTCCTGGTATCATTCTGGTGAAACTGTGTAATATCCACTCCAAGGCCAATATACTCTTCCTGAGGTGTGGAGCATAAACTTGGCTTGTATTCCCTTTAATTCCTAGTCCCTTGCCATTAAAAAAATATTCCAATTTGTCTTTCTTGTATCCAGAGGATGACCTCATACTTCCCCACATAGAAATCCATCTGCCATAGTTTTACCCATTCACTTAATCCATCTTGTCCTGTATTCATGCAGCTGGTATCGACCCACTACCCAGATGGAGGGAATCGTGGGACGCATTCAACATAAAGAACCAACACCTCAACACTGACCCAACAGTACAGGTCCCTGGCTCCGACCTCCCTCGGAGACAGTGGGCAGCGCTCAACCCAGCCCGCACAGGACATGGACGCTGCGGCCACCTGCTCCACAAGTGGAAGGTGAGAGATGGCCCGAAGTGCGACTGTGGCCGTGAGTCCCAGACCATGGAGCACATCACATCAACCTACCCACTGAGATCTGCTGCGGGAGGCACCTCATTTCTCCACTCGGCATCTCAGGACACCATCGAATGGATAACCAAACTAGACATCCCATTAGAAGCTTTTCCAGTCATTCAAAAAAACATCTGGTTCCTTTGGAGCTTCCTGCTCCCATCTACACAACTTACTGTGCCTCCTAACTTAGTGTCATCTGCAAACTTAGATATACAACTCTATATTCCTTCGATATATATGGTGAAATGCTAAGGCACATGGGGAACACCACTTGTCACATTCCACCAATCAGAGTGCATTCCTTTTATCCCTACTCTCTCTCCTATCTCCCAACCAATTATTACCCCATGTTATAAAGTTACCCTCAATTCCATGTGCTTTCATTTTTGCTAATAATCTCTTGTGCGGAGCCTTATCAAGGCCTCTGGAAGTCCATATAGACACTCCCCTGTCCACCATGTTTGTGGCCTCCTCAGAAAATTCAACTAGATTAGTCAGACATGACCTACACCTCACAAATCCATGCTCGCTCTGATCAGCTTATACTTGTTTAAATATTCAAGTCACTCTGTCCCTGATGATAGTTGCGAGGAATCTACTGGAATCTAACATGTCTGTAGTTTCCTGGTTTCTACCTCCCTCCTGTATTAAATAATGGGGTCATCTTTGCAATTTTCTAATCCAAATGGAAGTGACAGTGTTCCCACAACATTGTATCTCTTGTCCTTCTCAGTGGTAATGGGTCGGAGGAGGGGGAGGTGCTGGTGAGTTGCTGCAGTACATCCTATGGATCATACATACTACAGCCACAGTGCACCGGTGGTGGATCTTGAGTCTAGTGACATCCCAAGTGCAAATTAAAGTCCAATTTTCACTCACCTAGAGGACTGAAGGCAGCAGTATGGAGGAAGGCATCATTTCTTTATATATTTTCTTTGCATTGTTGGCTGTGACAAAAATGGACAGTAATTCGACTACATGGATTGACTCTAAACCTATTTTAAATTTTCCCAACTCCAACCTTGTGCTGATTTAAAAGATTGTCACTCCAATAAATTGCATGAAAGAGCCCCTCAAAGAACAAAATTCAAACACATTGGGGGCGATTGTGTGACTGGGGGCGCGTTGGGAGGCGGGACTGCTGCTTGTCGGGTCGATGTCCCGCCTCCATCGATTTGTGGCCAACCCATGCCATTTTCCCTTGATTGACCTTGGGGCGGGCTTAGCAGGCCAATTAAGGGGAAGCCGGTTGCAGAACACGTCAATGTATGACGTTTCATCTGTCAAAATGTTTTGACAGATGAATTGTTATCGTTTGACAGCTCTGTGAAGCTGTCAAACACTGACATTCTCTGCAGTTTGATGAAGTCTTGCATACAAGACCTCATCAACTTTCTTTCTTTTACAGAATGGAGATGGTTGTTGCATCTGTGAATGCAACGGCCATCTGTCATCTCCAACACAGAGGTCCGAGACTCTCCGCATACACACCGACTGAAGCCTGCAGGAAGAAACAAAGGTAAGTACACTTTTACTAACACTTTGCACTTACCTCAGATACTCACCTCCCCACTCTTGCACCCATCACTTACCTTGACACCACACTTTTGCACCCCCCTCCCCGACCCCCGCAGACCCAGTACTCGCCTCGCTGACCTGGCGGGTTTTGGAGCCTTTGGGAAGTCCGCACTTGAGGGCAAAAAGGGGATAATCCTATTTTCTGTCTGTTAACTGCCTGTTAACAGGCAGTTAATAGGCTTTAATCCCTTCCCGCCTCCAAGGAGACGGGACCCGGCGTGGGACGGCTACCCGCCTCCTGGGAAGATGGCATGGAGGCGGGTTGGGCACCCGCCCCCAAATTCTGTCATTTTCCCAGCAGTCCCGCCTCCATACCCACCTCCCCAGGGCTGGCAAAATCGCCCCCAATGTATTTTAATGGGATCACGGCTCCCCCGATTGCCTACTGGTTAAATGTACCACCCAATGTAGCTCTTAGCTATAGTGATTAGAAAGATCCCAAGTTCAACTCTTGGTCAGAGGCAAGTTAGCTAAATGTCAACTGAGATGGTAGTGGGGACAGGACAAATGGCTTCAGTGTCTGAGAGCTGGGGCGAGGGTGGCGGGTTTAAAACCCACCAGGGTTCCTGCCCTGCTAGCCGTCCTGTGACCCCTGCTCAAAGTGTCTATGTGTGGACATTGAGTGAGGACAGGGTTGGCTCAGCTGTAATACCTTCCATGGTCGAAAAGAATAAGCTGTCAACATTCACTGTCTCGGCTCACTCATATAGAATGGTCATTTGGGTGAGTTACCCAAACACCCACCGTACCTTCCCGGCATGAGTCACTGCCTTCACAAAAGGGAGAAAAGGATGGAAAAATAAATCAATTAAAAAGTGATCTCTGATAAATCTAAGCCCATAAAGAGCAGGTATCATCACTGTAGGTTTAGAAGTCGCAAATGGAGTTACAGTGTGTATATTTTTTTCTGATTTCTTGTTATATTTTGCACATTACTTTTTCAGGGTATTGACTGGGTCATGTTACTGAGCTGAATTAACATACATTAACCCAGAGTGTTTCAGTAACCTTACTGTTTTCACTGTACGCAAATTGAGCTTCCTTGGCTCTACAACTGCGTGTTTCCAATACCAGTATAATTCAATCAAGATAATTAATGGGAAATTAGGCCTCTTATCTTACCATTTGGTATGAATGATGGCTTACCATTGAGTATGAATGATGGCTTACCATTGAGTAAAATGGCACCTATCCGAATAACTCAAGAAGCCAAGATCTATACACGGGGGTCAAATTGAATTTGGAATAGATGCTAAAAAAGCAGATCCCTCGAGCATGATTAATCCTCAAACCCCACAGCCTGGAAGAGGTGCTAAGGAATGTGGTACAATGTTAGAAAAAAAAAGTCCATGAATATCAAGAGACGGTCAAGGAGAAGACTGCACAAGGCTGGCAGAAGGACCGGAGACTCTGAGACCCCCCCCCCCCGCCCCCAAGTCTATTAAGGGTTACTCGCCAGAATTTCCTTTTCATTAAGTTTTTGGAGGGGGTTGGTGGCTATAAGTTTGGTGATAACACCACTGATTCTGCCAAGCTGTTTTTAATATTATTCATTATATTGTGTCACCCAACAGTTTGAAAATACTGACCAAATGTACTTTAAACTAATGCAAATGGGTACCAATGTACAGCACATGAACAACTATTTGACTTTTTAATTTGTTCTTGAAATGTGGGTGAAACTTGAAGACCACATTTATTGCCTAATCCTATTTGCTCTAAGAAGGCCTTCTAATGAGAAGGTGCTAGTGGGGCTTCTGCTTCACAGCAATTGTTTGTACAACTGAATGACTTACTAAGCCACATTAAAAGTCAATGTAGAGTAGGACTCAAGTCACATGTAGGCCAGGTAGAGGTGGCCGGTTCCCTTCCCGGAAGGACATTAGTGAACCAGTTGTTTTTTTTTACAACAATCAAAGAGCTTCCATTTTTCTGGTGCTAGTCCACAAATTACCAGGATTTATTGAATTCGACTTCACAACTTGCCATGGCAGGATTTGAACTCACGACTTCTGGTGGTACCATAACCACTACACTACTGCACCTGTAATAATGTTCGTGCTCTTTGTCTGCACCGCAGAAAGCTTTATATGTAAACAGCAGAGTTCAGAATCAAAACAGCAGTCTTTTCCTGAAACAAGTGAACTTTGCAAATGATGCAATGGTCTAAAGTTACATGCTCATAAATCAAATGTTCGTATCTTCACAGTTAATTGATTTACATTCTTATCCATGGTGCATGCCTCTTAAAAAGAGCCCTTATCTTGTCTCAGAAAGCAGAGGATGAAAATAAGAGGGAAGAAGTGGGGGAGGCAGACACTAGTGGCACTAGGAAAGGCCAGCCAGAATTCATGTAGTGCAACGTAGGCAATGAGAAACAAAACCTGAGAGAGAAAGCTGCACTTGCAGGATCCTTCACTGCCCCTCTTCACAAAAGATAACGACATCTCAGTTGCTTGCACGTGGAAAATATGAAGTCATTTGTCAGCCACAGTCGTCTGCTCAATCTCTCCCCATCCTATGCCTCAAGACACTGGGAGACAAAGTTCCGCACAGCTCGAGGCACCAAAATGGCTCAAGGCCAGCAGCTCTCCATTTTGATGCTACATCCGTGTCTCATTGTGCAAAGGAGGTGGTTCTCTGTCAGTTTCATAACTACATTGGTCCATAACCTACCATTCTCCCCTGTACAGCTCAAGGCCGTTCGTTACCAGTTAGAGCTCGTTGATGTCATGTGATCGCCAATGTGACAGGTGGTTGGTCAGTTTATAATGACACTGCGGCTGATGTATTGTATCTTTATCCAGCTGACTGTGTTCACGCTCCTCAATGTGTGTAACAAGCAAAACCGTTAACAAGTACAACAATGATAACTAGTAACTATATATTGGCTTCTAATATTTATTTCTGGCTATGAAAAAATATCAAGAATGTATTTTTTTGTTGAAGGCTTATCCAGAAACTTTCTGCTTGATGCTGAAAAATTGGTTATGATTGTTTTCAATTCAATTCAATTTTTATTTGTCATATATGCAGTAGACGTGTGTACTGCACAATGAAATGTTGATTTTTACGAGTCCTCCCAACATTGGAATAAATATGGCATAACAATGATAAAATACTAATAGAAATACAGTAATAATAAAACAACAGTAATAAATAATAATAAATTATACGTTCATGAGTCTTATGGCCTGGGGGTAGAAGCTGTTTCGAAACCTGCTGGTACGAGACCGTATGCTTCGGTATCTCTTACCGGACGGGAGCAGGGCGAAGAGGTTGTGGCTGGGGTGGCTCGCGTCTTTAATGATTCTCAGGGCCTTCTCCCGGCACCTCTCGGTGTAGATATCCTGGACAGCAGGTAGTTTAATTCCTATAGTATGTTGTGCAGCTTTCACCACCATCTGTAGAGCCTTGCGGTCTGTGGCGGTGCAGTTGCCATACCAGGTAGTGATGCAGCCAGACAGGATACTCTCGATGGTGCACCGGTAGAAGTTGGTGAGAATCTGGGGGGGCCATTCCAAATTTCTTCAGTCTCCTAAGGAAGAACAGGCGTTGGCATGTGCCTTCTTTTTTTGATTTCAAATTAAATCAAAATGTAAAATAAACAAACTGAGATGGCCCTGCGTCCTGCACTTTCATTTTCTAGAATGTTCCAATACAGATGCTATGTCTTTTCCTTCTGGAATTCATTCCCTCACTGAATATATGTAGATGGTCACTTGCTTTGTGTCAGATATTTCACAGAAACAGTTGGATAGCTTGGAATGTCCATTTGTGCCATATTGGTTATTGCCCCTTTGGCTCTAACATAACTTCTTGTAGTTTTCATTCATAGTTTCAAAAAAACAGAAACTCCTTTGTTATTCATCTATGTTAACAAGTTCCTACAGATCTATAAACCATAGCTTTGTATGGATACAGATGGAAGATTTGGGACTCAGTATTGGTCTAACAACATGCGAGATTAACACCCCTACACATTTTAAGTGTGCAGAACAATTATGGGAAATGGAAGCTTGACTTACCTCAGCCAGGTCCACCGTCACTTGGTGGTTTAATTGTTAGTTCCCTGATTCTGTGGCAATCCAGTATGGCTGCATTTAATTCAATACAAAGATTGCAAACTTTTAATTACACCAAAAGCAAGATTTTACTGCCAGAATTAGCATACTGGTATGAGCAGTGACATTACCGCAGGCAGGAGAATTTGGCCTTGATTCTTAAGAGGGCGTAGTAATGGATGTCTGATCAGAGCCAACATTAACCCTCACAAAGCCCTTCTCCCGACAACAAATCGCCAAATGCTGCATAACACATTGTTAAAAGGCAACTCGGAAATTGTCACAAAGGTCAACAACTAAGCACAGTTTTCAAAATTTATTTTCATATATATACATATACAGGTTCATATGGCATCAAGTCCTGGACTTCAAAATGCAGCGCACAGATTCTGAAAACTTGTCACTGATTGCCATTAAAATACCCAGCCTGATGCTTGTTCCAACTCTGTACAGAAACCAACCCTACACCAGTTTCAGTAAACAGTTCATCTTCAATAAAAAGCAAAACTATGGAAATTTCAATAAAACTATATCTTATACTGTACAAGTAAATCCACAAGTCGATCAACACAGCAGCTCCAAAACTCCTTCTGATCATAAAATCCTTACCATATTGTGTAAAATCACCTGAGTTGAGATCAACATACACACAGTAAATTATTAGTCCTGAGAATAGACTGATTTAGTCTGTGAGTAGTTTATGTTTGGTTCCCAGGATTTTATTGGACAGTACTAGGTAGCAAACCACAGTTCATTCATTCCTGCATGTGGCACTTGTTTCCTGGTCCCCATTTTCATTGGCCATTATCTATCAGAATTGTATCCTGTGTCATTCCTTCATGCTGAATTGCAGCTGTTGCCATGCCAATAGCTTCCTCCAACGTCTGCTGTTCCTCCAACTAAAGAGACAAATAATAAAAAGAGGGGGGTCACAAAATCAGCAGCTGTGGTGAGGCACTGGGTTTCTGGTGATTTAAACAATACACTCGTGGTTAATCTTTCTAAACTGTACAAGTTATTTTATGAGAGAGGCTTAATGCCACTACTGTGTCAATCGGTCCTGACCAAATGTTCTTCCCTCAACTAACTGGCCACTGATCTCATTTACTGTTTGCGAGACCTTGCTGTGCACGAACGACAATGACTGCACTTCAAAAGTGATTCATGAGATGTGAAGCACTTTGTGACGTCCTGCGGATATGATTAAGCAATACGCAAGTGTTATGCTATCCACTATTATGGTACCAGATCATCTTCCTGGCTCTAAAATTAATTTATTTTAGAGATGAAAAATAATGACCGTGTACCTAATTGCTGTTATGACTGAAACTACTGGATTCAATGTTATGCAATAGCTTTGACAGCTGTATGTAGCTTTCTAAAATGTTCACCTGCTCCGATCAATCTGATCAATCAACCCTCCCTTTCGGTTTGGCTATCATTCAGGAAACTTGCCCGCAGCAGAAGGCAGCAATCTTTTCTGAACAGGGTTACCATTATCCCAGAGAAAACGTATACCCTCCACCTGCCTGTGACAATATTTACTTTAGTTACTGTAGAATCAACCAATGTGTTCAAATTAGCTTGTCCAAATTCTTCACATAGCAGTCAGTGAAGTCTGTGTGGTTATCGATAATCAGAAGGCAGTTCACCACCTATACGGTCACCTTCCTTGGGAGTTAAGGAACATATTGGTCCCAGCGACTGTTTCCCACACATAAATCGAGATAGATACCATGGGTGGATTGCATTAAACTCCCCTTTACCCTAGTTGGAATGTATACTTTGGTCTATGAACAAGCTGTTCAAGTATTTTCAATTCCATTGTTAAATATACTAATGTAACAGCACATCATCTCAACCAGCTGCTGTACATTTATTTTTTGATAGATTGAAGAACGCTTAAAAAAAATTAAAACAGGAAACTCAAGAATTAAAGGCAACCTTTCATATGCCATGCTTTCATATTCATTAAAATAAATGTTCTCATTTACATGTATTTTGAGTTATACATTATAGATACACAAGATTGGCAGCCCTGGTGTAATAAGGGATTCACTGCAAGTAAGAAAAATTCAACAAAGTCGTTTATGTCACTTTAACTTGCCAGGCCAAAAATGTAATAAGCAGGAAGTGAAGTAACAGGGATACACGTCCCAGAATGACGCACTGTTTTTGCACATGTTTCAAGACGAACCACTTTGCAACTAATCACTAGAAAAGAGACGACAATCCCAGATCTATCAGGATTTCCACATTTAATGGGAGCGGTGATTATCGGTAAGGTCATACCAAACCTTGCTGATCTTTATAGTTCTGTGCTACCTTCTTTTCAAAACTGAGGTCATGATAATTACTGCTCCCACTTCCAGCCGTTGTAAACCCACCTCATCGTCCGCCACAGTAAGTACCAGAATGGGTCTGGAGAGCACATGACAAAGAAATATAAAGAAGCTGAAGAAACAGCAGCAGATAGAAAAGAGCAGCAAGTGAAGTAACAGTAACAGAAGAAACAACATGACAGCACCAAGAGAAAAGCTCAATCCCAGTCAAGGGACAGACACATGGAGAGAAAAGGTAAACAACAAACAAAAGAGTGCAAAACAAATTCAAAGTATTGCACGCAATTTACTTCATCTGTACAAACTTATTCGCTCTACTTCCTTGATGATTTTTTCTGTCTATATACAACCCTGGATCAAAATATATTAAAACTTGTTTTATATTTCGCTTGGGACATTTCCACCTTCATGTGCACAAGCAGATCAGGAAGGAAAAAGAGCAGAAAAAGTACTTGGTCTACAGGAAAGGTCAAAGTGTGATCTGTGAACGCTTCTGCAAATGTCATTCTTTTTGTAGGAATAATTCTAGGATCAAATAATACTTGGGTTCAGTTCATCTTCCACAGAGAGGTAGAGGGGTTTAGGGAGGGAATTCCAGAGCTTAAGGCCAAGGCAGCTGAAAGTATAGCCGCACGATTAAAATCAGGGACGCCCAACATGCCAGAATTGGCGGAGTGCAGACATCTCAAAGGCTTGTTAGAGCTGGAGGAGGTTACAGAGATAGGGAGGGGCGAGGCCACAGAGGGATTTGAAAATGGAGGCGCTGTTGGACCAGGAGCCAGTGTAGGTCAGTGATGGGTGAACGGGACTTGGTGAGAGTTGACACGGCAGAATTCTGGATGAGCACAAGTTTATGTAGGGTGGAAAGCATTGGAATAGTCAAGTCGAGAGGTAACAAAGGCATGGATGAGGGTTTCAGCAGCAGATGAGCTGAGGCAGGTTCAGTGTCAGGTGATGTTACGGAGGTGGAAGTAGGCAGTCTTGGTGATGGAGCGGATGTGGTCAGAAGCTCATCTTGGGGGTCAAACACAACACCAAGGTTGCAAACGGTCTGGCTCAGCTACAGACAGTTGCCAGGGATGGAAATGGTGGCCAGTGAATGGAGTTTGTGGAGGGGACCAAAGACAATGGCTTCAGTCTTCCCAATATTTAGTTGGAGGAAATTTCAGCTTATCCAATACTGGATGTCAGTCTGACAAATCAGAGACAGTGGAGGGGTCAAGAGAGGTGGTGGTGATGAGATAAAACTGAGCGTCGTCAGCGTACATGTGGAACCTGACATTGTGTTTTCGGACGATGTCGCCGAGGGGCAGCATGTAGTTGAGAAATAGAAGGGGCCTTGGATAGATCCTTGGGGGACTTGAGAGATAATGGTGCAGGAGTGGGAAGAAAAGTCATTGCAGGTGATTCTCTGGCTATGATTCGATAGATAAGAATGGAACCGGGCAAGGGCAGTTCCACCCAGCTGGATGAGAGGAAAGGCATTGGAGGAGGAAGTTGTGGTCAACTGGGTCGAAGGCTGCAGATAGGTCAAGGATGAGGAGGGGTAGTTTACCACCGTCACAGTCACATAGAATGTCATTTGCTAATGAAATTGCCCCCAAAAACCTGGCTTACTACCACTAACATCATGAATAGAGTCTGATTCCCAAACCTTAACCAGAGTCAGACATTCAGTACACTAAACAAATACAGTAGATGTGAAAGAGGACGATCAGTTTGTTTTTACTTTCTGTTGTGTAACTGTGTCTCAGCAGTGTGGCCCAGAAATTCGGGTCTCCGCGGGTGAGTACGCACGGAGTACCAATGGAAGTGCCGGTTTCGTGCATGCACTGCGCATGCGCGGGAAACCGGAATTTCCGATCCATTAAAGGAAGGGGTTCAGAGGTCAAACATGTATGCCGGAGAGGCAGCGCATACGCATGGAACGTACGTTTTTTTTTTTTTTGCAGGTTTCTCCGGGAGGGTAAGTCTCCAGGAGTTACACATGTAAAAAGCAGGCGCAAGGCCTGCATTTAACAAGGTAAGTGGTGAATTAATTAAAATTAAAACATTTTTTCCCACAGGTTTATTATTTTTAAATACCTTAAAGGTAAGTTTATTTTTAGCCCTGTTAGAAAATGTAATTAATTTTTTCAAAAATTTAAATTATTGTTTAAAATAGTTATTTTATGTAATTTAGTTATTTTAAAAATGTGATTAAAAAAAAATTATTTGAAGTTTTAGTCATGTTTTGGGGCTTATGGTTTATAGTTTTGACAGCTCTGCCTGTCAAACTTATGAATGAAGCATTCCCTGCTACCATTGGCTCTCCATGGCCCACGTGATCCCAGGGGACGCATCGAACTAACTGCGCCCCTGGGATACGCAAGCACTGCGCGCCGGCAGTTGGAGGCCCAGGATCGGAATCCCACACAGGTCCACAGCTCAACGGCCGGCACGCTAGGTAAGTGCAGGTCGGGGGCTTGCACCCGCGGGAAGCCTCCAACCCGAATTTCAATTTATGGTAAAATTAACAAATTCCCATGTAGCATGTTAATATTCCCATAAATTGCATTCCCATGTCGTAGTTTGATTTATTCTGTTCTTCAAAATTATGTTAACTCTGCAGAAGACGATGGCCCCAGTCCTGCTGCAACCATGGAGATGTCCTCTGTGGACTATTAGGCTGAGGTTTGTTTGTTTTGTTGTTCAAATTCCCTTGGGGTCAAGGAACAACCTTGACCTTTTCTTGGAGCTTTCACCTGTAGTTGTTCATCTCCATCAGGAGATTAAAAGAAAGTTAGGGAGATACCATGGCAGTGCTAATCATACCTGGTCTCAGAGTGGATTCACTGGAAGAAATAGACTTCAATTGTTTTATGGTTTATGATGTCTGTGCTGTTTTTCACACATGGTCTTGCAGTCTTGGATACAGAAACATTATCCATTTTGAAGCATCACACTTACCCACCTGTACTGCTATCTGTGTACCATTCGCAGTTGCTACTAATGCTACTTGCTGATGGTGCTGCACCACTTCCGCTGCATGAAGAGCTGCTAAAGCCGAGTCCCCAGTTACCATCCCATCTGATGTCACTATAGCAACCTGGCAAAAAAAGGTTCACAAATGAAGGCAAGTAAAGCCTGTCCACTGTATAAACTTCATCAATCCATTAGTTTCATTCCATTTTATAGAAACAAGTTGTGCATACAGAATTAAAAAATCTTTTAGAAAATAAGCCAACACGTACTAAAGGAATGTGTTGTTTTGGCTAGTGACATTGTCCTAGTTGCCCCCATTTCCCCCCACCCCCAATTACACAACCTTTTTTGGTTGCGGGGTTCCAGCCCATGAGCATCTCCATGAAGGCCATCAGGACCCAATAGGAGATGTATTTGAGCAGTACAAGAAAGGCACCCCCTCAATTCAGCTACGCTGTCCGACCCCTCCAAGTTGACACAGCTGAAACCCACCTGCTAGAGACAGGACTGGGTGCGCACATCAGAATGGCCTACTGCTGTTCCTATGTTAGATGCAAAGTAAAGCTCCCACTACACAGCCTCAACAGTGTGGATCTTCCATTTTGCATCCCATGCAAGGCATCCTATAATTTGAGTAAAACTGCCAATTTACCACTGAACTGGGGTCACTTTTGAGCTATGAACTAAAGACTGGGTTAAGATATCCTAGACTCATTGGAAGGATTCTTACAGTTGGCAGTGAGTGTAGTCTTTCATCTCAATAGCCGGAGGTGGAATCAAACCCAATTCCCTGAAGTGAATGGGCAGAGTTCTTTTTCACCAACCCATCATTCCCTATTCATGCACCATATTGGACATCAAGTAAGTCAAATCACACTTTAGAAAATCTGAAATACAGCCTGCAGCACGGTGGCATAGTGGTTGGCACTGTTGCCTCACAGCACCAGGGACCCGGGTTCGAATCCAGCCTCGGGCGACTGTCTGTGTGGAGTTTGCACATTCTCCCCGCGTTTGCGTGGGTTTACTCCGGGTGCTCCGGTTTCCTCCCACAGTCCAAAGATGTGCCGGTTAGGTTGATTGGCTATGATAAATTGACCCTTAGTGTTAGGGGGATTAAATACGTGGGGTTACGGGGATAGGGTGGGATATGTGTTGGTGTAGGGGTTACGGGGATCGGGTGGGATATGTGTCGGTGCAGGCTCGATGGGCTGAAATGGCCTCTATCTGCACTGTGGGGTTTCTGTGATTCTGTGATTGTTAAATACTTAACAATAATATTGGCCCAGAACTTCGGGTCTCAACGGGTGAGTACGCACGGGGTACTCACCCGTAGGCCCAATGGAAGTGCTGGTTTCCTGCATGCACTGCGCATGCGCAGGAAACCGGCACTTCCGTTCCCCTGAACGAAGGGGTTCAGAGTTCGAATGCGTGTGCAGGAGAGGCTGCGCGTGCGCATCGAACTTACTTTTTTTTTGCAGGTTTTCCCGGGAGGGTAAGTCTCCAGAAATTACACATTTAAAAAGCAGGCGTAAGGTCTGCTTTTTACAAGGTAAGTGGTGAATTAATTAAAATTAAAACATTTTTTCCACAAGTTTATTATTTTTAAATACTTTAAAGCAAGGTAAGTTTATTTTTAGCCCCGTTAGAAAATAAAATTATTTTTTTCAAAAATTTAAATTGTTGTTTAAAATAGTTACTTCATGTAATTTATAGTTTATTTAAAAAATGTGATTTAAAAAAAAAATTATTTGAAGATTTAGTGATGTTTTGGGGCCCGTAGTATTTATAAGTTTTGACTTATGAATGGGCATTCCCTGCTCCGATTGGCTCCCCATGGCCCACGTGATCCCAGGGGACGCATCGAACTAACTGCGCCCCTGGGATACGCAAGCACTGCGCACCGGCAGCTGGAGCAGGCCCAGGATCGGAATTCCACGGGGGCCCACAGCTCAACGGCCGGCGCGCAAGGTAAGTGCAGGTCGGTGGCTTACACCCGCGGGAAGCCCCCGACCCTAATTTCTGGGCCAATTTCTTTTGATTCTGGAAAGTTAAGCTCTTACTAAGATCGATGTTAGTGACATTCACTCTTTTCATACTGCTTTCCTTAAGCTTTTTTTAACGCTTAGTGCTCTTCCCTTCTGCTGCCTCATTAAAAAGTTAATTCAAAAGATTTTTTTAAAAGATAAAATTGATTAGAAGGATTAGCAATTAATTACAATACATATTTGGAACATTTTTGATTATCTGCATTCTCAATTAACGATAGCAATGACGCAAGCCATGACATACCTGCTGTGCTTCTGTACCATCTGCCGTCACCATGGTAACTGTATGCGCACCCGGTGACCCTGTGAGGTCACCCTCGTGTGTGGGTACAGCAATTGTAGTACCATCCTGCGTTACCATGGTGATAGCTGTTCCCAGAGCCTGCAAGTCTTCATGCGATAGACTAACCTGCAATTAACAACATTATTCTTTTAGGAACATCCAGGATTGGTTACTGCTAAATGATAATAAACATTTTGAACTGACAAAAACATTTCCATACTGGCTCTACCCAGTAGTGTTAATGGTTAATCAGTTATCAAGTTGCTGACTGAAGTAATTGGTTGGAGGTTTAGAGGGGAGTTGAGGAGAAGCTTTTTCACCCAGAGGGTTGGTGGGGGTCTGGAACTCATTGCCTGAAAGGTCTAAGAGCATTAAAAAAACAAGCCTGAAGGCTTTGTGTCTTAATGTGAGGAGCATTCGTAATAAGGGATGAATTAGCTGCGCAAATAGAGGTAAACGAATATGATTTGATTGGGATTACGGAAACATGGCTCCAGGGTGGCCAAGGCTGGAAATTCAACATCCAGGGGTATTCAATATTCAGGAAAGATAGGCAAAAAGGAAAGGGAGGTGGGGTAGCATTGCTGGTTAAAGGGATTAACACAATTGTAAGGAAGGATATTAGCTCTGATGATGTGGAATCTGTATGGGTAGAACTGAGAAATACCAAGGGGCAGAAAACGTTAGTGGGAGTGGTATATAGACTTCCAAACAGTAATGCGGAGGTTGGGGATGGCATTAAAAGGGAAATTAGAGAAGCGTGCAATAAGGGCACAGCAATCATCATGGGTGACTTTAATCTACATATAGATTGGGCTAACCAAATTAGTAACAATACTGTGCAGGAGGAATTCCTGGACTGTTTACGAGATGGTTTCCTGGACCAATATGTCAAGGAACCAACTAGAGATCAGGCCATCTTAGACTGGGTATTATGTAACGAGAAAGGATTAATTAGCAATCTTGTTGTACGAGGCCCCTTGGGTCGGAGTGATCATATGATGATCGAATTCTTCATTAAGATGGAGAATGAAGTAGTTGACTCAGAGACTAGGGTCCTGGATTTAAATAAAGGAAACTACGATGGTCTGAGGCGCGAGTTGGGTAGGATTGATTGGGGAATGTCACTCAAATGGTTGACGGTGGATAGGCAATGGCAAACATTCAAAGACCGCATGGATGAACTACAGAATTTGTTCATCCCAGTTTGGCATAAAAATAAAACAAAAAAGGTGACTCAACCGTGGGTAACAAGGGAAATTAGGGATAGCATAAGATCCAAGGAGAGGACATATAAATTGGCCAGAAAAAGCAGTAAACCTGAGGATTGGGAGCAGTTTAGGATTCAACAAAGGAGGACAAAGGGATTAATTAAGAAGGGGAAAATAGAATATGAGAGTAAGCTTGCAGGGAACATAAAAACTGACTGTAAAAGCTTTTATAGATATGTGAAGAGAAGAAGATTGGTGAAGTCAAGCGTAGGTCCCTTGCAGTCAGAATCAGGGGAATTTATATTGGGGAACAAAGAAATGGCAGACAAATAACCTCCCAGAGATGTCGGGGAACATAGGGTCTGATGAAAGGGAGGAACTGAAAGAAATCAGTATTTGTAGGGAAATGGTGTTAGGGAAATTGATGGGATTAAAGGCCGATAAATCCCCAGGGCCTGATAATTTACATCCTAGGGTACTTAAGGAAGTGGCCCTAGAAATAGTAGATGCATTGCTGATCATCTTCCAACATTCGATGGAATCTGGAACAGTACCCATGGATTGGAGGGTAGCTAATGTTACCCCACTGTTCAAAAAAGGTGGTAGAGAGAAAACGGGGAATTACAGACCGGTAAGCCTGACATCGGTAGTGGGGAAAATGCTAGAGTCCATTATAAAAGATGTAATAGCAGAGCACTTCGAAAACAGTGACAGGATCGGACAAAGTCAACATGGATTTACAAAAGGTAAATCGTGCTTGACTAATCTACTGGAATTTTTTGAGGATGTAACTGGTAAAATAGATAAGGGAGAACCAGTGGATGTGGTGTATTTGGACTTTCAGAAGGCTTTCGATAAGAGATTAGCGTATAAAGTTAAGGCACATGGGATTGGGGGCAAGGTATTGACTTGGATAGAGAACTGGTTGGCAGACAGAGAGCAAAGAGTTGGAATAAACGGGTCTTTTTCCGAGTGGCAGGCAGTGACTAGTGGGGTACCACAGGGATCGGTCCTTGGACCCCAGCTATTCACAATATATATTAATGATCTAGACAAGGGAACTAGATATAATATCTCCAAATTTGCAGACGACACAAAGCTGGGTGGGCGTGTGTGCTGTGAGGAGGATGCCGAGAAACTCCAGGATGATTTGGACAGGTTGGGTGATTGGGCAGAAGCATGGCAGATGCAATACAACGTGGATAAATGTGAGGTTATCCACTTTGGTGTCAAAAACAGGAAGGCAGATTATCTGAATGGCAACAGATTAGGAGAAGGGGAAGTGCAACGAGACCTGGGTGTCCTTGTGCACCAGTCGCTGAAGGTAAGCATGCAGGTGCAGCAGGCGGTTAAGAAGGCAAATGGTATGTTGGCCTTCGTAGCGAGAGGGTTTGAGTACAGGAACAAGGATGTCTTGCTCCAGTTGTACAGGGCCTTGGTGAGACCACATCTTGAGTGTTGTGTGCAATTTTGGTCGCCTTATCTGAGGAAGGATGTTCTTGCCATGGAGGGAGTTCAGCGAAGATTCACTAGGCTGATACCTGGGATGGCAGGAATGACGTATGAGGAGAGATTGGGTCGATTGGGCTTGTACTCGCTGGAGTTTAGAAGAATGAGAGGAGATCTCATTGAAAATTATAAAATTCTGACAGGACTGGACAGACTAGATGCAGAAAGGATGTTCCCGATGGTCGGGGAGTCCAGAACCAGGGGTCACAGTCTAAGGATAAGGGGTAGGCCATTTAGGACTGAGATGAGGAGGAATTTCTTCACCCAGAGAGTAGTGAACCTGTGGAATTCTCTACCACAGAAGGCAGTAGAGGCCAATTCATTAAATATATTCAAGAAGGAGCTGGATATATTTCTTAAGGCAAAAGGGATCAAGGGGTATGGGGAGAAAGCAGGGACCAGGTACTGAATTTGGATGATCAGCCATGATCGCATTCAATGGCGGAGCAGGCTCGAGGGGCCGAATGGCCTACTCCTGCTCCTATCTTCTATGTTTCTATGAAAGTACTTGGATATACACTTGAAGTGCTGTAACCTACAAGGCTACAGACCAAGAGCTGGAAAGTGGGATTAGGCTGGAGAGCTCTTTTTTGGCTGGCATGGACACGACGGGCCGAATGGCCTCCTTCTGTGCCGTAATTTTCAATGATTCTTTGTGAAAGAAGGGTTTAACTATAGCGGCATAATACAATGTCTATTTTGTACCTCCCCCCAAAAAAGTAGGTATTTTAAAATCAATTTGCCTGATACAGGTACACTATCCCTTATCCGAAAGCCTTGGGACCGGCTGAGTTTCGGTTTTCGGATTTCAGAAGGTATTATTATAAGACTGGGAAATTTGTATTTAATATAAATTTTAAAAGTTCAGGCTACTTCTTGCGACTGTTCCGTGTCTCATTCCCCTTCCTGCTTCTCTGGAAAGCCGGATATCGGCTGACTCCTACTAAACTGGCCCGCAAATCAGGTCGGGGGTCGGGTCGGGTGGGTGGGGGGGGGGGGAGAAAAGAATATCGGACGGGCCGCGGTTCAGGTCGGGGGGGGGGGGGGTGGTGAAAAGAATATCGGATGGGCCGCGGTTCGGGTCGGGGGGGGGGGGGGGGGGGGAAGAATATCAGACGGTCCGCTGCAGCTATCGGACGGTCCGCTGTATTGTTGGGTTCACTCTCCCGGTATCTCCTTCACACTGCCCGGCTCGGCCTGCAATCTCCTACCCAGGAGGGAACTCTGTGACCCTCTGCCCTGCTCAGCGTAAGTCGTGCGCCACTCTGGTCATGTCGTGCGCACGACTTACGTTGAACGAAAAAACTTTCAGTTTTGAGAGGTTTTCGGAAGTTCGGATAAAGGATAGTCTACCTGTATTTCAATAATGATTTTACAACCCTATGCACAGTTCTGCTACTAATAGTATTGAGCATCTTTGGAAGACTTGCAATAGCACACCTCCAGATTTCTAACAGTGAACATGCAACCTTAAAACTGTTTATTTTTCTCCTTAGATGGCTTAGTGGGTATAGCCACTATCCGCTGTGGTACTGAGCTACACAGAGCAGGTCTCCGGGTCGATCCCCAGTCCTTGCTGAGTTGGTGAGATCAGTTGGAGAAACTGCTGGGGATACAATTGGTCTCAGACTGCTGGATTAAGGAGCAAAACATCAGCCAGCTTTCCTGCTCTTGAGTGCTATTAAATGGCACCTGGTGGAAAGTACAAGTGTGTTGGCATCAGATTTGGTTGTGATGCCTTCGTTGACCAAACAGCCTGTCAGTGCTCACCATTGGGGCTCACAGATGATGGATGGCTACCTGAGCAAGGTATCAGAGGACAGGCAGCACTAGCGGAAACATACTCCCTAAATAGGCAAAACCTTAGAGAAGGAAAGTTTGTAAAAAAAAAAAACTTTAAAGGAATGTTTATTTTGTATTCACTTTTCACCCGGCATCTTAAACACACTGAATTGATATTAGGGGTAGGAGAATAAATCACCATATAGCCCAACCATCCGGGCTTTATTCATACCTGCTGAGTGCCATCCTGTGATATAAGTGCTACCCGAGATCCCAGCCCATCTTGAGTTACCATGGTAACCTGGGTAGGAATTCCACCATCACCGTCAACCCCCGAGAGGTACGTGATGCGCGGCCTTTTCAATGCAGGTTCAATAACTGTGGCTAAGAATGAATGAAATATATGGGATGAGAGAGACCCGGTTAAACACAAATACAAAAACAGCACGTCATGAGCATATACATTCAGAAAATGTAAAGCTACAGTTAAAACTAGTGGCTACAAGATGTTAATTTTGTTGATTTTCATTCAAGATTTGACCACAGAATCTCAGTGTACCATTTCCAATCACGTCAATTAGACAGAGTTTGACCCAAGTGGGTGTACATGTCAGCGAAATAATAATCCTAAGAAGGATCTGAAGAAGAAGGAAAAATGTTGAGGGGGAAATGTCCTCAATGAGCTTAGCAAGTAAATTTGACTTCATTTTCAATTATCTTCCCACAACAAAGAGAAAATACTTAGTGACAAAAAGAAAAATCGTATGAAACAGGAACATTATAAAAGTAAACTAGCTCATTTAAACTGCTGTATCTTGACAGAGTCCTACTTGTGTACTTCAATTATCCGCTCTCGCTCTTGGCAACATTTGTCAACTTCCATTTATACGACACCCACCTCGAGGGGTGGCTGCATCAGGAGCCGAGACTGTGGCCAGGCACAGCCCGCGGGGCAGAAAGTATGGAATTATGCAGCAGCAGATGGAGGCACCGGGATCTATAATATCTTTGTATATTTATTATTAAGATTTAAGGCTAATGGTTGCGATTCCTTTGTCTTTAGTTAGGGGCTCTCAGCAAACTTTAGGTCTGGCCCCATTGTAATTAATAAGTCACGTAACGTTACCGTTACAGAGCCACCTACTGGTGCAATATTTTTAGGATCCTGAGACCACTCTCCATTTTCAGCATACAATAGCCTGCAATATAAATATACATTACAGACACTAGTAGGTCTCCCAATGCATTGCTTTCATGGAATCCTTTCCTCATCTGATCTTTGCGAATTGCTCATTCTGTCACCATGACTTCTTTGAGTGTCTCTCTCTTCCCTCCACATACTGTCTTTTGTCTCTCAAATCTCACTTTCCCACAATGATCTGAATCTACCCTGATGACTATATCTCTGTCTGTCACTTGATCTTTCACTCACTGTCGACACATTTACCTCTCCATGCTCTCCCGGTCACCCTAATCGACATACAAAATGCTGCCCAGCAAGCCTGTCCCAAACAGTAATGATGCAACTAAGCACCATGACCCTCAGTATTCACTCCCACCAGCAGCCATGTAATCTCCTCGGAGAGGTAAAGAAAGATTTTAAAAACCCTAGGCCAATTCAAAGAAAAATATCTGGGAAATCCCTCTCTAACTCCGTAAAGCAATCAAAACGAATTTAGGAAGCCACAGTGACCATGAGGTACAGACCCAATACCCCACCTACCCTTTGTATGCAGTGATATTAGCCACAGCAGGGATCTTGTCTAGCTTCTTTTTGCCTCACAGCGCCAGGGACCCGGGTTCAAATCCGGCCTCGGGCGACTGTCTGTGTGGAGTTTGCACATTCTCCCCGTGTCTGCGTGGGTTTCCTCCGGGTGCTCCGGTTTCCTCCCACAGTCCAAAGATGTGCGGGTTAGGTTGATTTGGCTATGATAAATTGACCCTTAGTGTTAGGGGATTAAATAAGTGGGGTTACGGGGATAGGGTGGGATATGTGTCGGTGCAGGCTCGATGGGCCAAAATGACCTCTATCTGCACTGTGGGGATTCTGTGATTCTGTGAGTTGCAGCAAATCCACTTATTCCAAGTGTCAATAACCCTCTGCGTAAAGAAAAACCTCCTGACATCTAACCTAGTTCTATGCTTACATAACTTATACGCATGAATGACCACTTGTTTTCCCTAACCTGTCTAATTCAAATAGTCAGTCCACACCGACACAGTCTCGTTCCTTCAACATTTTAAATACTTCAATTAAATCTCGACGAAGTCTAATTGTTTCTAGTGTAAAAAGCCCCAGCTCTCTAAGCCTATTGTGATAACTAAGGGTTATTAAACCAGGTCTTATTCTAATGGCCCTTGTTTGAATATTTTCCAGGCCCTCTATATCACCCACCATGCGAGATGACAAAAACTGGACTCAGCTCAGATTAGGATTAATCGGGGTCCAGTACAAGGACACTTGGTTATTTTAGTTTTATAATAGATCGTCCTCACTATACATCCTAGTACTCCATTTGTCTTCACAATACCCTCTTGGCACTGGTCGTGCACCTTCAGAGACTCATGTACTGTAACTCCTAGGTGCCTTTCCTACTCCACAGTCTTACTCAGCATGGTATATACCTGCTTGGCATTAGTTCTACCCATATGCATGACACTACACTTATCTAATTAAATGACATCCGCCAGATGCGGGCCCATTCCCCCTTAGGTTCTAGTCTCTTTTGCTCATTGAGGGTCCTAACACTGGCACAAATCTTCATGTCACTGCATGTGATCTAGATAATATAGCTCGAAGAGCAGTGGCCCTAACACAGATCCCTGCGGGACTCCATTAGTACTGGGGGCGGAATTCGTCTCCAGTACCACCTGGTGGCTCAAGCCTGCAACTGCATGCAGACGCAAAGCAATTTTTAACCTTGCAGGCCACTCACAGTGGGCGTTATGTGACAGGCAAGGTGCAACACTTATAACATTGAAGGTCCTTTTACATGGCCAACTACAGGAGTCACAGGTGACTGCAAAAACTGTGGATTCTTTTATTGTCCATTAGAGCAAAGACTGAGACCGGTCCAGTGATTCTCCAAGTGTTTAAACGCTCCATCGTTAGAGCTAATGGGCCACTTCAGTTGTAGTTATCACTCTTCATGGGAAGATTTCTTGAGCCATAAAAACACTACCAGAGAGAATGCACTGACTATACTTCAGGGACCTACCTTGCTGGTGTTGTTGCTGTTCGAACAAGGCCTGCTCACTTTCCTCTGTTGCTTCCATGTCACCATGGGCAGTGCGTTTGTGCGTAGCTAATGTGGAAGTCTGCCGGTACGTCTTTCCACAGTGGTTGCAGTTATATGGCTTGGAATGTGTGTGGACCACGTGGTGCTTATACAGGCTGGAGTATTCGGTGAAACGTTTCAAGCAGCCTGGTACTGTACAAACATAAGGCTTCTCTCCTGAGGGTAAGTAAAGTCAGGCAGGCAAGATGTAAACTTTCCAACCACAATCAAAACACAAGAGCCTTTATTTCTCGTCTTTTTAACAATTAACATTTTATTTGCTACAGATTGCAATGTGTCAAATTGCTTATAAATCACTCAAGCTCATTGAAGTTGACAAATAAAAATAAACTACGCAGCTCAATCCTAATTTAGAAAAAATGCTTCATGTTCAAATGCTAATTCCCTCCAAACTAGACTCACCTTTCTTCACCCCGGTTTCCTGTCCTTCTCTCCTGGAGATCCCAACTGTTGCTGGGTTGTGGTTCCACAGGTGCTCGGAGCTGAAATATGTGCACATATATGTACCCCTTGCAGCAAGAACGCTGGCTGATTCTCCATACCTCCCCCCTCGCCCCCCCCCCCACAATTGCTGACCCAATGTTAGTGCCTCAGCTGAGATTAGCCAACTCAGCGCACACTGGGCTCTGAACCTGGGGTCTTCTGGAGTGTATAGCTTAGTACTCCACCAGATGGTGCCTGCACTGAACTCAACTTCTAATACTTTGGGCAATGAATACCTCTTTCAACTATCAAACACAAGCAATTTATGTCCAATTCTAAAGCAGAATCAGAATGAAGGCCAGAGTATGTCTCAATTGGCAGAATCCTGACAATCTACAACAGTACTTGCTCAAAACTGGAGTAATGTTTATGGGAGGGACATTTGCTCTCGCTACTGTGATAAAATACCATCATATTTTAAAAGAGTTTAGTCAATCAACACCAAATTTTATACGGTATGTCCATGTGTTTATGAACATCTATAACCCAAGAAGGCAACCAACATTTTCTAGATACAGGAAACTCTTTTTTATCCGGCACCGACGGGACCGGCGTGCTGCCGGTTTATCAAAAAGTCCGGATTACAGAGAGGTATAGTAAAAAGGTACGAGAGCCCCATACACGGCCACAGATCCAGGCGTCCCTGTTGCATAGCAACAGGTGCAGGAACCCCGGCCACAGATCCAGGAACGGCCACTAATAGGAAGTAAAACTTACCTGAACCTACTCCTGAATTTTGCCGGTTAACAGAGATTCCCGGTTATTTAGGTGCCGGTAAATCGAGAGTTTCCTGTATTGCACAATAAAGGTTCAGTTACACAAACAAAAAGATGCTCATTAACACTTTTTGTTGTGCTCTCAGCCATGCTGGCATAACAACAGTTATACTAGTGGAAAGTATCATTGATGTCTCAAAACATAAATACTGTATTCCTCAAATTCTCTCTTTAAAAAAGACTTGCATTTATATAGCGCTTTTCACAACCACCGAATGTCCCAAAACGCTTTACAGCCAGTGAAGTCCATTTTGAAGTGCAGTCACTGTTGTAATGTAGGAAACACAGCAGCCAATTTGTGCACAGCAAGCTTCCACAAACAGCAATGTGATAATGACTGGTTAATTTGTTTTAGTGATGTTGATTGAGGGATGTGCAGTTTTGGTCGTCTTATCTGAGGAAGGATGTTCTTGCCATGGAGGGGGTGCAGCGAAGATTCACCAGACTGATACCTGGGATGGCAGGAATGACATACGAGGAGAGATGGGTCGATTGGGCTTATACTCGCTGGAGTTTAGAAAAATGAGAGGGGATCTCATTGAAACTTATAAAATTCTAACAGGACTAGACAGACTAGGTGCAGGAAGGCTGTTCCCGATGGCGGGGGAGTCCAGGACCAGGGGTCACAGTCTAAGGATAAGGGGTAAGCCATTTAGGACTGAAATGAGGAGGAATTTCTTCACCCAGAGTGGTGAACCTGTGGAATTCTCCACCACAGAAGACAGTTGAGGCCAATTCATTAAATATATTCAAGAAGGAGTTAGATATATTTCTTAAGGCTAAGGGGACCAAGGGATATGGGGAGAAAGCAGGGACAGGGTACTGAATTTGGATGATCAGCCATGATCGCATTGAATGGCGGAGCAGGCTCGAGGGGCCGAATGGCCTACTCCTGCTCCTATCTTCTATGTTTCTATAAATATTGGCCAGGACCTCGGGGATAACTCCCCTGATCGACTTCGAAATAGTGCCATGGGATTTTTTTTACATCCATTGAGAGAGCAGATGGGCCTTGGTTTAATGTCTCATCTGAAAAACGGCACCTCTGACAGTGCAGCACTCCCTCAGCACTGCACTGAAGTGTCAGCCTAGACTTTGGTGCTCAAGTCTCTGGAGTGGGACTTGAACCCACAACCTGATGTAAACATCAGGTTTGCAATGTTTTGTAGAATCTGAATCAAAACGCACAGCCTTTTCATATGAAACAAGCACAGATGCAAACACGCCACAAAAGCTTTCAAAATCCGTTGTGCAACATTAACATACCAACGTGCTAACACACTCATATGAAATTCCTTTGTCCCTTGTTCTAGCATAGATGCTAATCCACTTAAAACAGATTCCATTAATTATTCCATTAAAATAGAAGGAATTTCATACAAAAATGCATTAATGCAAATTGTGCGGTGTCGCACATTGCAATTTCACCCCTTACCGTAACAGTTTAATCGAAAATACAATCTCATGGGAAACAAGATATCTATTCACTCAATTCAATCTGCTACATGCTCCATCAGAGTTGGCTGTATAAATTACTTTAGCTTTACTGCTTTCAACACTGCAATTTACCTGTGTGAATTCTCATGTGGTTCTTGTAGTTAGTTGCACTAGCAAACCCTCGACCACAGCCTGGTTCACAGCAGATGTATGGCCTCTCTCCTGTATGCGTTCTGATGTGAACTTTACGGATATTAGAAGTGGTAAAAGAGCGGCCACAGCCCTCAAATGGACACTTGAAAGGTCGTTCGCCTGTTAGAAAAAGCACACATTATTACTTGGGCAAAAGAAAATCTAAAACTAAATGTTTTAATTTACTGCCAAATTACGTACGCAGCAGCCATTTTGGTGATTTACTCAGGGCACCCTGAAGGCTCTGAGTAAATGTACAGTATGCTATGGTACGGAATCATACACGGTCCCAGGTTTGATCCCTGAATTAGTTGATCTTAGCTGGGACACTGGAGGGGTACTGCAGTTGGCCTCAATGACTCCAGAGTAGGAATGGACAAGATCAAGCAAGGTTTTCCACTCCTGATCACCATGCAGTGTGACTCTTGCTCGAGGGTGCACATTTGTAGAATTAGGCGAGTGAATGACTGGGCTTGGCTGTGATCTCCACCTCCCTCCACCATGGCCACACAGCCAATGGTCAAAAATCCAGATTCACATGTGAAGAATGACTGCTTTGACAAGGCATATTAATGCTACTGGAGCCTGGGAATCAGCTAGGAGGAGGGGGTAAAGCTAAAATTAAAAAAACAAACAAGATGCGCTTCTAGCTATATTGTACTATTGTTAATTGTGATTGGATATACGGCTTCAAATACTGAACCACATTCAGTACCTAACATGCAACGGCACAGTACCTAGCCCTACCTTCCCGTTCTTTCCCAACAGTTTACAATTCCTGACTCCGTGTATTCGAGAATTATAGAATACGTAATTTTAACCCCAACGATTTCCCATATGGCGAGTTCACTGCCGCTTTAAGGAGATGCAGCAGAGGAGCTGGGTTCTTCCCCTTGAGGGTGGGAATGAAGGATGGACCAAGTCACAGTTAGTTGCTTTTGTGCATATCTAAGTAACATAACCACAGGCTGCCTTCCTGCCGGTCGGTTCAATGTTCAGGTCCAGTGTATGGACTCAGCGGGACCTGAAGACCAACTTCCGTTTATGTAGCGCCTTTCACAGCCTCAAGCTGTCCCAAAGTGCTCTGCAGCCAATTATGTGCTTTTGAAGGGTAGTCACTGCGTGTGAAAGGTGGAAAAGTGGGAAAATATCTCTGTAGAATTCCTAATTCAAGCAGAATCCTAATCCAGGTAAATAATATTCCTCAAGTATTTATATTTTCAATGGCCAGCACATTAATTGTTTGCAATAAAGTTATGGCAGCGGCAAATTTTAGAAGTGCAATTGCTTTTAAGCAGAATATTGGCTTTTGTTAGTACTGAGAGTTATTTTTGTTTATCTTGAATGGTTGAATAAATAATTAAAGGAGCTGCAACACAAGGATTTACAAATTGGTTATATTTTATCTGAAGTTTATACAAATGGCGATCCAAGGATAACATCTCTTGGCATTGGCTGTATCAGGATCCAACTCCAAATAATAATAAATAATGTCAAACAAAGCAATCATTTGCACCATCTTTCAGCACTGCATCTTAATTAATACCAGTAAGAAATGTGGACGTTATTAACACTGGGCACTTGGCCACCAGTTATAGATAGTCTGCTCCAGAAGTTGTGTAAGCTGTTTGCTGATCTGTGTCTAAACAAAGAGATGGCTTACAGCAAAACTCCCGCATAGTATCAAAATAATTTCTTTTGTTACCAAATGTCTCTTTTTAAATTCTTAACATTTCATATCCCACAAAGATATTCTCCCATTTTCTTTCCACTTCTCCAGGTGGTGATGATTGAGGGGGTGGTATGATTCTGTGCCTGCCCACAACCTTCCAGTACCTCCCATTAACTGGTCATTCTTTACACGTGAAGCTGCACAATGAGTGCTGGCAGGCTGTTCAGCTGTGGGAACCTCACCGTCAAACCGGACCCTGATCTCTCCTGATGTCCGCACTTACAGGTCTTTTCAACACGAAGTCACTGGGAAGTGATCAGGAGTGAGCCCTGCCCAGCCTAGGCACAGTAAGGCCAACTGTAACAAATGACTGATGGCAAATTATATGTTCTATTCTAAATCAAGTCAAAGCTACAAATACAAAAAGTACGACACATTGGGCAGGATTTTCATTGAGCCGTGGAAGCGGGATTGGAGGCGTGTGGGGGGTTAAAATCCTGAAATCAGGGGTCCCGAACCCATCCTGCACCCAACCCGCCTCCATGCCAGTTTCAAAGGAGGCGGGTACCCGACCCGCACTGGGACCCGCCTCCCTGATGGCAGGAATGACGTATGAGGAGAGATTGGGTCGATTGGGCTTATACTCACTGGAGTTTAGAAGATTGAGAGGGGATCTCATCGAAACCTATAAAATTCTGTCAGGCCTGGACAGACTAGATGCAGGAAGGATGTTTCTGATGGCCGGGGAGTCCAGAACCAGGGGTCATAGTCTAAGGATAAGGGGTAAGCCATTTAGGACTGAAATGAGGAGGAATTTCTTCACCCAGAGAGTGGTGAACCTGTGGAATTCTCTGCCACAGAGGGCGGTGGAGGCCAGTTCATTAAGTATGTTCAAGAAAGAGTTGGATATATTTCTTAAGGCTAAAGGGATCAAGGGATATGGGGAGAAGGCAGGGACCGGGTACTGAATTTGGATGATCAGCCATGATCTCATTGAATGGCGGAGCAGGCTCGAAGGGCCGAATGGCCTACTCCTATCTTCTATGTATCTATGAAGGGGATTAGTGCCAATTAACTGCCTGTTAACAGCTAATTAACAGGCAGCTTTTAGCCTAATCCCTATTTTTAATGCTGAAGTGTGGGATTCCCGACGGCTCCAAACCACGCCAAGTTAGAGGAGGTGGACCGTTGGGATGAAGGGCTTGGAGGGGTCGAGATGTCCGTTGTTCAGGTGAGTGGTGGGTGCATGAGTGCAAAGGTAAGTGTGTTTGGTGTGTGTAAAGTATTTAAAGAAGTTCTACTAACCTTTACTTACCTTTGCAGCCTTCCTTCCTTCAGGTCTCGGGAGTCCCTCATCTCACCGGCACAGAAAGCAGAATGGCTGCAAGCTGTCAAAAATTGCAGCATTCAGCTTTCTGTTCCGGGGAGATCTCTAAATCATCCTGAGAGGAAGGAATTAACCTGGAGTACAGATTGTCAGTGTTTGACAGCTTCAAACAGCTGTGAAACGCTGATATTTCATCTGTCAAAAGGTCTTGACAGATGAAATATCAATCTGTGACGTCATCTGTTGCCGGGTGGCCCTTAATTGGCCTGCTGAGCCCGCTGGGCGGGCTCAACAAGGTCAATCAAGTTAAAATCACGTGGGTTGGCTAGAACTCGATGGAGGCGGGACTACAACCCCAAAAGTTGTAGTCCCGCCTCTTACCGGACTCCTCAATGAAAATCCAGCCCATTATAATTCATATACTGAAAGTATAATGGTCTATGTAGGTGCTATAGAGCCATTACCCTACCTGTGTGAGTTCGAATATGTTTCTGTAAGTCTCCTGATGTTTTGAATGCTCTATTACATGTCTCTTCAGGGCATTTGTATGGCTTTTCTCCCGTATGCGTTCTGGTGTGACTTTTCAATCCATAACCTGGAATTGAACAAAAATCACACATCAAGTTTAAATTTCACAAATTATTTCTCGCCTGAACTAAAATTAAGTACCAGCTGAACATACAGAACATCCCACACAAAATGACCAATGGTGTAGCACCTCAGGTGGGATCATGGAAATAAGACAGAAGGAGAAAAAGGAAGTGCTCAAATGGGGAAGACAGTATGTCCAAAAGAGGGAATGCAACAGTGCGGAACCCAAAGGAGGAAAGCAAGCAAGGTTGTCTCATTCTCCTAAAATTCCAGGAGGTTCAGGGTCATATATATTAATGCAAATCACTAATTAATTAAAAAAGTCTCAGGTAGTCCTGTGACCTACTGTACCAACACATTTGTCCAAAATGTTGGGGTGCAGAATTTGAAATTCATCACAAATTATCCATCTGGGTCAAGATGTCAGAGGTGGTGACAAGTGGAGACAAGGCACTTGCTGATGGGAAGGGAGGGAGACAAAAAACTTAAGAGGGCAAGAATAGGCCTTTCCTCAGCATCCCTGGTGACAGGTGCAGCTAAATAATTTAAGCAATGGGTGGGGAAAAAATGTGGACATCTTAAAGCCCCTCCATCAATTTTGTTTCTTTCTGATTCCCCCCTCCCCAATCTCCTGATGGCGCTGACTCCCTGCTGAGGCGTGCTTCCACGGACACTGGTCACTCTCCAGCATCTCGTTCAAGTGGCTATCATCATGTGAGGGCCTCGACAGTGAGCATCTCCAGGCTAGTGAATCACAGGAACATCATAGCAGAGTCTGACCCTGTCCTCACCTAATGTCCACACATGCACAATTCCAGCAGGTGTCAGTCACCCAGTAGCCATCGAGAGCGGGAATGTGGATGACTTGTCCCTTTCTACCCCAGGGCACGGAGACCACTTGCAGTACCCCTACCATCACCCTGCTGAGATTAGCTAACTCAGCACAAACCAGTGATCGAACCTGCGATCTTCCTCATCTGCACAACTCAACTGCTCAATCGATAAACCTGCTGAGGCACGAGGGCAGTCAAAACCATCTCATTTTAACTGGAGATTAAGATCCACACCATATATGTCCCAATCTTATTATTTTCAATACTGAAAAATACAATTTACAACTCAACTAATTCGACACAATTTTCCCAGTGTATTGTTTGACTTTTTCCGTAATATAAACCTGACTTTCTATACAGTAAATGTTTCAGCCATTACCTGTAGCAAATGCTTTTCCACAGCCTGGCTGCTCACACCGGTACGGCCGATCGCCTGTATGGGCCCGTTCATGAACCTGCAATGAGGCACAAAGAAAGAGTGCTTTAAACTCACCACTCTTTTACACATCTTTCACTAGGTTATAAAAAAAAGTATTACAGATTATCAGTATTGCGCCGAATTGATATCAAATGCCCTTCTTATCTGACTGTATTTTGTGTTATGTACTATTCTCCACTATGTAGGATTCAATCAGATTACAACATACCCGTTACCATTTATGTTCATTATCTGAACCTTGAAATTACGGCACTGTGTTAAGAGTTACTGCATTTAAAAAAAAAATTCCGCTTAATTTTCTCACCTCTTCTCCCAAAGGTGTTTTCTCCTGCCTGGGCTACAGTTCCATGGGCACTCGTCACTACCTTGCTTAAGTGGCCATCATTCGTGTGTGGAGCTTGACAGCAAGTGTCAGTGAGCTGATGAAGCACAGAGGGCATCACAGCTGATCCCAGTCCTGTTCCCACCCAACAACCAACAAATACACGTACGCATTTCCATCAGAGCTCACCAGGCAGCAGTCTGGAGTGGAAGCCCTGGCTGATATTTTCCCCCATCCCAACCCAGAGACACTAAGGCAAAGTGCAGTGCCCTACGTGCCACATTTGCTGAGAGTGGATAAGCAACACAGACCAGGGATGGAACCTGGGACCTCCCGGTCTGAATGGCTCACCCACTCACTAAGCCAGTGGAGAAATTGGTCTAGTTATGGTACATTACGTGTAAATTATTATTGGTTTTTGGTACAATCCCTTCCTTTAGTGTTTCATTACTTCCTTCAAAAGTTTTGCTCAATGTTGAATCTGCAGTACTAGTTCTCCTGCCCTCCCACTCCAAACAAAACATCAAGTTAAGTAAAATTCACTACAGAAATTGGAGGTTGTAATTATACTAAATCCCCATTGTGGATGTGACAAAAATGTGGAATATTTTGTCCATGGGTTTTGTTTATTCTCTACTGGCTTCCTGAATATAAAATAGTTGAGCCATTCTCAACATGGTTGCTGTGCATTCATTTAAAAGCCATCTTATTGACCAAAGAGACAAGATGGCTACAGAAACTCTCTCCTGGGAACAATCTATTCTTAATATGCTAATATTTTGACTGAAAAGTCATTAAGAGTGCCTGCGTGTACCACCAGAAGCAGTCATAACTAATCAGGAAGGCCACTTGTTTTGAACCAGGTGTCATTCGAACGTATCAATGGCCTAACTGTAGACGACCTTCATTACAATTCTTATCAAACTGTACAGGTTGGTATCTTTGGGCCCTTTCTGCTTATTGGCGATGAAGATGGTGGGTATTGTGTAGCAATTGCCTTTGTCCCGTACATTGACTTTTAAAGTCATACATACACATATAGAACCAGTATATATTTCATATATCTCTGGGATGAGGCATTGAGACGAAGCACAACCCCAAGCCTACATAAACCCTGTAAAGGCTATAGAATCATTCTATTATCTCTCTCTTGGAAGAGAGTTTTTTTTATCCCCAAGTTCTGCAAGGAAGCTTTTAAAGGACCTTATCCGTCTGGTTTGTCTATTTAATTTTTCATGAACAGGCTCCAAGCTACTGATCTTTTGGACTGATTTCAATACTCCATTATTACTGCTTGGGTGGGAAGATTGGTCTGGAGTGAGATAGTGAGTTGGGAGCCCTTTCTACACCCCGCCCGATTCTCTTTTCCATTGCCCAATTTCACCCCTTCTAGCAAAAGGTGTCTGAAGTGACCAATATGAATGAAGTGTGGTGAAAGTCCTGCGTGTTATCCAGTAACAATGAAAAGGTTCAATGTTTGGTTTTTAGGACGCGAGGACTGGCCCATGGAAACAGAGGCACAAAAAAAACAAATTCTAGAATGATTTTAAATCGTGATAGAAGAGACTCCTTAAAAATTATGATGTCAGCCCCCCCTGGGTAAACATAGAAGATAGGAGCAGGAGTAGGCCATTCGGCCCTTCGAGCCTGCTCCGCCATTCAACGAGATCATGGCTGATCAACCAAACCCTAGCACCCGGTCCCTACACCGACAGCCATCCCACCCAAGCTCTATCCCCGTAACCCCACGTATTTAATCCCCCCTAACACTAAGGGTCAAATTTTTATCATGGCCAATCAACCTAACCCGCACATCTTTGGACTGTGGGAGGAAACCGGAGCACCCGGAGAAAACCCACGCAATGTTCTAGCTGGTGTGGGACTAAGACTTACAGGATAAAAGGGTCACAGGTTTAATCTCTGACCTTCTGGCACTCCCCAGCTCACATGGGATGAATGGCTGCTTGAATAGGATAGGTAGGGCAACAGATGCCTAACACGCCACACTGCAACATGTCATTGGCCTAGAAATTGGCCTGAGGCGCCAAGTTCGCCTGGGCGCTGGAATTTGCGCCGCAATCGCCGCATTAGCGATTGCCGCAAATTCAGTTGAAGTGCCCCTAGAGGGAGACGGGGCGCGGCTCGAGGCGCTCCGCATCCCTCTTAGGGCGCTGAAAGTGAATTTCGCAGCGCTACGTGCCGCAGCGCCACACGCTGCGGCACGGCACGCTGCGGTATTGCAGGCCTTCCTCCCACTGTTAAGGAGGGGGGGGCCTGCAACAGCGTGAGCCCCGATTGTGAGTGCCGGCAAAAGAGCCCGGCACCAAGGAGAAGTGCCGGGCTCTCGGGAAACAGCCGGCAATGCCGCGGGGGGGGGGGGGGGGGAAACCAGGAGGCCGGGGACGGAGGTGCTGGCAGGCGGCCGCCAAAAAAGCGGCCGCCCGGTGTTGTGTCTGTGTATAAGACACAGACTGCAGGAGAACGATATAACAGGTGTTTACTCAACGTGGCTCACACAGGAACTGATCTGTACAGATTACTACTCAGTGTTATATACAGGTGTGGTCACTGCCGGTACTGCAGTATACATGAGCTGTAAAAGATAGTTCCCCCCTTAAAAAGGTATATACATTACAATTCCTCCCCTTTTAGATTAACAGTACCATAACACTCATTTAACAATTAAATATCAAACTAATTACAATTAACACTTTTAACATGCAACATTAGCTGAAAATAGTCTATTTATATATTCAGTCTTTGGGGAGGCTTCCTGATCCTTTCTGGATAGTGCCTTTCCCGAGTGTCTTGCTCTTGGTGCGGCGGCGATTCTGGCCCCCTGTCGTCGGTTGGTTCATCAGCTTCCAATGCTACTGTTTCTGGGGTAGATGCGACCTGTACGTCGGGTTCATCACCAGGTACGTATGGGCGAGGCATGGGGTTGACTTGTTCCTGTGACTCTAGGATCTGGTCAGCATGGCGTCTCACGATGCTCTCCCCAACGTCCACTGTGTACATTAGTGGGCCCTGTCGTGTGCATATCGTTCCTGGCTGC
The DNA here is from genome assembly GCF_052327205.1 of Somniosus microcephalus. NCBI lineage: Eukaryota > Metazoa > Chordata > Chondrichthyes > Squaliformes > Somniosidae > Somniosus > Somniosus microcephalus. The sequence goes on from NC_141004.1 coordinate 55,515,545, forward strand.
CATTTTTCAGTTCGGTAGTCGCGGGCCAAGACTGGTTGCCCTACATTGAAGCTCCTTGTTGGCTTCTCATGGATGTGCTGGAATTGCTTACTCTCAACATCTTTTCGTACGTTTGGTCTGAGCAAATCCAGGCGAGATCTTAACCTTTGGTTAAAGAACATCATGGCTGGGGCCTGGTTGGTGACTGCATGTGTCGCATTCCGGTAGGCTAACAGGAAATTGTCCACCTTGTGCTGCAGCGGAATGTTGTCATTGTACATAGCCTTTATTGCCTTCTTAAAGGTTTGTACGAACCTCTCAGCCAATCCATTTGTGGCTGGATGATACGGGGCGGATGTGTAATGCCTTACCCCATTCTTTTTCCAAGAACCTCCGGAACTCTTCGGACACAAACTGTGGTCCGTTGTCGGAGCAAATCTATTCTGGCAAGCCATTCCTGGCAAAAATGGTCCGTAGGACTGCAATAGTTTTCTCCGTGGTGGTGGAGGACATTTTGATGACCTCAGGCCATTTCGAGTGCGCATCCACGGCTATTAAAAACATTGAGTCCATGAATGGACCAGCAAAATTAATATGCACCCGTTGCCATGGAGATGAGGGCCACTCCCATGGGTGTATAGGGGCCTGTGGTGGTGCATTTTGGACTTTCTGGCATCCTGAGCAGCTCTTGGTCAGGTCCTCGATTTGTTTATCGATTCCCGGCCACCACACATAAGCCCTGGCTAGGCTTTTCATTTTTACCCCTCCCAGATGACCCTCATGAAGCTCATTGAGCACTCTATCCCTTAACTTGGGTGGAATTACCACTCGGGATCCACACATCAAGGTCCCCCGGCACACTGACAGCTGTTCTCTCCTTGTCGAGAATGCTGGCAACAGTGAGTCGCCATGTGCCGGCCATCCCTTCACCGTCAAATCATATACCCGAGACAGTGTCGGGTCATTTCGGGTTTCCTTTTCGATACAAGCGTTAGTTACCGGTAGGTATTCAACTATAGTCGAATGGAATATTTCAACAGGATCCACTGCTGGTGCTTCCTCCGCAGTAGGCAGTGGCAGGCGTGATAGCCCATCAGCATTTCCATGCTGTTTCGTGCCCTTATATTCAATCTCATAGTGGTGCGCCCCTAGAAAAAGTGACCATCTTTGTAGTCATTGCGCAGTCATCACCGGAACGCCCTTCTTCGGATTAAAAATGGAGACAAGAGGCTGGTGATCAGTCAGCAAGGTGAATTTCTGCCCGTGCAGATAGTGATTGAACTTTTTCACTCCCCACACTAGGCTGAGGGCCTCCCTGTCAATCTGGGCGTAGTTACGCTCGGCTGAGGTTAGTGATCGTGACGCAAAGGCTATTGGCCTCTCTGAGCCGTTCGAGAATTTGTGCGACAGCACCGCTCCAATGCCGTAGGGTGACGCATCACATGCCAACCGAATTGGTAATGCTGGGTTGTAATGGGCCAATACCTCTTTCGATGTGATTAGTGTTTTGCTCTTCTGGAAAGCTCGTCTACATTCGTCACTCCACTTCCATGGCACCCCAGTTTACAGTAGGGTGTTCAGTGGGTGTAGTATTGTAGACAAATTTGGCAAGAACTTATGGTAGTAGTTTACCAGTCTGAGGAACGACCTCAGTTGTGACACATTTTCCGGTGCTGGAGCCTTGACTACTGCCTCAATCTTCTCTGGGGACTTATGTAACCCCTCTTTATCGATAACGTGGCCACAATACGAGATCTGTTTTCTAAAAAACTCGCATTTGGGGCGGTTAGCTCAGAGCCCATATTCCTGCAATCTAGTGAGCACCTGCTCCAGGTTGGCAAGGTGATCACTGTCATTTTCGCCCGTGACCAGGATGTTGTCCAAATAACACTGGGTCCCTGGGATCCCTTGCAGGACTTGTTCCATTGCCCTCTGCCAAATAGCCGGAGCTGATGCTACCCCGAATACCAGCCGGTTGTATTGGTAGAGACCTTTATGGGTGTTGATTGTGAGGTATTTTTTTGATGCTTCTTCTACCTCCATTTGCAGATACGCCTGGGCCAGATCAATCTTAGTGAAGCGTTTCCCTCCAGATAGCGAGGCGAAAATACCTTCAATCCGCGGAAGTGGATATTGTACGGTGTGAAGGACCGGGTTCACTGTTATCTTAAAGTCCCCACAGATGCGAACCTTCCTTGGTTCCCCAGGCGTGCTGCTCAACGACTTTTTCATCACAGGGACGATGGGTGTAGCCCACGCGCTCCAGTCTACCTTGGACAGTACACCTGAACATTCCAGACTCTCCAGCTCTGCTTCGACGGCTGGGCGAATCGCATAAGGTACCGGTCTGGCCTTAAAAAATTTTGGGCTTGCGTTTTCTTCAATTTTAATCGTCGCTGTCATGCCTTTTAGTGTTCCGAGTCCTTGCTGGAACACTTCTTTCGCGTCAGTTAGGATCTTTGACAGTCGCCCAGGTGTGACGTCGTCATCCTTTTTGTCAGCCACAGTCAGTGCCTGTATGGAATGCCAATCCAGTTGTATTTTCCGGATCCATTCACGTCCCAGTAATGGTGGTCCTCCATCTTGCAATACATACAGGTCTAGTTTTGGTGTTTCCTTACCGTTACATATAACGGTCACCCTTATTTTTCCTTTGGGGTAGACTTTTTGCCCCGTGTACGTCTTCAAAATAATTTTTGTGTCTCTCATAGGTTTGTGTGAGAATAGCCGCTCGTAGTCCCGTCGGTTTATGACTGTTAGGGCCGATCCTGTGTCCAATTCCATCTTTACCTGGACTCCTGCTATCTTGAGAGTGACCCAAATGGTTCGGTGATCCCCCGTTGTGATCACATTATGTAGTTTCAGACAACTCAGTTCCCTGCTTTCGGAGTCGTTATCACTCTTTTGTTCGTCTGAACTATTCTCCGTCATCTTATGTACCTTCTTGTACTTTCCTTTGGTAGGTTTCTTATTGCTGGTTTTCTTTCCCGACCTGCAGACTCGTGCTATGTGTCCTACTTTTCCACACTGTCTGCACACTTTGTCTTTGAACCAGCAATCATTCTGGTCATGTGTTGTTCTGCCGCAGCGATAGCACTTCTCTGTTCCATATGACATTTCGTTTGTGCCATATTCTTGCGGTCTCTGTTGTATCTCTGCAGCGCCCCGTGCTGCTGCTTCATATGATACCGCAATGCTGAAAGCCTTTTCCAGCGTAAGGTCCTTTTCAGATAAAAGCCGTTTCTGGGTTCCTTCACTTTGAAGCCCACACACAAACTTATCCCCTTAAGGTATCTGCCAGTCCCGCTCCAAACTGGCAGTGTTTCGATAGTTTGCGCAGTTCTGTTAAATAATCAGCATTGCTTTCATCCTTATGCTGGTTCCGTTTGTGAAACTTGAATCTTTCTGCTATCAGCAGCGGTGTGGGGTTTAAATGTTCCTGTAGTATCGTTACTATGTCTTCAAAACTCTTTTCCATTGGCTTCGTTGGGGTTACTAGATTTCGTAATAAACCATACGTCTTTGCACCCATTAAATTTAACAATACCGACGCTTTCTTGTCATCTGACACCTCATTTGCCTTGCAGTATACCTCTATTCGTTCGACATATGTAGTCGAATCTTCGACTTCATTGTCAAACGCGGTGATACTGCCACTCTTCGGCATTTTGGGTGTGGTTTAAAATGGCGTCTCCCGTGCTTTCCTTCCTCCCCCGCTGTTGCCAACGCCGCTCTCAGCGGTCCTCGTGGCAATGGCGGCGCCTCGCGGGTTTCTGCGCGTCTCTCTCTCCCTCTCTTCGACGCTGCTCGGCCCCTGAACACCGCCTGCGCCCTGTGCGTCCGTCTCTCTCTCTCTCTCCCTGGCCTTGACCTCCAATCCACTGATCTCCAGGAACGAATCCCCGGGAGGCGATGCAGAGTTGCAGGTAGGTTCGAACTTGCCTCGTCGCCAATGTTGCGTCTGTGTATAAGACACAGACTGCAGGAGAACGGTACAACAGGTGTTTACTCAACGTGGCTCACACGGGAACTGATCTGTACAGATTACTACTCAGTGGTATATACAGGTGTGGTCACTGCCGGTACTGCAGTATACATGAGCTGTAAAAGATAGTTCCCCCTTAAAGGTATATACATTACACCCGGCACCTCCACCTTAACTTGCACCTCTGCCGGCACAGCAAGGCCCAGTGAACCGGGCGCAGGTAGCAAACGGCGCTACAGCGGCGTTCTCTACCAAATATCGCGATCGGGGCGCTGTGCACACCGATGACGTCATCGGTGGCGGCGCAGCGCAAAAGGCTAACGTCACCATTAGCGCCCCTGCTGAATATCGCGGGAGGCGCAGCCAGTGGCGCTACAGCCACTGCCTGCCTCTTTAGGCGCTAACAGGTGGCGCTACTCACCCAATTTCTCCCCCATTGTACTTAGAAGAGAGGCAAAACAGGAAATTTGGACGGGGGGGGGCTTTAGCTGAGATATTGTTCCGCAGGCAGTGTCACTATCCAGAACTTGACCCAAGTGATCATTTTCTAAAAATAAAACACTCAGGATGTGGGCTTTGCTGGCAAGGCGGGCATTTATTGCCCATCCTTAGTTGGCTTGAGAAGCTGATGGTGGGCCTTCTTGAACCGCTGCAGTCCTTGTGGTGAAGGTACTCCCATTGTATTGTTAGCATGAACTATGATCACAACAAGGTTTAACTTTGTCTCCAAATGATAGCCACAGATAGCATGAGTTGCTGGATGATAATCGGAAGTGGGAACCTTCATTGTTTTTTCCCCCAGGAACACGAAGATCAGCTGCAACAACTCACTATTGTATTAGTTGAGATTGGCCAACTCAACACACAACTAGAATTGAAGCTGCAGCCTTCATAGACCGTACCACACAAGACTATCCATTTACATACTTAGCCATCATGGAACTCAGCAATTTCACTTCTTCATGATCGCTATTATCGATATATATAGGGAAAAACACATTTTGAAAGCTGTTCTCACTGAGAGATGCTCCATATAAAACGCTGATATAAAAGGCCGGGGGGGTGGGGGTGGATTGAGTGGGTTAGGCAGTGCAGCACCAACTCCAGCGGTTCAGTGTAAAAGTACAAAAATGACAGGAACATAGGAACGGGAGGAGGCCATTCAGCCCCTCGAGCCTGTGCTGCCATTCAATTCGATCATGGCTGACCTGTATCTTAATTCCATCTCCTCACTTTGGTCCCATATCCCTTGATACCTTTACCTAACAAAAATCTATCAATCTCAGTTTTGAAATTTTCAATTGACTCCCAGCCTCACCAGGTTTCTCTTTCGGGAGGGGGGGTAGAGAGTGTTCCAGATTTCCACTACCCTTTGTGTGAAGAAGTGCTTCCTGACATCCCTGATGGCTGTGATTGGGAAACAAGTCATGGGTAAAACTATTCTCATATTAATTTTTTTTTTGTTATTGAAGGGGTATAATCTTTAAAAGGAAACGGGTCATTCCTTTAACAATTTTAGACAATAAAGAAAACTGCTAAAAATTGTATCTGAGCAGACAGTACAATTACAGTACCTACTGCTGCCACTAGATGGTAACAACTGCCTACTTGGTGCTCCAATGCAACCTTGTGTCGGAACTCAAGTGAAGGAGAAGTACAAACACATATTTGGTTCAGTTACATATTGCTATTCTAGCCTACTGGAGGCTGATTTTCGGATTCCCACCGTCCCGTTTACGCTGGAAAATGGGGCAGTAGGCAAATGAAAATGTGAAAAGAAAAGACCCAGCCATTGGCCACCCGAGGCCCGCCTGATAATTTTCGAGCGAGCCTTGAAACAGGCAGGAGCCTTATCTAAATGCTTAAATCGGGGGGCCTCGGTCTTGTTAAACCCAACACAGCTTTTGTGGACCAGTGAGCGAAGGATGCTCTGTGCATGCTTTGCCCATTGGTCGCTTCCTTTAAGGGACCCTTGCAAGCCACACCAAACACAGCCCCAAAAATGTTATTTTGTTTTTGTAGGGCCACGAGGGCTATAAAAATACTGCGACCCGTTACCGGTCCTTCCCCTCGGATTGCCTACCTCCTCCCCATCATCCCATTTGTCATTTAATCTCTCCTGCCCTCCGCCCATCACAGATAATTCCCCCTTTGTTCTTTCCTCCCCTCCCCACTTTCCCTGCCTCTGCACTTGCTTAAAACCGGTTATATCTCTAACTTTTTCCAGTTCTGATGAAAGGTCATCGACCTGAAATGTTAACTCTGTTTCTCTCCACAGATGCTGCCTGACCTGCTGAGTGTGTCCAGTATTTACTGTTTTTGTCTTATAATCAGAGTTTCACGTAGCAGGACAAGTTTTCTTTTACTCGTTCATGGGATGTGGGCGTCACTGGCAAGGCCAGCATTTATTGCCCATCCATAGTTGTACTTGAGGTGGTGGTGGTGAGCCGCCTTCTTGAACCGCTGCAGTCTGTGTGGTGAAGGTACTCCCACAGTGCTGTTAGGGAGGGAGTTCCAGGATTTTGACCCAGCGATGATGAAGGATCGGCGATATACTTCCAAGTCAGGATGGTGTGTGACTTGGAGGGGAACTTGGAGGTGGTGGTGTTCCCATGCGCTGCAACAGTATTGCTGAAATCAGGGACGGGCAGACTTTTTTTTTAATGAAACGAATAAAAAGAAAAGGAAGAGCTATTTGGAAAAAGCTGAAGAGGCAACAGGAGGCAGGGGCAAGAAAATGTGAAGTTCAAGACAGTGTCTTGTAGTGAGACGGGGGAGATGGTGAAGAAAGGGTGGATGCTGGAACATCCTTTGGGTCTCAGTTGTCTCTATGAGCGGTTGTGATCGATTAGGAAGACTTGAAGAAAACTGCACACATCAAATATTGTTAGAATTTCTATCAAATTTGATCTTAAAATATGCACTTGTGAATTAAAAACTAGATTTTAAAAGTATGCAGGGCCGTAATTTGCAATCCCCTACGGGTGCGTACGAGGTGCGCATGCGCTAAAACCCGGAACTTGCGATCTGTCAAGAAGATCATCCACATCCCCGGGAAAGGGGCCTTCGTGAGTGGAGAGTTGCGCTATTTGCCCATCTTCTGCCCAGCGAACGCCCGTGAAATTCTTTTGCCTGGTAAAAGCAGGCGTAAGAGTTTTAATAAATAGAAAAATGAAATTTTATCACTCATTTATACATTAAAAACCCTGTCCAATAAGGTAAGTTTATTTTTAGCCCCATTAAAACATATTTAAAAATTCCCAAAATTAAATTTGTTTAAAATATTTAATTAAATGGCATTTTAATTTTAAATATGCAATTCCCCCCCCCCCCCCCCCTTATTTCATGTATTTTTTAAGTGATCCCCATTCATACTTATGGGAGTTCCGTACGTACGGAATCCCCACAAGCACCAATGGGGATTCCCTTCTTTCATTGGTTGGGCTGGCCCACGTGATCCCAGGGGCGTTTGTGAACCGCCTGCGCCCCGGGATACGTGGGCCTCTACCCGGACGGACCCGGAGAGGCCCAGGAGCATGAATCTCCGTATCTCCCGGACCACCAGGTAAATTCGTAGATTTTTTGCAGGTCGGAGGCAAACTTTGGGCCTTCTAACTTCTAAACACCCTATTTAGGCTGCAGTCTTTTGTATTATTTTATTGCATTTTCAATAAAATGAAAATCAAGGAGATAATAGGATGATACACAGATAAAGAATTACTGAGCACAAGGATATAGCTAGAGCAGACCATGGTAAAGGAAAGGAGAGAGGGGACAGACGATGTTACAATCAGACTTTCATATAGCTGCACATTCATAGCAACTCCACTTGAAGAGTTTGAATCCTATCCGAGGGCAATATTATTTCTTATAAACAATTTCCAATTGCAGAAAGACAGTGAGGTGTGTTATGTGAATACAGTAATGTTTTGCTGCAGCCCATGTGCCATTTTGGAGATTCAGAGAAGGAATGCTGCTAAAGATTTTTTACGAGTTTTTTTGTGCTCATGAAAGCGAGGGGTGTCAGTGGGGAATGGAATACTGTTTCACTTTTTATTACGCCTATTGCCAGCATTGAACATTTATCAGAAATAGCAACGCTCCCTCTACTACTCTGCTCAGCAATATGCCTTAACACCAAACTCAGAATCCCACTCTCTACTGCAGCAGTATGACATTTCCATTTCTCACCAGCCATTCTTATGGCCCTTCTGAATAAAACTTATGGACAGTTCCATGGACAAGTGTCCAGTAGGAGCAAGGCTGAGACTACCCAGAATCATTTCATGTTGGATCCCATCAGTCTACACTGGAATCAAATTCAGGTCCCAGAGGTCAAAGGCCAATGTACTGACCCAGTCTCCTATACTTTATTTTTCAAATTGAAACAACATGTATGCAAGTTAATTGGGTGAAGGGTAAACACTCAAGTGCCCAAAGCACCAACATGAAACACAAGCCGTGTCAACTCAGTTATTTACCTTTAAATGATGTGCAGTTGTATACAGTCGGCCACAGCCCTCAAACCCACAGCGGAATGCCTTTTCCCCTATCTGCTGGCCCTTAGCACTGACTCGCACTTCACCGTCAATCACCAGCTGTATACGAACAAAAGGGGGGGGGGGGGGAAATCTTTTAGTGTTAATTAAAGCAATTTGCTTGGCACGGCACGTTAATGCATATCGAGTATGCCTCAGATAACATTCCTGCTTCAGATAACATTCACTCCTCAGCTTTGGCCAGATGGTAAACTTCTGAACTCAGGATAGTGCTCAGATGGGACAACGCACCAGTGGGAAGCAAACTGAAATGGTGATCTGCCCCTTAGGATTGAAATACACACCTGGCAGCTAAGCAAAGGTAGTTTAGGTAAAACAATAGCAAATCTGACATTAAATAGTTAATTGTTAAGATATTACTACCATAAAGCAAATTATCTTTTGAACTGCACACAAAAAGATAAGTGAAATTATACAAATCAGATAATGGACATAGTCAGCAATACTGGGCACTGGAATAGTTCCATCAACAATAACAAGCACCTCATTAACTTTTAATTAAATGCAAATGTGAAGTACCTGCAGAGATAGTTAGTTGGACAACTAAAACTTGCAGTTCTGTTTATGCAATTTTAATTGAAATGTAACCATTGACCTGTTGACCCTAGAGAGTAAGTAAAGGATTCACTCAGTTAAATAACTTTTTCTTTTTTTTTTATAAAAAGACCTGCTCTCTGAAATGAATGAGAGTACACAAGTCTTGGAATATTTCAACCAGAACATTTTACAGATGTGTTTCTGTAAGTTTTCATTGAAACTCTAATCTTAAAGAAGACCGATTTATTGATCAGACTACCGGGAGCAAGGCTTTAATCTTGATAAATTAATGTATTTAAATCAAAGACTTTAGCTTTAGTTTTTAGAATGATGAGAGGTGCGTAATGTAGAGTAGAGTGTAGTACTGCAGTTAACTCAGTAGGATAAGTTGGTAGAAGTATATGAAATATAGAGTAACATATAAACATGTGCAATGTGTTAGCTAATAGTTAGGTGTCCCAGAGGGGAAACCAGTACCCTCAGAGGAAGGCTGAACTTGTTTCAATATCGCAGTTAAACTGCTCCCGATCAAAATCGTACACCAACATCATCCAAGTTACAGTTCAACAGGTTACCGATTCTGCTGTAATATCAACTGCAAAATGTCACCTTTGCCACAAATGAGTCAGGAAATGTGTGCCAAATTCATCACTTCCCAGGGACTTATTTGTGTAACCAAAGGAGTCTCTCACTGATCCTGCGTTGGTATGAAATTAAGAACAGAATAAAACGATACCTGCATAGGCTTGTCCTTGTTTATATCCGTGGGCAGTATAGTAGTGCTGCTGACCCCTTCATCTTCCTCAGACACCTGAAAAAACAAATGCATACAACTACTGCCATTTCACGGAAAAATGTCTTAATTCAATTATTTTAAAACCAAAAGGTGCAAATATAATCTTTATCTCAATTTGCATATATTTGAAAAATACTTTGCTGATCTCCTGTGACGTTGTTCAATGAGTCAGAGGATACATTGTTTTATGCAGGAAATGGCAGAGAAATTAAACAAATACTTTGTGTCTGTCTTCACAGAAGATGACGCAAAAAACTTCCCGGAAATAGTGGAGAACCAAGGCTCTAGCGAGAATGAGGAACAGAAAGAAATTGGTATTAGTAAAAAAAAAAAAATAGTACTGGAGAAATTAATGGGACTGTAAACCGATAAAGCCCCTGGACCTGATGGCCTACATCCTAGGGTTTTGAAAGAAGTGGCTATAGAGATTGTGGATGCATTGGTCGTCATTTTCCAAAATTCCATAGATTCTAGAATGGCTCCCGTGGATTGAAAGTTGGCAAATGTAACCCCGCTATTTAAGAAAGGAGGGAGAGAGAAAACGGGGAATTACAGACCAGTTAGCCTGACATCAGTAGTAGGGAAAATGCTAGAATCTATTATTAAGGACGTGGTAACAGGGCACTTAGAAAATAATAATAGGATTGGGCAGAGTCAACACAGATTTATGAAAGGGAAATCGTGTTTGACAAATCTGTTAAGAGTTTTTTGAGGTTGTAACTAGCAGAATAGTTAAGGGGGAACCAGTGGATGTGGTGTATTTGGATTTTCAGAAGGCATTCGGTAAGGTGCCACACAAGAGGTTATTAAACAAAATTATGGCTCATGGGATTGGGGGTAATATACTAGCATGGATTGAGGATTGGTTAACGAACAAAAAACAGAGAGTAGGAATAAATGGGTAATTTTCGGGTTGGCAGGCTGTAACTAGTGGGGTACCATAAGGATCAGTATTTGGGCCTCAGCTATTCACAATCTACATCAACGATTTGGATGAGGGGACCAAATGTAATATATCAAAGTTTGCTGATGATACAAGGCTAGGTGGGAATGCAAGTTGTGAGGAGGATGCAAGGAGGCTTCAAGGGGACATAGATAGGCCAAGGTGAGTGGGCAAGAACATGGCAAATGCAATATAATGTGGAGAATTGTGAAGTTATCCACTTTGGTAGGAAAACTAGAAAAGCAGAGTATTGTTTAAATGGTGAGAGATTGGGAAATGTTGGTGTTCAGGGGGACCTGGATGTCCTTGTACATGAATCACTGAAAGTTAACATGCAGGTACAGCAAGCAATTAGGAAAGCAAATGATATGTTGGCCTTTATTACAAAAGGATTCAAGTATAAGAGTAAAGACGTCTTACTGCAATTATATAGGGCCCTGGTGAGACCACACCCAGAGTATTGTGTACAGTTTTGGTCTCCTTACCTAAGGAAGGATATACTTGCCATAGAGGGAGTGCAACGAAGGTTCACCAGACTGGTTCCTGGGATGAGGGAATTGTCCTATGAGGAGAGATTGAGTAGACTAGGCCTGTATCCCCTAGAGTTTAGAAGAATGAGAGGTGATCTCATTGAAACATACAAAATTTTTACAGGGCTTGACAGGGTAGATGCAGGAAGGATGTTTCCCCTGGCTGGGGAGTCTAGAACCAGGGGTCACAGTCTCAGCATAAGGGGTCGGCCATTTAGAACGGAGATGAGGAGAAATTTCTTCACTCAGAGGGTGGTGAATCTTTGGAATTCTCTACCCCAGAGGGCTGTAGAGGCTCAAGTCATTGAGTATGTTCAAGACAGAGATTGATAGATTTTTGTATATTAAGGGAATCAAGGGATATGGGGATAGTGCAGGAAAGTGGAGATGAGGTAGATGATCAGCCATGGTCTTATTGAATGACGGAGCAGACTCGAGGGGCCGAATGGCCTACTCCTGCTCCTATTTCTTGTGTTATTATGCCATCTAGGGGTGTCCTCAGGACCATTGACTATTACAGAGAAATTGCATTTTTATTAAACCATATCTTGGGATATTTACTGGTGTTTTGGATTGAATTGCACAACTCTGTCCATTGTTCTGCAAACAGCATAAATGAATGGTCTTTATTTATTCACACCTTTAGCTATGTATTTAATTTTCATCCCTTACCACTTTAAAGCTAAGAATACACAGCAAAATAGCGTGTTGGTGGAAATGGATCTCTGATATTTAGCAGCACTGGGCAGAGGGATGGGGACTAGCTGAAATTTGGCTATCTTGCACCTTGGTAGCACAGAGGTCAATCATGGGCTTTGGTGGCGTTACATGATGTTCCTGGAGCTTGGCAGCACTGCGGTGGAATTGCGGGGGGTTGGCAGTATGGAGGATTCTTGGGTCTGACATCACCGTGATGGAGAACTTGCGGTTTGGCAGAGGGTGTGGAAGTTGGGGTATGACCTACTGGTGGAGTCTTGGTATCTGTCAGCAGTGAGGGGAAGGTATCCTAGTTATCCCAGCAATGGCTTGGAGCAGAGATCTCTGCAAACATTAAATTTGGCATTTGTGATTAGTTCTTAGTATGTGTCTATCTGGTCTCTTTTTCTGTCCACCTTGCCCTCTATATTTCACAGTAATTAGAATGTTTACATTTTCGAATTATCAACAAAACACAGGTGGTATTCACAGCTTCCTATTTGCTTCCAAAATTCAACACATTTATTTAAAAAAAAATCAAATTAGGTCAAGGAAAGAAACTGTGTCTCTCATGTCTATCTGTTTCTCTCCCTCTGTCTCACAGGCCTCAGCAATCAGAATGTTTGTATTTTCTAACCATCAACGAAAGACAGATGATACACAAGTTTGAGGCGGTTTGATTGACATTTATTTGTATTTCTTTTTGTTTAAAAAACTCCAATTATGTTGAGGAAAGACACGTTGTCTGTGTTGATCTTTCTCTCTCTCTCAACAACAACTTGCATTTATATGGCGCCTTTAACGTAGTTAAAAACGTCCCAAGGCGCTTCACAAAAGCGTTATTGAACAAAATTTGACACCGAACCACAGAGAGAGATATTAGGACAGATGACCAACAGTTTGGTCAGAGGTAGGTTTTAAGGAGCAATTTAAGAGGAGGAGGATAGCGAGATAGAGATGTGGAGAGGTATGAAAGGATTTCCAGAGCTTAGGGCCTAAGCAGCTGACTCATTTAATATGCTTTCTGAAGTTTCTGGAGTATAATTCGAACACCAACTAAATCTATAATTGGTTATTAATAGTCTATCATGCTTTTTCTCTCTCTCACTCGCACTTAAAAAATTCAATACAAATTTTATCTCAATAAAACTTTTGAAATGTCTTCAAGTTTTTCTTCAAATAATTTTGAAAACAACCAAATAAATTTTGCTAATGACCGAGAGAAAAGCATTCTTTTGATTATTCATTTGACTAGCTTAACTGCTACGGATGGATCGGAAATTATGTACACTGCACATCCTCAGAATGCAGGACCTTCCCTCAACTAGAGTCACAGCTATAGGCAAAAACAATAAGTCCAAGCACAGGCTTTTAAAAGAGTTTGAGGCCTTCAAGGAAAAACTTTAATGTAGGTATTAAAAGACACAAGAACGATCTAACTGATAAATTTAATCAAGTTTTTGATTTTTTAAATTTTGTTTGAAACCATATTTTGAGTGTTAGAAATTTCAGTTGGAGAAAAAGATGGCAGATGATGATTTTATTAAAAAAGCATTTTGATTAATTCGATTGGTTCATCAACTAACTGTGACAGTGAAAGTTGACACGGGAAAATTGAACCGAGAAATTTACAATGGGAAAAGCGAGATAAAATGTGACCAAAAAAAATCTGACAACATGAAGGTAGGTTTGTAGACGGGAAATATGTGCAGATGTAAGATCTTTTATTTAATGCTAATTGATATCCTGTGGTGCTGCATACAGGGATTGAAGACCAAGTGAAGTCTTCAGGTATAAGGGAGTTAGAGGGCAGGGGAATAATTGGACCAGTGCATGCAGATTCAATTCTCATTTTAAAGTCATGTATTTATTTTTATATATTTTGTTAAAGTTTACCTCAGTCTAAGAAGTAGAGCAGTAGAGATGGTTGCCGCATTAGGAGTTTCTTTGCAGTATCAGCTGAGGAGCTGGTTGATGCAATACTAACGCACTACAGGTAGACTATCCTTTATCCGAAAACCTCGGGACCAGCCGAGTTTCGGATAAAGGAGAATTTCGGATTTCGGAAGGTGGGTCGGCGGGGGGTCGTGCGCACGACTTACACTGACGCTCAGCGTAAGTCAGTCGGGGTCGGGGCCGGCGGGGTACGCGGGGTCGGCGGTTGTCGGGGTCGGCGGGGGGGTCGGCGGTTGTCGGGGCCGGCGGGGTCCGCGGGGGGGTCGGCGGCTGGCGGGGTCCGCGGGGGGGTCGGCGGTTGTCGGGGCTGGCGGGGTCGGCGGTTGTCGGGGTCCGCGGGGGGGGGGGGTCGGCGGTTGTCGGGGCTGGCGGGGTCCGCGGGGGGGTCGGCGGCTGGCGGGGTCCGCGGGGGTCGGCGGTTGTCGGGGCCGGCGGGGGGGTCGGCGGTTGTCGGGGCTGGTGGGGTCGGCGGTTGTCGGGGCTGGCGGGGTCCGCGGGGGGGTCGGCGGTTGTCGGGGGGGTCGGCGGCTGGCGGGGTCCGTGGGGGGGGGGGGGTCGGCGGTTGTCGGGGCTGGCGGGGTCCGCGGGGGGGTCGGCAGCTGGTGGGGTCGGCGGTTGTCGGGGCCGGCGGGGGGGTCGGCGGCTGGCGGGGTCCGCGGGGGGGTCGGCGGTTGTCGGGGCTGGCGGGGTCCGCGGTTGTCGGGGCCGCGGGGGGGTCGGCGGTTGTCGGGGCCGGCGGGGGGGTCGGCGGCTGGCGGGGTCCGCGGTTGTCGGGGTCCGCGGGGGGGGTCGGCGGTTGTCGGGGCCGGCGGGTCCGCGGGGGGGTCGGCGGCTGGCGGGGTCGGCGGTTGTCGGGGTCGGCGGTTGTCGGGGCCGGCGGGGGCTGGCGGGGTCCGCGGGGGCGTCGGCGGCTGGCGGGGTCCGCGGGGGCGTCGGCGGCTGGCGGGGTCCGCGGTCGTCGGGGCTGGCGGGGGGTCGTGCGCACGACTTACCCTTTATCTGAACTTCCGCAACCGGAACCCTCTAAAAACTGAAGGTTTTTTTGTTCAGCGTAAGTCGTACGCACGACTTACGCTGAACGAAAAAACCTTCGGTTTTTAGAGGGTTTCGGTTTTCGGAAGTCCGGATAAAGGGTAGTCTACCTGTATAATGAATCTTTATGGTCTAAGTTGTTTTTTTTTTTTTTTTAAAAACAGCATTGTAAATCTCCCAGCTGCAGAAACACCTTCCCAGGTCTGGATTGTGAATCACTGACCAATTAACGCAGTCGGAGCAATTTTTTAATTGAATGAGCCAAATGTTGTCCCAGGTCACGGGCAAAAGCCTACCTTGTTGGCATAATGCTCAAGAACACTAATGGTCTCATGATCAACGGTGCCATCGGTTGTTGCATGTAGTGCTTCCAAGCCGGCTTCTGTCTGCACAGCCAGGATAGTGTTGGAGCCCTGCATGGAGACTGGGTGGTGAATATAAGCTGTTGTACCATCTTCCAGTTGTACGGCTTGTACTGCATCCGGGTCAAATTCATCTGGGGGAAAAAATTCGACAGGTGTCACTGTCAAGGTAAAGTAACAGCCAGCTTTGCAGGACTATTTTTGTACAATTACAGTAACTGCACCACAAGACAGCATGGAAACATGACAAGCCTAAACAATTTCCAGCAAGGTCTATTATTGATAGCTATCTTTATTTAGAGTCAGAAGTAAATGATGATGTAGCAATCTCAGTCCAATCATTTCCCAACTTCAGTACCAACAGACGTGGGATTGACATATCATTTGGTATATGGTGTTACCCTAAAGGTTCAGAGGGTTATTTAAAGGAAGGATATACTTGCATTGGAGGCAGTTTAGAGAAGGTTCACGAGGTTGATTCCGGAGATGAAGGGGTTATCTTATGAAGAAAGGTTGGGCCTGTACTCATTGGAGTTTAGAAGAATGAGAGGGGATCTTATTGAAGCATAAAAGATTCTGAAGGGACTTAACAGGGTAGATGCAGAGAGGATGTTTCCCCTCGTGGGGGAATCTAGAACTAGGGGGCATAGTTTCAGAATAAGGGGGCACCCTTTTAAATCGGAAATGAGGAGGAATTTCTTCTCTCAAAGGGTCGTGAATCTTTGGAATTCTCTTCCCCAGAGAGCTGTGGAGGCTGGGTCATTGAATATATTTAAGGTGGAGATAGACAGATTTTTGAACGATAAGGGAGTCGAGGGTTATGGGGAGCGGGCAGGGAAGTGGAGTTGAGGCCAAGATCAGATCAGCCATGATCTTATTGAATGGCGGAGCAGGCTCAAGGGGCCAAACAGAAACATAGAAGATAGGAGCAGGAGTAGGCCATTCGGCCCCTCGAGCCTGCTCCGCCATTCAATGTGATCATGGCTGATCATCCAAAATCAGTACCATGTCCCTGCTTTCTCTCCATATCCCTTGATCCCTTTAGACTTAAGAAATATATCTAACTCCTTCTAGAATATATTTAATAAATTGGCCTCTACTGCCTTCTGTGGTAGAGAATTCCACAGGTTCACCACTCTCTGGGTGAAGAAATTCCTCCTCATCTCTGTCCTAAATGGCCTACCCCTTATCCTTAGACTGTGACCCCTGGTTCTGGACACCCCGGCCATCGGGAACATCCTTCCTGCATCTAGTCTGTCTAGTCCTGTTAGAATTTTATATGTCTCAATGAGATCCCCTCTCATTCTTCTAAACTCCAGCAAGTATAAGCCCAATCGACCCAATCTCTCCTCATATGTCATTTCTGCCATCCCAGGTATCAGCCTGGTGAATCTTTGCTGCACTCCCTCCATGGCAAGAACATCCTTCCTCAGATAAGGCGACCAAAACTGCACACAATACTCAAGGTGTGGTCTCACCAAGGCCCTGTACAACTGCAGCAAGACATCCTGGTTCCTGTACTCAAACCCTCTCGCTACGAAGGCCAACATACCATTTGCCTTCTTAACTGCCTGCTGCACCTACTCCTGCGTCTTATGTTCTTATGTTTCATAAGGTACACGTCCCTGGGCTCACCATCCACTCCTCCGACATGAGCTCATTTCTTGTTCTGCATGCCCTCCACTCTACTCAGCAGTTATTCCTTCAGCCACTATGCTGACACTCTCTGCAACTCCTTCCCTCAGCATTAGCACCAGATCACCTCCCTCCCCACTTTCAAAAGCTTCCTAAAGCTCCTTCTCTTCCGCTTTTGCTCGCTCCTAACCACACTCTCCTTCCTGCTCAGTATCTACTCAGTGTTCGTTACCTTGTGGAGTGCTGAAATGTCTCCCTGTCCACAAAGGTGCTATACAAGTTGTGAGTTTCCCTTTCTTAAGTAGGATCCTCAAGTAGCATTTGAACTCTCAAATGTCAAAAGTCAAACATCAATATGTTGACATGCAGATGTAATTCACAGGTTTCTATTGTCCTAAATGACGAACTAGCGTCCATCAGTCATACTACGCCTGTGGGTTCCACATACACTGAATATATTTTAAAAGATTGGCCCCAAAAAACCATTAGGAGTTCGCTCTCCAACTTAAGTGCCAAGATGTACCTACCTGCGGTCACCACTGGAAGGCAGCGCAGAGTTGGGGCAACCCTCAGCAGCAGGTGCCACATATAGTGTAAATGGCTGGTCTGGAAAAAGGCAGGGGGAGGGCGTGTTGTCCCCCCTCTTCACCCCACCCCCCAGAAACAAAAATAACACATCCCTTTGTAAAGGGGCTGTTATAAAATATTTAAAGAATTGGAGCTCACCTTGTCGGAGGTCCAGGCTTCAACCCTGGTTGGATCTCACTTCTGCCAGGATTACCTCTACCGAAGCTGTATCAGGTCTTGATCGAGTACCAGGGCATGTAAACCCCAACCTCCCAGGGTCTCTCTCCCTCACCCCCCCACCCCCCCCCCCCCATGTCAATGTCCTTGTAGTGGCAGGTGGACACCCCACCCTTACTAGAACAACCTAGAATCCCCGACTTAAGGCTGGGGCCCAGCAGATCTGGCCCCAGCCAACTTTGCACCATACTGGCGGACTCCCACCAGACTGAGGGCAAGAATATGACAGAAAGACGGCAGATTTTGGGGCCATTGTGTTTGCAATGTCACTGCACACCATGACCAAAACAATTCTGCCTCCAGGGTTGGCAATCCTGCCTTTCTGTTTTCCTACAAGACTCTGCAGTTGTGTACTTTCAGTTCCGTGCACGCGATTTCATTTGAGCCGCTTCAGCAAGTGTGAAAAATATATTCTTTCAAAATGAAATCAACATAGAAACGTCTCAACTACAGCTGCTTCTGTGATGCCACATTAAGAGTCGCTGCCACCAACACTATAACTAGAATCGATCTATCTATTTAAAATTCTTGCATCTAGCACATATGGGAAAGAGACCATCATGTGAAAGAGCAAAGTCTTGAGGAGCTCAAATATCATATTGGTTAAAATAAAACCAATATTATTAAATGAAAGGCACTGATTGCTTCAAATATAAAGAAGAACGTACATTTATACATTTATCTGGCACCAACGGGACCGGCGTGGTGCCGGTTTATCAAAAAGTCCGGATTACAGAGAGGTATAGTTAAAAGGTACGAGAGCTCCGTACACAGCAACAAATCCAGGCTTCCCTGTTGCTTAGCAACAGGTGCAGGAACCCCGGCCACAGACCAAGCGTCCCTGTTGCTTAGCAACAAGTGCAGGAACCCCGATTACACAGCCACAGATCCAGGAACGGCCACTAATATGAAGTAAAACTTACCTGAACCGACTCCTGAATTTTGCCGGTTAACAGAGGTTTCCAGTTATTTAGGTGCCGGTAAATCGAGAGTTTCCTGTATAGTGCATTTCACGAGCTCAGAATGTCTCAAAGCACTTCACAGCCAATTACTGTAAGTACTTTTGAATTGTAGGCACTGTCACAATGTAGGGAAACAACCAATAAACAAACGCTGCAAAATCTAACAATCAAGCTGTTTTAATTGCTTAACCAGGACATCCTGGTTTCTCACTGACTATAGGATAAATTATATATTAGAACAGTATAATCACTTCAAGCGCAGTTTCCCTCCATGATAGAATTTGTTGCCACCCACAATTATGTGAAAGGTAAAAAACAATGAAAGTCTGCTTAACGGAAGTTAAGACACTTGGTGAGTTAATACCAGATATTTGTATAGCATTTGTACTGTACTTGCATTAAGTGAGCTCCAGTTGGAAAGGGGGGGTGGGTGTTGGTAAGAGTGTAGGTTGTGGGATCAGGAGGGTGCAGGGTCAGGAGCCCAAGGTGGTAGGCTCAAGTCTGTACCACGAATAACAAGAATATGAAACCAGGGTGCAGGAAGGAGCCCAAACGCCAATCTGAATGCTAGAATCAGGTCAGGGCAAGTGAGCCCAAGACCAACCCACTAATAGAAAGGAAACCGAGTGGGTAGGCTGCAGCCTGAAATCAAAATTGAGTAACTGAATATGGGTTTGGGCAGGTAGGGGAGTGAAACCTGACTGCCTTGGGGAGAATCACAAAATTGTGTTAAATAAACAAAATGGTGGGTAGAGTTGGGCATCCCATGCAACAGTGCCACCTAGTGGCAGGAGGCCTGCAATTACAGGACAGCCAAATGTTGACGGCCATAAAATGCTGACATTAGATTTTCTTATGATAAATGTTGCCATAACAAGCGCAACTCAAAAATTGAGATACAGGAAGTAAGGGAATAGTTATAGCTGTTTACAGGAAACTTTCGATTAACCGGCCCCTAAATAACCGGAAATGTCGGTTAACCGGCAAAATTCAGGAGTAGGTTCAGGTAACTTTTATTACTTTTTTTACTCCATTTGTTGCTGTGCAAGGGTGTAGCTGCAGCTGTTGCCAAGCTACAGAGACGCTTGCAACTTGTGCCGATTGTTAGGGTTTGTTGCTTTATACGGAGCTCTCAGCTCCGTATCTTTTACTATAGCGCTCGGTTATCCGGAATTTTTGATGAACCGGCACCACGTCGGTCCCGTCCGTGCCGGATAAAAAAAAGTTTCCTGTATTAAGTACAGAAGGTGCTTGGGACTATTGCAGACAAGTGATACATAATCAGGTCCAGTTAGAACTTTCAGGCCTCACAAAAAATGGCCTTATCGTTATAACATCACTGCTAATGATCCAGCAAAGTGTAATTTAATGGATGAAACAATCTATTATATATAAACTAATAGTATTATTTCCCCAATCAACTATAGATTAGAAGGTGAAAAGTTTGGAGCATTAATTTCCCAAGTGTTCTTTCTCCAAGGTGACCATCACATAGCAGCATGCGACATACTGAGCACCAGTATCCACAATGACACCCGAGATAATGCTGAATATTCTGGTGAAAAGGATCTGTTGAGAGTTTTAATTACAGTACCTTCTACTTACAGTAGTTACATCTGCCTTTTCACCATTCCTTTCTCTCTAAATATAACTACAGCAAGATGCAAAAACTATTTAATGTGCATAAAATATCTGCCTTCATATTGACCAAACCTACTTATTACCACCAGTTCTGATGAAAGGTCATCGACCTGAAACGTTAACTCAGTTTCTCTCTCCACAGATGCTGCCCGACTTGCTGAGTATTTCCAGCATTTGCTGTTTTTGTGTTTGTTTTATCGCGCTTGTTTGATTTTTTGAAGTAAATGATCAAAATCCTGTCTAACATCAGACAGGATGGGACAGCACAGCAGAGCACAGCAAATAATTTTTCAAGAATCAAATGCCAAAACTACAGAAACAAACTCAATGGAGTACTTAATGATTCACTCTTTCAGTGCTTGGTGCTCTTCCCTTTCACTGAGAAATAATAGACCAAATGCAGAACCTTCAATTATTTATCTAATGTAATTGAAATATGTGCTGGATTATTAACTACAATAGGGAGTCATTAAATCCATCCCTTAGTCTCCAATTTTGTCATTACATAATTGATACTGGATATCTGCATCTGTTCCAGTTTGATGCTGTCCTGCATAGAAATAAGATTTTAAAGTGCACTATGAGAATCCCAGCTACCTTTCGGAGTGTGATGGATGTATGCAGTGCTGCCATCTTCAAGCTGTACAGCCTGGCCATCTTCAAAAGGCAGCGAATCACCTGTAGATTTAAATACATTAAAATGTTTGAAATGCAGGAACAAGAGAAGGACTTGAAGCTTACAGTTTCAAAAGTGCACACTAAACACTTTCAATGTACCTCATTAAAGTGTTTTTCTCCCCTGAGGTTCTCCTTCCCCCGATCCCCCCAACCCCACATCCCTTCACTGAAAGATTGGGCAAATAACCCTTTCCCTCCACTTTCCCCAGTGATGTTCTGGAACAAACAACTAAGTGAATCATGAAAACAGTCAAGCACATTTATCTGTTGATTATCCTTCCCTCGGAATAGGGTGGCCACTGTTCAACTGACTAACTGTTCAAGAGCTATATTGCTTATCTGTTAAAGCTTGGTGGCATAAGAGCAGACCAATGTGATGGTGCCCTGGATATACACCATAGCAGGATTTAAATACACCTGGGATAAACAGAGAGATGTGATAGGGTGCTATATAAATATAAGTTTGTTCTTCTTGCTTTACACTGTCCACTATATAATAGTCTGCTTGTTAAAAATGTGCTAATTACTACAACTTTGGCACTAACTGTATGGTGCTTCTGTGTATTCAGCTAAAATTCAAGGACTTGGTTTAATTTTTTTTTGTTATCATAATCTCACCATCGTACTTTATTGGCACTGCAGATTATATCTACTTAAATTGTGACTTTTGTTTAAAAGAAAGCCATTTTCTTCTGATTTGTCCACAGGTCTTTCCTTACCATACAACACCCATGGACAAAAGCATGGGTTGAACGGATGCTGGTTACAAGGCCTCTTGTCAATGAACCTCTATAGCCAGTTGCTAGGAACTGCATTAGAATCACTCAGATATCTCTCCCTAGGACTGCCTTACCCTTTCTGTAGGGAAGTGCCTGGTCTCTATTCAGCACCTCCCTATAGCAAAGTGACTGGGATTAAAATTCAGCAGCATGGGAGATCATACACACATGCCTGCTTGCATCATGTTGTTTGTTGGTGCTTCAAATAGCTCCATCCCTGTACTACTTCTTTAACACACTACCATTTCAGGAAGTTTCATCAATGTGCTACTTATATATAAAAAGTAGCCCCACTTAGAGTCAGAACGGCACAGAAGGGGGCCATTCGGCCCATCGAGTCCGTGCCGGCTCTCTGTAGAGCAATCCAGTCAATCCCATTCCCCCGCTCTATCCCTGTAGCCCTGCAAGTTTATTTCCCTCAAGTGTCTATCCAGTCTCCCCTTGAAAACATTGAGTGTCTCCGCCTCCACCACTTCCGTCAGCAGTGAATACCAAGTCATCACCACTCGCTGCGTAAAAAAGTTTTTCCTCGCATCCCCCTGTATCTCTTGCCCAAAACCTTAAATCTGTGTCCCCTAGTCCTTGTACCATCAACTACTGGGAACAACCTTTCCCCATCTAGCCTACCCAAACCGGTCATAATCTTGTACACCTCTATCAAATCACCCCTCAACCTCCTTTGCTCTAATGAAAACAAATCCAGCTTCTCCAACCTGTCCTTGTAGCTAAGATCCCCCATCCCCGGAACCATTCTGGTAAATCTCCTCTGCACCCTCTCAAGGGCCTTCACATCCTTCCTAAAGTGTGGTGATCAGAACTGGATGATATACTCCCGTTGTGGCCTAACCAGCGCTTTATAAAGGATCAGCATAACTTCTCTACTTTTGTACTCAATATCTCTATTTATGAAGCCCAAGATCCCATATGCTTTGTTAACCACTCTCTCAATATGTCCTACCACCTTCAGGGACCTATGCACATTAACTCCCAGGTCCCTCTGTCCCCGCACACTCTTTAAAACTGTGCCATTAAGTGCATATTGCCTCTCCCCGTTCCTTCTGCCAAAATGCATCACCTCACACTTCTCTGTATTAAATTCCATCTGCCACTTGTCTGCCCATTCTGCTAGCCTTTCTATGTCCTGTTGCAGTCGATTGGTATCATCACTGTTTGCCACACCCCCAAGTTTGGTGTCATCAGCAAATTTAGAAATTCTACTCTGTATTCCAATATCCAGGTCATTTAAATATATCAAAAAAAGCAGTGGCCCCAGCACTGACCCTTGGGGAACACCACTGTCTACCATCCTCCAGTCTGAAAAACAGCCATTTACCACAACTCGCTGTTTTCTGTCCTTAAGCCAATTCCTTATCCAAACTGTCACTGACCCACCTATTCCATGAGCCTCAATTTTGTTAACCAGCCTTCTACAGTATGTGGTACTTTGTCAAACGCCTTCCTAAAATCCATGTAGACAACATCCATTGCAATCTCTTCAACAATCCTCCCTGTTACTTCATCAATTCAATTAGATTAGTCAAGCACAATCTGCCTTTTACAAATTCGTGTTGGCTCTCCTTAATTAACTTAAACCTTTCCCAGTGCCTGTTCATTTTTCCCCTGATTATTGTTTCTAAAACTATAACCACCACTGATGTTAAACTGACCAGCCTGTAGTTACTAGAATTGTCCTTACACACTTTCTTGAAATAGGGGTCACATTTGTCACTTTCCAATCCTCAGGCACCTCCCCCGCATCTAGGGAAGACTGGAAGATTATGGTAAGCCCTTCTGCTATCTCCTCCCCCAATTCCCTTAGCAACCTGGGATGCAAGCCATCTGGACCAGGCGACTTATCCACTCTAAGCATACCCAGCCTTTCTAGTACATCCTGTTTTATCAATTTTCACCCCTTCCATTGCTTCTATCTTTTCCACTTCTACCGATATTTTGTCAACATCCATCTCCTTAGTAAACACCAATACAAAGTACTCTGAGTATTCTAGCCTGCGCCTCTAAGCATATAACATCTTCTTTGTCGCTAATAGGCCCCACCCCGCCTCTTACTACCCGCGTACTGTTTACATGCCAGTAGAAGATTTTTGGGTTCCCTTTTATGTTAACCGCCATTCTACCCTCATACTCTCTCTTTGCCAATCTTATTTTCATCTTCACTTTCCCTCTCAACTTATTGTATTTGGTCTGGTTCTCCCTTGAAGAATTCACCTGACATGCATCATACGCCCTCTTTTTTTGTTTCATCATCTTCTCTATTTCCCTTGTCATCCAAGGAGCCCTTGCTTTGGTTCCCTTACCCTTCCCTCTTGTTGGAATGTACCTAGCCTGTACTTGGAACATCTCCTCCTTAAAGATCACCCATTGTTCCGTTAAGAGTTTTTCCTGTCAGTCTTTGGTTCCATTTTACCCTGGTAGAGCCTTTTGCATCCTATTGAAGTTAGCCCTATTCCAGTTTAGAAGTTCTACTCTAGATTGTTCCTTGCTCCTCTTTGTGGGGATAATCTTGGTTGAACTCCCTCTGTGGTGTCGAACATTATTAGGTTCCAGAATATAAACCTGATCTCTATACATTTGTCAGTAACTTATTAAAACCAATGCAAACATATTAGCAATTGCTTCAGGCAGAAGGAGGACAATGACAGATTGGTACAAACCTACTGTAAACACAAAGTAGCTTTTACCGTGTAGAAAATACAACTGTACTCTTCCATATCAGGCTGACTCTCATCCATTCTTTGGACATAGACAGAACTTCCATTTATGCTAAACCTATGATTACCAGTTACCTTTTTGCACTGTAACTTGTTGGATGTAGGCTGTCGTACCATCTTCCAGCTGAATAGTTTGCCCCTCAACCAACTTTGCATCTGTTAAATATGTTCAGAAATCAACACACTGTCAGGATTAAAAAAATTGGGAAATAATGCACTCATAACACATTCATCGTAAACACTAATGTATTGAAATTGGATTATGCAATATTCGTACTGAACATGTTCATATAAGCTTGCTCTGCCTGCTATTTTAAGAAATGGGTTAACGCCTTTTTTTTAATTTTTTTTTTTTTTTTTTAAAGTGAAATCATTTTGTATGACCGCGTTAATACATTTATTGTTAATATTGCACAGTGCAGTTTCTATCCCTAAAAGTGTATCTATATATTACAGATTATACACACTATGACATATGGTAATTTGGTTTGATGTCTACCTCCAGGACCTAAACCCAAATCCACATACAGCAGTATGAAATAAGCATAATAACAATCCTATAAAAGCTTATCGTCTGTATGGATTTAAGCAAAAAATATGCTACAATGGAACTAATGTAATACAGGGCAACAGTATTTTGTTACAGGAAATTTTCGTTTAACCAGAGGTTAAAAGTCCGGAAAGCTCTATCTACCGGCAATTTTCAGGAGCAGTTTTCTATAAGTTTTTTTTACTTCTCGTTGTTTTTTTTCCCCCCCAGTCAGGCTCTGCAAGGTCTGTAGCTAAGCAACAGCTTCAGCTAGAGACGCTTGCAGCTGCAGCCGACTGTTTTGAAGCTGTTGCTAAACAACAGGGTTTGTTGATTCACACGGAGCTGAAAAGCTCTATGTTTTAACATTAGGGCTGGATTATACGGCAGTTTTGATCGAACGGCACCAGCTCGGTCCCGTCAGTGCCGGATACCAGAAAGTTTCCTGTATATTAAAAGTGGAATTTGGAATACATCAGAATGGACAAAAAAGTGGCTTCCAAATCAGACTTGCACACAACAGATCTGGCGATACAAGTATTCCCTACAAAACAAACATATTTAATGTTAATAATTAGTTTATATCAGGAATGAATTTGACCTCATCGTTAAAAGTCTAATTTACCATGGCACTTGACAAAATATTTAAAAATCCATCAACTTCACCTAGTCTAATGCAATTTTTAAAATAATGAGAGACATTTTACATTAAAAGTTGCAAAGAAGTACAGTACTGTATTATAGAAGATATGATAGGGAAGATGTATGTGGAAACATTCCAGCCAATAATATGTTTATTTTCTCTTATTCCGAGAGATTGATTACAGAATTTTCTTTTGGCTTAGTCATTTTCTACATCCCAGTTACCATGGAAACAAAGTATGTAAATGTTATTACATTTAATAAACAAATAAATGATTAAACAATAGTTGCAGATGTCAGAACTCAGTATGTTCTGCTGGGAGATGTAATTAAGTGAATCAAGTGTGGCAGTGTGACGTCGCCAGTCCACCTCTTTGCCCATTCTACAGCATTCAACATGGCAGATCTTGTAAAATGTGACCCAGAACTTACTGTCGGAAAGTAAGATTAAAACAAAGGGGCTGCAGAAGACTTTTTTTTTTAAGTCATGCTACTTGCTTTAACAACTCTGTTTAAATGTTAGGATGGGACTGTTCCATACATTTCAAATTAGAATTAGACTTCCCACGTGGATGGGCACGCATGCAGGTAGAATCTGAAATAGATTTTAATTAAAGGACTTTTGACTAATTTCAGGTACTGTCCAATGTTCATTTTTCCCCATTTTCATCTGTTTATTTTTCTCTGGAAGAAATGGCACAACTTAAATGTAATTAACGTATGCACTTTGGAAAATGTATATCCAGTATATATGAATGTTGATTCCCCATTATATATATGCTCCACCCTGGCTTGGCGGCCTTGGCCATGCGTATCTTATGAATGGTTAAGCCACTCCAGGTCTGCATCGATGACACTCTTTAGCCGGGGATGAATCTCCATCTGAGTCACTCTGCTATGGAGAAATGCCCAGTCTCCACTTAGTGCCTTCCAAGAAGGACTGATATTAACAATTTAGAGGAGTGAGAAATCGAATCTCCATCCCAACACTTCATAGTGGCAGATGTTTGACCGCTGTCATTTAAATTCAAATTTATCACTGGGTGCTCACCTTTCAGTGCATGTTGGATGTAGGCTGTAGAGCCATCTGTAAGGGTCACTGCCTGCAGGCTCAGGCTCTCCATCATCTAGTGTAATCTAAAACAATGACAAAACACGAGTATCAATTACTACTGAATGTGAACAGCTTGCATTTACATCGTGCCTTTAGCATAACAAATCATCCCAAGATCTCTCACTGCAATTCCATGAGAAAGTACAGACAAGGTACTTAAACTATATAAAACAATAAATAGCGACACAATATATAGAAATCAGAAACATAATGTTGGTTATGATTGAAACATAAGATCCTGAGGGGGTCTGGACAGATTGGATGTGGAGAGGATGTTTCCTCTTGTGGGAGAATCTAGAACTAGGGGTCACTGTTTAAAAATAAGGGGTCGCCCATTTAAGACAGAGATGAGGAGAATTTTTTTCTCAGAGGGTCGTGAGTCTTTGGAACTCTTTTCCTCAGAGGGCAGTGAAGTAGAGTCTTTGAATGTTTTTACGGCAGAGGTAGATTCTTGGTAAGCAAGGGGGTGAAAATTTATCGGGGGTAGGCGGGAATGTGGAGTAATCGGATCAGCCATGATCTTATTGAATGGCGGAGCAGGCTCGAGGGGCCGAGTGGCCTACTCCTGCTCCTAATTCGTATGTTCGTATGCATATCTAGTGTTGAGGGTCTGCTTGTTATCCCTCTAGGGGTTCATATTATAGATTCTGTACTGCAAGAATAACATGTACAGGAAACTTTGTGCTATCCGGAGGTGAGCTATCCAGCAATCTGGAGCCACCGGCAAAAATCAGCAGCCGTTTTTTATTCTTTTTTGTTTGTTTTTTTTTGCTTTGTTTGAACAGTCAAGCTGTGCAAGGTCTGTAGCTATAGCAACAGCTTCAGCTACAGAGCTTTAGGGCCACACCCGACTGTTTAGAAGCTGTTGCTAAGCAAGTGTTTGTTGTCAAATACAGAGATAAGAATCTCCGTATCTCTCAAAATTAACTCTGGAGTGTACGGCAGTTTTGAGGCAACGGCAGCAGCTCGGTCCCGTGGGTGCCGGATAGCACAAAGTTTCCTGTATTTATATTTCACATATACAATACATCTAGTGCAATGAATGCTAAATAAAAATGGCACCATACATTTAAATATGATGAAAAGGACTGAACACTGATACACTGGCATCTTTATTTGTGAAAAGCAATTGGGATCCAGTTTTTAAGCTTTCCAATGTGTTAGTGGCATAAAGAAAGAGAGAGGAAATGTGGTTTGGAATTGAGGCTTGAAACTCCCATGCAAACAAGAAACTAATTCTAGAGTGTCTGGCATTCAGTGGTTTAGCGCTCTGTCATCACTCTTACAATCTTCTTTTCGGATTCTAAAGGACACATCTTTGAAATCGTTTCATCATTATCATGAAATGTTACAGTGAACTCCATGGTCATTGCTGCATCAATACTTACAAATGTGCCCATGGTTACATGCAGTCTTACAGATAATTTTTTGGTATGTTATTTTATATTTTCCCCATTTCACCTCATTAGATGTCCCTGGACCATACTCTGGTTGAGAAAGGGCTAGTGAAAATATTGCCAATTTGTGCATAAACCATTCAGACCCTACATTCAATTCATTTGTACAGATTTCTCTGGGAGTGATTATGGACCCTGATTGCAATAGAACTCTCTCTAAAGTTCTCCAATATCTTCTCTGAATAATAATCATCTAGGATGTCAGTTTATTAGGAATAGCAGCACCTTTGTATATTGCAGGCAGAGTTACTGGTTTTCCTTTTTCACAAAACAAAATTACAGAACACAATCTCCAAAACCCCGGTAAGAATGTTGGCATCTCATTAAGTTAAAAACAGAATTTGACTTCACTATAAACCAGTGCCCTGGTCAATAAAAATAATGTCAGTTATCAAACTCATTTTATATTCATGAAGGTTTACAATTCAAAGCACTGGAAAATGCACAACATTTTGCAAGCAATGCCAATCCTACACCCTCTCGAAAAAGCACCACAGTTGGAATCTTTCAATATTCTCCATTAGGTCTTTCACTCCTCACTCCAGCTGCCATGTCTCCTCCTGGGGTCGGGGGACAACAGTTGAGATCAGAACCGAAGACTTAATTGCAGCCGTCATTGCTGTCCATGATTGGCCGGCATCAGTTTCCTGTGGGTTGACCGGAGCTGCCAATCTTTCCTGCCCTGAAATTCTTCCCACATATCCAACAAGTCAGTTTAGATTTACATAGTCAATTGGACAATTACTTTTCCACACAACTACTGTCTGGTTAAGCTTTGACAAGATCTGGCACCCAGCCCAAGAAATGATCAAACAGATGCCAATGCACACTGTCCCAAAACGGTGCTTTACTAACAGTGGAAATGCAATCCTCTCACCTATTAATGAAATATTTTCTTTATCTAGACAATTCCCATTTTTATTGTTAAAGCTCTCAGTTGTAACATTAGAATGATTACATTTGACATACTCCATCAGCTACATCAACAGCTTAAGTGCTGTATTGTTGATTTATAATTCCCTAATAACTGGATTAAAACTGTGAAGTGTGTTTCAATAAGGACTTCTCACATCCTTTACACACCCAAGCCAGGCCAACAGGATAAAGTTATGAACCCAGCTCCTCCCATCCCACACAAGCTGCAATAGAACAAACAGTCAGTGCCCTTCAACAACTTACAATTAATATTCATGTATAAACATCTTCCAATGTTTTGTCCTAATTTGCAATTGATTACCTAATTGCAGTCTGTATAATACAAGTACTCTTACCTGTTATTATACAAGTATTGTATTGCTAATAGTAAGGATATTACAGTAGTTTGAGTGAAACTGATAAGTGCTAACCTAAATTACTGATGTGGAAACAGAAGTCAAATAGCAGCAGGATTGATGTTATCTGTGTGTGATGACAGATGCTATATAAATTTTTCAAACCATAACATATTAGCCTAGAAATTACTGTTTGTGATGTTTGCTTAATAGGGTCATATAACACTCCTCGGTTATTTTAATGTAGGCATCAACCCATTTATTTTAACACTTAAGAGCACGAAAGGAATGTCATTAATCTGAATGTGTTAAGCAATCATACGCTAATATCAGTCATTTCTAGGCTTTTCAAAGTGGGAAAACTGTTAACATTCAAAACAAAAAACTCTGCTTCAAAGAGCTTGTAAAACATTACATTATTAAAATCATATCAATTATGTATTTTTGCCTCACTTCATAATTATACATTGTACTCTGCTAGAAGAGACATCACTAATATGTTATATGGGACATAAGTGAATGCACAGAATGTGAAAATGCAGATGCACTAGTAATGTTTCTGAACAATATCGAGGAGCAATGAGCTGTGCGTCTTCTATTTTCCTCATATTAAACATTCTTCACGCGCTGTTCACTGTTCTGTTATTTAAACAAATGATCTCAGTAACATGAAACAACAATATTTTTGTTCATCTTGCAAAGGGAAAAAATATAATTGAAGAGTTAAATTCCATGTACATAAAATGCCCCTGCACGTTTTAAACACTTGAACCCAATATTTGAAAGTGTACAGTAAAGCCAAAACTACAAATTATGTTTTAACTATTGCAGGTCCTAGGCAAAGACAATATACCTCTAGGTTCACATTGTTGTAGTAGCATCTATTGAAACTCTATAAATCCTGGGTTTAAGTAAACTACAAACAAATTTTAAAATGCAAAGCTCAGCTTGAAAACATTAAGCACAAAACCAGTCTAGATGTGACATGATATTTGAAGTGAACACACAAGGAGGAAATCTCAAATCTATGAAAGAGCACATTACAAATATTAATAGAGATTAAATCTATTAAATCTTCTTGTGTCTCAGACAAATGATCGTGTCCAGACATAACTGGCCGCCAGCTTTGCAGACGAGATAACTCATCTTGCAACAGTAGGTTTCCATTTAATGTTAGAAAATCACATCAAGGATTGATCTGGTCAAGCTTATGATTAGGAAATGTCCATCTGCAGAGTTTTAGGTCGCAATTAATTGAAAAACAAACCTCCAGAACACATTTTCAGTTAAACAGAGGCAGATTTTTTTTTCCTTTTCAAAATGGCCAGTGGGGCCCAGCAAACATTAAATAAAAGATTGAAAAGAATCTTAAGGAAACAAAAAGCTGAAACAGTTTCTATTAATTAGCGGGGGTGGGGGGGGGGGACTATCTTACATAAAAAGAGAGAGAAGTCAGGGTAAGCAGAAGTAAAGTACTGTATTTCAATTTTAAAATAATGTTGAATTAGTCACATCAGTTTATTACAGTAATAAAGCTACACCTTTATTAGTGCTTGCTTCGGTATCATAGTTTGTGAGCTGTAATTTTTATTTATTTATTTATTTATTGATTGATTTTTTTTTTTTTTTTATAAAAAGGCCTGGCCTGGCAAGACTGGAATTTCCCTGTGCCAGTCAGCAATCACAAAGGCTATGTGGGTAAATGCACCAGCTAGCAAGACACTGAGCCACACAGCCCAAGAAGGTTCCAGGTTCAATCCTCAATTTGTACTGACAAAAACCGGATCGAACCAAAGATAACAGTGGGGACCGTACTACTGGCCTTTTTTTTTGGTCCCCAGGCTAAGGTGGGGAACATCGGCCAAAGTTCCCACTGTTGACTGTTACCTAGTGACCCCTGCTGGAAAGTGTGCGCGTGCCAGGTGAAGGCAGGTGAAGGTTCATTCGATTAGGCATTCTATAGCCCTCTGACAACATAGAATTCAACAATTTCAGATCATAATCTCGGCTCCCATCACATATATATATATTTTTTTATCCACATTTTTTGTTTTTTCTTCCCTCCCTTCAGCTGTCGTTCATTCTGCCAGCGCAATTCACACCCCATCTAGAGCCAGCCTTTGTTCCTTAACCTGTCCCATTTCCACCTCCCCTTGCCTTGAATATCTCTTAATGTCTCTTAATCTCTCCTGCTTTCCATCCTATCACTGACCTTCCCTTTTGTTCTTTCACCCCCCCCCTTTTCCCAGCCCCCAAACTTGCTTTCCATTTCCTGCTTCTTTCCCAGTTCTGACGAAGGGTCTTCGACCTGAAACGTTAACTCTGTTTCTCTCTCCACCGATGCTGCCTGGCCTGCAGAGTTTTTCCAGCGTTTCCTGTTGTTATTACAGGATTGGGTTCGCCTGTGCTGCAAACCCCCTCACCTGTCCTGGTATCACATGAAGGCTGGTCATTGAGGCAATCTGCGGGAGGACTTTCAATGCTCATGGAACCATATCCCAGTATGAGTCAACACCGTCAGGAGAGAAAAAAGATAGTAAGAAAATAGAAAAGGGTCCAGCTTGAAATTCAGCCGGCATTAAATTTCCTCTTAAAGAATAAGAACGGGTCCTGCAGCAATGTCAGTGTCCCATTCTCAGTCAATGTTCAAAATTTGTAGATGACACCAAATTGGGGGGTATAGTTAATACTAAGGAAAACTACGACAAAATACAAGGCGTTAATAAACTTGCAGAATGGGCATGTAAATGGCAAATGAATTTCAATATAGATAAGTGTGAGGTGGTGCATTTTGATAGTAGGAAGGGGGTCACATACTCCTTGGAAAAGAGTCTAAATGGGGTAGAGGAGCAAAGGCATCTAGGGGTACAGATACACAAATCATTAAAAGTAGCAACACCAGTTAACAAGGCCATAAAAAATGCAAACAAAGCACTGGGGTTCATTTCTAGAGGAATAGAATTGAAAAGCAGGGTAGTTATGTTAAACTTGTACAAAACCTTGGTTAGACCACACTTGCGAGTGCTGTGAACAGTTCTGGTTCCATATTGCAAAAAGGATATAGAGGCACTGGTGAAGATACAAAAAAGATTTACAAGGATAATACCAGAACTGAGAGGTTATAATTATCAGAAAGACTGAACAGGCTGGGGCGCTTATCTAGAGAAGAGAAGGCGGGGGGTGGGTTGACCTAATAGAGGTCTTTAAAATTATAAATGGGTTTGATAGGGTAGACGCGGATAAGATGTTTCCACTTGTGGGGGGAGTCTAAAACTAGGGGTCATAAGTATAAGATAGTCACTAATAAATCCAATAAGGAATTCAGGAGAAACTTCATACTCAGAGTGGTTAGAATGTGGAACTTGCTACCACATGGAGCAGTTGAGGTGAATAGCATAGATACCTTTCAGGGAAGCTAGATAAGCACGAGGGAGAAAGGAACAGAAAGATATGCAGATAGGGCAAGATGAAGTAGGGTGGGAGGAGGCTCGTGTGGAGCATAAACACCCGCATGGACCAGTTGGGCCGAATGGCCTGTTTCTGTGCTGTAAATTCAATGTCATTCTGTCTCAGCATAATTTCATAGATCCAGCTTCACTTTACTTCACTGAAGTTTCAACTGTACCAGAATCAAAATAACCAGCTGTCTGCCTGCTCAGGTGAAGCACGTACATGTTGGGATTGGAATAGCTTGTGATGCTTATCCCTGATTCACACAGGCCAAGTTTTCCTCATCTGCCTTGAAGTGATATCTGCATTGACAGACAGTACTGTTCAAAAATGCCACCAAAAATACAGCCGTACATTTTTACAGCGATGTTTTAACTTCAGTACATCAAAATACGTCTATTTAAATATGAATATGCGTACAAAACCCAACCAAAAAGACAATCGCTCACGTTTTATGGGCATGTTAAAATCGAGAGCCCAGCGTGGATAAACCACAGCAATCAAATGATTTGCCTTTAAACTCTTGATCAACAAACTGGTCTTTTCCCCAAAAAACTTGTTTCAAATAATTTTTTCTATCTGCAAATTCCAGTGAAATGAATTCGAGGGACTCCTCCCCTCACAACATTTGAACCTTCAGATACGTGCAAGGTATGTTCAAAGAAATAAAAACTACATTTAAACACAAAAATTAACAAAGTTAGTTGCTTCCAGAACTAACTTGTGTGCAGCACCCATTTCTAGAATAAATGCCCGTAACATTAATACTTTATTATTGTATTAGTATAATTCAAAAGGCATGCATAAATGTATTTCCAGACAATCCAGTTGTGACACAGAGAGAAGATCAAGGTTTGAATCACTGCCTCAGCTGACATTAAGGCTTCCTTCAGATGGCAATTTATAGGTCACGGCTGAATCGACAGAGAAAACAGGTGAGCATGGATAAGGAGTTAAGCCAACAAGAGAAAGAGAAATTCCCAGGGACTTCAACATTAGATCACATTTTCATATTCCCTACCAACTAGCCACAGAACACTACAGGTGGAGACCATCGAGAGCGCTGATTACTCACTTGTTTTGTAAACCAAAGCCCAGTATACACAAATACTACAAAGGGGAAATTAAAAAAAAAATATTTCCAATAACTTTGAAAATATGATTTAATAGGCATATAACAATTTTCTCTATCAAAACTCAAAAAACAATCATCGTCCTACTCACCAAATAGGGACATTAGGCTAAATGTTCCACCCATTGACTTTGAATGGTTGGTCCCTTTCCCAGCTGTTGCTTTTTCTTATGGACTCCGAATGTTACAGCACAGGAACAGGCCATTTGGCCCATCAGGTCTGCACCTGTTTTTCTCCACATGAGCCATCTGTCTAATCCCACCCCCTCGCTCACGTCCCATACCCTTTAACATTTATCCTCTTCAGGCAACTATCTAATTTCCTTTTTAAATTATCTATGGTCTCTGCTTTAACTCAGCTTGCGGCAGAGTTCCACATTCTAACCACCCTGTGTAAAAGATATTTTTTTTAAATAGCTTGCAAAATTGTGAGAATAATCAAACAAATTAAATAACTACCTGAAGATTGCACCACAAATGTAATCAAAAGTGCTGTAGTAGAGGTCGGCTTGAGATGGTGACTATTCCGTCTGTTCTTAAATGGTTCTGTGCATCTGATGTGACTTCAGTTGTATCTGGGAAGAGGTAGAATTTAATTGGGATAAAAATGCTTCCTACTACCTGTTCCTGTTCCCAAGGACAAACAAGATTTTGCAAATTACTTCTATGCCTACAGCATGGTACTCTGTTGGGAGTCACACTAACCGTGTTTGTCACCCTGAACAGTTAAAATGCAATACTGTTGAATACTGATCAATGCACAAGGCGCGGTTTTGAATGAATTTTAAAATACGGCGTTAGTCTCCTAGATATAGGGTTTTATTTAAAAAGGAATGCTGAATATTCAAACAGAATATTTCAAAAATTCAGAGGCCAGAGAAACAATTGGTGGCTTTCAATACCTTCTGTCCACTTGGTAGAACACCAATCCTTACTACAAGCAAAAGTGGGTGAATTGCTGTACACTAATAAAATTCACCACCAATTTTCCAATAGCATTTTATCTGAACATTCAGAAAGAAGCTTTACTAGAAAAATCACATGGTTTGAACCCTTCCAACTGAATGGGCATTGAAAAGATCAAAGTGACAATGAAACGGGATTGTTTACAGTGACAATGCACCCAGTAGTTTTACTGTATTTGAAAATACAGCAATGTTATAGTGAAGCACTGGGTGAAAAACCTATTTCTCCCTACTGCTAATTTTGGTAGCTGTGCTCCAATGCCACAAGGGTATTTACATGAAGCATCGCTCTCGTAACAGGCTTCCGTGCTGAAACTCTGGCTGCCAGGCTCCCATTGAACCCAATGATTAAAAGGATATATTTGTTTAAAACTACCATATTTTGGATGAGTAAAATGAGCCAATTATCGGAAACTTTTTCTATTGCATACAAAACCAACAAACAACAATTGGCATGTTATTTTCTGCCCCTTACAGAGTAACAAAAAAGAGACAATGAAGGTATTGGATAGGGTCTGTGTTAAAAGCAGAGCGAAGACAATACAACATACAAGGGTATTTGACAATTAGGAAGGACAGACAGGAAGGAAAGGGAGGTGGGGTTGCTATGTTAATCAAGGATGGAATCACTGCAATAGTCAGAAATGATATTGGGTCAAAGGATCAGGATAGTGAAACAGTTTGGGTGGAGATAAGGAATAATAAGAGGAAAAAGTCACTAGTGGGCATAGTCTATAGGCTTCCTAACAGTTGCAACTCTGTTGGTCGGAGTATAAATCAGGAAATAGTTGGGGCTTGTAATAAGGGAACAGCTATAATCATGGGGGATTTTAACTTTCATATTGACTGGACTAATCAAATTGGGCATGGCAGCCTTGAGGAAGAGTTCATAGAGTGTATTAGGGACGGGTTCCTTGAGCAGTATGTAACTGAACAAACCAGGGGGCAGGCAATCTTAGATCTGGTCCTGTGTAATGAGACAGGATTAATAAAAAATGTCCTAGTAAAGGATCCCCTTGGAATGAGTGACCATAATATGGTTGAATTCCAAATTCAGTTTGAGGATGAGAGAGTTGGATCTCAAACCAGCGTACTGAGCTTAAATAAAGGAGACTATGAAGGTATGAGAGTAGAATTGACTAAAGTGGACTGGGAAAACAGATTAAAGTGTAAAACGGTACAAGGGCAGTGGTCTACATTCAAGGAGATATTTCACATCTTTCAAGATAAATATATTCCACAGAGGAAAAAGGGGAATAAAAGAAAAGACAACCATCCGTGGCTTAGTAAAGTAATAAAGGATAGTATCCGACTGAAAACAAGGGCATATAAAGTAGCCAAATCTAGTGGGAGGATAGAAGATTGGGAAGCACTTAAAAGCCAGCAAACAATAACTAAAAGATTAATTAAGAAAGGGAAGACAGATTATTAAAGTAAACTAGCAAAAAATATAAAAACAGATAGCAAGTGTTTCTACAGCTATATAAAAAGAAAAAGGGTGGCTAAAGTGAACGTTGGTCCCTTAGAGGATGGGACCAGGAAACTAGTGGTGGGGAACATGGAGATGGCAAAGATGCTGAACAAATATTTTGTATCAGTCTTTACAGTAGAGGACACTAAAAATATCCCAACACTGGACAAACAGGGGGCAATGGGGGGGGGGGGAGGAGCTAAAGACGATTAAAATCACTAAGGAGATGGTACTCAGTAAAATAATGGGACTTAAGGCGGATAAATCCCCCGGACCTGATGGCCTACATCCTAGGGTCTTGAGAGAAGTGGCGGTAGGGATTGTGGATGCATTGGTGATTATTTTCCAGAACTCCCTGGACTCAGGAAAGGTCCTGGCAGATTGGAAAACTGCTAATGTAACACCCTTATTTAAGAAGGGAAGTAGACAAAAAGCTGGAAACTATAGACCAGTTAGCCTAACATCTGTGGTTGGCAAAATGTTGGAGTCCATTATTAAGGAAACAGTAACAGAGCATTTGGATAAACATAATTTAATAGGGCAGAGTCAGCATGGTTTTACGAAGGGGAAGTCATGTTTGACAAATTTGCTCGAATTCTTTGAGGATGTAACATACAGGGTGGATAAAGGGGAACCAGTGGATGTAGTGTATTTGGACTTCCAAAAGGCATTTGACAAGGTTCCACACAAAAGATTACTAATCAAGATAAGAAATCACGGGATTGGGGGTAATATACTGGCATGGGTGGAAGATTGGCTATCCAACAGAAAACAAAGAGTTGGGATAAATGGTTCATTCTCGGGCTGGCAATCAGTAACTAGTGGTGTTCCGCAGGGGTCAGTGCTGGGACCCAACTCTTTACAATCTACATTAACGATTTGGAGGAAGGGACCGAGTGCAACATATCCAAGTTTGCCAACGATACAAAGATGGGAAAGCAGTGAGTGAGGAGGACATAAAAAACCTCCAAAAGGACATAGACAGGCTAAGTGAGTGGGCAGAGATTTGGCAGATGCAATATAATGTTGGAAAGTGTGAGGTTATGCACTTTGGCAGAAAAAATCAAAGAGCAAGTTATTATCTAAAT
This sequence comes from Somniosus microcephalus, assembly GCF_052327205.1. NCBI lineage: Eukaryota > Metazoa > Chordata > Chondrichthyes > Squaliformes > Somniosidae > Somniosus > Somniosus microcephalus. Next base: position 55,553,267 of record NC_141004.1, read on the forward strand.
GGAGAGAAACTGCAAAGTGCTACAGTACAAAGGGATCTGGGGGTCCTGGTGCATGAAACACAAAAAGTTAGTATGCAGGTGCAGCAGGTGATCAGGAAGGCCAATGGAATCTTGGCTTTTATTGCGAGGGGGATGGAGTATAAAAACAGGGAAGTCTTGCTGCAGTTATACAGGGTATTGGTGAGGCCACACCTGGAATACTGCGTGCAGTTTTGGTTTCCATATTTAAGAAACGATAGACTTGCTCTCGAGGCGGTTCAGAGAAGGTTCACTCGGTTGATTCCGGAGATGAGGGGGTTGACGTATGAGGAAAGGTTGAGTAGGTTGGGACTCTACTCATTGGAGTTCAGAAGAATGAGAGGCGATCTTATCGAAACATATAAGATTGTGAGGGGGCTTGATCGGGTGGATGCGGTGAGGATGTTTCCACTGATGGGTGAAACTAGAACTAGGGGGCATAATCTAAGAATAAGGGGCTGCCCTTTCACAACTGAGATGAGGAGAAACTTCTTCAGTCAGAGGGTAGTAAATCTATGGAATTTGCTACCCCAGAAAGCTGCGGAAGCTGCAACATTAAATAAATTTAAAATGGAGATAGACAGTTTCCTAGCAGATAAGGGAATTAGGGGTTACGGGGAGAGGGCAGGGAAGTGGACGTGAGTCTAGATTCGGATCAGCCATGATCCTATTGAATGGCGGAGCAGGCCCGAGGGGTCGTATGGCCTACTCCTGCTCCTACTTCTTATGTTCTTATGTAAGTTGTTTTACAAAGCACTCCATTCTCAGTCACATAGCAGGTATTTAGCAACTGAATGTGAAACCAACAAGTTTTTAAATTTCAGCAATTCTTATGAAATAAAATGTTTAAAACCCATAAGATTCATCTTTTTGCCAATGTCATAACTGCTCTCACTTAGAATTGCTAACAATGCAATAAAACTCACAATACAAATTAACAGGTGATAATTCTGATCACAGTATGTCATTGCTATGATGGAGACGTTTATTACATTTTGCACAATTTACATACCATCAACAATTTCAACTATCTACCCTTTTTTAAATGTGTTTGGCAAGTCCCTTTTTGTTCTTATTTACAAAACTTTAAATGCAGTTACATAAATTGTGTTGAAATGTAATTTTGCATCATGTGATTGCAATGTTGTCCGGCCTGCGAAACAAATCCGAACCTATCTCCAGGCCGCCAGGCTGCGGAGAGTTCCTGTCTCGGGCCTCCAGGCGGACATCAGCGTAAAGGCCCACGGATCCCAGGGACGCAAGCGGTTCGGAAGCGTCCCAGGGATCACGTGGGCCTGGTCCGCCAAGCACAAAGGAGGATTCCATTGCAATCATTTCCACAGGGAATCCCCTAATGAGATGCAATGGATTCCCCAAATAATTATACTGTACAATTTATGCAATTTTAATAATTATAAATACTGAATTTCAATTTTATTCATAAGTCCCTTCATCGCACCAACCTCAATAAAAATTTAATTTTTTGATAAATAATTTTGAACAATATTTGCATGATCAATTTAAAGTGTACGTGCATCATTTTTTATTTGAAAATGTTTAATTTAAGGCTAAGATATACCCTTACGCTGATGAAAGCAGGCCCTATGTCTGCTTTTACCAGCTGTAAGAATTTTGTGGGCAATTGCTGGGCAAATAGCCCAACTCTGCGCCAGCAATACTGATTTTCCATGCGGTTCGGATGGTCTGTCAAGGTGTACCTTGACAGATCGCAAGTTCTGGATTTTTTACATGGGCAAGAGTACGCCATCAGGGAGACCGCAATTTCAGGGTCAATGAATGGTTCTCTACGATCAAATAAAAGAGAGTCTTTTAACACTTTGTAATGAAAATAGGCACAGCGGTAAGAGCTACTTGTCAAAAGATCAGAAATGACCATAGGTGTTTTATTTTATAAATGACTTTGATTCTTCTCCTCCCCCCTCTGCAAGAGTTTTTCATCAGTTTGAGAATAGAGTGTGTACTTTTAATGTAAATCGACATGTGTTCCACATCAACAATCTATCATGGAAAAATGTTCAGCAGTTGAAGAGCTGCTCCATGGACACATCCAAGCAATCCACTCACATCAGAGCAAACAGTGTGGAACTCACTGGCATGTTCCATTATAACTCAACATGTCTTACAACAGAACTACAACAAGGACACACTGTTTGGCCCAACCAGTGGTCCTAATTCCATATGCCTGCCCTGTTCCCATATCTCTTTAACCACCTGTCTAACATATTCTTAAACGTTGACATGGGCTGAGATTTTCCTTACCTCAGTGGGTCCGGGGCGGGCGACGTTGGTGGCGTGTCTCGACCCCGCTGCTGGCTCCATTCCATTCTGGAAAATGATTTTCCGTTGATAGGGCTTGTTAAGCCCACCCAGCGCGTTTCCCGGGCCAATTAGAGGAAGCGGGGCTGGTGACATCATTCATGCTGCGTCATCAGCCATTATTTTTATTGAAGTGCTGCAAACACTGACAATGACTGCACACAGGTTCTTCCATGACTCTCTCCATATGCTTATGGAGGGAGTCAGAGCACGCAGGGAGGTCCTCTTCCCTTCCCATGGGCGGAAGACACCTCCCCAGCAGACCAACACAGCCTGGTTGCATATTACAAAGGTCACAAGCAGGGATGTCGTCAGGAGGACCTGGGTGCAGTGGTGCAAACCTTTCAATGATCTCATTAGATCACGAAACATTAGTACAAAGCCACACTCACCTTCATCCTGCTGTGCCTCTCATCACATCCCCATCACTCTGCCTTCCCTATCCCACTCCTGCACATCCTTACTCACACCAACTTACCTTGCACCTCCACCCATCCCTCTCTATCTATATTATATCACATCCCCATCTCACTAGCCAGCCCTCACACTCACCCTCATCCTAGTGCCAGCATACCAACTAACAACACACAAAGGTAGCCACTTGGGTCTTTTATCCAATGTTCATGTAAAGTTTCTGTTAATGTGCTGTCAAACATTGAAATGTTTATTTTCAACACTTTCCATTCTTGGACAGATTTGTGTGCACCTTTGGAAGTGGCTTAGTGAATGGTGAGACATAACGGTACCCCCCGCAATGGTGGTGAGTGTGGAGTGGAATGGCTTGGACATTGTAGGGATACTTTATGATGTTGGTGTAGGGTGGTGCCAACCTGGCCCATCATGTGGCAGCCAGGGTGTACAGCATCAAGTGGAGTAAATCTGGCCATGGTGAGGCCATCCCTGGCCTCCCGGACAGCAATGTGCTCGAATGCTGATGTCCTCTGTCCTGTGCAGTATCAGGTGATTGCGGAGAAGGTCGGTGTTGGGGCTCATCATGGTCTGATTCTGAGGACCAAGGTGAGACAGTATAAAGGGCACCCATGTTGATGGAATAGATGGCAAGTGAAGTCGAGATGACAGAAGCATTCTGTCAATGGCGAAAGTTCTTCCAATGAGGTAAGAGTGGATGGAGAGTGGAAACTGGAAAGCCTGCAGAATCTGTGCTGTAAATGGACCGAGAAACAGCTTGTGGCTGAGGAAAGTGATGATGTCAAGTGAGAGCTTTTACTGTACATTGAAGCCGTCAAGTAATCAGCTGGAGCAATGGCCACTGAACTCCCGCCTCAGGTTGACAGCCGTGATCCCCGAACAGCGTGGCTCCCATGGCCATGAAGTTAAAGTGAAAAGGTAAGTTAAAAAAGCCTGTTAATGATCTGGCAACTAGATGCTAATGAGTTTAATTGGGTCGCCCGCCGGGTCTGCTCAGCGCTGACAGACCCGACATTGGGAAAGGCGCACTGCGGCAGCTTGACAGCGGGTTCCCAACCTGCGGTCAAAAAAATCAAATTTCCCACCCGACCCGCCACCGATCCTGCCCACCCCCCGGAAAATTCCAGCCTTGGTCTCTGGTTCAATCACCACCTCTGGTAGTGCATTTGAACCTCATAATCCTCTGTGTAAAGAAACTTCTTCTGCTCTCTGTCCTAACTCTTACATTTAATCTCATATCTATCGCCCCTCATTCTAGACCCCCTCAATCACTGTAAACAGAAAAATCAGTTTGGGCAGTTAACAAACGTACAAGTTCCAAAAGACATTCAGTACGCAAAAGGGTTAATCCGCGCCGTTTCATTTCAGTGATGTGTGCCAGTGGCAAAACACTTGCTTTGGGTGGTTTTTTTAATTGCAGTTCACTGCTGTTGCGACTAGTTCACTTTGAACATTCGCCCTTTTTGTGACTCTGATTGCACATTAACAAATCAAGAAATCGAACTTGGATAGCCTTCACCTTTTCAATTACTCTAAATTCTAATCAAAACTCTGCCCCATCCCTTCATATCTTTAAACACCCCTATCATAGTACCTTTAATATCCTCTGTTCTAATGAAAACAGCCCCAATTGTTCAAATCTTTCTTAGTATTTGTATTTTCTCATACCAGGCAACATCTGAATGAAGCTGCACTTACACCTTTTCTTTTGCCGCAACATCCTTCCTATAGAGCTCAAAACTGCACACAGCATTCCAACTGGGGTCTTAAGGTTTTATATAGTTCACCATTACATCTTACCTTTTATATTCTATATATCTCTTGCTGTAAAACCCAGTATTCCATTAGCTTTCTTTATGGCCTTAGCCACTTGAGGTTCTGCTTTAAAGGTCTTATGAACCTGACCCCAATTTTGTCTGTTCTTCCACATCACCCAGCTTTCCCTCAAAGTATAATTATTTATTTTTACAAAAGCGTGCCACTTTGCATTTACTGACACTGAATTCCATTTGCCAATTTTTTGTCCATTTCACCCTCATTAATATTCCCTTACAGCTTCCTTTGGTCCACAGAATTATTTATTATGCCTCCTATTTTAGTATCAGCTGCAAATTTGGACACCGCTTTCTCTAACCCTACAGCAAATCATTGATGTACAGTGAACAGAAGCAGTCACATAACATAACCTCCCGAGACACTGCTAAGCACCTCTAACCGCTGAGAAACGGCCCTTAACTCCGACACTCTGTTTCCTCACATCTATGCAGTTTTTAATCCAACTTGCTACCCTTACCCTAATTCCATACCTCTTAAATCTCCTCCAAGTCTCCAATGTCAGCCTTGTCAAACACTTTCTGAAAGTCCATGCACACCACATCCACTGCATTTACCCCAGCCACCATATCTATCAATCACTTACTTTTGTCTCCTTCTTTGAAAATGGGTGTTATATTGGCCACTCTCCAATCTTCCAGCACACGTTCACCGTCAATAGAACCCTGAAATATAATTTCTATTTCTTCCCCCTTTCTCTCAAGATCCAAGGACAGATCCGATTAGGTCCTGGCACTTTGTCCTCTATCTTAGCTAACTTCTCGAATACCTTCCTTTTATTGATTAGGCCACATTTTGCTCTCAAAATAACGGTGAAGCTAATGGCGCTAGCCGTTATTTATGCACAAACAGTACAGCAACTTCAGGCGAGGAGATGTGCAGTTAAATGCAGATATTAAAAAATTGCTGTCCAAGTGTCGCTGCTCCATCATTAGCTTTGCGAAAATGGCATCTCGCTGTTCAGTCTTGTCATTTCATGTCTACGCACCCTTTTAACACTACCTGACCTGCTGAGTATTTCTAGCATTTTCTGTTTTTATTTCAGGCTTCCAGCATCCACAGTATTTCGCTTTTTGTACCCTTTTAACACAAGTGTTAATTACTGCTAATCAACTTCTCTGACACATGAAAATTAACTATTACGAGTGTGGAGTCGCATTCCTTCAGGCAGTAATTGTTATGGAGGTTTTTTAAATGTAAAAAACAATGCTTAAATGTTTACTTTTCCTTTCTCTCGCTCTCTTAATCCGGTCTTTCTATCCCCCTTTATTTCTCTTCCTGTACCTGATTTGACATTGAATTCACCCACTTTAATTTACACTTCCGTCTCAGTCCTTGTGCTGTTAATTTCAGAATGCTTCACTCTGATTGGGTAAGGAGATACGCAGTTGCTTGTCCAGTTCACTCAGGTCCCAGAGGCCCCGTTATCAGCTTGCACTTTCAGCAACTTGCCACACAAAATGGTTTTAAAAACCTAAACGTGCAGGGGCAAGTCTAACTAAGGGCAGACGCCATTAGATGCCCTGCACAGCAAATTCTGGCCCATTATAATATTTCTCATCTTGCTTTCAACCATCTGAAACACTGGATCATCTGAAACACTGGATCTCTTTGCTTTGGACTAGAATTACAATGATCAGGTGCACATCTTCAGTCAGCTGTATACCAATTAAGTGTAAAACAGATCTGGAGGGTTGTTTGTAGTTGGCGGTATAATGTCCCAACAGGGAAATAATTACACCCATGCACAAAACAAGCTAAATGCAGGTATTAAGGAAATATTTTCTTGCATTCTAATTTATATATTATTATTTATGAACACGTGTGGCTATGTTTTTGATGGTTTATTTTTAATGGAATATTTTCCTATCAACCTAATTTCCAATGCTTGTGTGCATCTCCTCCGATTGCAGCACAAGACCCAACACATCCAAGAAAAGTTACTGAATCCTAATTACAGTACTGAATAGCTCTCTCCCGTCCTCTTTTCCCAACTGTGTCTATCTCTCCACCTCCACTACATCTTTGTTGTTCCTGTTGCCCTGTTTCAGATTATTTCATTCCCATTCTGTTGTTTGCCACCACTTTGTCCCTTTTCATCCTTATCAGTATGTTTCCCATTCATCCCTTACACTCCTGATTTTTCCACTGCTCATTATAGGGGAGCGAGCTCAGATTTTTTCCAAATTTAACAGCATTCACACTAGACTTTTGTTACCAGAATGGCACGGAACTCAAAAAATTCTGCACCAAAAACTGCAGTGTAACAACCTTGGAACACACAGAATTAGAACAAAATATGCATAATGTGACAGTTCCACTTTTGTGCCTAGGGGGCCTGACTGCAGTGCAACTGCAAACTAATGGATTTTGATGTAGATAAATGTAAAGTAATACATACTATGTATACATGATGAAGGCTCGCCCATTAGAAAAGGCTCTAGATATGATCATTACTTACTGAGTTTCCAGTCAATGTGAAGCGGTTAACAAAACTAATCAGATACAGGAAACTTTGTGTTATCCGGAGGCTAAATGTCCGGCAAGCTCGAGCCACCAGCAAAAATCAGGAGCCGTTTCGTTAGGTTTTTTTTTCCGTTGCTTTTTTCTCAGTCAAGCTCTGCAAGGTCTCGCTGAAGCTGTTGCTAAGCTACAGAGACGCTTGCAAGGTACGGCCGACTGTTTAGAAGCTGTAGGGTTTGTTGCCAGATACGGAGCTCAAAATCTCCGTATGTTTCAACATTAGCGCTGGTTTGTCCGGCAGTTTTGATGGGACGGCAACAGCTCGGTCCCATCGGTGCCGGATAGCACAAAGTTTCCTGTACCAAGATGCATCTCAAGAAAAGATGAAAGACGTTATTCAAAATTTGTATAGATCACGACTGAGTTGACATTTGGAACATGGTGAGGGGCTTGGACTACCTACCTTCAACTGGATATTGATTGCTAGAGGGGCATCATGGAGGGCAAGGTGATGATTCTGGGGCTGGCTACTTTTAAGGGTGCATTCATACTGCAATAGTAGCATTGGTGCAAAGCAGTTTCACTCTGCACTGACGCTGCAGTTTTAATATAAAAGCAACCGAATCCGGTGTGAGGACTCAACCTTACCAGAACAGAGTGAAATGAGACGTCCTGGAGGAAGGTGTCTCACTCTGCTTCATTCCAGAGCAGGTTTGGGCCTTAACACCTCTTTTAAACTACACAAGTTCAAAACCACTTCGCACCAACACTCAACTTTAAATGCACCCTACGTCAGGGGTGTCCTACCTGTGGTACCTGAACCACATGATTCCAGCCCCGCCAATCTGGCCCCTGAAGTCCCACTTGAACTTACATGTTTTATTTACTAGCTGGTCCTGTTTGAATTGTGGGGGCCTGGAGGTTTTTAGTGGATAAAAACAGAATTAGCAATTTGAGATATATGTAAATGAATGCAAACATGGATTATAAACTTTACAAGTTACCCCCAAGGCTCCATGATATACACCCACATGGCCATGAGATAAAAGCTTGGTGGCCCCTATCCTAAGTTGTAAGAAGAGTCTCACAGAGATTTTTTTTTATTGGACCAGTAGAGGGATATAGCCCAGAAATAAATTAAAGGCAACATTAACTTCATCAAAGTCATTACCGAAATACTTGAAGAAAGATTTTCAATATTATACCATCCTTATTCAGCTATCTCGTTTGAGAATACAACTGTCCTGCTTTCCTGTTTTGAAAAGAGTGGAAAGCTACAGGATCAGAAAGGCATCCAGGGTTCTGCCACCTAATTAACTGATGTAAAATGTTTAATCAATTACAGCACAAATGAAAATGACCAATTAGATGCCTTGTCACTGAACCGGTTAGCATTGGAACATTACTGCACAATACACATACAGTACTGACGCAGTCAATCTGACCCTGTTCTATAAAAGGCAACTGACATTATGATTGGAACAAAACTAACATCAAAAATGTATTAAATACTTGGAATGAAAAACTAGAGGAAAAGTAGAGGCAGCCGGATTCAATGTGGCACTGGCAAAAGTCTAGAAGCACATAGCGTGTGGTGTAGCGTGGAAAAAGGGACAGGAAGAACCAAGGAAGGCAAAAAATGAAACAGAAATAATGTTTTTATCCTCATCCTCAATTAATTAAATTTAAATGGAAAACTTGCTTGTCTTGCAATGTGCCAGAACTGTGTGCTAAAAACTTAGCCAATTACAAGTATGGTTGCAAAGTACAATACAAAATAGTAGTACAACATAAAGCTTCAATGGGAAATCTTTGACGGAGTAAGGAAAGCTGCAAAATTGACAGCATAAGAAAATAAAGATAAACTGGAAATGTGTTACAACACTCTCAAGGTTGGGATTACTTGTAAATTGCTTAAATTTTGATTCCTGTTTGTGATCCAAATACTTTTGAATGTTATAGTCTTGTAACACGTTTACCATTCATTCTCCACATACTTCATGGAAAGGAACATAGTAAAACACAATCTATTACTTGTCGGTAAAGCAGTTCCTGCCTGTCCAGACTACACATTTTATTTTCTTGTTAAAAGTCCTGTCGGTGGCAAGCAGTCAGCAAACAAAACACAGCAACCATTACAGTGGCTGCGCAGGGTAATAAAAACCAACAGTGGTAACGTGATGCAAACTTGTACTGGAAAGCTCGACAATGACAAACCACAATTCTATATGTATTTCTTTCAAATCATAGCTAGCGCACGGACAGAAGTAGTAATCAAAAAGGCTAATGGCCATTATCTCAAGAGGGTTCAAATACAAAGAGGAGGAAGTTATGCTTTAGTTGTACAGTGTATTGGTCAGTCCCCATCTGGAGTATTGCATTCAGTTCTGGGCACCGCTCCTCAGGAAGGAGGTATTGGCCTTAGAGGGGTAGAGTGCAGATTTACCCAACTGATAACTTGGGCTGTATTCCCTTGAGTTTAGAAGATTGATGGGGTGATCTGATCGAGGTGTTTAAATGATTAAAAATGATTCGATACAGAGAAGCTACTTCCTCTTGTGGGGAAATCCAGAACAAGGGGGCGCAATCTTAAAATTAGAGCCAGGCCATTCAGGAGTGAAATCAGGAGGCGGCACTTCACACAAAGAGCAGAAGTGTGAAATTCTCGCCCCAAAATGTTATGGATGCTGGCCCAATTGAAATTTCCAAGACTAAGATCGACAGATTTGTGTTAGGTAGGGGTATCAAGGGATATGGATCAAAGGCAGGTAAATGTCAGAACAGGCTCAGGGGGGTACATGGCCTATGTTCCATCATGCAAAGGCTGTAAAATTAATCCAGGGTTTTAGTGACTATATAAACTACTCAAAGTTCACTTTTCTAGTTTGCTAAAGCCTCTCTTGCAGTTTATATTACAAGCCTATAGTTGTGCGCTACTGCTTTGTAACAGCTCAGCACTCACCATTGGCTTGGATATTAAAGTCTGAGACTGATCCATGATGTGCAGGCCTCTTGGCTTTTCTGCTACAGTGATGAAAAAAAAATCCTTCTTCAAATGCTGTATCCAGGTGCAATGTTTATAAATTGGTTTATTGTACAATTGGTATGATAAATGGTTCTAACAATTTTTTGCAAGGTCCCAGCTCATTGCCAGCATTTGTTTTATTAAAGGAAAATAAGTTAATTACTTTTATCTTAAATGGCAGCGAGAGATTTATTTTAACAATCATGTACACCAACTAAAAAAAACACTAGATCTTCTAACTATAGAAACGAACAATTTTCTGGGACAGGATTAGTCTATTAGTGCAGGGTCATTTTGGTGCATGCACTTTTGTGCAGAGAGAATCTGGCAGCTAATCCACTTTTCCATGAAGAAATTACAGTCCAAAAATATATGCAGGAAAATTACAAGAATGTTAGATGAATAGACGGAGCAAAAATGGAGAATTGCTGATTTTTCACATTTTCCTTTTGATCTTAGTTTATATGGGCAGCATGGCTTTGTCTGAACAGCAAACTCTATGGAGGGATTAAGTACTGTCTACACAACCCGTTGTATACTTTAGTTTGAAACCTTCCTATTTACTCACTTGGACAGTGAAGAGTGTGTTTCTTCTCCCTTCCTCTACTTTCTCCCTCTATTTTGCTCTCCATCTTTCCTTACTTGATCGGGCAAACAACCAGCTCCCAAACACGTGACGACGTCATTCTGTAAATAGCCACTTAGAGATGCTTAGCACAAGTCTGGAATCTCCACCCCACTGCTTTTTCATCCTTTTCCTCTGCCTCTGCAGCCAGTTTCTTGTCTCCTCTCAGCAGTCCATTCAAGATCGAAAATCTGCCGTGTGGAAAAAGTTGCAAGTGCAAACACGTGCTGCCATGACATCTCGGCACTAACATATTGTTTTGTATTGACTGCCCCACTCTTGGTTTAGCAGACCTTTGTGTAACCGTGCACCCTACGTCTTTCGGATGACACGTTAAACCGAGGCCCCGTCTGTTCTCTCAGGTGGATTATGGTACTATTTTGAAGGGCAGGGGAGTTATCCCCGATGCCCTGGCCAATATTTATCCCTCAATCAACATCTAAAACAGATTATCTGGTCGTTATCATATTGCTGTTTGTGGGAGCTTGCTGTGCACAAATTGGCTGCCATGTTTCCTACATTACAACAGTGACTACACTTTAAAAAAAAGTATTTAATTGGCTGTAAAGCACTTTGGGAAGTCCGGTGGTCGTGAAAGGTGCTGTATGAGTGCAAGTCTTTTTTTTCTACAGACGCAGTCATTCTCTACCATTAAGAAATTAGCAGCTATTCTAGTATTGTTGGTATCTACTGGTGAGCATACACTCAGCCTTGGAGTTTACTCATTAAAGTTTTCTAAGCATTTACTTTCATTGTGATGTCTGAGCAGTTGATGGCATTTTATTTTGCCAGAAACTTCACAATTTAGCTTCCAACTCCAGCCCCTTTCCCAGCTGCTCATTCAATGCACAACCTTGGTGCCATTTGACAGAGTTGAGCTTCAAACCCCACGTGCAGTCCATTACCAAGTCTGCCTAGTTCCAACTTGCCTGTCTTTGGCCCTGGTACCACTGAAATCATCATCCATACCCTGCAGGTTTTTCTTCTCTACACTCCTAGTCGGTCTATTGAGCTCCACCCTACGCCAACTCCAACACACGCAGAAATCCAACGCACCCCACCCCCATCCTGACATGCTAAAGGTGCTGTATACGTGCAAGTTGTACTTTTTCCAATTTAAATATAAATTTCAGGACATAACAGAACAAGTAGGAGTAGGAGTAGGCCATATGGCCCCTCGAGCCTACTCCGCCATTTAATAAGATCCTGGCTGATCTTCGACCTCAACTCTACTTTCCTGCCCATTCTCCGTGGTTTTTTATATTTTCCTAAATTTGGAGAAAACGTCCAAGATACTAATTTGACAATCGTGCTTTTATCGGATTGAATCCTTACCCTCCTACACTGAACAGATTCCAATATAATCTGTCGCAAGTTTCTTTTTTGATATTTAAGTTTCTGCACTTACCAACATCTCCACTTTCTATCAACTGCAGAACCAGTCAGGAGTAACAACTATCTTGCCAAATCATGCAGATGCATGGCAAATGCAGTATAATGTGGATAAATGCGAGGTTATCCACTTCGGTGGCAAAAACAGGAGGACAGATTATCTAAATGGCAATAGATTGGGGAAAGGGAAAGTGCAACGAGACCTGGGGGTCCTTGTGCACCAGTCGCTGAAGGTAAACATGCAGGTGCAGCAGGCGGTTAAGAAGGCAAATGGTCTGTTGGCCTGCATAGCGAGACGATTCGAGTACAGGAGCAAGGATGTCTTGCTGCAGTTGAACAGGGCCTTGGTGAGACCACACCTTGAGTATTGTGTGCAGTTTTGGTCACCTTATCTGAGGAAGGATGTTCTTGTCATGGAGAATGCAGTGAAGATTCACCAGACCGATACCTGGGATGGCAGGTATGACGTATGAGGAGAGATTGGGTCGATTAGGCTTATATTCACTAAAGTTTAGAAGAATGAGAGGGGATCTCATTGAAACTTATAAAATTCTTAACAAGACTAGACAGACTAGATGCAGGAAGGATGTTCCCGATGGTGGGGGAGTCCAGAACCAGGGGTCACAGACTAAAGATACGGGGTAAGCCATTTAGGACTGAGATGAGGAGGAATTTCTTCACCCAGAGAGTGGTGAACCTGTGGAATTCTCTACCACACAAGGCAGTTGAGGCCAATTCATTAAATATATTCAAGAAGGAGTTAGATATATTTCTTATGGCTAAAGGGATCAAGGGATATGGGAGAAAGCAGGGACAAGGTACTGAATTTGGACGATCAGCCATGATCTCATTAAATGGCGGAACAGGCTCGAGGGGCCGAATGGCCTACTCCTGCTCCTATCTTCTATGTTTCTATGTCTCACTCACTGGGAATGGCAATCAATTTGGTTTAGAAATATGACCTATTTAGATACTAATTACTCTTAAAACAGTTTCATTTTTAAATATGATTTGCAATCTACATTGCCTTGTGATTCGAAATGTTACTCTAACAATTACCAAATTTTAAGATCACTGGATAATTAGCATCAGGACAAACATTAAACTTGGCTATTAGAACAATCACAATGAATGTTTTATATATTACACTTTTTAGTTCCAATCTATAAAGATCTATACTATATATGCAGTAAAGTGTAGGTATTGCAATTTTAATTATTGCAAATAAAATTTTACAGTATGGACACAGGCAGGTTCACTTGAATTTATTCTACAAGGGACATATTTTCAAATTCTAGCCTCTTACAGAAGGCCAAGAAACGTACGCTAACAAAGTCTGAGCAAAATACTAAAAGAATAAAGGTTAAAGCAGAGGGGGGGGGGGGAAATTGAGAAATATACATGAAAAAGTCTGTGATGGAGCAAAGTAGGCACACATTGCAATAGCCCAAACCAGCTCCAAAAAGTGGATCAGCACCATAAAAACACCTTTACTGGTTATAAACAACCACGTCAATAGATGATTAACAAACAAGTGTGCATTTTGAAAGTTAGAGAGATCGGCACGCAAATCTCACAACAATCAAATCACTTTGGCTGAAAATATGATGTATTTTTGATTAGGTATACAATATGAAAACGCTTATTTCACTGGTATCAAGAGTCCAGGGAGATATTTTTAAAAACCAGCGGAGTACTGAAAATACACGAGCAAGGAAACGGTTAAGGTTTAGAGACCACCCACTCCCTCCTCCCCACTGCATCAGGTACAGGCTGCACCCTCCAAACACCGAGGCTCCCCCTTCTCCTCACAGCCGCTGAGCGACCTGCTGTGCATTCGCAGCACTCGCTGTATGTGTCTCAGATCTCCAGCGTGTCCCCATGGCTCGGTGCGGCCCCGGAACACTGCGGGAGTGTGTCTTTGATATATATTCTCTGACCCAGGCCCGGTGACGCAGTTTACTTGCTGTGCGGCAGAGGAAAGGAGGAGGTGGTGGAGGGGACATGTTGGAAGATTTCATCCATCCGCGCAGGAGCACGGGGGCGAGGTTGGGTGGGGGTAGACCGGCGAACTAAAAGCCTGCGGTAGGCCGAGATCAGCCCGCTGTTTGGTGAAAAGGCGAGAGGGAGGTAGGAGGGGAAGCAGGCTGTCCCGCCGAGTTGCCCCCGCCGCGCCTCTCCCGCCTTTCATTCGGACGCCTCTTCGAGTCGGCGACTGCTGCAACGCAGACTGGGAAAAAAAATTTTTTACTAACCTTTTTTTCCAACAATTCCTCCGTGCGACCGCCATGCACCAGGGCAGGAAGCGCTGTGGCGGGAATCGCCGCCCCCGAACCGGCATTGGCGAATGTCAGCCGCGCTGCGGCAATGCCGGAGAGCATTAGTATTCAGAGTCCCGGGCTCGGCCCCTCCCCCACCCGCCGGCCGAGGCGCGCTCCAACACCCGCCCGCCGAACATGCGTGAAGCGACCGTTGGCTGCCAAACTGAAGCGATATTCAGGGTCGCGGGCTCCCCCACACGCCGCTGCTTCGCCCCTCAACCAGCATTTCGTAAACGTTACAGGCGCTGCGGCGGTTCTGGTGACCGGGCGTATTCAGGGTCCTGGGCACCGAAGCCGCCACAAAGCCTCAGACTTGAAATACTCCGCCCCCTTGAACGTGTATACATAAATCAATTTTCTCGCCTGCCTGATAATCAGAGGCCGGGATGGAACTGATTTTCCCTGAGGGAGGATTTAAAAAGTTGCATGAAATGCGCGATTGGGCAGGGACAATGGTATATTTGCAAAGTGGTGCTCTGCGGACCCCGGAACAGGTATAAAATACAATAGAGGGTTGTCAATACTGGTAGTTTGGGGGATGTGGAAAAAGCACCTTAGCTGGGCCGCTTCTAATTGTCCACTACTAAAGGGCACAAGAGACCCTGTGGGAAATGGCTGGAATTCCACTGTTTGCTTTGCTGATGACAATTCATTAAAAAGTTCGCTGTTAACATCAATTATAATCACTCCACAGCCTAAGACACAGGAAAAAAAGGAACTTGCATTTCTATAGTGCCTTTCACAACCTCAGCTCGTCCCAAAGTGCTTTACAACCAGTGAAGACCTTTCGAAGTGTAGTTACTGTTGTATTGAAAGAAAAAGAAAGACTTGCATTTATATAACGCCTTTCACGATCACTGGACGTCTCAAAGCGCTTTACAACCAATGAAGTACTTTTGAAGTGGAGTCACTATTGTAAGAAAATTATTAAGTGCAGGGTTGGTGTTGGAACTGCGACCTGTACAATTGCGAAGTGGCCCAAATTTAAGCATCAATCTTAAAATCATAGAAACTTACAGCACAGAAGGAGGCCCTTTGACCTGTTGTGTCTGTGCTTGCTCTTTGAGAGAGTGGTTATGCTGAGTCCCACACCCCTGCTTTTTGTCCGTAACACTGTAAGGTTCTCCTCAAGTACCTTTCCCAGCTCCCTTTTAATATTATCTATGGAATCTACTTTCACCACCTTTTCAGGTAGAGCGTTCCAGATCCCGACAACTCTCTGAAAAAATTTCTCCTCATCTCCCCTCTAGATCTTTTGCCAATGATTTTGAATCTATGGCCTCTAGTTAATGACCCACTCACCAGAGGGAGTAATTTTTTCCTATTTATTGACAACAACAACTTGTATTTTATATAGTGCCTTTAACGTAGTAAAACATCCCAAGGCGCTTCATAGGAATATTATAAGATTTAAAAAATGACAGTAGATGTATATATGAACTTTCGGAAGGCATTCGACAAAAAACCTCATTAACTTGAAATCCTCTATTAGGCCACCTCTTAACCGTATCTGTTCCAAGGAGAACAGTCCTAACTTAGAAACATAGAAAAATAGGAGCAGGAGTAGGCCATTCGGCCCTTTGAGCCTGCTCCACCATTCAATATAATCATGGTTGATCCTCTATCTCAATACCATATTCCCGGTCTCTTCCCATACCCCTTGACGCCTTTTGCATCTAGAAATCTATCTACTTCTTAAATAAATTCAGTGACTTGGCCTCCATAGCCTTCTGCGGTAGAGAATTCCACAGGTTCACCACCCTCTGAGTGAAGAAATTTCTCCTCATCTCAGTCCTAAATGTCCTACCCCATACCCTGAGACTGTGACCCCTCGTTCTAGACCCCCCAGCCAGGGGAAACATCCTCCCTGCATCCAGTCTGTCTAGCCCTGTCAGAATTTTATACGTTTCCACGAGATCCCTCTCATTCTTCTAAACTCTAGTGAATACAGGCCCAGTTGACCCAATCTCTCCTCATACGACAGTCCTGCCATCACGGGAATCAGTCTGGTGAACCTTCGCTGCACTCCCTCTATGGCAAGTATATCCTTTCTTAAGTAAGGAGACCAAAACTGCACACAATACTCCAGGTGCGGTCTCAGCAAGGCCCTATATAACTGTAGTAAGACATCCTTGCTCCTGTACTCAAATCCTGTTGCAATGAAGGCCAACAAACCATTTGCCTTCCTAACTGCTTGCTGCACCTGCATGTTTGCTTTCAGTTACTGGTGTACAAGGACACCCAGGTCCCTTTGTACATCAACATTTCCCAATCTATCACCATTTAAATAATACTCTGCCTTTCTGTTTTTCCTACCGAAGTGGATAACTTCACATTTATCCACGTTATACTGCATCTGCCATGTATTTGCCCACTCACTCAACTTGTCTAAATCACCTTGAAGCCTCTTTGCATCCTCCTCACAACTCAATCCCACCTAGTTTCGTGTCGTCAGCAAACTTGGAAATATTACATTTGGTTCCCTCATCCAAATAATTGATATATATTGTGAATAACTCTCCAACCTCTCCTCATAACTGAAGTCCCTCGTTCCTGGTAAACCTCCTCTGTACCCTTTCTAATGTCTTTACATCGTTCCTGATGTGTGGTGCCTAGAATTGTCCACAATACTCGAGCTGAGGCCTAACCAGTGTTTTATAAAGTTCTAGCATGATCTCTTTGCTTCTTTATTCTATTCCTCTATTTATAAACCCAAGTAACCCATATGCTTTTTTAACTACCTTATCAACTTGCCCTGGCACCTTTAAGGATTTGTGTATATGTACACCAAGATCTCTCTGCTCAGCTACACTTTTCAAAATTGTCCTATTTATAGTGTACTGTGGCGGAGCCACTGAATGACTCTGGGCAACTGTATATAATTCCCTTTAACGATGTTCTAACACCAGCCTAAGCCTGTACCATGGTGTTAGACATTACTTTGTTTTGTATGTAGTGTTTTGTATGTACGGGGCGTGGCCCTTTAAAGAGCACGGGAAAATGCAGGTAAACGCGATGACGTCACGTCGCAAACCACGTGACTGCCCAAGCAGTCCTCGTGGAATTTCCATCTTGTTAAGACCTGTTTTCGTGGTTCTCCTGTATCGATCTCAACAAACTGTTTGAACTCGTTTAGTCTTACATTAAAGACCTGTTTGATCGATCTCCTGAGTCGACCTCAGTTATTAGTTAGGAATTCGTCAATTCCTACATTGGTGACCCCGTTTTTTTGTGAACGTTTTTCACAAAAAGGACACAACATGGAGGCCAACGCCGTTTTGCTGAAGCTACCACAGTTCTGGGAGCAGCAAGCGACCTCGTGGTTCATTCAGGTCGAGGCCCAGTTCGCCCTGAGGGACATCGTTGTGGATCAGTCCAAATATCTCTATGTGGTCTCCGCACTCGACAGCTCTACCACCTCGCGGATCGTTAGCCTCCTCGAGAACCCTCCAACGGAGCGCAAGTATGAAACCCTCAAGGCGCGGTTGCTGCAAGTTTTCGGGCTCACTAAATCGGAGCGCGCCCGTCGATTGCTCACTATGCTCGGGCTCAGGGACTCCAAGCCTTCGGAGTTAATTAGCCAAATGCTCACACTCCTTGGCTCAGAACCGGAATGCTTCCTATTCCGTGAACTATTCCTCAGCCAGCTGCCGGAACAGGTGCAAGCTGCCCTGGCCAGATCCAAAGTTGAGGACTGCGCAGCACTCGCGGCAGAGGCGGACAAAATTTTCGCGGTTACTCAGCAGTACTGCGCCGCCACGAGGCACCCATCCCCCACAGACGCCGCCCCAGCTCGTCAGCCTGCTGGGCTGTGTTGCTACCACGCGCAGTTCGGCGCAAAGGCGAGACGTTGCCGCCCTCCCTGCAGCTTTCCCCAAGAAAAAAACCAACTATGACCACCGAGGAACGGGTCTAATGGGCGCCCCGCAGCCGCGATGGCGATCGGCAATGCGGGCAAGTTGCTTGTTTATCACTGATACTCTCTCCGGTCGTCGTTTTCTGTGCGACACTGGAGCGTAATGCAGCATTTTACCCGTGTCCGCCCTCGATGTGCAGACCGGGATTCACGGCCTCGCCCTTGAAGCGGCCAATGGCGGAGCAATTCGGACCTTCGGCAGACGGCGAGTGCAGGTGTGTTTCGGGGGCCAACGTTTTCACTGGGAGTTTGTTACGGCTAAGGTTTCGCAACCCATTCTCGGTGCGGATTTCCTGTGCGCCAACAGCCTCCTGGTCGACGTGCGGAACCGGCGGTTGATCAACGCGGCAACTTTTCATTCTATCCCTTGTTACCGCAGTAACACTACGTCGCGCACCGCCACCTGTGCTTTCCCGACTCCGGATGAGTTCGCTCGCCTGCTCGGCGAATTCCCCGACCTGACAAGACCCACGTTCTACTCCACGGCCACAAAACATGGTGTGGAACACCACATCACCACCAACAGCCCCCCGGTCTACGCGCGGGCCCGGCGCCTGGAACCTAGCAAGCTGGCGGTTGCAAAAGCGGAGTTCGCGACCATGGAACGGTTAGGGATTATTCGCCGGTCGAATAGACCTTGGTCTTCACCCCTCCACATCGTCCCGAAGCCTGGCGGCGGATGGCGGCGACTATCGACGCCTAAACGACGCCACCACTCCCGATCGGTACCCGGTCCCCCACATCCAGGATTTCTCCACCCATTTGGCAGGGAACACTGTCTTCTCGAAAGTCGACCTCGTCCGGTGCTACCACCAGGTCCCAGTTCATCCCCAAGACATCCAGAAGACCGCAGTCATCACCCCATTTGGCCTTCGAGTTTTTACGAATGCCGTTTGGGTTAAAGAACGCCGCCCAGGCTTTCCAACGCCTGATGGACTCCGTGCTGTGGGACCTCAAGTTCCTCTTCGTCTACCTGGACGATATTCTCATTGCCAGTCCCACTAAAGAAGAACATATCTGTCACCTATGCACCCTTTTTCGACGTCTCAGCCAACACGGCCTGATTATCAACCCGGCCAAGTGTCAGTTTGGCCTGCACCAAATTGATTTCCTGGGGCATCGCATCACTTCAGAGGGAGCGGTTCCTTTACAAGCGAAGGTAGAGGCGGTGACATCCTTTCCACGCCCGCAAAACATTAAGGCCTAGAAATTCAGTTGGGCGCGGCAGCCGTTAGCGCCTTAGGAGGAGTAGATTTCGAGCGCTAGGCGCTTAGCGGCCGGGCGCAGCGCGATCTGCGCCTCGCCCCAACTTCAGTACACATTTAGCGCCGGTGCAAAGTCTTAGCGCGCGCCCTGCTGCGCGCGCACATCATGACGTCATTTGCTAGTGCAACGCCTTTTGTGCGCCCCGAACCGGAACTTCACTCGCGCCGGCCCATTGTGCGCCGGGCGGCCCGAGCGACTGTGAAGTGGAACGGTACACAGCCCAGCCGGGCCGCGGGGAGCGCAAATTAAAGGGCACTTACCCAGCAGTATAAAGGCCAGCCATTTTGCAGCATTCACTCTTGTGCAACGGTTTTTTGGACAGAGACCAAGGAGGAGAGTTTACTGGTTTGGACCAACACTTGGACAGATATTTTTGGCTCAGGCCAGAGCTTACCAATTATCTTAGCCTTCATTCAGAGCTCAGTGTTTGCCAGCATATAATGGGGGCTGCATTGGGTGGCAACGCTGAATTTCAGCCTTATGCCAGAAGGGCTTACAGACGCCGTGAGAGAGTGGCAGCCCTGGCTAGACGCAGAGGGGGCAACAGGCGTCGCCAACTGAGGCCTTACCCACGCAGGGTATACCGCCAGCAGACCTCCTATCTGACCATGTCTGCCGCGATGTGTGTTAGGAGGCTGCGATTCCGAAGGGAGGTGGTTGCAGACATCTGCCGGCTGCTTCAGAGAGATCTGCAGCCACAGCTGATGCGCAGGACGTCTCTGTCGGTGGCAGTGAAGGTGACGGTGGCTCTCAACTTCTGTGCCTCCGGCTCCTTCCAATCCGCTACTGGGGACATCACTAACATCTCCCAGTTCGCCGTGCATTGCTGCATCCGCCAGGTGACCGAAGCCCTTTTCACAAGGAGACATCAATTCATCTCCTTCCCCATGACCCTGGACAAGCAGCAGCAGCGTGCAGTGGGGTTTGCAAGAATAGCGGGCTTCCCCATGGTGCAGGGCGCCATTGACTGCACGCATGTGGCTTTGCGGGCACCTCTTGAGCATGCCGAGGATTACCGCAACCGGAAGGGCTACCATTCCCTCAATGTACAGCTGGTGTGTGACCACAGGCAGCGCATCCTAGCTGTCAATGCCCGCTTTCCAGGCAGCAGCCACGATGCCTTTATCCTGCGACAGCCAACTGTGGCTGACATGTTCCAGGCACAGCCTCCCCCAAGAGGATGGCTTATTGGGGACAAAGGCTATCCTTTGTGTACCTGGCTCATGACCCCGCTCCGCGCGCCCACGACCCCTGCTGAAGAGGCATACAACGAGAGCCATCAAGCGACGAGGAACCTCATAGAACAAACAATCGGCATGCTCAAGCAACGGTTCCGCTGTCTCGAGTGCTCCGGGGGAGCCCTCCAGTATTCGCAGGATCGAGTCTCCCAATTCGTCGTCGTTTGCTGCATGCTGCACAACCTGGCTATCCGCAGGACTCAGGCACTACCACCTCACGTTGGACCACCACCTCAGGAGGAGGAGCAGGAGGAGCATGAGGACGACGAGGACGAGGAGTACCAGCCCAGGAGGGACGCACAAGGTCCAAGGGCCGCCCGTCGGCGGCTTATTGAACGTCACTTCTAGGCCCCCTGTCAGGGAATGGCTTGTGCCAATGATAGAACATGATTGCAGCCGCTCCGCAAGCCCTCAGCCGGTTAAGGCAACAAACACTTCAAAGATCAAACATGGACAATGTGAATAAATAAAATGGTTTATTGTACAAACTCTGGGCCCTTCCCACATGAAAACCAAAAACAGACGAAACCCCCAAAAAACACTCAAACACATTACTCGCTCCCACAACCTGGAGAGGATTAACAAAATAGGGCAACTAAAATGGCCGTCATTCTCGGCCTTCGTCAAAAACAAACATCACATCATCAGCCTTCAAAAAACAAACATCCAATTCTCGACCTCAAGAAACAAACACAAATGGCCACACATTCGACTATTTGGCCCGCTAGGGCGATGCCTTGGCCATCTTTGGGTGGCCCCTGCCCGCCCTGCTGCTCCGCCTCAAAGTAAGGCCATTGGCTGCTGCAAGGCTGGGGGCAGGCTCCTGAGGGGCACATGTCGTGACGGCAGATGCCCTTGGGGGTCGGCCTAGTCGAGGTCTGGCTGTCGAGCGGGCGGCTGTTGATTGCTGCAGCTGTGGCTGGCCAGCATCAGTCGCTGCAGCAGCTCCTGGCAGCTCCACTGGGGGACTGGCAGTGGCGGCTGGAGGAATGGCGGCAAGCTGGCGGATGGCAGGCGCTCGCTGGTCGCCTGAGACACTGGCACTCGCCCGGGCCAGCACTGCAGCATGCGCACCAATCTGCCGAGGGACAGACCGCTGTGCTGCTGCAGCGTGCCGGGTGCCCTGGCGATGCCTGGCTGACACAGCGAGTGTGGCAGCAGTGAGTGCCCGTGTTGACCTGTTCACTGACCGCATCAGAGCAGCCAGTGACTGGACGGCACCACTGATCACCTGGCCAGTCGCTGACAGAGCTGCCCCGAATTCCGCCCAACTCGCTGCCTGATCTGCCCGGTATTCCGCCCGACTGGTGGCCTCTGAGGGCCCGAACTCGGCCACACTCCGAGAGAGGGAATCGATGGACTCAGGCAACCGTGCCACTGCCGCCATGAGCTCCGTGTGCCGGCGCTCCGAGTCCGCGGACAAGTCTTCGAGGCGTTCCATCTCCTCGGCGAAGAGCATCTCCTGACTGGAGGCCGGACTCTCCCTCTGGGGAGAAGGCCGCTGAGCTGGCCGACCCTTCCTGCGTTGCTGGAGGCCGCTGGGCCCAGCAATTGGACTCCCCTCCGACGCTTCCCCCCTCTGGGGAGAAGGCCGCCGAGCTTCCACCCCCCTCCCGCCTTTCTGCAGGCCGCAGGTCCCAGGAGCTCCCCTCCCCTTCGACACTTCCGCCACGCTACCCTCCAGGGAAGACGTGTCCCCTACATTGGCCTGGGTGGCCGCGGCTGAGGGTTCCCCTGATGGGCCGCCTTCCTCTTGCTCCTCCTCCTGCTCCTCTTCGGAGGGTCTGTCACTGGCAAGTTCAGGGACCTCCTCTTCACCATCTGAAAGCAGGAAGGCACAAGAGTAGCTTTAGAGTGAGGAGAGGGCGTCAGTGTGGGATGCATGAGTGGTGGCATTCAGCGCATTGGTCGGACAGTGGCAAAGGATGTAGATCTGATGCGCAAGTGGGACGAGAGAGGTGCAAAAGGTGATGTCCTTACCATTGCTGCCCAGAACAGGGTCGGCATCTCCACATGCAACGGGCCCAATCACCCGGCCACCCATGAGGCGCTCCACGCGATGTTGCAGGTCGATGAGTGGCTGGATGTGGGGTCGGCCTCCCCCGGTCGCAGTCCAGCTCTTGCGATTATTCGCCAGCTTGGCCTGCAAGAGAAAGGACGGCCTCTAAGTACAGTGTGTCGCCGTGATCTTGTGTGCACTGCCTCCCATGGTGGAATAGCTTGGCCAGTGTGTCGCCATGATCTGGTGTGCACTGCCTCCCATGGTGGAATAGCCTGGCCAGTGTGTCGCCATGATCTGGTGTGCACTGCCTCCCATGGTGGAATAGCCTGGCCAGTGTGTCGCCATGATCTGGTGTGCACTGCCTCCCATGGTGGAATAGCCTGGCCAGTGTGTCGCCATGATCTGGTGTGCAATGCCTCCCATGGTGGAATAGCTTGGCCAGTGTGTTAAGTGCAGAATGTGCAATTGATGCTCATGCCTGTCCCATAGCTGCTGGATGAAGGCTGGCCATTAGAGCTTTCAGGTCCCTTTGCCCATAATGTGAGGTGCACATGCAAGGATGAGGAGGTCACTGGAAAGGGTACTCACCCTGACAATGCGTGTGAGGTCATTTAACTTTTTGCGGCATCGGGCACCGCTCCTGGGGACGTCGCTGTTGGCTGACAGCTTGGTGGCGACATGCCTCCAGGCTCTCCTGTAGACGCGGACCGTCGCCTTCTTGCCATTGTCCGGGTACAAAACATGGCGCCTCTTCTCCACAGTAGCAATCAGCACACTCAGATCACGCTCTGAGAAGCGCTGCGCACGTTCACGGGCCTTCTCCATGTCTTCAGGCGCTATTTGGGTCCAGCAGCAGTGTTCAGGCCTAGCTGGAGGGCTCCACTATCCAGGGCGTGGCAGCAGACACAGTCGACCCTTCCCCCTTAAGAGCTGGCCGGCGCCAGGGTGTCTGCTGTCAATCACGAGATGGCCGCACCTGCGCTGCGCCCGGCCTCGGCGCTATCGATCACCACCTCCGGCTTAGCGCCCAAAGAGAGGCGTCCAGCAGCAGTTTTAGCGCTCGCCCGAACTCCTAGGGCGAAGCTAATGAATATCGGAGAAGTGGCATCGATTTGGCGGCGGCCGCAAACTTTAGCGGACGCCCCACTTTAGCGCCCCAAAAGTGGCGTCAATGGATTTCTAGGCCTAAGTCCCTGCAGGAATTCCTAGGCATGGTAAACTTTTACCACCATTTTGTGCCTAAGGCAGCACTACTCATGCAGCCCCTGTACGAGGCCCTCAAGGGCAAGACTGGCAAGAATACGGTAGACTGGATGGATGACATGGTCCGGGCGTTCGCCGACACCAAAAGCGCTTTGGCCAACGCGACTATGCTGGCGCACCCGCTACCAGGAGCCACCATCGCCGTCACCACCGACGCGTCAGACTACGCAATCGGCGCCGTGCAAGAGCAGTGGCCGAACGGGACGTGGCAGCCGTTGGTATTCTTCAGCCGTCAATTACGGCGGAACGAGAGAGCATATAGCACGTTCGGGAGTTGCTCGCCCTTTTTCTGGCCATCCACCATTTTCGCTTCCTCCTGGAAGGATGTCCCTTCACCGCTTTTGTGGACCATAAGCCGCTCACCTTCGCCATGGCCAAGACCGCCGAACCGTGGTCATCCCGACAGCAACGTCAACTGACCTACATATCCGAATTCACCACGGATATACAGCACATGGCCAGTAAGGACAACCTGGTGGCCGGCTGCCTCTGCCGCGTGACCGTCAATATGGTTCATTTAGGCATCGATTACGCCCTCATGGCAGCGGATCAAGCCTCAGACCCAGAAGTCCAAGCCTACAGAATGACCGTCACTGGCCTCCAGTTGGCCGACGTCAAGTTCCATTCGGCAGGTACCACGCTCTTGTGTGACGTCTCCGTACGGGACCCTTGCCCTGTCGTACCAGTCGTCTGGCGCCGCAAAGTGTTCGACGTCATACATGGGTTCTCACACCCAGGAATGAAGGCCTCTCAGAAACTGATGTCAGCGAAATTCGTATGGCACGGCATGCACAAGGATGTCCGCGACTGGACCAACACCTGCATGGTCTGCCAAAAGGCCAAAGTACAGCGCCACATCAAAGCTCCGTTGGCCACCTTCACAGTTCCGGAGCGACGTTTTGACCATGTCAATGTGGACGTGGTGGGTCCACTCCCACCCTCCCATGGTTTTTCACACATCCTGACCATGGTTGACCGCACCACCAGATGGCCGGAGGCGGTTCCCCTATCATCCACTACTTCGGCGGACGTGGCCAGGGCATTTATTTCCACCTGGGTCGCCCGTTTCGGAGTGCCCACAGATATTTCTTCAGACAGGGGCCCGCAGTTTTCCTCCGAACTCTGGAATGCAGTGGCCCAAGGACTCGGTGTCAAATTACACCGCACCACAGCCTATCACCCACAGGCGAATGGTCTCTGTGAATGTTTCCACCGGTCACTGAAAGCCGCCCTGAGGGCCAGCCTCCAGGACGCTGGATGGGCAGACAAGCTTCCGTGGGTCCTGTTGGGCCTTCGCACGGCCCCCAAAGAAGTCCTTCACTCTTCATCAGCGGAGCTGGTGTACGGTCAACTGCTGCGAGTCCCAGGGGATTTCCTACCAGCATCGACGAAGCCTTGGTCTGCGTCTGACCAGCTTACTAGTCACCAGGAGGCGGCCAGATGTTTCGCGCCGGTGCCCACTTCGCACCACGGGCTGCAGAGTTCGCACGTTTCCACGGAGCTTCACAAGGCGGAATACATCTTTATTCGCCAGGATGCTCATAGGGATCCACTCAAGGCCCCATACACTGGTCCCTTCCGCGTGTTGGAGGCAGGGGACAAAACCTTCACGGTAGATGTCGGTGGTAAACCAGACCACATTTCAGTCGATCGCTTAAAGCCAGCACATCTGGACCTCGACCGCCCCATCGAGACAGCACAACCGCCGAGACGAGGCCGGCCACCCATCGCCGTTACGGCAGACCAAGCGCAACCGCCCGCCAGACCACCAGCCGTCCAACAGCCTCCACCTCAGGAGTATAGGAGTCGTTCCGACAGGCTCATCGGAGCCCCTCACCGTTTAACTTTGTCCGTTAAAGCGAATTCTGGGGGGGCGCATGTGGCGGAGCCACTGAATGACTCTGGGCAACTGTATATAATTCCCTTTAACGAAGTTCTAACACCAGCCTAAGCCTGTACCATGGTGTTAGACATTACTTTGTTTTGTATATAGTGTTTGTATGTACGGGGCGTGGCCCCTTTAAGAGCGCGGGAAAACACGATGACGTCACGTCGCAAACCACGTGACTGCCCAAGCAGTCCTCGTGGAATTTCCATCTTGTTAAGACCTGTTTTCGTGGTTCTCCTGTATCGATCTCAACAAACTGTTTGAACTCGTTTAGTCTTACATTAAAGACCTGTTTGATCGATCTCCTGAGTCGACCTCAGTTATTAGTTAGGAATTCGTCAATTCCTACAATACTGTCTTTCCATATTAGTCCTCCCAAAGTGCAGACTTGTGCTCCAGAACTAGCTGTGCCTCTAGCCAAGCTGTTCCAGTACAGCTACAACACTGGCATCTATCCGACAATGTGGAAAACTGCCCAGGTATGTCCTGTCCACAAAAAGCAGGACAAACCCAATCCGGCCAATTACCGCCCCATCAGTCTACTCTCAATCATCAGCAAAGTGATGGAAGGTGTCATCGACAGTGCTATCAAGCGGCACTTACTCACCGATAACCTATTCACTGATGCCCAGTTTGGGTTCCACCAAGACCACTCAGCTCCCGACCTCATTACAGCCTTGGTCCAAACATGGACAAAAGAGCTGAATTCCAGAGGTGAGGTGAGAGTGACTGCCCTTGACATCAAGACAGCATTTGACCTAGTGTGACATCAAGGAGCCCTAGTAGAACTGAAGTTAATGGGAATCGGGTGGAAAACTCTCCACTGACTGGAGTCATACCTAGCACAAAGGAAGGTGGTTGTGGTGGTTGAAGGTCAATCATCACAGCCCCAGGACATCGCTGCAGGAGTTCCTCAGGGCAGTGTCCTAGGCCCAACCATCTTCAGCTGCTTCATCAATGACCTTCCCTCCAACATAAGGTCAGAAGTGGGCATGTTCGCTGATGACTGCACAGTGTTCAGCGCTATTCAGAACTCCTCAGATAATGAAGCAGTCCATGCCCGCATGCAACAAGACCTGGACAACGTTCAAGCTTGGGTTGATAAGTGGCAGGTAACATTCGCGCCACACAAGTTCCAGGCAATAACTAACCCTATGAGCATAACCTTCTATACCTTTCTCCCTCATGTGTTTATCTAGCTTTCCCTTAAATGCCTCAACTACTCCTTGTGGTAGCGAGTTCCACATTCTAACCACTATCTGGGAAAAGAAGTTTCTGCTGAATTCCTTCTAGGATTTATTAGTAACTATCTTCTATTTATGGCCCCTAGTTTTCATCTCCCCTGCAAGTGGAAACATCTTCTCTACATCTACCCTATCAAACCCTTTTCATTATCTTAAAGACCTCTATCAGGTCCATCTCAGCCTTCTCTTTTTCAGAGAATAGTGCCCCAGCCTTTTCAATCTTTCCTGATAGCTATAACCTCTCAATTCTGGTATCATCCTTGTAAATCTTTATTGCACCATCTCCAGTGCCTCTGTATCATTTTTATAGTATGGAGACCAGACTATGCACAGTACTCTAAGTGTGGTCTAACCAAGGTTCTATGCAAGTTTAACATAACTTCTGTTTTCAATTCTCTCCCTCTAGAAATCAACCCCAGTGCCTTGTTTGCTTTTTAATGGCCTTATTAACCTGCATCGCTACTTTCAGTGATTTGTGTATCTGTACCCCTAGATCCTTTTGCTCCTCTACCCTATTTAGACTCTTAGGCCTAGAAATTTAGTATAGCCACGTTTGGGGCGCTACAGTCGGGCGGCCGCTAAAGTTTGCGCCCGGCGCAAGTTCGCGCCACCTTCGCCGATATTCAGTCGCATCGCCCCAAGAGGTTGCTGCTGCGCTAAAACAGGCGATGCACGACTATCTTTAGGCGCTAAGCCGGCGGTGCTGAGCGATACCCCCGAGGCCGGGCGCAGCGCAGGTGCGGCGAGTTGCTGATTGACGGCAGACACTCTGGCGCCGGTCAGCTCTTAAAGGGGGAGGGTGGATTTGTTTGCCTGCCACGCCCTGCACACTGCAGCCCTCAAGCTAGGCCTGACCACTTCTGCTTCATCTGCACAATGCCCAGGGCTATGGAGAAGGCCAGGGAGAGAGCGCAGCGCTTCAGCGACGGTGACCTGAGGGTGCTGGTTGGCGGAGTGGAGCGCAGGCGCCATGTTCTGTTCCCAGAAGGTGGCAGGAGGCCGCTGCCCAGCGCCTACCGGAAAGCCTGGAGGGAGGTCTCAAACAGGGTGACTTCCAACAGCGTGGTTGCCAGGACTCCTGTGCAATGCCGGAAAAAGTTCAACGACCTCACTCGGGTTGTCAGGGTGAGTACCCTTTCCAGTGTCCTCCTCATCCCTGCATGTGCACCTCAGTTTATGGGCAAAGGGACCTGAAAGCCCTAATGGCCAGTCCTCATCCAGCAGCTATGGGACTGTCATGAAAATCACTTGCACATTCAGCACTTTACACACTGTACAAGATATTCGACCATGGGAGGCAGTGCAGACAAGATCAGGACTTCACACTGTCAGGGCCAGTCCACCATGGGAGGCAGTGCAGACAAGATCAGGGCTTCACACTGTACTTAGAGGCCGTCCTTTCTCTTGCAGGCCAAGGTGGCGCACAACCGGAGGAAGCTACGTGAGACCGGGGGAGGCCGTCCTGACGTCAAAGAGCTCTCCGACCTTGACCAGCGTGTGGAGCGCATTATGGCAGGGCGTCTGATTGGCCCCGTCGCCAGTGGAGATGCCGACCCTGTTCTGGGCACCAATGGTAAGGGCATCACCTTTTTGACCTCTCTCTTTCCACTTGCACCTCAGATCAGCATCCTTTGCCACTGTCCGACCAATGCAGTGCATGGCAGCACTCATGCCTCCCTCGCTGCCGCCCTGTCCTCACTCTAAAGCTACTCTTGTGCCTCCCTGCTTTCAGATGGTGAATCGCCAGGTGAGGAGGCGGGCCCTCAAGCTGCCACTGTCAGCGATTCCGAATTCGAAGAGGAGGAAGAGGAAGCCGGCCCATCAGTGCCACCCTCAGCCGCGCCAGCCCATGGTGATGAAGGGGACACATCTTCCCTGGAGGGGAGCCGGGGGGAAGGGTCGGAGGAGAGTGAAGCTCCGGGGCCCAGCGGCCTGCAGCAACGCGGGAGGGGTGGTGAAGCTCGGCGGACTTCTTCCCAGAGGGTGAGTGCGGCCTCCAGTCCTGCGACGGTGAGCGCAGAGGAGGTCCGGCTCCTGGAGGAAATGGCCGTCCAGGCTGAGCGCAGGCACACTGAGCTCATGGCTGCAGTGGCAAGGATGCCTGACTCCATTGAGTCTCTGTCAAGGAGTGTGCAGGAATTTGGAGCAGCACAGGCCAGGAGTCTGCAACAATTCAGTGCAGCACAGGCCAGGAGTCTGCAACAATTCAGTGCAGCACAGGCCAGGAGTCTGCAGGACTTTGCGGCAGCACAGGCGGCTTCGAGCCAAGTGCTCAGTCGTGCCGTTCATTCACTGGCTGGTGTCATGCGGACACAGACCAGGGCCACACGGGCACTAACTGCTGCCACCCTCGCTGGATCGGCCAGGCATCGCCAGGGCACTCGCCACGCAGCAGCAGCCCAGCAGTCTGTTCTTCAGCTGTTTGCTGCGCATGCTGCAGTGCTGGCCCGTGCGAGTGCCAATGTATCAGGCGACCAGGGAGTACCTGCGATCTGTCAGGTTGGCACCATTCCTGCAGCCGACACTGCCACTCCGCCATTGCAGCTGCCACGAGCCGCTGGACAGACTGCTGCCGCCCAAGCAGAGTTGGAGCAGTCAGCAGCCGGACCCTCCAGGGCCAGAGCTGGTGCAGGCCGACCCCCAAGGGCATCTGCCGTCTCGCCATCTGACCCTCAGCAGCCTTCCCCCAGCCTTGCTGCAGCCACTGGGGTCCCATTGAGGAGGAGCTGCAGGGCGGGCAGGGGCCAGTCACGGATGCGAAAGGCATCGCCCTCGCAGGGCAAAAAGTAGAAGGTCTGCACAAATGCTTTGTGTTTTTGTAAGGCCGAGACTGGTGTCTTTCTTTGTTTTTGTAAGGCCGAGACTGGTGTCTTTCTTTGTTTTGTAAGGCCGAGACTGTTAGTTTGGTGTTTTTGGAGGGGGCTTCTCTCCATGAGGTTGTAATGTGGGAAGGGCAGAGGTTTGCAATAAATTAATGTTCTTAAATCGCACTGTGCATGCTTTTTTTTGCAAGTCCTGGTTGCCCTGCTCGGCTGAGGGCTTGTGGAGCGGCTACATTCATCTGGTGACATTGGCACAAGCCATTCCCTGAGAGGGGGCCTAGAACCGACGCTCAATAAGCCGGCGACGGGCGGCCCTTGCACTTTCTGCCTCCCTCCTGTGCTGGTCCTCCTCCTCCTCCTCCTCCTCCTCCTCCTCCTCAGGTGGTCCTCCAATCTCTGGTGGTAGTGGCTGAGTCCTGCGGATAGCCAGGTTGTGCAGCATGCAGCACACGACCACGAAATGGGAGACTCGCTCCGGGGAATATTGTAGGGCTCCACCGGAACGATCCAGACAGCGGAACCGTTGCTTCAGGACGCCGATTGTTTGCTCAATGATGTTCCTGGTCGCTTGATGGCTGTCATTGTATCCCTCTTCAGCAGGGGTGCTGGGCGCACGGAGCGGGGTCATCAGCCAGGTACACAAAGGATAGCCTTTGTCCCCGAGAAGCCATCCTCGTGGGTGAGGCTGGGCCTGGAACATGTCTGCCACAGAAGTCTGGCGCAGGATGAAGGCATCGTGGCTGCTGCCTGGAAAGCGGGCATTGACAGCTAGGATGAGCTGCCTGTGGTCACACACCAGCTGAACGTTGAGCGAATGGTAGCCCTTCCGGTTGCGGTAATCCTCGGCATTCTCCAGAGGTGCCCGCAAAGCCACATGCGTGCAGTCAATGGCGCCCTGCACCATGGGGAAGCCCGCGAATGCTGCAAAGCCCATTGCACGCTGTTGCTGTTTGACAAGGGCCATGGAGAAGGAGATGAACTGACGTCTCCTTTTGAAAAGGGCATTGGTCACCTGGCGGATGCAGCAATGCACGGCGAACTGGGAGATGTTGGAAATGTCCCCAGTAGCGGATTGGAAGGAGCCGGTGGCATAGAAGTTGAGAGCCACCGTCACCTTCACTGCCACCGACAGAGACATCCTGCTCCTCAGATGTGGCTGCAGATCACCGCCAAGCAGGTGGCAGATCTCAGTGACCACCTCCCTTCGGAATCGCAGCCTCCGAACACACTGCTCGTCAGACATGTTCAGATAGGAGAACTGCTGGCGGTATACCCTGGGTGGGTAAGGCCTCCTTTCCCGACACCTGTTGCCCCCTCTCCGTCTAGCCAGGACTGCCACTCTCTCACGGCGTCTGTGAGCCCTTTGGATGCAATGGAGAAAGCCAGCGTTTGCACCCATTGCAGCCCCCATTATATGTTAGCAAACAATGATATGTCACTGAAGGCAAAGACAAGTGGAAAGCTGTGGCCTGAAGCCACAAGTACCTGTCCGAGTGTTGAGCCAAAGCAGAAAGCTCTCTACCTTGGTCTCTCTGCAAAGATCCGTCTCTCAAAAAGAAGGAGTGCTGCCAAATGGCAGCCTTTTCTACTGCAGGAGGTGTGCCCTTTAATTTGCGCCCCCCGCGCCCCGCTTCGACTGAGAACCGTTCCCCTTTACCAGTCACTAGGGGCGCCAGGCGCACAATAGAGTGTCGCGACTGAATTTCCGGTTTGGGGCGCACAAAGGGCGTTGCACGAGGAAATGACGTCAGGATCTGCGCGCGCAGCTGAGCGCGCGCAAAGACTTTGCGCCACCGCTAAATCGTGAGTGAAGTTGGGGAGAGGCGCAGATCGCGCTGCGCCCGGCCGCTAGCCGCCTAGCGCCCAACATCTCCTCCTCCTAAGGCGCTACCGGCTGGCGCAAGCAACTGAATTTCTAGGCCTTATTTTCCTACTCTTCCCACCAAAATGCATCACCTCACACTTACCTATATTGAATTTCATTTGCCAATTACGCATCCATTCTGTAAGTTTATTAATGTCTTTTATTTTGTCACAGTCCTCAGTATTATCTATACCCCCTAATTTGGTGTCGTCCGCAAATTTAGAAATTGTCCTTCCGATTCTCAAGTCCAAATCATTTATGTAAATGGTGAACAACAGTGGTCCCAGCACCAATCCCTGTGGAACACCACTTCCCAACTTTTATCAGTCTGAGTAACTACCTTTAACCCCTACTGTCTGTTTTCTGTTTTGTAGCCAGCTTGCTATCCATTATCTCCTCCCTTTCTATCTTAAATGTTTTTATATCTTTTTTGACCTCTTCTTCTAATATCATGTCCACCTTGTTAGTCTCCCTGGTAATTGCTGCTACTTTTGTCACCTGGCTCTGCATGCACTGACCTTAGTCACGAGGCCTTTTGAAAATGCAAATATATTACATCTACTGCATTACCCTTGTCTACTCTTTCTGTTACTTCTTCAAAGAATTAAATTAAGTTGGTTAAGCATGACCTTCCCTTTTGAAATCCGTACTGACTACTCGTTATTATATTTTCAGTTTCTGGATCTATTACATCTTTGAGTAAAGATTCCATTATCCTTCCTACCACCGATGTTAAGCTAACTGGTATATAGTTCCCTGGATAACAACAGAAAATGCTGGAAAAACTCAGCAAGTCAGGCAACATCCGTGGAGAGAAATTTGAGTTGACGTTTCGGGTTTGACCCTTCTTCAAAACTGGAGAGAAAAGGAACTAGATCGAAGGCAGGGCTGCGATCGGACAAAAGAATAAAAGAACCAAAAGAAGTAAAAGAGATTAGAAGCTAGACGAGATGGTAATAGGCTGTGATTGGGTGTAAAGTGTACTAGCAGGGCAAAAGATAGCTGCCAGGTGTGAGAGAGAAACAAAAACTCCCTTTTTAAATATAGGAATAATATTAGCTGTCTGCCAGTCCTCTGGCACTATTCCTTCGGGCTGGGTCAGTGATGAATGATGGTTGCCCTGTGTTAACTTGATGCCATGTTCTTACTTAATAAAAGCCTTTAGTTTTAAGTTTTAATCTCATGGATTCTGGCAGTTATTTGGCACATCACCAGGCCAATATGAAACTGATTTTGCTCGAAGAGCAGTATTGAAAATGTGTTTTGATAAGGTTCGTCACTGTTGTTTGTCACCTGGCTTTCTATGGGAAAACAGATAAGCATCTTGATGCTCATAACGGAAACTTTTCTGGCTAGATTGAATTGCTAGCTAAAACAAAAGCAAAATACTGCAGATGCTGGAAATCTGAAATAAAAATAGGAAGTGCTGGAAATACTCAGCAGGTAAGGCAGCATGTGTAGAGAGAGAAAAACAGAGTTAGGGCTAGAAATTCAGCTCCATTGCGCCTGCTGTTAGAACTCCGGGGGGGGGGGGGGCGGCGTTAATGGGGCGCAAAGAGCTTATTGCCTGGGGGGAGGCGAAAAAGCGCCTCCCAAGAAATTCGGCGGGGCATTGTTGAGGCACTACCTGATAGCGCCACGCCCCTGCTGGTAGTGCCCCGGGCCGCTGCCAATGACGTCATCGCCGCCCCGCCGCTTCTCTTTACCATCCAACGGCAGAAATTCGGCTGCGCCCCGCGAGGCTACCACGGGCTGTGTCAACTCCAGCCTCGTGGGGCGCGAGCCAGGCTGATCCACCATTTTACCTTTGTTGGCCGACATCCAGGTCGGCCCTCTGTGGTGTGCCATGGCGTGGTCCTGGCTGCCATTGTGTAGCCCGGCACTGCGTCTCGGCGACGGGCTGCTGCCATGGCTCCACGCCACCCTGGTGGCCTAGTGTGGGCCATCGGAGGCCCTGCAGTGTGCGCAGCAGCTCTCCCTTTAACTGAAGGGGAGAGGTGTTGAAATGCGGCAGAGCTCCGCGGAGCGCTGCTGATCGCGCCCTGACATTGCCTCGGTTACTGCCCCACCCGGAAGTGGAGTGCCTGAGATTGCACTTTACTTCCTGTGCGGGGAGGTAAGCCGAATTTAGCGGCTGGGGTGGTACTTCTGCGCCGTGCACTAAATGTCTGGCCTTAACTCGATTACCGCTCCCAAACGGTTCGTAACCGAATTTCGCATCCTTAATGTTTCCAGTTGATGACCTTTCATCAGAACTGGAAGAAGTTAGAGATGTAAAAGGTTTTAAGCAAGTACGGAGGCAGGGAAAGGGCGGGGAGGAGGAAAAAACAAAAGGGAAAATCTCTGATAGTGTGGAAGGCAGGAGTGATTTAAGTGACCAAAGGGATGATGTTGCAAGGCAAAAGGGGTGGTAATGGGACTAGAGGTGCTGTAAATAGCAACAGCAGAACCATTACCAGCACCTGCTGTTTGAAAAAATAGGAGCAGTGATTATGGTCCAAAGTAATTGAAAGCAATGTTGAGTCCGGAAGTGTCCAGCCTTGGCATATTACAACCAATGTTTCCCCTAAGGTGCACGGCCTGTGGCTGAGTGAGCATCGTTGATGTATCAAGAGGAAGGAGATTGCTGACCATTATCTGAGCAAGGAAATTCAGAACAAATTGATTGAGCTCATTTGAAATCACTTCCTTCAAGCTATAATCAAACAGGTCAATAGTGCAAGATATTTGGGTGATTATGGACTGCCCTCCAGATGATAATCACACTGACAGTGTCTCTGCCTTTGTGTATAGTTACCTGCGAGCTATCTATAAAGTATGTGTCTATACTTAATCCAATAATGAAGAGACAGCTTGGAAGATTCAACATAGGTCTTTACTTAATACCAACAGGGGGAACTGAGGGGAGATCAGTACCCACAGTACTATTTATACCCCTATGGCCAGGAGTGGTACTACTGCATCACTACGCCCTACAAAGTAGTGCTGCCCTGGCCATAGGTTTAAAGTAACATACCTATTACATACACAACATTCCTCCCCTTTTAATTAAAATGTACCCGTGCAATTAAGTCAATAGATGCCCCATAACTAGGGCTAATAACATTTGGTAACACAATATACATAACATATTTACATCAAGAGTTGTCTACTTATATATATAAACAGAAACATGCTATAGATTCAGTCTCTGAGGAGGCCTCCTATCTCGACTAGGATAACGTCTTTCTCTAGTCGGTCTCGGTGTAGGCGGCGGTACTTCCGTCACCCCTTCATCGCTGGACTCGTCGGTGTCTGATGGCACATCCTGTGCCGTGGAGATCACTGGAGTGCTGAACTCCTCGCAATCCTGAGACCTCTGTAACGACGAGCTGGGCCGTGATTCCGCTGTAACAATGTGCTGAGACGTTTGAGGTAGTGAATCAGTTGGGTTTCTGGACTCCACAAGTTGATCAGCATGTCGTCTGATTATGCCTTCCCCTGTCTCAACTGTGTACATCAAGGGTCCCTGGCGGGCCTTTATCGTACCAGACCGCCACTTTTCATTCCGATAATCACGGGCCAACACTTGCTGCCCCACCTCG
The DNA here is from genome assembly GCF_052327205.1 of Somniosus microcephalus. Classification (NCBI taxonomy): domain Eukaryota; kingdom Metazoa; phylum Chordata; class Chondrichthyes; order Squaliformes; family Somniosidae; genus Somniosus; species Somniosus microcephalus. The sequence continues at coordinate 55,588,797 of NC_141004.1, forward strand.
AAGCTCCGTGTCTGTCTGTCAGGAGCCCTACGAAATACTCGGTTTTCCACATCTCTCCGAATGTTTGGTCTGAGCAATTCAAGGCGAGACCTTAACCTTCTATTAAAGAACATGACGGCGGGGGCCTGGTTGGTCACCGTATGTGCAGCATTATGGTATGCGAATAGGAAGTTGTCCACCTTGTGTTGTAGTGGCAACCTTTCCTCCCCCATCGCCTTGATGGCCTTTTTAAAAGTCTGTACAAAGCGCTCTGCCAGCCCATTTGTAGCCGGATGATATGGTGCGGACGTATAATGTCGCACTCCATTCCTTTTTAGGAATGCTTGAAATTCTTCTGCCACAAATTGTGGCCCATTGTCCGAACAGACTTGCTCGGGCACCCCATTTCGGGCAAAAATGGTCCTTAAGACTGCGACCGTCTTTTCGGCTGTCGTTGATGACATCTTTATGACCTCCGGCCATTTTGAATGGGCGTCCACTACAATAAGGAACATCGCATCCAGGAAGGGGCCAGCGAAGTCCACGTGGATCCTTTGCCACGGCGTTGAGGGCCACTCCCACGGATGTAGTGGGGCTTGTGGTGGTACGTTCTGTACCATCTGGCACCCTTGGCATGCTTTTGCTACTTCCTCAATGTCCCTGTCAATGCCGGGCCACCAGACGTAGGCTCTGGCGAGGCTTTTCATTTTGACACCCCCCAGATGACCTTCGTGTAAGTCCTGCAACACTTTATGTTGTAATTTTTGAGGGACCACCACCCTGGCTCCGCACATCAATGTGCCCCGGCAGACGGACAACTGGTCCTTCCTTGCCGAAAACGCCGGCAATGATGCGTCACCCTGCGCCGGCCAGCCTTTCACGGTTAACTCGTAAACCCTTGCCAATGTCGGGTCGTTCCGTGTTTCCCGCTCGATACATTGGCTGGTGATGGGCAAGTGTTCCATAACAGCCGTATGATATATTTCCACGGGGTCCTGTACTATCTCTTCGATCTCGGCAGGCAAGGGTAGCCGCGACAGGCCATCCGCATTGCCATGCTGTTTGGTACCCTTATATTCGATAAGGTACTGGTGTGCTCCTAAGAACAGTGACCATCTCTGTAGCCTTTGGGCCGTCATCAGGGGCACCCCTTTTGTTGGATTAAATATCGACACCAACGGTTGATGATCCGTCAGTAGTGTGAGACGTTGCCCATACAGGTAGTGGTGGAATTTTTTTACACCCCATACCAGACTGAGGGCCTCCCTGTCGATTTGCGCATAGTTTCTTTCGGCTGTAGTTAACGACCTTGAGGCAAATGCTATTGGCCTCTCCGTCCCGTTGGGAAATTTGTGTGACAACACTGCCCCTATACCGTACGGGGAGGCGTCACATGCCAACCTCATTGGCATTTTTGGGTCAAAGTGTGCGAGCACTTCCTTTGATGTAATGAGTTGTTTACCCTTTTTAAAAGCAGCCTCACACGCTTCGTCCCAATTCCAGGAGACTCCCTTTTGCAACAAGGAATTTAGTGGATGTAAAATGGACGATAAGTTCGGGAGGAACTTATGGTAATAGTTTATAAGGCCTAAGAATGATCGTAACTGAGATACATTCTCAGGGGGCGGGGCCTTCACTACTGCCTCGATCTTTTCCGGGGACTTATGCAGGCCTTCCTTATCTATAATGTGACCACAGTATGAGACACGTTCCTGGAAAAACTCACATTTCTGCTTGTTCGCCCTGAGTCCGTATTGTTGCAACCGCAGAAGTACTCGCTCCAGGTTAGCGAGGTGGTCGTTATCCGTTTGTCCTGTCACCAGGATGTCATCCAGGTAGTACTGCGTTCCTGGAATGCCCTGTAGGACCTGTTCCATGGTCCTCTGCCATATTGCCGGGGCGGACGCCACACCAAATACCAGGCGATTGTACTGGTACAATCCCTTGTGTGTGTTAATCGTTAGGAGCTTTTTCGAGTCCTGTTCCACCTCCATCTGTAAATAAGCTTGACAAAGGTCAATCTTCGTAAAGTGTCTACCCCCAGCTAACGATGCGAATATGTCCTCTATCCACGGCAGCGGATACTGTACCGTGTGCAGGACTGGGTTAATAGTTATCTTAAAATCCCCGCAAATGCGAACCTTCTTTGGTTCCCCCGGTGTGTTATTTGCAGATTTCTTTATAACTGGGACGATGGGCGTGGCCCACTCACTCCACTCAATCTTTGTAAGGACACCTGCACTCTCTAAGGCATCCAGTTCTGCTTCCATAGCTGGCCGAATGTTTTGCTCTAATGTCCTTTAAGGTCCCCAGCCCTTGTTGGAACATCTCTGGCATTTTTGCCAATATTTTCGACAGCCTGCTTGTAATGGTTGTATCATCCTTGGTGGTCTCTACTTTTAACTCGTGTATCGACTTCCAGTCGAAATGGATTTTTCTTATCCATTCCCTACCCAAAAGTGGTGGTCCACCGTTTGGTAGAACGTATAAATAAAGTCCTGGCACGTTCCTGCCGTTGTATTTAACTGTTACTTGCATTTTTCCCTTCGGGTAAACTTTTTGTCCCGTATATGTTTTTAATTTAATTTCCGTATCCTTTAAGGGAATGCGTTTGAACAGCCTGTTATAATCTTGTTCATTAATTACTGATAGGGCCGAACCCGTGTCCAGCTCCATATTAACTTCGACGCCTGCTACCTTCATTTTAACCCACATTGCGCTGTGGTCCTCCGTTTTGTCTACGCCATATAACTTGAGACATCCCAGACCTTTAGGCTCTGCTTTTGTGCCTTCCTGTGACTCGTCTGAGCTACTGTCAGACACCTTATGTATTTTTGTCCTTGCCTTGGTACTGCTCGGACTGCCCCCACTATTGGGTTTCGTACCCGACCGACAAACTTTCGCTATATGCCCCTTTTTTCCACACTGCCGGCATATTTTATCACGAAACCAACAATTACTTTGGTCGTGGGTGGTTTTGCCACAACGGTAGCATTTACCTTTGTGAAATGTCACCTCATGGGTGTCATAGCAGGTTGTGTTTTGTCGCATTTGAGCAGCACCCTGTGCTGCTGCTTCGTGGACCGATGCTATTTCAATCGCCTGATCTAGGCTGAGCTGTTTCTTGGCTAGCAACCATTTTCGTGTACTCTCATTTAACATGCCACAGACAAATCTGTCTCTGATCGCGTCCGCCAAAAAGGCTCCAAACTGGCAATGTTTTGACAACCTTCTGAGCTCAGCTAAATAGGCTGCCTGCGACTCATCATTCCTTTGGTCGCGTCTGTAGAAGCGGTACCTTTCCGCTATAAATGGTGGCTTAGGGTTTAAATGTTCCTTTAACGTATCAACAATTTGGGCATACGTTTTGTCTGCTGGCTTTTCTGGAGTAAGAAGATTCCTCAGCAGACCATATGTTTTTGCCCCCATACAATTTAATAAGGTTGCTACCTTTTTGTCATCTTCCACCTTGTTTACTATGCAATAAAGTTCATGCCTTTCGATATAGGCATCCCACTCTTCTGTGTCCTCAACAAATGCTGACAACCAGCCTTCTTTAGACATTTTAAACTGCTGAAGAGCTTTTCCCGCCTCTCTCCACTAGATGGCGTTTTTGGTTGTTTTTATTTTAAACTGCTGAAGAGAAAAAAAAACTTTTCCCCTTTGTCCACTAGATGGCGTTTTTCCCGCCTTTTCTCCTGCTGCGGCTAACGACCTTTCTCCAGCTTCGTTATTTTTGTCCCTTGCAGCTCCCGTTATTGCCACCGCCGCTATTAACAAAGACCTTCCCCTCTCGTGGCTTGCTAGTCCTCGTGGCTCCGTTTGTTCCCCAGATCGCCTGCCCGTTCTGGCCCTTGCAGCTCCCGTTCCCCGGGAAGGATTTCAGTTTACCTGGCCCTGGGTGGACTTTTGCCCCGTGGCTGGAGCACCCGTTCAGCCTCTTCTCTCAGCTGCTGCAGCCTCCGCTGGAAACCTCTCTCTCTCGCTCCGTTGCTGCCGCTCCTCCCGAACCCGGAGTGCTGGGCGGCCTCCTTCGGTTGACGCTGGACTCTGCAGGCTGGCTGGTAAGAAGCCTCTCTCCTTCTCTCGCCATACTGCTGCCGTTCCTTTGTTGCACCGTGTACTGGTGAGTTCGAACCTTACTCGTCGCCAGTATAAAGTATGTGTCTATACTTAATCCAATAATGAAGAGACAGCTTGGAAGATTCAACGTAGGTCTTTACTTAATACCAACAGGCGGGAACTGAGGGGAGATCAGTACCCACAGTACTATTTATACCCCTATGGCCAGGAGTGGTACTACGGTATCACTACGCCCTACAAAGTAGTGCTGCCCTAGCCATAGGTTTAAAGTAACATACCTATTACATACACAACACTATCCATTGGTGCTTTTGTAACAGAGCACTTTGTCGGATTTCTCGCTGCTCAGGGCACCACTGGCTTGGGTCTGTGCTATGCCCTACCAGGTCATCTCAAAAAGCTGAATATTGATATCGCAGACTGCAATTGTGTGACAACGGAAGTAACATGAAAGGCAGCCAGCAGGGGGTACAATAAAGAGTGCTGGCTATTAATGAGAAGGCTTTGTGGCCTTCACAGTCTGAGGGCTGAATTTTGCCGGTGCTCAGAGGGCGGGTTTGGAGGCGGGCCTGCTGTCAAAATCACAAAGATTGACAGCGGGTTGGTATCCTGCTGTAAACCCACCTCCTTGTCAGTTTCCCAAGTGTCAGGTCTGTCATCCCTAAATAGACCTGACACCAAGCGGCCGGTCAGCTAATTTAGATAGTTAAAAGCTTACTAAAAGGTAGTTAAGAACCATTTTCCCATTTACTTACCAGATTTTCAACAAGGTTCCTGGAGAGCAGCAATCACGTCAGGTAAAGTATGTCGGGTTCTCAATGACTGTGGATTGCTGGGAATAGGTGAAAGCTGCAAAAGTGGTCTAAAATCTACCATTTCACAGCTGTTCACTTCCCAATCTTAGAAGCTGGAGCATTAATGATTTAGAACCCACTTTTGAGCTTTATGCACTTTTGAAATGTTTGGAGTAATCTCTCTATCCACTGTCACCCCCTTGGAACAACCTATCTCAACATTGACATTACTTCTGTCATCTCAAGCTCACCTGCCATCTATTCCATCAGCATCGGTGCCTTTGAAAAAATCTCACCTTGGTCCTCAGAATCCCAACATGATCAGCCCCAACACCAGCATCACCGGGCACTCCAGCAGCACCAACATCCACATCAACCTTCCCCGCAATCAACTGATGCTGCACTGGACACAGGACAATCACCCATGCACATTGCTGCTCAGGACGCCAGCGATGGCCTCACCATGTCCAGATTTGCTTCACTTAACACTGAACACCCTGGCTGCCACATGATGCACCAGGTTGGCACCACCCCACACCAGCACCATAAAGTATCCCTACAATGTCCAAGCCATTCCTTTCACACTCATCACCATTGGGTGGGGGGGGACGTTATGTCTCACCATTCACTGGAACTCACAAAGACACTTTCAAAGGTACACACGGATCTGTCCAAGAAGGCAAAGTGGTGACTAAGGATTTCAATGCTTGACAACACATTAACAGAAAGTTTACACAAAAATTGGCTAAAACACCCAAGTGCCTACCCTTGTGTGTTGTTAGTTGGTATGATTACACTAGGATGAGAGTGAGTGTGAGGGGTGGCTAGTGAGATGGGGAAGTGTTAATGTAGATAGCGAGGGATAGGTGGAGGTGCAAGGTAAGTTGGTGTTAGTAAGGCTGTGCAGGAGTAGGGTAGGGAAGGCAGAGTGATGGGGATGTGATGAGTGGCACAGGAGGATGAGGTTAAGTGTGGCTTTGCAGTAACATTTTGTGATCTACAGAGATCATTGAAAGGTTTTTGCCACTGCAGCCAAGGACTCCCGACGACATCCCTGTTTGTGTCCTCCTGTGCAATGTGCAACCAGGCTGCGTTGGTGTCCTGGGGAGGTGTCCTCCGCCCCTTGGAAGGGAAGAGAACCTTCCTGCGGCTATGGAGGGAGTCATGGGAGAGTCTGCGGCAGCTGTGCACCTTTGTGCAGCGCTTGTCAGTGTTTGCAGCACCTCAATGCTGCAGAATACTGACAGTACAACTGTCAAAATCAATGTGAACATTGCCCTTTTAAGGAAACCGGTTGATAACGCGTCATCAAATGATGTCATCAGACCCACTTCCTATTAATTGGCCGGGGACCTCGCAGGGCGGGCTTAAGAAGCCCCATCAACGTAAAATCATGTTGGAGGCTGGGATCGAGACAGATGCGGGGTCCCCACACACCACGGACGTCGCCCGCCACGGACCTGCCGAGGTTGGAAAAATCCAACCCTGAATCTGGTTCTTCTGGACGGTGCAAAGTCATCAACTTTGTGACGTTTTTCAGCAACCTGCAGTGCATCTACATGCTTCTCTTCTCAGTGCTGGTCTATATTAAGGGAGCATGTCACACAATTTATTCTGAGAGAGCTCTTAGATACCTGGTGAGAAAGTAACATCGATGGTGCAAAGCCGCTTGGTTTTCAACTAAAAGAAGTGCTCAAATACCCTTGCCATTCATGCAGTCGAGAAGAAAAATGGCATGACCGCATGAGAGCCTTGCCAAAGCGAATGGCTTATGGCAATTCATTCTGTGCCTTATTATATGCTACAACACCCTGTGCCAGATTAATCGTGCAGGCAAGGTCTTTCAAAGCCCCAGCAGCAATGTCATTGTTGTCAGGAATGAAGTAGAAGCAGTGTGAAGGAATCTGCAGGTATGTAGGGGGAAAGGGGCTTGCAATCTGGAAAAGTCAATCTGCGAGAAATAGCAGAATAGATCGGAGCAGCAATGAAACCTCCCTCAGGAAAGGCAATGACAAAAGAGGCGCATCAGCTATGAGGAACAAGACAACCCCGCAAAAACATCCAAAGACAGGTTCCAAAGGGACTCCTTTCTTCCTGTAACGAACTGTTGTCCAGCCTCATCGAACAGTTTAGTCGGATTGAGTGTTTCTACGCTTTATGTGGTTTTATGAAAACCACCGAAGAAATGAAGAGGTTATCAAAGGATGCACACTGGAAGAACAATGCAATAATCTGGTGCTCACAAGGGGCAATTTTGATCTGTCCAACGTGACACTTGAAATTCGCACAACCGTTGACGCTTTTCTGGTAAAGCCACTGGATATGCTTGATTATATTTACAAAGAAAGACTCCTATGTGGCGTACCGATCACAGAAAGGACACAATCCGCTTTCCGGTCCGTAGACTATATATCAGGTGTCATGCCTTTAAGAAGGATCACACCATTAAGAAACTCGATCTGCAACATAGTTAAGCCCAGAGCGGGGTAGGAGCAGTCGAAGCTGTGCACTGATGAAAGGCAGTCGTACTTTGTGTAGTCTCTGACTCCATTTTGTGTTCAGCATGCAGCCTCAACAATTAAACCTTTTCTGTTGAACCTCTCCGAGTTCAGTATTTTTTGCTAGGAGTACGTAGACTCCTACATTGGTGACCCCGACGCTCAGGACGACTCCTAAGCGTAACCATGGCTGACACAAACGCAGTTTCTGTGAAGCTGCCAGAGTTCTGGGAGAACCTGGCCACCACCTGGTTCCTTCAAGCCGAATCGCAATTCCGACTCCGCGGCATCACCGCCGACGCAACGATGTACGACTACCTCCTCGCCTCCCTGGGCAGCTCCACAATCACGAAAGTCTGGACAACACTACAAAACCCTCCGGAGGAAGGCAAGTACGCACATCTCAAGGCCGCGCTCATTAAAAAATTCACAGCCTCCCAATTCTTGCGCAACTGCCACCTCCTCGACCTCCCGGACCTCGGTGACTCCACGCCGTCAGACTTGCTCTCACATATGCTTGCTCTGACCGACGAGAAACCACCCGGCTCCCTCTTCCGCACGCTCTTTATCTGCCAACTACCGCCCAGCATCCGCCTGGCGATCGTGGCGTCCAGCCTCACGAACCTCGAGGCCCTGGCCGACGAAGCTGATAAGCTCCTGTCCGCCAGCTCCAACCACGCCGTCACCCCCGACCTGGCCTCCGCAGCGTCGGTGCACGCTCCACCCTCTATCGCGCGGCCACACAGCTCGGCCACGAGGCCCCCCAGGCCCCCACATCCCCCAAGCCCTCCGACCCAGGGCTACTGCTACTTCCATACCCAGTTCGGCGCACGGGCACGCCGCTGCAGCCATCCCTGCATGTTGCCAACCGCCCCCACACCGGCCTACACGATGGCCGTGGGGCAAGCAGGCGTGCTGCTGTACGTTACGGACAGCGCCTCCGGGCGCTGTTTCCTATGCGACACGGGCGCGCAGCGCAGCATCATCCCCGCGTCCGCCCTCGAGATCCAGCAAGACGGCCGCGGCCCTGCGCTGGCTGCCACCAACGGCACCGACATCCGGACGTACGGCACCCGCACCGTCACCATCGACCTCGCAGGCCGCCGCTACCACTGGGAGTTTATCACTGCCATGGTGCTCTCCCCGCTCCTCGGTGCGGATTTCCTGTGCGCCCACGGCCTGTTGGTCGACATGCCTCGGCACCGCCTCGTGGACATGAACACCATGTCACCTATCCCGGGCGCCATGGCCCCCCCCAACCCGCCGAAATGGCGTGGCAGTGCCGCGCCTACTCAACGGACGACTACTCAGCACTCCTGGCTGAGTTCCCAGCCCTCACGGCTGAATTCCCAGCCCTCACCAACCCGACCTTCTCCGTGAAGGTTGCTAAGCACGGGGTAGAACACTTCATCCCCACCACAGGCCCACCGGTGTATGCCCACACCCGCAGGCTGGACCCGGCCAAGCTAGAGATCGCGCGGGCCGAGTTCGCCACAATGGAACAGCTCGGCGTCATCCGCCGCTCCAACAGCCCCTGGGCCTCCCCACTCCACATCGTCACCAAACCCGAAGGGGGATGGTGCCCCTGCGGGGACTACCGGCGCCTAAACGACGCCACCACGCCGGATCGGTACCCCATACCGCACATTCAAGACTTCTTGGCTAGACTGGCCGGCCGCTCAGTCTTCTCCAAAGTCGACCTGGTGCACGGTTACCATCAGGTGCCAGTCCACCCCACGGACGTTCCCAAGACGGCCATAATCACCCCTTTTGGGCTATTCGAGTTTCTCCGAATGCCCTTCGGCCTCAAAAACGCGGCCCAGGCCTTGCAGCAGCTCATGGACTCGGTCCTCCGGGACCTGAAGTTCCTCTTTGTCTACCTGGATGACATCCTGGTAGCTAGTTCCTCCAAGCAGGAACACATCGAGCACCTCCGCACCCTGTTCCAGCGGCTCAGTGAGCACGGGCTCATCATCAGCCCAGCCAAGTGCCAATTTGGCCTCAGCAGGATCGAATTCCTCGGCCACCACATCACGCAGGACGGAGCCATTCCCCTGCCCGCCAAGGTGCAAGCCGTCCAGCAGTTCCCCCGGCCTACCACCATCAAAGGCCTCCAGGAGTTCTTGGGGATGATCAACTTTTACAACCGCTTCATTCCCGGAGCGGCCTCCCTCATGCGGCCCCTATACGAAGCCCTCTGGGGTAAGACAGAATGGCGATCGAGTGGTCGGCGGATATGTTGACCGCTTTCGACTCGACCAAAAAGGCGCTCGCCGACGCCACCATGCTCGCTCACCCAGAGCCCAACGCCAGGGTGGCCCTCACCACGGACGCCTCCGACCACGTGGTCGGCGCCGTGTACGAACAGTGGGTCGACGGGGCCTGGCAACCGCTGGCCTTTTTCAGCCGCCAACTGCGCCCCCCGGAGGCCAAATACAGCGCCTTTGACCGCGAGCTCCTCGCACTGTACCTGGCAGTCCGCCATTTTAGATTTCTTCTGGAGGGCCGCCCCTTCACCGCGTTTGTCGACCACAAACCCCTGACATTCACGATGGCGAAATCTGCGGACCCGTGGTCAGCCAGGCAACAACGCCAGCTCGCCACGGTGTCCGAATTCACCACGGACATCCGGCACGTCTCCGGTCGAGACAATGTGGTGGCCGACTGCCTATCCCGCCCCGCCGTCCATGGCGCCCACCTGGCAGTGGACTATGCTCAACTGGCAGCGGAGCAACGCACCGACCCCGATCTGCTCTCCGCGCCCACAACCCTCCCAGGGCTGCGACTGACCGATGTCGCCTGCGGCCCGTCCGCCGTCACAGTCAAATGCGACACCTCCTTGGCGCAACCCCGCCCCGTAGTCCCGGCGTCCTGGCGAAAACGGGTGTTCGACATCGTCCACGGCCTCTCACACCCCGGCACCCGCGCATCCATTATACTGGTGGCCAACCGATTTGTCTGGCGCAGCCTGCGCAAAGATGTGCGCGTCTGGTCCAGATCCTGCATAGTTTGCCAGCGTGCCAAAATCCACCAGCACGTCAAAGCCCCACTCGAGGAGTTCACCGTGCCAGAAAGAAGGTTTGACCGCGTCCACATCGACCTCGTCGGCCCCCTGCCACCATCACAAGGTCACACGCACCTGCTGACAATCGCGGACCGTACCACCCGCTGGCCCGAGGCCACTCCACTGACATCCACCACCACCGCCGACATCGCGAGGGCGTTCATCGGTACCTGGGTCGCTCGGTTCGGCGTCCCCTCCGACATGACCTCGGATAGAGGCCCGCAGTTCACCTCTGATCTGTGGGCCGCCATCGCCCGAAACCTCGGGGTGGCCGTTCACCGCACCACGGCTTACCACCCCCAAGCCAACGGACTGTGCGAGCGATTCCACAGGTCCATGAAGGCGTCCCTCCGCGCCAGCCTCGAGGACGAGGCTTGGATCGACCGCCTCCCGTGGGTGCTACTCGGCCTACGCTCCGCGGTCAAGGAAGACCTGCAAGCCTCGGCAGCAGAACTCAACAATTAAACCTTTTCTGTTGAACCTCTCCGAGTTCAGTATTTTTTGCTAGGAGTACGTAGACTCCTACGCCTAGATCTTTATCCTAACCTTTGTATTGCGCTCAGATTGCTGTTGACGTGCTTGTCTGTGACAGTTGCATTGGGCGAAAGAAGCTTTTCCCAACTGAAATTGATAAAGAACTTTGTACAGTCGACTATGTCACAAGAGCCTCTAAACAGCCTGGCAGAGATCTCAACTGAACTTGAAATTTGTCGGAAGCTCAACTACTCAGATATTATAAAGACTTCGCTGCAGCTAAAACACGAGAAGCTAATTTCTGAGTTCTAAATATGGCTCATATACTGATATAACACTGATGTTTCAAGACCTATATAATTGTTCAATGTCATTTACTCTTGTGCTATTTATCACTTAACATTTTGTCAACATCAGTCCCTACAGTTTATAGCGGGCACGGTGTAGTTAACGTGATTTGCTCCCTAAATGGAGTGATGTTAATGTGATTTGCCCAATATATGCTGTGATGGGAACACGATTTGCTCGCTATACATGGTGATGTTAACGTGATTTGCTCCCTATACGCGGTGATGTTAACGTGATTTGCTCCCTATACGCGGTGATGTTAACGTGATTTGCTCCCTATACGCGGTGATGTTAACGTGATTTGCTCGCTATACACGGTGATGTTAACGTGATTTGCCCGCTATACACGGTGATGTTAACGTGATTTGCTCGCTATACGCGGTGATGTTAACGTGATTTGCCCGCTATACGCGGTGATGTTAACGTGATTTGCTCGCTATACGTGGTGATGTTAACGTGATTTGCCCGCTATACACGGTGATGTTAACGTGATTTGCTCGCTATACGCGGTGATGTTAACGTGATTTGCTCACTATACGCGGTGATGTTAACGTGATTTGCTCGCTATACGCGGTGATGTTAACGTGATTTGCCCGCTATACGCGGTGATGTTAACGTGATTTGCTCGCTATACGCGGTGATGTTAACGTGATTTGCCCGCTATACGCGGTGATGTTAACGTGATTTGCTCGCTATACGCGGTGATGTTAACGTGATTTGCCCGCTATACGCGGTGATGTTAACGTGATTTGCCCGCTATACGCGGTGATGTTAACGTGATTTGCTCGCTGTACGCGGTGATGTTAACGTGATTTGCTCGCTATACGCGGTGATGTTAACGTGATTTGCTCGCTATACGCGGTGATGTTAACGTGATTTGCTCGCTGTACGCGGTGATGTTAACGTGATTTGCTCGCTATACGCGGTGATGTTAACGTGATTTGCTCGCTATACGCGGTGATGTTAACGTGATTTGCTCGCTATACGCGGTGATGTTAACGTGATTTGCTCGCTATACGCGGTGATGTTAACGTGATTTGCTCGCTATACGCGGTGTTGTTAACATGATTTGCTCGCTATACGTGGTGATGTTAACGTGATTTGCCCGCTATAAGCGGTGATGTTAACGTGATTTGCCCGCTATACGCGGTGATGTTAACGTGATTTGCCCGCTATACGCGGTGATGTTAACGTGATTTGCTCGCTGTACGCGGTGATGTTAACGTGATTTGCTCGCTATACGCGGTGATGTTAACGTGATTTGCTCGCTGTACGCGGTGATGTTAACGTGATTTGCTCGCTATACGCGGTGATGTTAACGTGATTTGCTCGCTATACGCGGTGATGTTAACGTGATTTGCTCGCTATACGCGGTGATGTTAACGTGATTTGCTCGCTATACGCGGTGATGTTAACGTGATTTGCTCGCTATACGCGGTGATGTTAACGTGATTTGCTCACTATACACGGTGATGTTAACGTGATTTGCTCGCTATACGCGGTGATGTTAACGTGATTTGCTCGCTATACGCGGTGTTGTTAACATGATTTGCTCGCTATACGCGGTGATGTTAACGTGATTTGCTCGCTATACGCGGTGATGTTAACGTGATTTGCTCGCTATACGCGGTGTTGTTAACGTGATTTGCCCGCTATACGCGGTGATGTTAACGTGATTTGCTCGCTATACGCGGTGATGTTAACGTGATTTGCTCGCTATACGCGGTGATGTTAACGTGATTTGCTCGCTATACGCGGTGATGTTAACGTGATTTGCTCGCTATACGCGGTGATGTTAACGTGATTTGCTCACTATACGCGGTGATGTTAACGTGATTTGCTCGCTATACGCGGTGATGTTAACGTGATTTGCTCGCTATACACGGTGATGTTAACATGATTTGCTCACTATACGCGGTGTTGTTAACATGATTTGCTCGCTATACACGGTGATGTTATCATGATTTGCTCACTATACGCGGTGATGTTAACGTGATTTGCTCGCTATACGCGGTGATGTTAACGTGATTTGCTCGCTATACGCGGTGTTGTTAACGTGATTTGCCCGCTATACGCGGTGATGTTAACGTGATTTGCTCACTATACGCGGTGATGTTAACGTGATTTGCTCGCTATACGCGGTGATGTTAACGTGATTTGCCCGCTATACGCGGTGATGTTAACGTGATTTGCTCGCTATACGCGGTGATGTTAACGTGATTTGCTCGCTATACGCGGTGTTGTTAACATGATTTGCTCGCTATACGCGGTGATGTTAACGTGATTTGCTCGCTATACACGGTGATGTTAACATGATTTGCTCACTATACGCGGTGTTGTTAACATGATTTGCTCGCTATACACGGTGATGTTAACATGATTTGCTCACTATACACGGTGATGTTAACATGATTTGCTCGCTATACACGGTGATGTTAACATGATTTGCTCGCTATACACGGTGATGTTAACATGATTTGCTCGCTATACACGGTGATGTTAACATGATTTGCTCGCTATACACGGTGATGTTAACGTGATTTGCTCGCTATACACAGTGATGTTAACGTGATTTGCTCGCTATACGCGGTGATGTTAACGTGATTTGCTCGCTATACGCGGTGTTGTTAACGTGATTTGCCCGCTATACGCGGTGATGTTAACGTGATTTGCTCGCTATACGCGGTGTTGTTAACGTGATTTGCTCGCTATACGCGGTGATGTTAACGTGATTTGCTCGCTATACACGGTGATGTTAACATGATTTGCTCGCTATACACGGTGATGTTAACGTGATTTGCTCGCTATACACGGTGATGTTAACATGATTTGCTCGCTATACACGGTGATGTTAACGTGATTTGCTCGCTATATGAAGAATACAGTAAAACCAAAAAGGTAAGTAATGAACATTTTATTGAAATAACGGGAAATCTCATTTCGCTACTGCCTGTGTAATTGTTAGCAGTTGCATCCTGAATCTCATCACTGAGGTAATCACATTTTAATGAGATGCAAACAGCTGATTGAAACTGCTCGAAGACCTGGCCTTAGCTGAAATGAGCAGAGCCTTTTAAATGGTAAGTATAGGGTTAGAACTTATTGAACTGCCTGAAATAGTCGACGTGCTTAATACGTTATAAGCGGCACTTTTGTAATTGACTCCTATGGTAATGCTTAACGCCATTTGCCCTCTATAGGTGGCTACCTGTGATAAACGTGGGGCCTTTTCACGGTTGTGCATGTGTGGATTTGACATCAGATTAAGTCGGTTGTATTTAATATCATTGTCTCGTAAAATGTATGGGCCCCAAACCGAACCTTTGCACAGGGCCCCCACAAGGCAGTGTAAAACTGGCTTCTGTGTAATGAATTAATTTAATACATTTTTGGTGATCAGTTTTTATTTTAGAAATTTTCAGATGAACCACTCAAAAACTGGACTGGTCTAAGAATTGGACAGTGGTGATGTTTAGTATTACATCAAAACATCTGCTGAGTGCTTCACTTTTCAAGTGCAGTAACTGTTATAACAACAACAATAACTTGTATTTATATAACGCCTTTAGCGTAGAAAAACGTCCCAAGGCGCTGCACAGGAGTATTATAAGACAAAATTTGACACCGAGCCACGTAAGGAGATATTAGGGCAGATAACCAAAAGCCTGGTCAAAGAGCGTCTTAAAGGAGGAAAGAGAGGCAGAGAGGTTTAGGGAGGGAATTCCAGAGCTTAGGACCTTGGCACCTGAAATCACAGCCACCAATGGTGGAGCGATTAAATCGTAGGTAAACATACAGAAAAATGTATTGCGATAGAAAAAATTGTTTAGTATTTATAGCAAATTGTCTGCCCTGTTTGTCTACATTACAACAATGACTACAATTCAAAAATACTTCATCGGCTATAAAGCTCTTTGGGACATCCTGAGTTTGCGAAAGGCGTCCAAAAAATGCACTTTCTTTCAAAGTCATAAACGTATTCTTTATATCTCTGCTAATGATTTTACTATAAATAGCATACAGCAGAAGTCTTTCCACGTTGTTATTTCGAGTTCGGGACACTTAGTTCTGTTTATTATGAGCTTTTCACCTCCACCATTAAAAATGAATTGGAGCAAGGGGAACGAACCAAACCTAACTGGCTTCTTATGGAAGAAAGTTTGGCAAAATTGCTCCCCGATACATAGGGGGTTGCATATGATAAGACCCGAAAATGGGGGCAGTAATCGTGGCCTGTGATTAACCCGCGCCCACTCATTGCAGATGTTAAATTCGTGCTGCCTGCTGTTTTCCATTATTGCTGCGTGCAGCCAGGGGGCTCAATATCGCGAGTGGCTAGCGCTGCTTAAAGGTAGTCTGCACCTCTTAAGAGGGAGATGCATTGTGGCTGCTGGATGTGGTGTCAAGAAATTAATTGAGTTTGAAGATTTTTGTCAAGATGGCTCAACCTGCGAGAGAGCGAGCACTAAGGTTTTCTGATAATGCGCTGGAGGCCTTGGTGTAAAATATGGAGAGAAGGAGAGACGTCCTGTATCCTTTTGGGGGCAGGAGGCTCTCGGGACATATGGTCAGGAGGCAGTGGGAAGAAGTAGCAGCGGAGGTCAATGCCAGGAGTGTTGCTCCAAGAAAATGGATGCAGTGCAGGAAGAAGTTTAATGATTTAACGCCAGTTGTCAAGGTGAGTGAGTTCAATCTTCAAATGGCATATCCTACCAACTGCACCACTAGCCTATTACAATGCTCAATTCGCTACACCCCTATCACCCACCTACCAACAGCCCCTATCAATCTGTACTCAACCCTTCAATTCATATCGTTTACCTCACCATAACAAACTTAGCACTATTGCAAGCCTCACACCCACAATTCACAGCTAGCATACACTGGCAACTATTCAACCATGACAACCACACCACCCAAACAGATTGCAGGACATTTACTGACAGGAGAGGGTGGTGCATAACAGGAGGCAGCAGGAAAGAACTGGAGGAGGACAAGTGCGCCTGCATGTTTTAACCCCCATGGAAGAGACAGTGCTAGCCATCATGGGAAGGGGCAGCGCTGAAGAGATCGATGATGAGGGTACCTGCATACCTAATTCTCCTTTTCTCTTCCCAATTCTGCCTCATCCCACAATTTCTTCTGACTCACAAGCTGAAGATGGTGTGAGGATGCACTTCTTACTTTTTCCTCTTCCCTCACCATAACCCAACCCTTGTCCTTTTTCCATTTCAGATACCCAAGAACTGGAACCTTCCCAGTCAGTGGAGGAAGAGGAAGAAGATGGTGAAGATGAAGAGACACTGTCACTCGATCTTACACTCGCAGCCAGCAGCTCAGAGACTGACACTGTGCATATTTTACAGGCTAGGGTAAAGGAGGGATCTGCTCGTGGTGAGACACTGGGCACATGTGTGCAGGAGCCAGGGCTGGGGTAAAGGATAGCGCAGGTGTCAGTTAACTGGAGGGCAAGGTTGCACACTAGTTCTGCTGCAGAGGAGTTGGATGAGGACTTTGATGGGCCAGGCTACAGTAGAAGGCTGATGGGGGTACACAACCAAATGCTTGGTGAACTGGAAAGCCTGCCAGAATGCCTGCACACAATGTCAAGGAGCATGGAGGTGTCCAGCACCAGCTTGGCACAGGGCTTTGCAGTGAGTTTGGAGCCCAACCTTTCCAACGTGAAACGGGTGGTCACCTCCATCAGCACACCTGTGGAACCCACCACGATGTCACAGCTTCCATTGCAGCACAATTAGCTTCCAGCAAAAATCTGACTGCTGCATTGGAAACTTAGACTGCTGCCTTGCAAGCTCAGACTGCTGCTGTAGCATGGCTCACGATACCACTGATCAAAGGGTCTTCCAGGGCGTCATAGCAGTCCAGCAGTCTATTCTTCAACAGATCACCAGGATTGCTGAGGCACCGTCCCAGGAGAGTGGCAGTGGCTCCTTGGAACACAAACTTGCTTTCCTCTCTCAGGATGATAGGATTCCTGCTCACACCACTGCCACTCCGCCTGTACCCTTGCTATTATTGCCTCAGCCAGTGTGCCCAGACTGTTGCAGCTCATGCCGAGATGGTGCAGTCTGAAGCTGGGCTTTCTAGGCCCACAGCTGCTTGAGGTCGTCCTCCAAGGCCATTTGCAGTCTTTTCAATTGAAGGTCAGCATCCTTCCATGCTGCAGCCACTGGGGAAGCACCTCATAGGAGCACTAGGAAAGGTAAAGGCACACGGAAGACAGGCTCTTAAGGGACTGCACAAGGGTGATTAGTTTAATTTTGTATGCATTATTTAATGAGTGAATTTATAAAATTGGATTTGAATTTCCATTTCCTGGTGGTTTTTATTTTTGTGTTTTCAGAAAGAGGAGGATGTGATGGTCAGTGATAGAGGAAAGGTAAGGAGTGTGGGACTGTTGGCAAATGTAGTTGAGGTTACTGATATTGCTCATGAATAATCTGATCATGTAAAGGGGTTTTCTATGTTGTAGCCTCCCTTCCTCTTCCTTCACTTCTCTTCTCTTGCACTTCCTCCTCCACTTCCTCCCCCTTCATGCAGCTTGTCCTGCTCTGCGTGGCCTCTCTTCATTCTCTCAGTCATGTTCAAATTCCAGTGGATGCCCTAGCAGGCCACCCATGTCTGGAAGCAACTTCTTTCAGCTCAGTATTTTATATGACAACAAAGAACTGCAAGGGCAGTCAGACCACTCCCTACAGAGTATTCAAGTATAGGAAACCTCCAAAATCACTTACAATTGCACCAGCAGCCAGAAGAAATAATCCAGCAACTAACCCATTAAGTACTTCATGATCCCATTAAATAGCACTGGTCCTTCATTCCATTTAATGTTGTGTTCAGCTGCGTGAGGTTAACACTGTTGGCTGGAGTGGGGAGTCAGAAAATGGCAGCAGTGGCTTCAAATAATAATAATAATATAATAATAATCAACTTTATTGTCATTGTTAGTGCACAAGTGCAGTACAATGAAATGTAGGCTTGCGGCTCCCGAGAGTGTACATTTAGATTAAGACATTTAAACATTCAACATTCATTTGGCTTGTAATACATTAACATAAACATAATAAAGTGCATTGGCAGATGTGCAGGCTTTAGAGTTTATTTGTGGAGTTCAGTAGGATGACAGCCCTGGGAAAGAAGCTGTTCCTAAATCTGGTCGTTCGGGTGCGAATGCATCTGTAGCGTCTCCCAGATGGCAGGGGGGCGAACAGACTGTGGCTGGGGTGGGTAGGGTCTTTGATGATGGTCAGTGACCTCCGTAAACAGCGTTTCTGATATATGTGCTCTATGGTCGGTAGCCGGGTGCCGGTAATGCGTTGGGCAGTTTTGACTACCCACTGCAGGGCTTTCCGGTCATAGGAGCTACAGCTGCCATACCATACTGTGTTGCACACACATTCGTGTGCACAGGAGTATTGTAAGACAAACAATTTGACACCGAGCCACATAAGGAGAAATTAGGGCAGGTGACCAAAAGCTTGGTCACAGAGATAGGTTTTAAGGAGCAGAGAGGTTTAGGCAGGGAATTCCAGAGCTCAGGGCCTAGGCAACAGAAGGCACAGCCACCAAAGGTTGAGCGATTATAAACAAGGATGCTCAAGAGGGCAGAATTAGAGGAGCGCAGGTATCTCGGGAGGGTTGTAGGGCTGAAAGAGATTACAGAGATAGGGAGGGGCGAGGCCATGGCGTTGCACACACATTCGTGCCATCATCTTGCTGTTCTGCAAGCTGGCGCCAGTTGCTAGGCTACTTGTCCGACATCCAGTTCTGGATGAGCAAAAATTTTCTCCAATTAAATATTGTGAAGACTGAAGCCATTGTTTTCGGTCCCCGCCACAAACTCCGTTCCCTAGCCGCTGACTCCATCCCTCTCCCTAACATCTGTCTGAGGCTGAACCACACTGTTCGCAACCTTGGTGTCATATTTGACCCTGAAATGAGCTTCTGACCACATATCCGCAGCATAACTAAGACCGCCTATTTCCACCTCCGTAACATCGGCCGTCTCCGTCCCTGCCTCAGCTCATCCACTGCTGAAACCCTCATCCATGCCTTTGTTACCTCTAGACTTGGCTATTCCAACGCACCCCTGGCTAGCCTCCCACATTCCACCCTACGTCACTTGAGGTCCTCCAAAACTCGGCTGCCCGAGTCTTAACTCGCACCAAGTCCCGTTCACCCATCTCCCCTGTGCTCGCTGACCTACATTGGCTCCCGGTTAAGCTGCACCTCGATTTCAAAATTCTCATCCTTGTTTTCAAATCCCTCCATGGCCTCAGCCCCTTCCTATCTCAGTAATCTCTTCCAGCCCCACAACCCTCCCGAGATACCTGCGCTCCTCTAATTCTGCCCTCTTGAGCATCCTTGTTTATAATTGCTCAACCTTTGGTGGCCGTGCCTTCTGTTGCCTAGGCCCTGAGCTCTGGAATTCCCTGCCTAAACCTCTCTGCTCCTTAAAACCTATCTCTGTGACCAAGCTTTTGGTCACCTGCCCTAATTTCTCCTTATGTGGCTCGGTGTCAAATTGTTTGTCTTACAATACTCCTGTGCAGCGCCTTGGGACATTTTAGTACGTTAAAGTCGCTATATAAATACAAGTTGTTGTTGTTGTAGACACACGTGCGCAAACACCTTTACCAAGATGGCGTCCAGTGCACTTCCCATTGGAAGGGTGCTTTCGCATCTCGGGCCCTAGTTTTGAGTCTTATGTGGCCACATAGAGCCTAAAAACGGGCGCTATGCAGCCCAATTTAGCCCGCAATATCTTTAACATGGGCTTATCCCTTCTCTTGTCCTCAGCCGAGATGTTGTTTCCATGCATCTCTGGAACTTCCTGCATTGCCTGCCCAGCTGTGGGATGTTGACAGAGCTGGAATCCCATGTTGTTCCCACTCTTCTTACTTTCCAGCACAAAAGAGACATAGATACATAGATACATAGAAGATAGGAGCAGGAGTAGGCCATTCGACCCTTCGTGCCTGCTCCGCCATTCAATGAGATCATGGCTGATCCTTTAATTCAGTATCCCGTCCCCGCCTTCTCTCCGTAACCCTTAACCCCTTTTGCCCGTAGAAATATATCTAATTCCCTCTTAAATATATTTAATGAGCTGGCGTACACTGCCCTCTGTGGCAATGAGTTCCACAGGTTCACCACTCTCTGAGTGAAGAAATTCCCCCTCATCTCTGTCCTAAATGGTTTAGCCCTTATCCTTAAATTATGTCCTCTAGTTCTGTTCTCACCCGCCAAGGGAAACATTCCTTCTGCATCCAGTCTGTCTAGACCTGTCAGAATTTTATACACTTCTATGAGGTCCCCTCTCAATCTTCTAAACTCCAGTGTGTACATCCCTAAACTACATAGTCTCTCCTCATAGGTCATTCCCGCCATTCCTGGTATCAGCCTGGTGAATCGCCGCTGCACCCCCTCCATGGCAAGAACATCCTTCCTCAGATGAGGCGACCAAAACTGTACACAGTACTCGAGGTGTGGTCTCACCAGTGCCCTGTACAGCTGCAGCAAGGTATCCCTGTTCCTGTATTCTAACCCTTTTGCTATGAAGGCCAGCATACCGTTTGCCTTCTTGACCGCCTGTTGCACCTGCATGCTCGCCTTCAGTGACTGGTGTACAAGAACACCCAGGTCTCTCTGTACTTCCCCCTCTCCCAATCTATTGCCATTTAAATAATAATTTGCCCTCCCGTTCCTGCACCCAAGGTGGATAACTTCGCACTTGTCCACATTATAGTGCATCTGCCATTTATCCGCCCAATCGCCCAGTCTGTCCAAATCGCTCTGGAGCTTCCTGGTCTCTTCCTCTGAGCCCACCCCCCCTCCTAGTTTAGTGTCGTCTGCAAATTTGGAAATGCTGCATCCGACTCCCTGATCCAGGTCATTAATGTAAATTGTGAACAGCTGGGGGCCCAGGACAGATCCCTGTGGTACCCCACTTGTTACTGCCTGCCATTCAGAAAATGAGCCGTTTATTCCAACTCTCTGTTTTCTATCTGACAGCCAGTTCCCTATCCACGCCAATACTTTCCCCTTTATCCCATGAGCCTCAATTTTCCATGCTAATCTTTTATGTGGGACCTTATCGAAGGCCTTTTGGAAGTCCAGGTACACCACATCTACTGGCTCTCCCCCATCTATTCTACCAGTTACTCCCTCAAAAAATTCCAATAGATTAGTCAAGCACGATTTACCCTTTGTAAATCCATGTTG
Organism: Somniosus microcephalus; assembly: GCF_052327205.1. NCBI lineage: Eukaryota > Metazoa > Chordata > Chondrichthyes > Squaliformes > Somniosidae > Somniosus > Somniosus microcephalus. Next base: position 55,610,282 of record NC_141004.1, read on the forward strand.
ACTCTGTCCTATCCTGTCCCCATTTGCTAAGTGCTCCGCTATTTCATCCTTAATGATGGACTCCAGCATTTTGCCCACAACTGATGTAAGGCTTACAGGTCTGTAATTACCTGCTTTTTCCCTACCCCCCTTTTTGAATAGTGGGGTAACGTTAGCTACCCTCCAATCCATGGGCACTGTTCCCGAGTCTAATGAATTCTGAAAAATCATCCTTAGTGCATCCGCTATCTCTAGGGCCACCTCCTTCAGTACCCTAGGATGCATGTTATCAGGCCCTGGGGATTTGTCCACCTTCAATCCCTTTAGCTTCCTTAACACCATATCCTTAGAGATATTGATTTGCGTCAGTTCCTCCTTTGCCAATGTCCCTATTTTTCCCGATATCCCAGGGAGGTTTTTTGTGTCTTCCTTCGTAAAGACTGACCCAAAGGAATGCGATTTGGAAGCAGGGTTTGTTCCAATTGGCCCTCGAGCAAAATAGTGCATACGTTTACAAAAATGTAATACAAGCACACCAAGCAAATATACATGAACTTTGACCAATAGAATTTCAGACCCTTGACAGAAAGCTACTGACAAACACTTATCTACACTTATATCTCCACAATTTATGTCCTGACATTTTACAAATGACATTTCCATGGTTTCAGCAGCGCAGTCGGCATCGTGTTACATGGAGCATTTGTCTGCTTACTTGACAGGTCTGACTGGAATGAGTTGTCAATTTTTAATTTCAACAAGGAACCCTTACTTAATTTTGAATCAAGTGGAATTTTCCTTGCCTTCCCCCATCCCCAGTCTGACAGGTTGCAGATGAAGTTGGAAATCGGGATGAGCAGAAAAGCCTTCTACAGTATAATGAAGTGGGACATGGCCTGAATCAATCTGATGAAACATGCTGATTGATAAATTCTCCATCCAGAAACCTCTTGGCTTCATCAAACAAAAACAAGACCTGCTGCTGATCATGATTGACTTAATTCACTAGTGCTTTGTGGGGTGAACTCCTAGGTGCCACGCTTGTCTTCGACTGAAGTAAATTCTGTCTTCTGCTGTTAGGACTATAATGAAATGCCCTCAAATAGTTGTCTTTAGTTCCACTTCAGTTCAAAGAGCCTTTGGTAGCAATTTTTGCCAGCTCCTTTATGCGCTAAAGAGCCTTCGAGGTGGCCAAGATGAGGTCTTGGGCTGAAACGCCGGTTTAGCCTGCGTTTAGTGCAACAAGCCATCTTGGTAAAGGAGTTGAAGCGCAGGCTAGGAACAGCTGCCCAGAGGATCGTTAAGGGGCTAGTTGCCACTTAAATTGCTAGCGCTCATTAACGAGGCTGCATAGCGCTTGACCTAACGCCCTCTCTTAATAGCGACCAGCTGATGCTGTTTTGGCACGATCAACTAAAACTGTAACTTAACAAAAATACAACAAATGAAACTTAACAAATTAAATTAAAATGTTGTTGCCGGGGGTGATGATGCACTCCTGCCCCTGCGGTGCCCACCGGTTGCGGAAGGCCTCGAGCGTGCCGGCAGACACTGCGTACTCCATCTCCAGGGCCACCCTGGCGCGAACGTAGCCATGAAGAGAGGCAGGCAGTCGGGCCGAACGAAGCGACCAGCTGATTGGGAGAAAACAAGTCATTGCAGAGGATTGAGCACTACTTAAAGGTATATCACCTTTTACTGTTCACTTTCTGCTGGAGGTTTGAAGAGGACTTTTGAAACACATCGGGAGACTTTCTGGGACAGTTTGTCAAGACTTCACCAATATTCTATCAACATTCTCTGAGGACTTCACCAATATTCTATCAACATTCTCTGAGGACTTTACCTAAAAAGAGTAAGTGCTGTGCTACTCTACCTTATTGGACACCAGGAGAACTGTAGTGCTTTGTCATGGGTATCTTGCTAGGGGTCCCCCTTGGTCTGCAGGAGAATTGGGAGGAGGACATGAGGCCAGGCAGAGCAGCACCAGTTGCTGCAGGAGAGAGCTGCAGGAGATAGGGACAGGAGGGTGAGGTGGCCTCCTTCAGCCCCCTCCTCCTCTGAACCTCCTCCACCAGGACCTCCAGTGCCGTGTCCGCAAGCTGTGCACCCACTCCCTCGGTCCCTGAGCCATCCTGAAACCTGCCACTGTGTGTCAGCCAGAGCACTCCACACCTCCAGCAGAAGTGGGTGAGTGGAGCCCACATATACTGCTCCATGAAAATTGCCTCTAATCAGCACTTGAGTGCTAAATCTGCAGGTGTCTGTTTTAACGCCTCCAGGCAAATTCAAATGATGGTAATCAGCAATGAGTGCAAAATTTAGTGCTAAAACCAGACTTTCAAACAGGCGTGTCTTATTAGCACAGCACCCACTTAGCGCCTGTTTTCACCCTTTCACCAAAATAACCCCCTTTGTTTCTTATAACTTTTGGAATAATTTATTTCTCCTGAATAATGGAACAATCTGACATTTCTCAAATGGGGATACTGATCCGATCAGGAACGTGACGCTATTAGGAGCACAGCCTATCTAACCTGAGCAGCTGACAGAGGTGTGATTGGACTGCAAGGTATCATTTCCTTTAGTGTTCTCTAGCAGACCCACAATACAAATGTTATTCCTTCTATTTATTTTCATTTTTTAAAACCAAGGAAGCTATGACCTTGTCCTGCTTAGGTGGCTTTTCCACTAACACTCTTCAGTTTTCACGCACCAAGACCCTAAAGAAAGAACTTGTATTTATGTAGCACGTTTTACATCCACAATATTTCCCAAAGCACTTTACAGCCAATGGCAAATGCACCAGCCACTGAACGCACAGCAGCATCCCACAAACAGTGAGTGAGATGAATGACCAGTTAACCTGTGTTTAGTGGTGTTGGTTCAGGGATAAATATTAGCAAGACACTGGAGAACTCCCCTGCACTTCTTCAAATAGTACCATGGGATCGTTTACATCCACCTGAACAGGCAGATAGGGTCTTGGTTTGATGTTTCATCCAAAAAATAGCACTCCCTCATTACTACTATTAAGTATCAGCCGAGATTATGTGCTCCAAGTTCCTGGAGTGGGGCTTGAACTCGTGACCCTCTGATGCAGAGGCACTATCACTGAGCCAATGACAAACCCATTTTTCATTTTCTATTCCCTTTTCCCTATTCCCACCAGCATTCCCTTCAAAGCGTTGACTGCAGGGGTCATTTATTGCAGCCACTTTATACAGAAAGTTTATTCTTGTTCATGTCTGGAGCATAACCAGTCTGATAACTGTGCTTCATTGCAGCCATCTAAATGTCGTGGGCTCCAGAGGTTCCTACCACTCTTGACGCAGGATTTCCTTCACCTGTCAACATTTATTATTCATTCTCTCGAGTTATGGGCATCGCTGGCAAGGATGGTATTTATTGCCCATCCCTAGGTGCCCTGAGAAGGTGGTGATACAGTTTAAGACTTTAAGGAGCTTGAAGAAAAAAAAATTGCAGGCAAAATTTAGTCATCAAATCTTAGTTTACATGGTACAACTATTTCAGAAGTGTAGTATTACAGCAAGATGTGATTAGCTATGTTATTTCAGCAAACTAGGCTAAATTAGGTTGTACCTCTTTTAATCACATTCAAAAGGATTAGACAAATAGTGAGATTGTCAAAAAATTTAGGGGAGTGGAATTTCCTGTGTATTTGCGTCCAGAGACACATGTAATTGAAGCATAAAGCAAGTACCTGGCGTGAAAGATCGAGAAAAGATTGAGAGTGGTTAGCAAAGCATATGGGATCTTGGGCTTCATAAATAGAGGTATTGAGTATAAAAGTAGAGAAGTTATGCTGAACCTTTATAAAGCGCTGGTTAGGCCACAACTGGAGTATTGCATCCAGTTCTGGTCACCACACTTTAGGAAGGATGTGAAGGCCCTTGAGAGGGTGCAGAGGAGATTTACCAGAATGGTTCCAGGGATGGGGGATCTGAGCTACAAGGACAGGTTGGAGAAGCTGGATTTGTTTTCATTAGAGCAAAGGAGGTTGAGGGGTGATTTGATAGAGGTGTACAAGATTATGACGGGTTTGGATAGGCTAGACGGGGAAAGGCTGTTCCCATTAGTTGATGGTACAAGGACGAGGGGACACAGATTCAAGGTTTTGGGCAAGAGATACAGGGAGGACGTGAGGAAAAACTTTTTTACGCAGCGAGTGGTGAGGACCTGGAACTCGCTGCTGACGGAAGTGGTGGAAGCGGAGATACTCAATGGTTTCAAGGGGAGACTGGATAGGCACTTGAGGGAAATAAACTTGCAGGGCTACGGGGATAGAGTGGGGGAATGGGACTGACAGGATTGCTCTACAGAGAGCCGGCACAGACTCGATGGGCTGAATGGCCTCCTTCTGTGCCGTTGTGACTCTACGCATGTAATTACACTACACTCAAATTTCCTCGCTCTTTCATGACCGTCTATCGAACCCTGCGCTGGAACGCATCGCGACTCATTATAACGTCTGCGCCCCCAGGCTAAAGAGCTGGACACGTAGTCCATGCAATTACGCTGCTTTAAAACAGGTGTAAAATGAAGCCCCGAGTGTTAGACGCAGCAGAAAACAAAATCATTTTTCTGGTGTTTTATTGCGATTAATTTTGAGCAATTAAAAAAAGTTACGCTCTCTGAGACCTGCTCTGTATTTTCTGTTTCTTTGAATGCATTTTTATGGCATCAATATAAGTTATATACAAAATTGAAAAGCTTCCACAATTGCATGTTCTAAAGCATGCTATGGCCTATGTGCAAGTGTGAGTTAGATGGCTTGAAACTTTCATTTTTATACTTAAAAAAGAAATATTTGGGACAAGTTCAGCACTTTCCTGAGGCCCCAAGTGAGTTACATCCATTTTTTACGTTCTGGCATATATTAATGAGGATTGCAGGAAATCTGGGTGCAAATAGACATTGGCAAAATGGGCGCATAAATGGCTGTAATTTCAGGTGTAAATTCCCGATTACACCCCCACAGGAAATTCCACCCCATGGGATCAGGTATTGCACCGCCAGCAGAGTATTCACAAATACTGAAAGTGTCCTTTCTTTGTCGCTGAGCATGTCGTGTGATGGAGCTCAGGCAAACTATAACTCTGCAGTGACCTGCAGTCCCAATACACAAGGACTAGATTCAAATATGGATACTGCTCCGTTCCAAGTTTCAGAGTATCAGCAAAACTCAACCTGCTCGCACTCAACCATCATTTGTTCAGTAATTTGAGTAATGGAATTTTTATTGTGCCAACATGAAACAGAAACAAAACCTTTTGTAATTTTTAACACTGCTTTTTTTTAAAAAAAAGAGTACATTTATAAAACTACTTTTATTCAAAGTATTACAAAATGCAACTTTGGATCTCCTGGAGAAGTTACAGTACACACAGAGTAAAGGGCAACGACTCGCTCCCATCTAGCAGTGTATAACCGGTGTAGGTTTCAGTATCAGCTCCTGCAAATACAGCACCTACACTATTTATCCAACATACCAAGGGAACTAATTTTTTAAAAGAATCCAATTTTCTTGCCTCCTGCTGGGGTACATTTCCAATGGCCAACAGCAAATCTCTGGTGAGCCCAGGCAATGAGTGCATCGGGCTATATGTCCTCACCCAACATCCATGCATGCAGACTCTCCAGCAGTGGCTGATTTATGCACCTTCAGTTTCTGGCCCAGCTGTAATTAGCTACCTCAGTATAGACTGGGGATGAACTCAAGAGCTTCTGGTTTGATGGCTCAGTGCCACCACATGGTGGATTTACCCACTAACCCATCAGGAGTGCTCCTTGAGCTGATGGTATAAAAGGAGAATTTAGTTATGGGTGTAACAGAAAAGATGGCATTAATATATCTGTTATGCATATGTGTTACCATTTACACTGTGTGAACCGTACTTGTACACACATCAAATACTGGAAGTAATGATTACAATGAGAAATAGCCACTTCCTGCTTAAACAATACGTGCACTTGACCCACTGCAGTCCAGTTGTCACCGACATACTAACATTTGTGTTTTTCCTTTTCATTTACAGAGGCATTTGAAGCAAGCAGTAGTTAAATTTCCCCCCTAAGTGCCTTGAAATCAAATACTTAAAAAAAAAAAGTCCCTTTTACACTTCAGTCCAGTATAGAATGAAGCAGCATGGTTTACAGATTGGAACGCACAAACCAGTCCGAAATGCTCCCTCCTCCCCATCACTTACTCTTAAATTGCTGTCTTTTGTAAAGTCCAAAACCAGACAGGGAGCAAAATAGGAATGCGGGGTGGGGGGCGCGGGTGGCGAGATGGCGGCTTGAGTTCTAATGTTTGCTGATGGAATTTAGTAGAAAACATTAGTAATCTTAAAACTAACGTTTCTACATCGTAAGACATAGTGGAAAAAACCTTCTATTTTACAAATTTCCGGTTTACATTTTAGAACTTTTCAGACACCCCACTTCAAAAACTGGACTGTGGTCCAAATTCAGGCAGTCAGCAGCCCTCCACACACACTGTTGCCCACAATGGGCCAGCTCAGCTGGCACAGGCAGGTACAGAAGTTCCAGCTGCTGCATTTGCGGATGGATGCCAAGCCAACAGTGACGTCGGTCACACCTGACACCCCTCTTGCTTGCATCTGTGTTGCCAAGCAAACAAAAGGACAGAAGCTTAAGAGCGATGCGGAGATGCCATTAACCCTCCCAGGACGCTGAAGTCACATCGGCAGAAAACTTGCAGCTGAAGAGCGGAGCTTCCACATTGCCTGCTGCAGTGTTTAAATAAACAAAGTTCATCCTAGATTTGAAACAACAGCAATGAACTTTATAAATTAAACATGGCTTTAGTGTATTCTAAAATCACAATAACGTAACAGAAAAATATATAGAACCCCGCTAATAGTTACTATCCTTATAAAACATCTGCTTTATAGTGGTAGAGTATTATTCATATCATTGTGCAAACACAAGCCACACCAGTCATGATGAAGGAAAAGAAATATTTAATCACTACACTGGAATGAAGTATTTGACACTCCAGTCAGTGGGCTCAGTTCAGTGAGATACACTGTCCTTTAACTTTGGGCACCGGTGTTCAATCCAACCCAAATAAACAGGTTGAAAGTTTTACTTTCTCTTTCTCCATTTCCAACGGTTATTTTGGGTCCGAATCAAGATGAGTTTAAGCAGCTCAATTCAATTCCCACTGGGCATCAGACCACAACATGAAGTTGCTCTCTAATCACAAATGGCACACTAAAAACGTTCTTATAGAATTTAATAAAATTAGTTTGCTAATTTAGATCTGTAATCGGAGAGTAATGTAGAATACATATTAATGGAGATTGTGCAGACAATAAAGGGTAGAAATTACCGTTGATCTTAATTTCTTATTAATGAGTTAATACCTTATTAAAATAGCAGAGAGAATTTGATATGAGCACATTGAGTGTTCATATAACATCGCCAGTGGCAAAATTGCAATATTTTTAATGCAAAAAGGAAGCAATTTTTAAAAACTGTTTTTCAAGAGAATGAATTCCTGGTAGCAATGTTCGCAGAATCAGTCAGTTTTACTGCAACTCAGGTTTTATGATTAATAAATGGAAATTAATATAAAGTTTGTTCCAGGATTAATATTTCTACATGTATATTTTGCAGGGTTTTTCTTGTAATTTGAATATCAAATCACATTTGGCTTGTGCTATGCCGTGATGTAGATTTTTTTTGGTTCAGATTTATTTTAAATGAACAAATCTAATGTTTTACCTAATTGAGTCTAATTGGTTAGTAGGCAGGGGTGTGGTGTTCGCAAAATTCCAGGGATGAAGGCTACTAAATGCGAGACCAGTATTCAGATACAAAACTTTAATCACTGAAGAATCCAATTTGGCAACTACTTGGGAAACGAAGTTACAGAAAAGAAGTCCTCAGGGGTTCAGGGACAAAGCAATCTAATTCCCCTTCTCCAGTAGGTTGGAAAATCCAATTGATCAATGAGCTTGGGGCAGATTACTTTCCAGCCTTTGTTAAAGCTAAAAACAAAGCAGTTTGCTGACTTCCAAATAACACCAGGTGCATTTACGGTTAGCAGTTGTCTAGATCAGATTCCAGGAAACTGACATTCTGTGCACCAGCTTGCTGAATCTAGATTCCCAAAACTGGCTCCCTTATTCCAACGGCAGAATTGTCAGCCCACAAAAACTACCCCTCCATAGAAAAACCTTCGTTTTCCTTCCCTGCCTTTTTGCTCCATCTGATTTTTTGTGTTGTGTTGCGACTCCCTCCGCGACTAGCACCTTGCCTAGATTGAAGGTCACATTTTGCTCCTCATTAGGAGTCTACTCCTTTGGCTAAAATTCAAATGGTAGTTATTGGTGAGGAAAAAGCCAATTCCAGGAGAATTTAAAAATAAAAGTACTACTTGATGCCTGCAAAAACATTCCCAGAATTGACCTCCACCATAATTTTGGGGTATATACATGCCATACATGCTGGGCCCCTGCACTATTGGGCCCAGGACATTTGTCCCTCGCCATATGTCTCCTCTCAGTGGTCCTGGATACTTACTTAACAGTACCTGCTAATGTTCTAATGTAATGAAGGACCTCTAATGCTCTCCCATTATGGAGCCTCTACTGATTGATTATTTTACATTGTGGCCTTCTGTTTTACACGTTAAAATGCATTTCTTTCAATAACTATAAACATTTACACATTTACTGAGGATGCATTATATGCACTATTTTTAATGCATGATACATGTTTTATTTCAGGATCTTGAAATTAAGTTTTTGTACTGTAGTGTCCCCAATACCCATCTGCACCTCAATATAGACGATGAGGTGAACAAATAAATTGACTGAAAAACATGAACTATATTTCATATATTGGAAAAAAAATGATCATAATTGCACTAAAAATGATAATATATAGTCCATCAACCCAAGGTGGGGCCGAAAGCGCTAGTGTTTGCATCATCAGAACTATACTTGTAATTCAAAATTCTTGGAGATTCTTAAGCCCCTTTCAGTTAAACAAATGGTTGTGTCCCAGTTGTACTATTTGATACAAGCTTGAGCATCAGAAGAAATTGGGACAAACTAGCATAAAAAAATAAGGAAAAAAACAACACAAACTGTGAATATCTCAATTCAATTAAAAAAAATGACAATACAAAATCCAAACTTTTTGTACATGTTCAAATACAATTCTCAAGTGCAAATAAATTCCAAAATTATTAATGCGCAACATTGCAATCCTGTCACTTTTCATTATGATGTGATTTGCGGGTGGTGTCAAGTTACACTGCAGTGGAGACGAAAAAGGCTTCCTTGCAGATATAAATATTGTCGTCTTTCTGTAGAAAAAACTTCCATTCAAACATCCAACAGGAGAAAGAAATCATTGCACTTTCTTTTCTTATACAGGGAAAAAAAACACACAATGCAGACAGAAAGTCCTAGTGCATAAAGTATGCTTGCATACGGAGCAGGCTTTGGATGCGCTCCCAGCAGTCATATATACCAGCGTACACATAAATATAAGGAATGAACAGTCTTCGTTATGATGGACTGAGAGCTATAAATAACGTACAGTGAAGTATGAACTGGGATCCTTTTGAAGAAAGCCACAAAAAAAGTCAGCATAGTGAAATATTACGGTTACAAAGCTGTAAAAATAAAATTCAGTCGGTCATTTTATCGCCTTTGTCCTATCAAGCTATTTGTAGGGCCTTAGAAAGCTGGAAACTTTGGAGCGAAGCAGTTTGATAAAAGATCTCGGTAGCATCTCATTGGACTCCTGTGCTGTGTACTTGAAGTAATTTTGTGGATGTGCCAGTACATCAAAAAGAGCTTTAATCAGCTTCTTGTCCTGCAAGATTTAAAAAAATATCACAATGTTATATCACTCTGTTTAATATTATACACATATGCAAGACTCAAGTCTATTACATGCCTTATCATTCTCCAGATACCACACGTCAAAATATCACACTTTATTATTGATGCTTAAAAAAGATAGTCATTTCATGCTGGGTTCTTCTGACTTGAAGCTAGACAGTTACAAGCAGCTATAATTTGCCTGCAGAGGAGTTGAGAAGTAGTTTATTATGTGAAATTATCCACCTTGGTAGGCAGAATATTTTATTGAGACTAGTAAATATTCGTATTCAGAGGGATTTGTGTGTCCCTGTACACAAATCACAGAAAATTAACATGCAGGTACAGCATGCAATTAAGAAAGCAAATGGTATGTTAGCCTTAATGCAAGAGGGTTAGAGTATAAGAGTAAGGAAGTCTTGCTGCAATTATATAGGGCTTTGGTGAGGCCACACCTGGAGTACAGTTTTGGTCTCCTTACCTAAGGAAATATATAATTGGCTTGGGGGGAGGGGCGCAGCGGGGGGCAATGAAGGTTCACTACATACATTCCTGGGTTGGGAGGGTTGTCCTATGCGAACATATTGAGTAGAATGGGCCTATATTCTCTGGAGTTTAGAAGAATGAGAGGTGATCTCATTGAAATGTATAAAATTCTTAGCGGGCCTGACAAGGTAGATGCTGAGAGGCCGTTTTCTCTGGCTAGAGTGTCTAGAACTAGGGGTCATAGTCTCAGGATAAAGGGTTGACCATTTAGGACTAAGATGAGAAATTTCTTCATTCAGAGGGTTGTGAATCTTTGGAATTCTCTACCCCAGAGGGCTGTGGATGCTCCGTCGTTGAGTATATTCAAGACAGAGATTGATAGAGTTTTGGACACTTTGGCCTAGAAATTCACTGGCCTTAGCGCCACTTTTGAGGCGCTAGAGGGCCTAGCGCCGAAGTTATGGCCAGTTTAGAAATTGACAGGGGCCCTAAATCGGCGTTAGGCCGGTAGCGCTGCGCCGGCACCGATGACGTCATCGGTGTGCGCAGCGTCCCGGTTGCCATGGTAACCCGCCCGAACTCGGAAATTGAGTTGCGGCCGCCTCGCCCGTGGCAGCCGCAAGCAACGTTCTGGCAGAGGTGCCTTCCAGAACTTTGCGCCGGTGCATTAAAGGCCCCGCGGCGGCCGGCCGCTTTCCCGCCGGCCGCCTGGCCGCAGCTCCCTCCCCGGACTTCCCCCCCCCACCCCCCGGAACAGAAGCAAGCCCGGCACTTGTCCGAGGTGCCGGGCTCATTTTTAAAAAGATTATCGCGGGCCGCGGCCGGGTGCAGGCAGCTCCTCCTTAACGGAAGGAGGAGGCCTGCACTTCCCGAGCCTGCCGCACCGCAGCGGGCGCCGCAGCGCCGGAATAGCGCCGCAATGCGGCGCGTGGCGCCAGTTTTGAGGCGCTGAGACCCCTCAGTAGCGCCAGGAGCCGTTTGGGCGCGGCGCTACTGAATTTTTGGCGCGCACAGGGGGACTTAGCGCCGGCACTAACTTCCAGCGCTAAAGCCCTCGCTGCGCCAAAACCGAATTTCTAGGCCTAAGGGAATCAAGGGATATGGGGATAGGGCGGGAAAGTGGAGCTGAGGTAGAAGATCAGCCATGATCTTATTGAATGGCGGAGCAGGCGCGAGGGGCCGTATGGCCTACTCCTGCTCCTATTCTTAATATTTTTTATTTTATTACTTGGATTTGACTACTTCCCCACATAAAGTAACTGGGCAGTCACCTTAAATAGATAAGGGTTGGGTTCAACCTGACCTAACAGCTGGACATCACAACTGTGCTACAGCTTCCAGATTAATGTGAGCAACACCACAAGAGTTATCTACAATTTATTAATATTCATTAAAGGTTCCACTGAAAAAAAAATCATTTTTAGAAACAAATACCTTGCATGAAGGGACTATCTATCAGCTATCTATTATATTAAATACGGTGTGTGGTACCAAAATTATACTGGTAATGTGCCTGCAGCTGGTACTGAGCATCACGTTACGTGACTGAGTAACTTAAGCAGAATTCCACCTAATGTTATGTGACATTCAACTGCTATGAAGTCCTTTTCCTGAACCGTCACTGCAATTCCTAACACTTGTCACTGGAGGGTGCTGCACCAATTCATTTGATGAAGCATGGTAGACATCTTGGTAAAGGTAACTTGTTTTTTTTTTACACACTGTCTCAGACATGCTTCTATCCCGGCCAAAAAAAAATCTATGAACCTCATAATAAACGATTTAATTCCATCAACATGGCCCCGCACCACTAGAGCCCGACAATCTTGCTGAAGCTTCTCCCCATTCCACTGCCCCGACACATTTTGCCTGCAGCCTAAGGTTGGCCGTCAACTGTCCCTGATCTCCACCCAACAATGTGCAGGACAACTGTGATGGGCTGCTCACAGCTCAAGTTCCTCAACCATGACCCAGTGACATGCAAAAACTCGGCACCACCAAACGCACCAAATGTCAGCCGTGGAAATCCTGTCACTATTCTCCCGCCAACTACGCTGAGTTGCTGGCCCCTAGAAGGAGTGGGGGAAGGGGAGTAAAAGGGAGTAGTGGGGGAGGGAAGAAGGAAGGGAGAGCGAAGGTGAGAGAGAAAGGGGAAAGAGGGAGAGGGAGAGTGAAAGGGTGCGCGAAAAGAAGGGAGAGAGCTAGGGGGAAGAGAAGGGGAGGGCGAGGGAGGAAGGGGATAGGGAGGGAGGAAGGGAGAGACAGGTGAAGAGATGAGGAGAGAGGGTTGTGGAGAGGGGGTGGGAGGGGACAGAGATGGGGAGATGGGATTGATGCAGTGATTGATGGCACTTTTCCCCGCTATACCACACCATCACCTCCCACCCAAGAGAACAGCAGAGAAAAAGAAGGAAGAATTGGGGGAAAAAAAAGAAAGATAGAAGCAGGAGAAGAGACAGAGAGAGAAATAGCAACTTGAAGACAACAGAGACAAGCTAGAGTGACTTACCATAATAATAATAATAATAATAATTCAACTTTGTCATTGTACAATGCACAAGTACATGAACAATGAAATGTGATCTTGCAAGCTCCCATGAGTCCCGTACAAATAACATTAACATTAAACGTAAATAGCACCGTCCTGGGAGAAGCAAAGCCGCTGCGTCTGTGCGCGCCGCCATTCCATTCCACCATTCCTCCTGTCCGACAATCTTCAGCCCAACGCCCGGGCCTGCTCACCAGCCACCCCTCCCGGGGCTCCTTCCGTGGCCTTCTCACCAACCGCCCCTCCTCGGGGCTCCTTCCGTGACCTTCTGCACCTGGTCTTCCCTGATGGTCACCCCTCCAGGTACTAACCAGGCCTGGCTCTGCTTAGCTTCCAAGCCTTGCCAGTGACCCTAGTCCCATGTATAACAATAGAGGAGATCTACTAAGTTTCATAAGATCTCATTGCCAATTACACAGCCAGTGTTCCCAGTATGTGTGTAACTGTAATGTTTTGTGGGTCACATCCAGTCACTTCAAATAATTAAATTAGTTACCTTTAAAATTTCTTGATGGTTTTCTGAAGCATATAATCTACCATCTCGGACAATGTCTTCAACAAGCTGCTCATAGTCCTCTAGAAAAGAAATGTAAAAGTCAGTCAAACACGAGAGAAGCTTCCAATATTTGTTCCTCTGCACAATTATAAATTTAACAATATACATCAGAAAGGGATAAAAAAAATACTTCTGACTTCCTAGGTTAAAGGTCAGTAAACAAGGAAAACAACTGGGGATTGGAAGCTGTTGATGCAGATATTGCAATTCCTAATGATACGGCATTGCTTGTACTAATCTCGATTAATGTTTTAAGCAAATACACATTTTCCTGTGAACATTTTTTTCCCTTTTCTCATCTTTTACATATTTTTTTCTCTGCCCTGTTCCTACTCCTTATTGTTCCAGAATGTCCCCCATTCGATCTTCCTTTAGTGACTCACTGAGATACTGCAAGTACTCTTCCAGGGGGCTTGGGGCTGGGTAAGGATGTTTACAATGGAGTTATTGGATTTTTGCCTTTGTGATGCAATCGCATCATTGCAAAAATTGCATTGTGAAACACTAAGATCCTGGTTGTGTGCAGAACACCAATCATGACAGCTGTCTGTAATAAAGCACATCACGAGGCTCACTCACCATCATAGGTGACGTAAGGTATCTGGAACCCTTTGGCACTGTTTGCTTCATTAGTTTTGAAGTTGACCCACAGCTTGCGGGACCTGGCAGTGAAGGCTATTGGCCGCTCGTAGGTCTGGCAGGTCTCATACGTGGTGATTGAAGTAGGCGAAGCTATTAATAACATTTCAGAATACAGAAAATAAAGAATTAAGAAAAAAAGTTCCATTGAAAGCACTTACCAGTTTTATAAACGTTTTCCTTTAAAATGAGACAAGAAAAAGTAGACAAGTTAAAAACCGACACTTTGTTTTCATGATTTTACTCCCACCGTTTCTCCCTTCCTCTCCTGAAGGCCCGAGTTCAAGCAGCAAGTTTCTACAAGTGGCAACAGCTCCTTCAGTACTCTACGAAGTAGCCTTTCTCAAGTTAGCCCGTACTGTGAATACCGGCAGGCTACATGACGACACAGTGCATCACAGCCGAGATCCATTTTCTCCTCACCTGCCACCCGCACCCTTTCCAGCCCGAGGTCACTGGACAATTTGTTTTTGTTTCCCTAGCCTGGGAACAGGTGACCAATTGTAGTGGCTCCATTTAATCACTTATCCAGTGAATAGCTAAACTATACAGACCAGGAACATCCCAGCTTCGGTCCTGGGTCTGTGTTGAGTTAGTTGATTTCTGCCAGACAGCAGAACAGGTGCAACAGTTGGCGTCAGCACCCTCGAGTTAGGGAAAGAAAAACCAATCCTGATCGTTACCCAGTGACTCCTGCTGAAAGTGCACATGTAAGGATGTTGGGTGAGGATAGGTTCAGATTTGACTATAATGATCCCTGTAATTAAATAGCCTGCTCACACTCACCGTTGAAGCTCACCTGTGAATAATGGCCAACGGGTGAGATACTTAAAGTGCCAACAGTCATTAAACAGTACTTAGCTAGAGAGGGGAGAACAAGTATCCTCTGTGATTCAAAGCAAACACTGAGGTCAAATCAGTCCAGTTGAAATCTCTGAGAAATGTTAGTGTCACTTATGCTAGGTAAGTGCTGGTCTCAGATCACACATGCAACAACTTGCATTTATACAACACCCTTAGCATATAAAAAGTGCTCTACAACGTGGGAAGAAAAAAAAAAGTTCATAAGGGACCGACGCTGAGCCACAGTAGGAGAGATTAGGAAAGGTGAATAACAACTTGGTCAAAAAGATGGGTTGGAGAAGGTTTTTGAAGGTGTAGAGGGAAGAGGAGAGGTGGAGGGGCTTCTAGAGATTAGAGCCTAGGCCAATGCTCTGCCACCAATGGTGGGATGAAGGAAATGGGGGGAGTGGGGGAAAGGGGGGAGCATCCAGTATAAAGCAGTTGGGAAACTCACAGTTTTTCCTCATGACCAAAACATCTCCACAATCATCCTCGATGGGTAAGAAGATTTCGGGAACCACTATCAGGATTTTCCGTTTCGGAGGTGGGTTAATGTTCCAGGTGCACTCCACATTTGCTGGGTAGTTCCCGGGATAGTTGGGGGATTCGATGTAGCCTGTGTATTCCCCAAGTTCCCCGCCACACTGACGGTCTGTAGGAAGGAGACACGCAGAATGGATAATTGATCTGAAGATGGACTAGAGTCTCAGAAGCAACATATCTGCTGGCTAGTTTAGGGAAATCGCTATCTCCTTGGGTCAGTATTTCTTAACTTTTCATATCGCACACCGATACTGAAACAGACACTAATATAAAACTAATAAAACGTCATTCTTTTTCTTCCTCCATCTTCTTCCACCAATCCCTCATTGGAAAGCTATCAAGGGCAGGAGCCTAGCTGATATTCTCCCACTAGCCTGGGGTGCTGAGGCTAATTGCAGTTCAGATTAACTCAGCACAGACCAGAGATCAAAACATGGTTGATTTTCATCCCTCTAACCTGGGAGTGCCAAGGCCAATTGTAATGGCCATTTACACGAGGTCAGCTAACTTGGCAACAGATTGGGGATAATGAGACCTTCCTGGTGCATGTGGCTCAGCTACTCACTGCCTTAACCAGCCGAGCCATTGAAGGAACAATGATGTGCTTTATTACGGTAATATTAGCCCTAAACTACACAAATAAAATTTAAATTACTTCAATTCTGCTCTAATCTTGTCCAAGTTATATATCCTAGCTTTTTGCCAATTTTAAAAATTACTTTAAAAACATGTTATTGTCCGTTTTCTTACTTCTGTCTTCCACAGCTTGGCGATAGAAGCAACTCTAAAATACTTGGTTTTCATTGGCTGAAAACCAATGTCTTAAGACTAACATGGTCACATCATAGATTCTCTCAAATAACTATATTCATATATAGAATTAAGTGAACTGGGCAAATTCCGATCCAAAGTAATTCCAATAAAACTCAGTTTTGACTTGGAACCAGCTTTGGCCTATATCCTAATCTTGTGTGAGCAATCCCCACTTCAACAGTTATACCTCAGACTTGCTACCGAAAATACTTTACACATGATGTGCCTCAATAAATCCGAGACTCGATGTTAGCGAAACAAAACAAGGCTTTTATTGACTTAGAAGGTAACACACAGAGGAGAATGTATCTTCCATCCAGAGGTCTGCCGTACTGGATGTGCTGCAGGCTGGGCCAGCTTACATAGGAGCCAGGTATGGGCGGAGCCCTACACACAGTACAATACAATGGAAATGAAACTGAAACCAACCACAGTCACAGGCAGAGAAATACTGATGAGTGATGAATGGAATATTTCATCACAACACACTGTAAGCCACATACCACCTGTATTGACGTCAAGGAGACATTCAAACTAAGAAACAAAAAGAAGGTTCTCTGAGGCCGCAGTTGCCTTTGTAACTCTTACACGACCCTATGATGTCAGGGATGGAGGTGCTATCAGGTGGGCTTTTTCCGGTAGCTCTCAAAATACAAGTGGATTCTTACTTTTGCACTGTCTGACTGTAGTTGACCCATCAAAGTCAGTCGTGGTGTTACCGGGACATGCGATGCAGTAATTCTGTCGAAACTCTGGCTGGTAGGTGCCCAAGGCACATCGTATGCACCGGTGAACTGTTGTGTTGTAATAATGGCCTGGAGAACACTGAACTGTGGGAGTTTGAAAACAGTATCACAACTATGAACACAACCGTCAACAACAGACCAACATTGAATCTATTCATCGTTCAGAGCTGAAGAATCTCAATAAAGTTCTTGTTAGACCAAAAAAAAGACCTCAGCTTCAGTCAGGATCCCTTGGCTGTTCATGACTGCGGAGGTTTTTATTCAGACCATGTCCCACATTTGTTTACCAAGGGAATTTACCCTGATCTTTTAAAAAAAAAACTAATTTTAATAGATAATAGTTATCCACAAATACAAAAATTGGTGTTTGACTCATTTTCAGCTATGTTGTGGAGAAATCCAATTTGTATTAATTACCGACACGGCAAGAGAACCCCAGGTGGGCAGAGGAAACGCTCCAAGGACACCCTCAAAACCTCCTTGAAAAAGTGCAACACCCTCAAAGCCTCCTTGAAAAAGTGCAACATCCCCACCGACACCTGGGAATCCCTGGCCCAAGACCGCACAAAGTGGAGGAGAAGCATCCGGGAAGGCGCCGAACACCTCGAGTCTCTTCGCCGGGAGCAAGCGGAAGCCAAGCACAAGGAGCGCATGTCAACCGAAGCACCCCACCCACCTGCCCCTTCAACCACCGTCTGCCCCACCTGTGACAGAGACTGTAGGTCCTGCACTGGACTCATCAGTCACCTGAGAACTCATTTTTAATGTGGAAGCAAGTGATCCTCGGTTCCGAGGGACTGCCTACGAAGAAGACTATTATAATTTTTGTTGGGAATACACATTCACCAATGTCACATCTAGAACATTCAATCACGAAAGCCACACCTATTACAGTCACTCACTGCTCTTATTTGATTTAATAGTTTCCTTTAAATTATTAGCTTTGGAGACTTGCTCCTCCTCCTCTCACTCACAAGGTACATTCTTGTAGTAAAGGCAAGAATCAATCTCCAATACCCATACAATCTGTATTTAAAAGGGAACTGTCCTATGTGTATTCATCTTTTTCAACTTTATAGTTCATTTTTTGAACTTGTACTATATGAACATGAGAGGTTTCCAAATTTTATCTGATGTCAGGTAGATACAGCACCACATAAAATGCACACACTTTAGCCAGAAGCTAAAAACTGGCCAAAAATTTTAGAAAAGAACACAACTTTATAGAAATTCGGTGTTTTAGCGCCTCCTGTTAGTGTCTTCGGGGGAGGGGGGGGCGGCAATAACGGGGCGCTAAGGACTTACTTCCCGGGCGTGGCGATGTTACCGCCGCCCGCAAAATGTGGCGATCAGCCACCTCCTTACACAGAGTGGGAAGGCAAAATTGATAGACAACCCTGGGCCACTTTCATATTGACCATGTGAGAGCACCATTGGCAGAGGCCTGAAACAGAGGTGGTTGCAGAGATAGTGGATGCATTGGTTTTGATATTCCAAAATTCCCTAGATTCTAGAACGGTTCCAGCAGATTGGAATGTAGCAAATGTAACACCACTGTTCCAAGAAAGGAGGGAGAGAGAAAACAGGGAACTACAGGCCAGTTAGCCTGACATCAGTCGTCGGGAAAATGCTGGAATCCATTGTTAAGGAAGTGGTATCAGGGCACTTAGAAAATCATAATATGATTAGGCAGAGTCAACATGGTTTTATGAAAGGGAAATCGTGTTTGACAAATTTATTAGAGTTTTTTGAGGATGTAACCAGCAGGGTAGATAAAGGGGAACCAGTGGATGTAATATATTTGGATTGCCAAGAGGCATTCGATAAGGTGCCACATAAAAGGTTGTTACGCAAGATTAGGGCTCATGGAGTTGGGGGTAACATAGTAGCATGGATAGAGGATTGGTTAATGGACAGAAAACAGAGAGTAGGGATAAACGGATCTTTTTCAGGTTGGCAGACTGTAACTAGTGGGGTGCCGCAAGGATCAATGTTGGGGCCTCAGCTATTTACAATCTATATTAATGACCTAGATGAAGGGACCGAGTGTAATGTATCCAAGTTTGCTGACGATACAAAGCCAGGTGGGACAGTAAGCTGTGAGGAGAACACAAAGGGCTGGATTTTCGGCTTGTGTGGGGAATGGTCGGATTTCCCCGAATGTGAGGTTTCTGACACACATAAAAAAGTGTCAGCCAGCTCCACGCAATTTTCCCTCAAGTGGCCAATTAATTCCCAGCATGTGGGAAGCCTTGCTAATTGTCCAATTCGAGTCAGAAATCCCCACACTATGATGTCATCATTCGTGGTGCTTTCAAAGTGTCCAGCAAGCTTCTCCACCTCTGCAGGCTTCTCATACACTCTTGTACAATGGCAGAGGAGTCTGCCCCAGCTGCTGCCAGCGGCAGAGGCCGAGCTGCCTCCAAATTCGACGAGGCTTCACTGCAGGCATTATTGGATGGGGTTAGGGCCCACAGGGAGGTCCTCTTCCCTAGGTCAGGGAGGAAGAAGCCTCCCACTGAGACCAATGCTGCATGGATGCAGGTGTCAGCAGATGCCAACTCGCTGGGAGTCACCAGAAGAACCTTGGCATTACATCTCTAACTCCTTCCGTTACTCCCCCACAGTGCCATCCAGAGCCCCCGTCCTCACTGTGGAGGAGGAAGAGGCTGTGCAGCCAGACTCCTCAGAGGAAGCTCCAACCTCTGAGGGCGCAGCATCAGCAGAAGTAAGCGCACCCAGCACCAGTGCAGACACTCACACCTCGGGGAGACCTTCGGGACATAGGGTAGTGTTGTCACCTGGTGTTTCACAGCTCACAAGTGAGTCTCAGCAGATTCTGGAGACAGGGACAGCAGTGGAGAGTCCTCGTCGGAGGGCGCAGGACTCTGCCAGCTCAGCTCAGCTGTGCTGCATGACGACCCTCTGCCTCTGGGTCCATCCGCAAGAGAAGAGGTGATGGAACTCCATGCACAGATGCAGGAGTCTCTGGCAGGTTTTGTCTCCAGGGTCGCTGCGAGTGCTGAGCAAATGGAGGAGTCCATAGCGACCATGAGCAGAGCCTTTGTGGAGTCACTGGCGCATGAACGCATCACCATGGAAAGGTTGGCAACCTCCATGCAGGAGATAACGCGCCAGGGTATGGAAAACATGGTGAGTGCTCATAAGAGAATGACATCTCTTGAGGAGCGTTGGCCATCTGTTGAACAGAGAAACCAGATCTTCATGGAAGTCCTTCTGAGTAGGACTGCCAGTGCAGAAACGGGTCCCACTGGGCCCCTAAAACACAGCAAGGTGCTCTCAAGCCAGTTCCAAGCGCTGGCCCCTTCTGGCCTGTGCAGCTTCAGGTGAGTGAGCAGCAGCCTGGTGTTCCTGGTGCTCATCCTGCTGTTCCTGGTTCTGCTGCTGCCGCCTCTGCTGTTGGAGATCCTCTAATGCCAGGAAGGGAACGTCCCAAAGGCCTCCCATGCTTCTGGCAGATGCCTCCGTTGAGGGGGCGCTGAGTTAGGGTGGTGAGAGGGGCTTCCCAGGAGCTCACACTGGAGAAGTGTGTGAGGCTCCAACTTTCTGCAGCTGCTCCTAAGGCTTCAAAAAGTTCCCCCAAGCCTTGATCAACAAGGTCCTGCAGCCTGCAAATGCTGCCTATTTAAATCTCTTCAGCCCTCAGCGACCTGCTGCTGCAAGCAAGCAAGCCAGCTGTTTTCACGCCAGCTCTCAGCAGCGGGGTTCCCCGCAGGCGGGTTTCAGGTGGGGAAAGCCCCAAAGTTGCAACGGCACGGGAAAATCCACTTCAACAAGCAGATAATTGCTTGTTAGTGCTCCGACGACCAGTCCCGCCAGCGGCGGCCGGGACTGAAGCGGGGCGCGCGGAAACGGCAGTCCGAAAGTCGGACGGGGCGGGGAATCAGGCGGTGGGGGGGGGTCCCGACCCGCTTTTTCGCCGATTTTCGGCCCCCGGCCGCATGAAAAGCCGCCCGACGGCGGCCAGAAAATCGGGGCCAAAGAGTCTGCAAAGAGATATAGATAGACTCAGTGAGTGGGCGGTAAGGTGGCAGATGGAGTATAATGTAGGGAAATGTGCCGTTATTCACTTTGGTAGGAAGAATAGAAAAACAGAATATTTTTTAAATGGTGAGAAACTTTTAAATGGTGTTCAGAGAGATTTGGGTGTCCTCGTGCAAGAAATATAGAAAGCTAGCATGCAGGTACAGCAAGCAATAAGGAAGGCAAATGGCATGTTGGCCTTTATTGCAAAGGGGTTGGAGTATAAGAGTAAGGAAGCCTTGCTACAATTGTACAGGGCCTTGGTGAGACCACACCTGGAGTACTGTGCACAGTTTTGGTCTCCTTATCTAAGGAAGGATATACTTGCCTTGGAGGCGGTGCAACGAAGGTTCACTAGATTGATTCCTGGGATGAGAGGGCTGTCCTATGATGAGAGATTGTGTAGAATGGACCTATACTCTCTGGCGTTTAGAAGAATGAGAGGTGATCTCATTGAAACATACAAGATTCTGAAGGGGATTGACAGGGTAGATGCTGAGAGCTTGTTTCCCCTGGCTGGAGTGTCTAGAACTAGGGGGCATCATCTCAGGATAAGAGGTCGGCCATTTAAGACTGAGATGAGGAGGAATTTCTTCACTCAGAGGGTTGTGAATCTTTGGAATTCTCTGCCCCAGAGGGCTGTGGATGCTGAATCATTGAGTATATTCAAGGCTGAGATAGATACATTTTTGGACTCATGGGGAATTAAGGGATGTGGAGATCGGGTGGGAAAGTGGAGTTGAGGTCGATGATCAGCCATGATCTTGTTGAATGGCAGAGTAGGCTCAAGGGGCCGTATGGCCTACTCCTGTTTCTATTTCTTATGTTTCTTTGTTCTTATTGCCACGTACTCGCTAGGCTGGGAAACAGTGTGTTGGAGACCTTAAAATAGAGGTTAAAAAATAAAATAACTTAGAAATGAGGGTCCCATCTTCTATTCCTGGCCTATATTGAGTTTGCTGATCTCAGTGAGTTGGTGATAAACTCTGCAATTGGCTTCAGTAATCCTGGGCTGGGGAGCAGAAAATCAGCAAGGTTTCCGATAGGTATTCAGTGACTCATGGTGGAAAGTGCATGTGTCTGAATGTTGTGCAAGGACAGAATCTGGCTTGAGTGTGATGTTCCCCTCAGTCAAATAGTTCATATATGAGAAACTGTCATTGAGTGAATGAGGTATGAAGAAGTGACTGACTTCAGGAGAGGAAAGGAAAAAGTTGGCAAGGAAAAAAACCCTTGGGTCAAAAAGTTTTGTATTTACAACGTTTCAAGATATCTGTGATGCAAATTAAATACAAGATTTGTAGAATTGTGCCCCAGTGTCAAAGATCAATCTAAAATTTCCATGGAGTACATTGCCATTTATTTTCTGTTAATACAAAGCTTAAAAGAAGCTTCCTGTTCAACAGCTTTCCTCACTCACCTTTAGTGTCACAGTCTTGGAAGGACGAAGCTCCTTCGTGTTTTGTCATCAATCCTCCTCCACATTGAAAACACAGAGTCCGGCCTGGCTCAGGCTGGTATGTGCCTCGACTGCATAACTGGCATGGCTGAAACCCATC
Source organism: Somniosus microcephalus (assembly GCF_052327205.1). NCBI lineage: Eukaryota > Metazoa > Chordata > Chondrichthyes > Squaliformes > Somniosidae > Somniosus > Somniosus microcephalus. The sequence goes on from NC_141004.1 coordinate 55,632,925, forward strand.
CGACGAATAATGTCCTGGACTGCACTGACCTACATCAACAATAACAACAGGGGCTTTAACTGAGCTGACCAGTCATTGCTTAAAATAAACAACATCAATCAAAACGCTCTGGACCAAAGGCAATGTTTATAAACTAAGTTCTGAGACTGAGTGACGAAATGGGTGATGTGTTGCCCTTTCACCTCTAGGATCTGCGTTTGAATTCAGCTTAGACAGATGGAATGATGGTTTCCGTTGTGGTATTGGTTAAGAACACTAATTAAAATGTATTTAGACAATCTCAATCCTGTTCCCAGTGGACATAATCCAAAGCTACAGGCCGTACTCATCTGGGGCTGGGGCACTTTATAGCACGGCGTCGAGGCAGATCTACATTTAGGCTGGTTTTGTTTGGCTTTCATTACTTTGGTCAAAGAAAGTGTTGTTGAGGTGTTCTGACCTACCACGGCTCTTGTTCACACTTGAGCCGACATTGGCCGGGTTGTGCTGGATCCTACTGTGCACAAAAGTAAAGCAGCTCATTGACTGTTCCCTGCTGTATGTATCTGTAAATTTCAGTGTTCATCATTGGAAATGTGCGGACTCACTCAAGATGCTGCAACAGAAAGTATGCTCTTGAGTGCTAAAGGGCCCCTTACGGGAAAAAAAGTTAAGGTGCAGGGAGACGTAATGAAGTTTTGTGTCGCATTAGTTGGTTCCCATACCTGACCTGGGACAACTTGGTATTGTCACTAAGTATAAATGTGGAAGGATGTTCCATTTACAGCACTGTAGATAATTTTATTCCGAGGAATACCCAATACCTAAACATAGAACAAAATATACACACAAACACATCTAAATACACAGAAAGAGGACAAATTACAAATACAAAATGATACAACCACACTCACTAGCACCTACACCAAACACACTAGAATCTATAGACAGCCACATCAGATTCATCCATAAACACACAGCTAACTTACCTGTGCACACAGATATGTTACGTGCTCCGGTTGGACCATGTCCTTCAGTTCCAGGACATAAGTCACATGACAGCTGTCCATCCTTCTCCTGGTAGGTGCCGGCAGGACACGGAATGCATTTCTCCTGCTGTCCATGGTAGAAGGATCCAGACGAGCAGCTAACTGAGGAACAAAAGTGCTGGTGAGGAATCGCAAAAGCGCAATTCACCAAAATTCCTTTCTATTTCTATTATGGCCAAAAATAGTTTAACCATTTCTTTTCTTATTAAAATATTTATAAATTCCATAAATAATTTCTGTGACATAACGTCTAATCCCTTTGGGGCAGTGTGACACTCAGAAGGTTTAGTAAGGACACCCCATATAGTAATTGCAGTAGGAGGTCCTTCTCTATTCAGCCTGCCAACATATTCTAAAAGAAAGTAAAGGCAAACTGTGTGTTCGCACTCTCAGTAGTGCAACATATGCTTGTTTGTATGTCTTAGTTCAGATTTTGAGTCCTATTTATAAAATACACCAATGCTATTTAACTAAGTACGATTGGTTTTGTTTCCAATTGAGAGAGTTTTATTTAGTGTATTTATCTTCTCGATTATTCTCCCACCTTCAGTCCATCTAGACCAAACAGCTCTGCTGCGGAGGGGAAATAGGCAGCACGCTCCCAGACCACTGCTAGTGACCTTGTAGCTGGAACCGCCAGTCATGTCCCTCTCTCCCTTTCAATGTCCCTTTTCCTTACAAAAAGACATTTGGTGCCTGCTCACTCATCTCGCATTTCTCAAGTATACAAAGTTCTTTCCCAGTTGTATTTAAAATGGACACAAGGTAGTTTATGCCCTTATATAATGAATGAGTTCAAATTAGAAAAGGCCAATTAATCCATCAAGCTCCCACGCCTCCTGTATTTTAGAGCTGTTTTTTTTAACAAATGTCTTCACTCCTCATCTCTCGTCTCCTGAAAGTTTTGATTTGCTGGGCTACAGGACTGAGGACATCAGTCATCATTCAGTACCTTGCTTAAATGGCCATTGTTTACTTGCAAGCCAGGTGACTAGACCACAGAGGGCTGAGCCCAATTCTGTCTTCACCCCATGTCCATATGCACTTCCATCAAGGTGTCACTGGGGAGTCATCAGCAGCAAAAACCTTGACTAATTCCTCCACTTCCCAACCCAAGGGTGTTTAGGGTATTGATCATTGTCCAGCTAACATTCATTAACAGGACTTAACAGGGTCCAAATCTGGGACCTTTCTGGTCTGTACGGCTCAGCTACTTGTTGGAAAACCTGTTGAGTCCTTTGCAGGAAGCATGGGGTAGATTTTCCCGAACCTGTCGGGAAGAAGGCGGGACTTCCCCTTTCGGGTTGTTGACCCGCCTACTTCGACGTCCGGCCAATCCGCGCGATTTTCCCTTGATTGACCTTGTTGAGCCTGCCCAGCGGGCCAATTAAGGGCCACCCGGCAACAGGTGACGTCACAGACTGAAATTTCATCTGTCAAGAGTTTTTGACAGATGAAATATCAGTGTTTCACAGCTGTTTGAAGCTGTCAAACACTGACAGTCTGAGTTCTGACATGAGTCATTCTGCACAGACTCAGTTAGAACTCTTACCGGCACTCAAAGCTGAAGGCTGTCAGTTTTGACAGATCGCAGCCATTCAGCTTTCAGTTCCGGCTGAGTGATGCGCTCCCGACGGCTACAGGAAGAAAGGCTGTGAAGGTAAGTACAGGTAAGTAAAAGTTCTTTACACACTTTAGACACACTTACCTCTACACTCATGCACCCATCACTCACCTGAGCGCCAACATCGCGACCCCTCCAACCCGACGGCCCGCCTGCTCTAACCTGGCGTGGTTTGGAGCCATCGGGAAACCCACACGAAACCCCTCAAAATAGGGATTAGGCTAAAAACTGCCCGTTAACTACCTGCTAACAGGCAGTTAATTGGCACTATTCCCTTCCCGCCTGGTTTCGGCGGGTCCCAGTGCGGGGCGGGTACCTACTGCCCCTGAAATTTACGCGGGGCGGGGTTTTGGGCGGGATGGTGTCGGGACCCCCAAATTTGGGATTTTCAGCCCCCGCCCGCCTGAAACCCCGCCCGACGGCTGGGGGAAAATCGGGGCCCATATGTCCATTTTCATCTGCCTTCTGCCTTGGTACTCTGCCCATATCCACCTACCGCTCTGATTAGTGAGGAAACTGTCCCTTTTACTTTTTTAATACATCAACTAAATTTCAAAGTACACATATTTTCTTTTCATGTATAATTTACAAAAATATTTAAAGCTATGTCCTGTATTCAAGGGCAATGGGTACTTCATTAAAATAAATTTCATAGAATCACAGAATGATACAGCACAGAAGGAGGCCATTCGGCCCATCGTGCCTTTGCCGGCATTTGATTAACTATTTGCGGGACACTGATCCTAAATAGGATCCCATATTTTAAGAAGCTATTTGAAGAATCAGATATGGCACGGTAGTCAAGCTAATGACTGAGGGACAGGGATACAAAAAATCTATTGTGGAACAGCAGACCTCCAGCTGATTGAAACACAAGGTTACAGGTCTATTCAGCACGTCAAACTGGAAGTCTGACCAAGTTCTAATGGTCAACAATGAAGGAGTGGAACGAGGAGGCAACACTTGAATGTCACAAATGCAGCAATCTGTCTTGTGCTTTACATAGTTGTTATTGTCACTAGCTCTCGTGTTTACGCTCTCCTGCAAGTACAGCATGATAAAGCTCTACAGCGACTTCACTAATATAGGTATTTTGTTTAATTTTAATCCAGAAAATTACAAATACAATTCACTCTAAGTATTTCCTTACTTCACACAGCAAACCAAGATTTATGATTAGCTGCCACCTCACTCATACCACACACTTACCACATCTCCCGTCCATCCACTCCTGACCGATGTTGCATGCCTCCTGTTTCTCAGGTAATTTTGCCAACTTCTTTGCCACTTCGTACTCCGTCCCAGAGAAGTGAATGTGGAAGCGCTGCTGGTTGATTGATTTTTTCAAAGTTTTAATCGCAGATTTCAGTTTCTTCTCCATCTTCTGCCTCAGGCAGTTAATGTTGCAGCTGCCTGCAAGGAATGGTTTTCATTTTGTTAAAAAGTGAGTTGGAGTGAATGGGCCGGGGCAGGAGTTGGAGTGAATGGGCCGGGGCAGGCGATGGAGTGAATGGGCCGGGGCAGGAGTTGGAGTGAATGGGCCGGGGCAGGTGTTGGAGTGAATGGGCCGGGGCAGGAGTTGGAGTGAATGGGCCGGGGCAGGTGTTGGAGTGAATGGGCCGGGGCAGGAGTTGGAGTGAATGGGCCGGGGCAGGAGTTGGAGTGAATGGGCCGGGGCAGGAGTTGGAGTGAATGGGCCGGGGCAGGAGTTGGAGTGAATGGGCCGGGGCAGGAGTTGGAGTGAATGGGCCGGGGCAGGAGTTGGAGTGAATGGGCCGGGGCAGGAGTTGGAGTGAATAGGCCGGGGCAGGAGTTGGAGTGAATGGGCCGGGGCAGGAGTTGGAGTGAATGGGCCGGGGCAGGAGTTGGAGTGAATGGGCCGGGGCAGGTGTTGAAGTGAATGGGCCGGGGCAGGAGTCGCAGTGAATGGGCCGGGGCAGGAGTTGGAGTGAATGGGCCGGGGCAGGAGTTGGAGTGAATGGGCCGGGGCAGGTGTTGAAGTGAATGGGCCGGGGCAGGAGTCGCAGTGAATGGGCCGGGGCAGGAGTTGGAGTGAATGGGCCGGGGCAGGAGTTGGAGTGAATGGGCCGGGGCAGGAGTTGGAGTGAATGGGCCGGGGCAGGAGTTGGAGTGAATGGGCCGGGGCAGGTGTTGGAGTGAATGGGCCGGGGCAGGAGTCGCAGTGAATGGGCCGGGGCAGGAGTTGGAGTGAATGGGCCGGGGCAGGAGTTGGAGTGAATGGGCTGGGGCAGGTGTTGGAGTGAATGGGCCGGGGCAGGAGTTGGAGTGAATGGGCCGGGGCAGGAGTTGGAGTGAATGGGCCGGGGCAGGCGATAGAGTGAATGGGCCGGGGCAGGAGTTGGAGTGAATGGGCCGGGGCAGGTGTTGAAGTGAATGGGCCGGGGCAGGAGTTGGAGTGAATGGGCCGGGGCAGGAGTTGGAGTGAATGGGCCGGGGCAGGAGTTGGAGTGAATGGGCCGGGGCAGGTGTTGAAGTGAATGGGCCGGGGCAGGAGTTGGAGTGAATGGGCCGGGGCAGGAGTTGGAGTGAATGGGCTGGGGCAGGAGTTGGAGTGAATGGGCTGGGGCAGGAGTTGGAGTGAATGGGCCGGGGCAGGAGTTGGAGTGAATGGGCCGGGGCAGGAGTTGCAGTGAATGGGCTGGGGCAGGTGTTGGAGTGAATGGGCCGGGGCAGGAGTTGGAGTGAATGGGCCGGGGCAGGTGTTGGAGTGAATGGGCCGGGGCAGGTGTTGAAGTGAATGGGCCGGGGCAGGAGTTGGAGTGAATGGGCCGGGGCAGGAGTTGGAGTGAATGGGCCGGGGCAGGAGTTGGAGTGAATAGGCCGGGGCAGGAGTTGGAGTGAATGGGCCGGGGCAGGAGTTGGAGTGAATGGGCCGGGGCAGGAGTTGGAGTGAATGGGCTGGGGCAGGAGTTGGAGTGAATAGGCCGGGGCAGGAGTTGGAGTGAATGGGCCGGGGCAGGTGTTGAAGTGAATGGGCCGGGGCAGGTGTTGGAGTGAATGGGCCGGGGCAGGAGTTGGAGTGAATGGGCCGGGGCAGGAGTTGGAGTGAATGGGCCGGGGCAGGCGATGGAGTGAATGGGCCGGGGCAGGAGTTGGAGTGAATGGGCCGGGGCAGGCGATGGAGTGAATGGGCCGGGGCAGGAGTTGGAGTGAATGGGCCGGGGCAGGTGTTGAAGTGAATGGGCCGGGGCAGGAGTTGGAGTGAATGGGCCGGGGCAGGAGTTGGAGTGAATGGGCCGGGGCAGGAGTTGGAGTGAATGGGCCGGGGCAGGAGTTGGAGTGAATGGGCCGGGGCAGGAGTTGGAGTGAATGGGCCGGGGCAGGAGTCGCAGTGAATAGGCCGGGGCAGGAGTTGGAGTGAATGGGCCGGGGCAGGTGTTGGAGTGAATGGGCCGGGGCAGGAGTCGCAGTGAATAGGCCGGGGCAGGAGTTGGAGTGAATGGGCCGGGGCAGGAGTTGGAGTGAATGGGCCGGGGCAGGCGATGGAGTGAATGGGCCGGGGCAGGAGTTGGAGTGAATGGGCCGGGGCAGGTGTTGGAGTGAATGGGCCGGGGCAGGTGTTGGAGTGAATGGGCCGGGGCAGGTGTTGGAGTGAATGGGCCGGGGCAGGAGTTGGAGTGAATGGGCCGGGGCAGGAGTTGAAGTGAATGGGCCGGGGCAGGAGTTGCAGTGAATGGGCCGGGGCAGGAGTTGGAGTGAATGGGCCGGGGCAGGAGTTGGAGTGAATGGGCCGGGGCAGGAGTTGGAGTGAATGGGCCGGGGCAGGTGTTGAAGTGAATGGGCCGGGGCAGGAGTTGCAGTGAATGGGCCGGGGCAGGTGTTGGAGTGAATGGGCTGGGGCAGGAGTTGGAGTGAATGGGCCGGGGCAGGAGTTGGAGTGAATGGGCCGGGGCAGGAGTTGCAGTGAATGGGCTGGGGCAGGTGTTGGAGTGAATGGGCCGGGGCAGGAGTTGGAGTGAATGGGCCGGGGCAGGTGTTGAAGTGAATGGGCCGGGGCAGGAGTTGCAGTGAATGGGCCGGGGCAGGTGTTGGAGTGAATGGGCCGGGGCAGGAGTTGGAGTGAATGGGCCGGGGCAGGAGTTGGAGTGAATGGGCCGGGGCAGGAGTTGCAGTGAATGGGCCGGGGCAGGAGTTGCAGTGAATGGGCTGGGGCAGGTGTTGAAGTGAATGGGCCGGGGCAGGAGTTGGAGTGAATGGGCCGGGGCAGGTGTTGGAGTGAATGGGCCGGGGCAGGAGTTGGAGTGAATGGGCTGGGGCAGGTGTTGAAGTGAATGGGCCGGGGCAGGTGTTGGAGTGAATGGGCCGGGGCAGGAGTTGGAGTGAATGGGCCGGGGCAGGAGTTGGAGTGAATGGGCCGGGGCAGGAGTTGGAGTGAATGGGCCGGGGCAGGAGTTGGAGTGAATGGGCTGGGGCAGGTGTTGGAGTGAATGGGCCGGGGCAGGAGTTGGAGTGAATGGGCCGGGGCAGGTGTTGAAGTGAATGGGCCGGGGCAGGTGTTGGAGTGAATGGGCCGGGGCAGGTGTTGGAGTGAATGGGCCGGGGCAGGAGTTGGAGTGAATGGGCCGGGGCAGGAGTTGGAGTGAATGGGCCGGGGCAGGAGTTGGAGTGAATGGGCCGGGGCAGGAGTTGGAGTGAATGGGTGAAGATAATCTCAATCTAGTTCCTAGTGGACAGGGGCCTCAGCTGAAAGCTGCCCTTAAATCGAGGTCACAGAATGGCTTGTGTGCAAAATGGACAAAAAATGTCACTCCTGGTGCACTGTGGGTTGCTCCTGAGCGAGCTTTTCTGTGCAAGTAACTGTACTGCACCTGACATGGGAGCACTTGATGATGGCACTAGGTACCTGAAATAGAAAGTGCTTCATTCCATAGCACTAACTAAACAAAGTTAAAGTGAGCTACTGTAATGTAGAGCAAGGGGATCATCTTGCACTAGAAACATTCAGCATCCTGTGTTAAGTCTCTGGCAGGATATTTCCCTCAGCTTTTGCAAACACAATTACACAATGCTGGCTTTTCCTTTGTAAATGAGCAGGAATAAAATGCCTGCCATGGTTTATATACAATTGAAAGTTAGCAGTTCTCTTCTGTACAGAAAAAATGTGACCCATTATTTCAAAAGTTTTTGCAGCAAGTTCAGCATTTTATTCTGTTTTAGAAAAATGCTTTAAAATAGAATAAAAAATAAAATGGTGGAATTTTCTATTTATGACATTACAGGCCCTTGCTGGTGTCTGAGAGAATGGTGGTTACAAACCAGACAGTATATGTGTATTCGATGACGTGCCATAGATGGGTATCTACTACACTGAAGCCCACTTTAATAAATATCTGCGTAAGTGAATGCGATATCAATACACAAAACCTTTTCTTATGACTCCCTGGGTTTTCTAGATTGGTTACGGTACGGCAGCATAGTAGTTATGTTACTGGACTAGTAATCCAGAGGCCTGGACAAACGATTCAGTTAGACGTGAGTTCAAATCCCACCACGGCAGCTGGGGAATTTAAATTCAGTTAACTGAATAAATCTGGAATTTAAAAAAACTAGTGTCAGTAACGGCAACCATGAAACTACCGGATTGTCGTTTAAAACCCATCTGGTTCACTAATGTCCTTTTGGGAAGGAAATCTGCCGTCCTTCCCCAGTCTGGCCTAAATGTGACTCCAGACCCACAGCAATGTGGTTGACTCTTAACTGCCCTCTGCGGTTCAAGGTGGCGGCTCACCACCACCTTCTCAAGGGCAATTAGGGATGGGCAATAAATGCCGGCCTTGCCAGCGACGCCCACAACCCATGAACGAATAAAAAAAAAATGAATTAGTAGCAATTTTAAGCCAATCACAATATTACCAAATGCAGCTGAGCTGAGCCATCAGGAGCCCAGTTGAAGTGATGGCGGTGTGATGCAGCTACAGCAACAAGGTCATTAATGCTTCATTTTCCAGTTCTAGGATACTACAGTACAATGCTTCTCGATTTTACCTGGGCAAGAATTTGATTTAGACGCTAATATACAAGGATTGATGGCAATTCAACCAATCTTTAAACTAAGCAGGCAACTTTGAAGGAGGACCGAATGGGAGAATAAATTGGGAATAAGATGCTTTAACTGCAAGACACCATGACTAAATAACACATTTAGAGGGATGGTGTTGATTATCCCATGTAAACAGAGGCCAGTTGTGGAGGTTATCAAATCTGCCCTATATTTTCCAGTTACCATTTTGAACAGTTTTAAAGCAGCATTCTGTATCAAGTCTTTGAAATTACACAAAATCATGATCAATGAAAATGACAGAGAATTAGCTGCTGCTATTTTCACTGCCCCCCCCCCCCCACTAACCACAGTTGACCGCAGTTAACATGCAAGATTTTATGGCTTTTCTGAGGACTGCAGCATGTTAATCCCTCCACTGGCCTCTAAACTCACTGCTAATGCCCTTAGAACAACAGTCACTTCTTGCTGACATATTTTGTGACCGACAATCTTTCAAACCTACAGGTAGGTTAATACTATCCACCGGACATTATCTTCAGTCCTGTATATAAATTTGAGTAGGTTAAAGGGATTACAATATCACTGTATATGCTCGATATACACAAGAATAGATTTTGATAGTAAAATCCAGCAACATATCAAGCAATTTGATTTTCACAAGCTATGGCCAGGCTGGGTACAACCATGTTATCTAACTAGGCTGGGTCCTTGAGGGTTTACTCATACCCATAATCTTTCATGTTGGTAGTCTATTATAAAGCATGTTGTCTCCATTAAAGAGAATGAGGTACACAAGTATAAATGGCATTAATTGCAGTGTTGCATTGTCAGAGATGCCATCCTTTGCATGAGACGTAAAGTCATGACCCTGTCTGCCTAGTCAGGTAGACATTATATAAAGTACTATTCAAAGAGTGCTGAGTACGCCCGGTGCCCTGGCCAACAATCCTCCCTCAATCAACATCACCAAAGAACAGATTAACTGGTCATTCCTCTCATTTGTGGCTTGTGGGACTTGTTTTGCTGCTGTGTTTTCCTACATAACAACGGTAAATACATGTCAAAAATATTTCAACTGATGTGAACCATTCTGGGATGTAAATTCTTCCTCAACTATATCCCTGATCCTGAAACTGATGGGCTTTATAATCTACAGAGCAGCTTCACTACACAAGGGAGCAGAGGAGACCATATAGTATTTGGATTTCTGTACCATAAACTCAGCAAGCCAGACTCAAGCTTCACATTGTGTATAGGCAAGGCTACAAAAGAGAAATAAAGAGCAAAATACTGGCAATCTGAAATAAAAATAGAAAGAGCTGGAAACACAGCAGGTCAATTAGCATTTGTGGAGAGAACTGACAGTCGACATTTTGGGCTCAGAACTGAAGAAGAGCACAAGTCTGAAGCATCGGCTGTCTGTTCTTTCCACAGATGCTCACTGATCTCCTGCATGTTTCCAGCTTTTTCTACGAAAGATAAAACCCTGGGCCAGCTGTGAAATTTATCCCGCGCAGGACTTGAACAATTTTTTTTGTTGTCAATTATCTCTCCTCCTGAATCCTGGTGGGATTTTCTAGATCCCCGCAGGATCTTGCTCAAGTGGCCAGTGTTTAGCGGTGTGCCTGGACGGTGAGTGGAGTCAGGCTGCTCGACTGCAGGAGCTATGAGTGCCGAGCCCAAACTGGCCTCACTGACCCTGCCCACTTCCAGCAGAGGACAGTGATCGGGAGTGGGGAATCCTAGCTGACTTTCTCCACCCTAACCCAGAGGCCAATGTGTACCAGGCTTACTGCCACCCTGGCTGAGGTTGGCCAGCCCAACACAGACCAGAATCGAACATGGGACCTCCCTCAACCGTACGTCTCAGCTACTCACCGGATAAACTCTCTTCAGGTGGAGCCCCACTGCTTTTTATTTTAAATTGCAAACAATAAAAAAACAAGTTAATTCACCTGTTATATCTTCCTTTCTTATCTCCGCTTCAAAGTCCAGTGTTATGCGGGTCACCTCTTTGCCCGGGGGGTTGCGGGTCCGTCGACCTTTTGCTTTCTTGGAAGAATCGCATTTTAGGTTTACAAAGGTAACTTGGCAGTTGTCCGTACAAGGGAAGGCGCCTCCTTCGTAACAAGGCAATGAAACAAAGCAAGCACAGTGAGTGATGTCAGCAGGCACCGTAGACACCTCATCAACAGCAAAAAAGAGACTGGATCGATTGGGCTTGTACTCGCTGGAGTTTAGAAGAATGAGAGGGGATCTCATTGAAACTTATAAAATTCTAACAGGACTAGACAGACTAGATGCAGGAAGGATGTTCCCGATGGTGGGGGAGTCCAGAACCAGGGGTCACAGTCTAAGGATAAGGGGTAAGCCATTTAGGACAGAGATGAGGAGGAATTTCTTTACCCAGAGAGTGGTGAGCCTGTGGAATTCTCTACCACACAAGGCAGTAGAGGCCAATTCATTAAATATATTCAAGAAGGAGTTGGATATATTTCTTAAGGCTAAAGGGATCAAGGGATATGGGGAGAAAGCAGGGACCGGGTACTGAATTTGGATGATCAGCCATGATCTCATTAAATGGCGGAGCAGGCTCGAGGGGCCGAATGGCCTATTCCTGCTCCTATCTTCTATGTATCTATAGAAAGGAAATTATTCTCTCTGGTTCTCCCTGGTGTGCTGGCCAATATTTATCCTGCAACCAACATCAATAAAAACAGATTATCTGGTCATTATTTCATTGCTGTTTCTGGGAGCTTGCTGTGCACAAATTGGCAGCCGCATTTCCCACATTACAACAGTGACTAAACTTCAAAAGTACTTCAATGGCTGTAAAGCATTTTGGGACGTCCTGAGGTCGTGAAAGGCGCTATACAAATGCAAGTCTTTCTTTCTTTATTTCATTTCCTGCTTTAACTCATTCCATCTCAGGGTCTCAAACTGTTGAACTCTCTTACCTCCCTCACTCTTTCTTTCCTTCTATGATCTCTGGGCTTTTAAAACCCAAGTCTGTCAGCACTACACCTTGATTTGCTCCCCTTCTCTCCAACTCACTTCGACCTTGACTCTTCACTTAGGTGCCTTAATTTGATAAAGTACCAGTACTGCATACTTCTGCAATCCTTATTACAAGCACATGGCGACTTAGAATGTAAATGAATAATTTACCAATAAAAATTCAGTTTTTAAAACTTTCAATAATGCGCCACTCTAAATTAACCGTGACTTTATATAATTACAGGCTCCGACACAGATATAGAAGGGCTAACTTTATACATGAGATGACACACTTGGTGGGAACAGAATTGTCAACAGTACTGAAAATCGACAATTCAGTGGTTAATTACACCAGCCAATGTAGGGACTGTACCTGGCACAAGGGGACCCCAACCAATTACACCAGTCGATACTGGGACTGTACCTAGCACAAGGGGACCCCGACCAATTACACCAGTCGATACTGGGACTGTACCTAGCACAAGGAGACCCCGACCAATTACACCAGCTGATGCTGGGACTACCTGGCACAAGGAGACCCCGACCAATTACACCAGCTGATGCTGGGACTACCTGGCACAAGGGGACCACGACCAATTACACCAGTCGATACTGGGACTGTACCTAGCACAAGGAAACCCCGACCAATTACACCAGCTGATGCTGGGACTGTACCTGGCACAAGGGGACCCCGACCAATCACACCAGCTGATGCTGGGACTACCTGGCACAAGGGGACCACGACCAATTACACCAGCTGATGCTGGGACTACCTGGCACAAGGAGACCCCGACCAATTACACCAGCCGATGCTGGGACTGTACCTAGCACAAGGAGACCCCGACCAATTACACCAGCCGATGCTGGGACTACCTGGCACAAGGGGACCACGACCAATTACACCAGCTGATGCTGGGACTGTACCTAGCACAAGGAAACCCCGACCAATTACACCAGCCGATGCTGGGACTGTACCTGGCACAAGGGGACCCCGACCAATTACACCAGCTGATGCTGGGACTACCTGGCACAAGGGGACCACGACCAATTACACCAGCTGATGCTGGGACTACCTGGCACAAGGAGACCCCGACCAATTACACCAGCCGATGCTGGGACTGTACCTAGCACAAGGAGACCCCGACCAATTACACCACCCAATGCTGGGAAGGTCCCTAGCACAAGGAGACCCAGAGCAGGGGTGTAGAGCAATTAGTAAGAGGTATACCAACATTCTAACCGAAGCAGGAGCTGAAGGCCTGAAGAAAAAGGAGAATAAAATGGAAAAACTATAATGCAAAACTAGAGACCGCTGTTCAATGTTTTGTACCTGTGATAATTGGACGCCCGCTGTCCTGCTTCCCTTTAATGCGAGGGTGGAGGTGACATTTGGCATCTTTAATCTTGAAGGAAGCTCTTTGTTTGACTGGGGGAGCTAAAGTCTCTAAAAGGAAACAAGAGCATTTAAAGGCATCGTAAAGCAGCATTTAAAAGAAAAAGTGAACTAGAGTTTAGAAGAATGAGCTCATTGAAACGTATAAAATTCTGACAGGGCTAGACAGACTGGATGCAGGGAGGATGTTTCCCCTGGCTGGGGGGTCTAGAACGAGGGGTCACAGTCTCAGGATACGGGGTAGGACATTTAGGACTGAGATGAGGAGAAATGTCTTCACTCAGAGGGTGGTGAACCTGTGGAATTCTCTACCACAGAAGGCTGTGGAGGCCAAGTCGCTGAATATATTTAAGAAGGAGAGGAATAGATTTCTAGACACAAAAGGCATCAAGGGGTATGGGGAGAGAGGGGGAATATGGTATTGAGAGAGGATCAGCCATGATCATATTGAATGGCGGAGCAGGCTCGAAGGGCCGAATGGCCTACTCCTGCTCCTCTGTTTCGATGAATGGCCTTTCATTCAGTTATTGTGATTGCACGGTTCACTGTGTACACTTCATATTAGGGACGCATAGCAAGCTGTAGATACAGGGTGGAGCTTTTACGAATGGCACTCCCGATGCACAGCTTTGCATGCTGGAAGTGCTTATTGGGTCAGTGTGATCTGCACATTGTGCTGACCTCTGTGATCAAATTCCCAAGATGCACTCCTGTTATATGCAGCTCTGTGCCAGGAACGCTGATTCAGAAAATCTCCCCCATGGAGTGCCGCGGGGTCGTCGAGTGCCGCGGGGTCAGCTTCACAATTAGAAACTCCACCTTCGGGCAAAAAATGAGGTTGATGCTAAACGCTGCAGCTCTGAACAAAATGCCTTAAAAACAACAAAAGATTTCAGCAATACTTACAACAGCACGGGCGGCATTTTGTCAGGGGCTTACCTACACAGCCTGTGATGCTGGTGTTCTGTCTCTGTTGGGCACCAGCCCTTCGTATAGGAGCCCCACAGCTCAAAGTGTAACTGTTATCAGAACCTGTCAGAAATGAGAACAGTTTTAAGAGACAGAGGAATGGATGCGTGTTTATTGATGCCAAATCACTGCTGGAACCACTGGGGGTCATAAAATGCACAGGATACTACTCTGAACAATAGTTATTATTCTCACCCTCCAGTGTTCTCTCCTTGACTCCTAAAGATAGTGACTGATGCTGATGATACGCTGCCACAGCACTGGACAACCTCGGGTACCACACCCAGGCGATCACTCTTCACGTGCAAAGTTAGACAGTGAGTTTCGACCATGAAAGGCATCAAGAGCCAAGTTCGCCCGACCTGATCGGGAGGATCGGGTGCCAGAACCCGAATTGACTTTCCACGTCCCACCCCCATCCCCCGTCCCCCACCACCCCATCCCCCATATTCCCCACTCCCCAAACCCTCCCATCCCCCACCCTCCATCCCCACTCCCCCACTCCCACTCCCCCACCTCCCATTCCCCCACCCTCACCCCCCCACTCCCCCACCCCCCCATCCTCCATCCCCACCCCCGTGGGGACACTGAGGCCAACTGCCATGTCCCAGAAGCTGCCCAGCCGAAATCAACTAAGTCAGCATAGGCTGGGAATTGAATCTCAGGCCTGTACAGCTCAGTTTCCCAGTTGGCAGTGCTACAATCCCCTGAGCCCGAGAGTACTTGTTGTGATCGTCATTCCGAAGCTGAACTCTGAAAACCCTTTTCCTATCTAGTTACAGGGTTAAATCATTCTTACAATGTTTAGACAGATTTTCTTACAGATCAGAGGAGAGGAGATCGTAAACTTGAAGCTATGCATATTAAACCAATCTGTTTGTTTTAACACCTGACTCCACATTACAACAAAATAATCAACGGCGTAGTTTAACCAAAAACTGCATACTCATGTGGCCTCCAGTCTCATTGATAAGTGAAATAGGGGGGAAAAATTGGGTCGTGCCCCCTTTGGGGCACGAACGTTGCCGGGGCGCCACTTTTAGCGCCCCGCAAAAATTAGCGCCCCCGCGCCCGAAATTCACCAGTAGCGTCCCAAGAGGGAGATGGGGTGCTACTGGAAGTGTCCCCCCTCCCTCTTGGGGCGCTGCGAGTGAATATCGTGGCGCTATGTGCCACAGCGCCACGCTTATTAAAGGGGAGGGGCCTAGCGCAGCGCAACACGGGGCCCAGCTGGGCCACCAGGGATCAGAGTGCCGGCAAAACAGCCCGGCACTCAAGAGAAGTGCCGGGCTCATGGAGCGCAGCTGGTACTCCGCGGGGGTGGGGGGGCTACTCAGGAGGCTGGGGACGACAATGGGGGCAGGTGCTAGCAAGCGGCCAGCAACAAAAATGGCCGCCCGGCACCTTCCTTTTAATTTGCGTTGCTCCGGCCGCATGTAGGTCCCCCTGACCCTGTCGGACATAGCGTCTGGCGGCAAGTCAGGGGGCGCTACCGAAGATCGCGGCCGGGGCGCTGCGCACGGCGATGATCTCTTTGCCGGTGGGGCTAACGGTTACCGCCGCCGCTAACCTCCCGCTGAATTTCGCGGGAGGCGTGGAAACGCCGTGCCCAGGCGCTAGTTGCTTTGCGCCCCGTTAGGGCGTTAACGAGAGGTGCAAATCAACCGAATTTTTAAGCCTAGGAGTCTCCGAGTCCGTTCACATGCACTTCCCAGCAGGAGTCATTGGATGGCATTCAGGAGTGGGAACTCTGGCTGACTTTTCCCTCTCTGTAACCCAAGGTGCTGATGCGAATATAGCATCGCAACCATTGCCTCAACTAAGATGATCAAACTTATCTTTAACACTAACTCCACCCACAGCCCACTCCACCTCCAACTAAACAAAGTCCATTCGCAAGAATAAAGGACCTGTTTATTTGAGGGAATCAACACCATCTAATCCGTTTCTCCTGTTCCACCTACTGGTTTTCTTAAACAAATCCTAGAAAATGTTTGCTAAATTAATCCACAGGTTATGATCGATAGGATTTGGGGTTCATGACAGGGCAAGGGAGGTGATTTCCTCCGACTGCTTTATGTTAGCAACATTGTAAACACAGCAGGAAGATTTCCTACATTCACTATTTCTAACAAAAGTGTAGAAATGTTTTGAAGAAGCATATTTTGCTCGACAAAGTGACTAGAGGGAATCTTCCCGCTGTGTTTAGTGTCACTAACACACACGTACAAACCAGAGGGAATCTCCCCGCTGTGTTTACAGTGTCACTGACACACACACACAGAGACCAGAGGGAATCTCCCTGCTGTGTTTACAGTGTCACTGACACACACACACAGACCAGAGGCAATCTCCCCGCTGTGTTTACAGTGTCACTGACACACACACACAGACCAGAGGGAATCTCCCCGCTGTGTTTACAGTGTCACTGACACACACACACAGA
Source organism: Somniosus microcephalus (assembly GCF_052327205.1). NCBI lineage: Eukaryota > Metazoa > Chordata > Chondrichthyes > Squaliformes > Somniosidae > Somniosus > Somniosus microcephalus. The sequence continues at coordinate 55,649,404 of NC_141004.1, forward strand.
CCAGAGGGAATGTCCCCGCTGTGTTTACAGTGTCACTGACACACAGAGACCAGAGGGAACCTCCCCACTGTGTTTACAGTGTCACTAACACACACACAGACCAGAGGGAATGTCCCCGCTGTGTTTACAGTGTCACTGGCACACACACAGACCAGAGGGAATCTCCCCGCTGTGTTTACAGTGTCACTGACACACACACACAGACCAGAGGGAATCTCCCCGCTGTGTTTACAGTGTCACTGACACACACACAGACCAGAGGGAATCTCCCCGCTGTGTTTACAGTGTCACTAACACACACACACACACAGACCAGAGGCAATCTCCCCGCTGTGTTTACAGTGTCACTGACACACACACAGACCAGAGGGAATCTCCCCGCTGTATTTACAGTGTGTGGTAAACCACTGTTTGTATTCCTGTTTGTCCTGTTTGTATTCCACTGTGTACATGCCTGGACATGCCTCGGCTGACTCCTCCCACAGGTCCTAGTATAAAGGTGACTGCTCCCCAGCCCTTAGTATCATGGACCGGTCAACCACGCGAGGCAGACCTCCATTCTGTTGTTAATAAAAGCCTTTGGTTACTCTTCTAACTCTCAGTCTTTTATGAGTAATTGATAGCGCATCAATTTTATTAACAACATTTTTATAATGGAGAAGATCCTCACACCAGCATGCCTGGACTTAGATCATCGGGAGGCGGACTCATCCACCAAGTTTACTCACTGGCTTAAGTGTTTCGAAAAATTCCTGACCGCCTCCGAAGCAATCAAATCGGACGAGGACAAACTGGATGTCCTGACCTCCAAAGTGAACCACCGAGTGTACTCGGTCATCCAAGACGCGACCTCGTACGCGGACGCTATCAAGCTCCTCAAGGACCAGTACACGCGCCCAGTGAACGAAGTGTACGCCAGGCACCTCCTGGGGAGTCGTAAACAACAACCTGGGGAATCGACCGTGGAATACCTTCAGGCACTGTCTGTGCTTGGCCGGGCCTGTGGTTGTAAGGATGTAAAGGCCGCCGTGTACACAGAGGAACTTATCCGGGACGCTTTTGTAGCGGGCCACAGATCCAATTACACCCGACAGCGACTGTTGGAGCAGAGTAACCTCGACCTCAACAAGGCCTCTGAACTCGCACTATCGTTGGATGCAGCCTACCAGGGCATGGATGCCTACTCCTCTGCACCGTGGACGCCGCGGGGAATGACAGCCTGGGACACGGTAGGACCGCCTCATAGCGCCGTGCCACCCCAGCCACACCCCAACAACGGCCCAACTACCGCAGCAGTGTCCCAAGGCCAGACAGCAGTGCCCCAAGGCCAGAAATGCTACTTCTGTGGCCAGGCAAAACACCCCAGAGCGCGCTGCCCGGCGAAAAACGCGATCTGCTCGGGCTGCGGGAAGAAGGGACACTACGCTAGCGTCTGCAGGGCCAAAGCCACCCCGAACCCCAGCAGCGCCGCGTGTGGGCCATGCGGGCCGCCATCTTGGACCTCCCCGGCCATGTGCGAATCACCGGTACAGCAGCCATTTTGGACGCCTCCAGCCACATGGGGATCATGGACGCCGCCATCTTGGACGACAGCCGGGACGCAGCAGGCCCCCGACACCGCCTCATCTGATACCCGCAGCGACACACCGACCCCTACGCTGGCATCCGTTACACTGGACCAAGCGAGACCGCACCAACTGGCCAGTTCCACAATGGACATTAAGGTAAATGGTCACGATACAATCTGCCTTTTTGACTCTGGGAGCACGGAGAGCTTCATCCACCCCGACACGGTGCGGCGTTGCTCTCTCCCAGTCCTGCCTGCGCAACAGCGGATTTCTATGGCCTCCGAGTCCCAGTCGGCGGACATCGGCGGCTACTGCGTGGTGACACTCGTAGTAGACGGGACCGTGTACGATCATTTTAAACTTCTGGTCCTGCCTGACCTCTGCGCTGCCGTCCTGCTGGGGTTAGATTTTCAGTGCCACCTTAAAAGTGTTACGATGGCGTACGGTGGACCCCTACCCCCACTCACAGTCCGCAGCCAGCAGCTTCCAAACTGCCCGCCGCGCACCAGGTGCAACCTCTCCACACTCAGAGTCACCCCCCCCCAACTGTTTGCTAACCTCACCCCCGACTGTAAGCCCATCGCCACAAAGAGCAGGCGATACAGTGCCGGGGACAGGGTTTTCATTAAAACCGAAGTGGAGCGGCTCCTGAAAGAAGGGATTATTGAGGGCAGCACCAGCCCCTGGCGAGCCCAGGTTGTGGTCGTTAAGACCGGCGAGAAGCAGCGCCTGGTCATCGACTACAGCCAGACAATAAATCGCTACACCCTGCTGGACGCCTACCCACTCCCCCGTATAGCTGATATGGTCAACCAGATCGCGCAGTACCGCGTCTTCTCGACCATTGACCTGAAATCAGCGTACCACCAGCTCCCCATCCGCCCTGAGGACCGCCAGTACGCTGCCTTTGAGGCAAACGGCCGCCTCTATCACTTCCTTAGGGTTCCCTTTGGCGTCACCAACGGGGTCTCCGTCTTCCAAAGGGAGATGGACCGGATGGTAGATCAAAATGCGTTGCAGGCCACTTTCCCATATCTGGACAATGTGACCATCTGCGGCCGTGACTTGCAGGACCATGACGCAAACCTCGAAAAATTCCTCCGCACCGCCCAACTCCTAAACCTGACATATAACAAGGAGAAGTGCATATTCCGCACAAACCGCCTCGCCGTCCTTGGCTGTGTTGTGGAACACGGAGTCATCGGCCCCGACCCCGACCGGATGCGTCCCCTTATGGAACTTCCACTGCCCCACTGCCTCAAGGCCCTGAAGAGGTGCCTAGGGTTTTTCTCCTATTACGCCCAGTGGGTCCCCTACTATGCGGACAAGGCCCGTCCGCTGATCAAGTCCACCTCTTTTCCCTTGACGGCAGAGGCCCGCTTAGCCTTCCACCGTATCAAGGAGGACATTGCCAAAGCCACCATGCACGCAGTGGACGAATCCATCCCCTTCCAGGTGGAAAGCGATGCGTCCGACTTTGCCCTGGCCGCTACCCTCAATCAGGCGGGGAGACCCGTGGCCTTCTTTTCACGAACCCTCCAAGGCCCGGAGACCAGACACTCCGCTGTTGAGACGGAGGCCCAGGCGATTGTGGAGGCTGTGCGTCATTGGAGGCACTACCTGGCCGGAAAACGATTTACCCTGCTCACTGACCAGCGTTCAGTTGCTTTTATGTTTAACAACAAGCAGAGGGGCAAAATCAAAAATGACAAGATCTTGAGGTGGAGAATCGAACTTTCCACCTACAACTACGAGATCTTGTACCGGCCCGGGAAGCTCAATGAACCCCCGGATGCGCTATCGCGTGGCACCTGCGCCAGCGCGCAGATCGATAGACTGCGGGCCCTCCACAATGACCTCTGCCACCCGGGGGTCACCAGGTTCTTCCACTTCATCAAGGCCCGCAACCTGCCTTACTCTATTGAGGAGGTCAGGACCATGACCAGGAACTGCCAAGTCTGCGCTGAGTGCAAACCGCACTTTTATAGACCAGACAGGGCCCACCTGATAAAAGCCACTCGCCCCTTCGAGCGCCTGAGCGTCGATTTTAAAGGGCCTCTCCCCTCCTCCGACCGCAATGTGTACTTCCTCAATATTATTGATGAGTACTCCCGTTTCCCGTTCGCCTTCCCCTGCCCGGACATGACCAGTGCCACGGTCATTAAATGTCTGAACAACCTCTTCACCCTGTTCGGCTTCCCCAGCTATATCCATAGCGACTGGGGCTCATCGTTTATGAGCGACGAACTCCGTCAGTACCTGCTAACTAGGGGTATTGCCACAAGCAGGACCACCAGTTACAACCCCCGGGGGAACGGACAGGTGGAAAGAGAAAATGCGACAGTTTGGAAGGCCGTCCTGCTAGCCTTAAAGTCTAGGGGCCTTCCAACCTCCCGCTGGCAGGATGTGCTCCCCGATGCGCTCCACTCTATTCGGTCACTGCTCTGCACTGCCACTAACGCCGCCCCTCATGAGAAAATGTTTGGCTTCCCAAGGAAGTCCACATCGGGGACATCGCTACCGCCATGGCTGACGTCCCCAGGGCCGGTCCTACTGAGAAGACACGTGAGGACCCATAAAACGGACCCCCTGGTCGAGAGGGTCGACCTCCTCCACGCCAACCCCCAGTATGCTTACATCGCATACCCGGACGGGCGGGAGGACACAGTCTCCATAAGAGACCTTGCACCCTCGGGGGCCGCAGTAACCCACTACCCACTACCACTCCCCCCCACGATCCGATATCCAGCCCCAGCAGACGGCAGGCCTGGGCCCCGCGACCCGCTCGACATCTACGAGGACGACACGCCTGTGCCACAGCCTACGCTGGACTCGACGCCGGAAACTTCACTACCCCTGCCGTCGCCACGCAGATCACAGCGGCAGACAAGACCTCCGGAGAGACTCCAATACACTAACTTTTAATACACTTCACCCCGCCGGACTCAATTTTAAACAAGGGGTGAATGTGGTAAACCACTGTTTGTATTCCTGTTTGTCCTGTTTGTATTCCACTGTGTACATGCCTGGACATGCCTCGGCTGACTCCTCCCACAGGTCCTAGTATAAAGGTGACTGCTCCCCAGCCCTTAGTATCATGGACCGGTCGACCACGCGAGGCAGACCTCCATTCTGTTGTTAATAAAAGCCTTTGGTTACTCTTCTAACTCTCAGTCTTTTATGAGTAATTGATAGCGCATCACAGTGTCACTAACACACACACACAGACCAGAGGGAATGTCCCCGCTGTGTTTACATTGTCACTAACACACACACAGGCCAGAGGGAATGTCCCCGCTGTGTTTACAGTGTCACTAACACACACACACACAGACCAGAGGCAATCTCCCCGCTGTGTTTACAGTGTCACTGACACACACACAGACCAGAGGGAATCTCCCCGCTGTATTTACAGTGTCACTAACACACACACACAGACCAGAGGGAATCTCCCCGCTGTGTTTACAGTGTCACTAACTCACACACACAGACCAGAGGGAATCTCCCCGCTGTGTTTACAGTGTCACTAACGCACACACAGACCAGAGGGAATCTCCCTGCTGTGTTTACAGTGTCACTGACACACACGCACAGACCAGAGGGAATCTCCCCGCTGTGTTTACAGTGTCACTGACACACACACACAGACCAGAGGGAATCTCCCCGCTGTGTTTACAGTGTCACTGACACACACACACAGACCAGAGGGAATCTCCCCGCTGTGTTTATAGTGTCACTAACACACACACACAGACCAGAGGGAATCTCCCCGCTGTGTTTACAGTGTCACTAACACATACACACAGACCAGAGGGAATCTCCCCGCTGTGTTTATACTGTCACTGACACACACACAGACCAGAGGGAATCTCCCCACTGTGTTTACAGTGTCACTGACACACACACACAGACCAGAGGGAATCTCCCCGCTGTGTTTACAGTGTCACTGACACACACACAGACCAGAGGGAATCTCCCCGCTGTGTTTACAGTGTCACTGACACACACACACAGACCAGGGGGAATCTCCCCGCTGTGTTTACAGTGTCACTGACATACACACACAGACCAGGGGCAATCTCCCCGCTGTGTTTACAGTGTCACTAACACACACACAGAACAGAGGGAATCTCCCCACTGTGTTTACAGTGTCACTAACACACACACACAGACCAGAAGGAATCTCCCCGCTGTGTTTACAGTGTCACTGACACACACACACAGACCAGAGGGAATCTCCCCGCTGTGTTTACACTGTCACTGACACACACGCAGACCAGAAGGAATCTCCCCGCTGTGTTTACAGTGTCACTGACACACACACACAGACCAGAGGGAATCTCCCCACTGTGTTTACAGTGTCACTGACACACACACAGACCAGAGGGAATGTCCCCACTGTGTTTACAGTGTCACTGACACACACACAGACTAGAAGGAATCTCCCCACTGTGTTTACAGTGTCACTGACACACACACAGACCAGAGGGAATCTCCCCGCTGTGTTTACAGTGTCACTAACTCACACACACAGACCAGAGGGAATCTCCCTGCTGTGTTTACAGTGTCACTGACACACACACACAGACCAGAGGGAATCTCCCCACTGTGTTTACAGTGTCACTAACACACACACACAGACCAGAGGGAATCTCCCCGCTGTGTTTACAGTGTCACTGACACACACACACAGACCAGAGGGAATGTCCCCGCTGTGTTTACAGTGTCACTGACACACACACACAGACCAGAGGGAATCTCCCCACTGTGTTTACAGTGTCACTAACACACACACACAGACCAGAGGCAATCTCCCCGCTGTGTTTACAGTATCACTGACACACACGCAGACCAGAGGGAATCTCCCTGCTGTGTTTAGTGTCACTGACACACACAGACCAGAGGGAATCTCCCCGCTGTGTTTACAGTGTCACTGACACACACACACAGACCAGAGGGAATCTCCCCGTTGTGTTTACAGTGTCACTGACACACACACAGACCAGAGGGAATCTCCCCGCTGTGTTTACAGTGTCACTGACACACAGAGACCAGAGTGAATCTCACGTGGGTTTAGGATGTCGCTAACAGAGCAACCAGAAGAAATTTGCTGGCTGGGTTTACGATGTCATTAATACACAGAAATTAAAATATTTGAAATTTGATATTGAAACAGTTTCTTTGACAAATCTTTCACTCAAACAGACGGAGGAACTAAAGTTGTTCACATACATTGTGACGGGGATCGGGTGGGATATGTGTCGGTGCAGGCTCGATGGGCCGAAATGGCCTCTATCTGCACTGTGGGGTTTCTGTGATTCTGTGATTCTGTGATTGTGAATTGTTCAAAATATTCTTATTCTGAAAAATTTGAACTCAGGTTACATGAAAATCAACATAACCCAACTTCATTGAAATAAATCCCAAGATGGAACCTCCTTTCCCCGTCGGGTTGCCAACCCTGGTTCCTGGGGGTGTCATCACATGACCTCCTGTCTCCAACCACCCCGCCCCCACACTCCTGCTATTGGTCGCCCGGCATGTCCATCCTCACGGTGCCCCGCCCTCCCACTCCAATTGGAAAGCGAATAGACTTCATTACCTGATTGGATGATGCTTGACGGTCAGTCAAACAGCCTGCTTTCCCAGGTCCAATTTTTTTAAACTAATAAAGAAAAATAGAATTTTTTAACGCCTCTTTTGATTTTTTCTCCTGGATTGCTCTCAGCAGTGTCCTGGAGAGTAGTCTTTAATTCCTGAAGACTCCAGGGAAGTCCTGGAGGATTGGCAACCCTACTTCCCTCAGCAACCAGCAAGGACATCAAACTTTCCTCCTGTTGATACTGCAATGCCGAACAGGATCGTGGTTTCTCCTGACTTCCCATGATGCCTACCTGCCTGGAAGTGAGCCTTGGAGGCACAGCTGAGGGAGCAGGTCTCCCTCTTCCCACTCTTGATGCAGGAAAGTTGTGCTCGAGACTGGTTGGAACCCGGCAGGCACTTTGCTGACTCTGAAAATTAAAAGAAATGGATTTCACGCCTCCTGAAAAGCTGAGCGAAACAACAGGAGAGGATTTTTTTTTTTAAAAACCTAAAGGGGGTCATTTTAACTTAAACCGACTGGATTGAAGTCAATGGGAAGTGAAATCGGACGGGGTGTAAAACGGGCAGCTGATCCGATCCTGTCACTTTCCCGTCGGGTGGGTGAGGTTTAAATGACCCCATTCAAATGTGAATACGATTTATAATGCATTGTAAGGGTCAGCAGAGAGAGAGCAGCAAATTGAGCCCATTCAAATCTCCAGCAGATCAGAAGGGTCCAACAAACTTAGCCCAGCATAATTGTCGGGCAGAGAGCAAATGAATCTAGTGCATCTAATGCCTGGGTTTCTATTAAACCAGCATTTTTCAGAATTAAACTTCAAAGTTTAATCGAAACTTTACTGAGAGCTGCAGAGGCATGATTCTTGATGCAGGGCGAGTGCCTTTCTGCTTTAATATATTTATAGCTCTTTTTTGACAACTATGAATGGGCAGCCTGCTTGAAGCACTGCTCTGAGTTTCCTGGAATGAATATCCGGACCTTAGTGAACTCACTGGCATTTGGAAAATGGATTCAAGAAACACTTGGAAAATAAATTCCGCAAAAAGCCAGAGGAGCAGAGCTCGTTTTAAGTGGCCAGGACCTTCTGCTAACATTGACTGCTGAAAGGAAAGGGGCGTCAGCGGCTGGTTTCTGCCTCAGGATGTTTTGCGGCTTTATAAATATTATACTGCAAGAGTATTTACGACACAAACTGGAGGTAGCTTTGGCGCTAAAAGGTACTTCATCCCTAATTCCCCAAGGGAGGAGGTGTCAAAATCTTAACATGCAGACGTTAGCAAGTCACTGCACAATGAGATGCAGGTCATAAAGACCTTAAATAACCCTGGACTGAAATTACAGCAGAAAATGTTGATACAAAGCAGAATCTGACCTTGTGCAGGTGACCTGTGTAATAAATGATCTCGCAGGGAGTGGGAACGACTCTGTCCTCTCTCCCCCATGGGTAGCTCTTTGACACCATCACAGTGATTGACAGCTAGGTTCCTCGAGTAGTATAAACAGTAAGGCCTTTTAACAATAACACACTCGAAAGTGAAATCTCTCTGAGAGGGAACAGACCAAAAGTAGCGAGTGTTGGGGGGATAGAATGTTTTAGGGAACACTTCCGATTGGAAAATAACATCTAGGAGGGAAGTGCAGCACTCCGCACTACATTGCTGCACAATTCATGGGGAACCCGTACCACACATTAGCTGCATGCTCGGCATTTGTGATTAATTTTCCTTAAACTACCCAGCCACGTGATTAGAGCTATTAAAATCGTACAGACAGGGCTATCAGCTGTTTCCAAGTCTGTGGCTTTAACTTTGGCATTTGCTTTACTGTTGGTGAAACGAATCAAAAACTTTAATATTCTCAATAACTAACGCCTCATGTCATGGACACAGAACGAAGTATTAAAATTGACTTTTATTTACAAAAAAAAATCAGACTATTGCTGCCCATTTTGCATCTTAGGACAGATGGCGACCTTAAGAATATGAATGGACCCCAAACTCTACTGGCCGTGAGGAGCAAACCTAATACATACTGAGTCTTTTCTGAGTTCCCTGAATCTCTCCGCCTCTCTACTCCTTAAAACCCATTTCTTTGACCAAACTTTTGGTCACCTGTCCTAATATTTCCTTATGTGGCTTGGTCCCAAATTTTGTCTGATAACACTCCTGTGAAGCGCCTTGGGACATTTTACTGCGTTAAAGCCACTATATAAATGCAAGCTGTCGCTGTTGTTGAGAAACAGGAAACACATTTAATGTATGCAGCACCTGAGTAAAGTGACCACACAGGGATTTTAAGGTGACCTTCGCATTTCACAGGCCAGCCGCAGTGCATGGTGTCCCTGAACAGCAGGATGCGGGTGAGCTTCCCTCCTTTTTTTTGGCCATGATTGTCTCCCCTGCCCCAACCAGACCTACTTGTGTCAGGTGTCATCCCTGGCTCAGGGAGCAGGTGGCCCCATTGCAATCTTACTCTCAGCTGTTTCAACGTTCCTAGCCCTGGTAAACACTTTCTGTCTTCCAACAGGAAAATATACTGCTTTCTGTTCAAATTATTTAAAAAAATGATCCACATAGCAACAGCAATTATACTTCAAAGTAATTCATTGTATGTGAAGCGTTGGAGATGTTTCTAAGACACATAAGATGGCCTATAATTGTAACGTCTTTCGAGGACGAAGTGCTTCTAATTAAGACAATGGGCCAGAAATTCGGGTCGGAGGCTCCCCACGGGCGCAAGTCCCCGACCTGCACTTACATAGCGTGCCTGCCGTTGTGCTGTGCGCCCGCGTGGGATTCCGATCCTGAGCCTCCTCCAGCTGCCGGTGTGCAGTGCTCGCGTATCCCAGCGGCGAAGTTAGTTCGCAGCGTACCCTGGGATCACGTGGGCCATGGCGAGCAGGGAATCTCCATTCATAGATTTGACAGGAAGATCTGTCAAATCTATGAATAGAGATCGGCCCTAAAACCTAAGTAAAACTTCAAATACATTTTTTTTAAAAATCACATTTTTATAAAAGAACTATAAATTACATAAATTAACTATTTTAAACAAAAATTTAAATTTTTGAAAAAATTAATTAAAGTTTTTAACGGGGCTAAAAATAAACTTACCTTTCTTTAAAGTGTTTTAAAATGATAAACCTGTGGAAAAAATGTTTTAATTTTACTTAATTAACCTCTTACCTTGTTAAAAGCAGGCCCTGCACCTGCTTTTTTAACGCGCAGCTGCTGGAGACATACCCGCACGGGGAAACCTGTAAAAAAATCGGAAGTTCCAGGTCTATGCGCTGCCTCTCCGGCGCACGCGTTTGACCTCCGAACTCCTTCCTTCAAGGGAACGGAAGTTCCGGTTTCCAGCGCATGCGCAGTGCATGCGCGAAACGGGCACTTCCACTGGCCTTACGGGTGAGTACACAGCGCGTACTCACCCGTGTGGACCCTAATTTCTGGCCCAATGTTACAGGATTGCTACTTCCATTAGTGCCACTAGAGGATGCCCGAGATCAGAGTTCTTCACATACCCACACAGTCTTTCTTGTTCCAGTGCAGTCTGTAGCTGCTATTTGGACAGGAGCATTGATAGCCTCCCAGAGTATTAACACAGCCGTGCTTGCAGCCACCGTGGTTCATGCTGCATTCATCGATATCTGAAAGAGACACAGACAAACAGCAAGTGAATTGGCTTCTATTAAACAAGCCCTCTTCTGACACAACCCTTTTGTTTGCATTTCTGTCTGTTTCCCAGGTCATCCAGTCCCAGGTCTCAGCTATTGCCGCATTGGCTTGACAGCGGCCCTGGGTAACTCTTCCACTTAGTTCCCCCAACAGCACAACTGCAAACTTGTGTGCGACCACTTCCAAGCTGAATACTTTGGGGTCCGGGGCTGGGCATCATCATTGCATTTGTTGTAGTATCACAACCTTCAAAGGGTACAAGTAGAAGAGTCTGTGGGGGTGGGGGGCAGTTACAGCAACCAAACTGTCTGTACCTAAGATTTCTTAGATTTGCCAAGTTTGCTGCATTACTTCACGGTAAAAATTAAAACCTAAAACCCTAACCCTAACTTCATTGGAGGAAGAGAGTGATTGAAGACCAGAACCTCAAACCCGGCACTAAGCTCATGGTCTACAGGGCAGCAGTGATACCCGCCCTGCTGTATGCTTCAGAGACATGGACCATGTACAGCAGGCACCTCAAAGCACTGGAGAGGTACCACCAACTCTGCCTCCGCAAGATCCTGCAAATCCATTGGCAGGATAGGCATACCAACGTCAGTGTTCTCGCTCAGGCCAACATCCCCAGCATCGAAGCTTTGACCACGCTCGATCAGCTCCGATGGATGGGTCACATTGTCCGCATGCCTGATACGAGACTCCCAAAACAAGCGCTCTACTCGGAGCTCCGGTACGGCAAGAGAGCCCCAGGTGGGCAGAGGAAACGCTTTAAGGACACCCTCAAAGCCTCCTTGAAAAAGTGTAACATCCCCACTGACACCTGGGAATCCCTGGCCCAAGACCGCACAAAGTGGAGGAGAAGCATCCGGGAAGGCGCCGAACACCTCGAGTCTCTTCGCCGGGAGCAAGCGGAAGCCAAACGCAGGCAGCGCAAGGAGCGCACGTCAACCCAATCACCCCACCCACCCGCCCCTTCAACCACCATCTGCCCCACCTGTGGCAGAAACTGTAGGTCCCGCATTGGACTCATCAGTCACCTGAGACCTCATTTTTAATGTGGAAGCAAGTCATCCTCGGTACCGAGGGACTGCCTAAGAAGAAGACTTCATTGGCTGTAAAGCGCTTTGGAACGTCCTGAGGTCATGAAATGCACGATGTAAATGAAAGTCTTCCTTTTGTTTCTTGTGCTGTGTGCTCCTCGATACTCTGTACACTGGTTTGGCTCCAAACTAATCCTGGAAATGTGAGCTCTGGAGGAGGGCACCTCTTCTTAAAGGAGCACTGTATTCATGAAAATCCAATGCATTGATGTAAGCTGCACTGAACATCATCTTGTCACCCGAGTGTGAGATGTGATGATAATGATGCACACATTTTCTGCCTGTCCTCCCTCTGCAAACAAAAGAGGATTTGCCAAACACCATTCAAGTCAGTGCCCTTTGGGTTTACGTAAATTGTCCTAATAGGAAATGGCTCCTCACAGCATTTATTGGTAGCACAGTTGCTGATATGGAGGGCTCACTACTATCTCCCGAATTAACATGCTCTGACGCAGAACCATGTAAATCTGTTTTAAACACAATGATGTGTGAATGCTAATAGCCCCAGTGACACAGCAGGTTGGTGCACTTAACGCATTCTATCACCGATCATACAGCTTGTCTCCTGTGGCAGTGGGACATCGAATCCCTATCTCAGCTGGGCCATCGGGGAGCGAGTTGGCAAGTGGTGCACTGGACACTATGCCAAAGGGTGGCCAGTGAAAATAGGAGGGCAAATCTTCACAGGTGCTGAACAAGTGGTTACAAAGCAGCAAGGGCGTAGGGCCAGAGAGCAGGATTCTGGAATGATTTCAGAATCAATACCCTTTCGAAACAATTTCCCTCACCAAAATAACCAAAAGCTATTTTTTGCAGTTAACACCACTGGCTGACTACAGCTGCCACGCACAACTTAGATTACTCACAGCAATTTACTAATGCCTTGTTGTGGTTTCTAGGCAACAACCTAACGACCTAGGATCAGAAGAGTGGCAACCCCCGTCAACTCACTATTCAGTTCCGCAGAGGCCAGTTTCTATTAAGTGTGTAATAATAAGGGTCATTTTCTGATATTTGCTCGATTTTTGGGCCTAAAAATAATTCCCTTCAGCAAGTGTGTATCCATAGCAACAGCTTCAAAACTGTTTCTACCTCGGCGCTTTGAGGAATATGGAGATGAAAGGAGGGCACAATGATGGAAAAAAAATGAAAGAAAAGGAAATGAATACTTAGTAACAGTAAAATTTAAAAAAAGTATTATAAAACTAAACAAATAGGGAAAAGAAAAATGAAAGGTTCAAAGAATTAAGAACTTAAAGGGAAAAAAAATGACTGCAGGGAAGGGAAAAATTAAAGGATTAAAAAAATAAAATAAAAAGAAAGAATGCAACATTTCATTAATAAAATCCAATGTCAACTTTAATTGAAAGATTAGAAGCTGTTAAATGGAAGTTAATGTACTCCAAACTCGAGGCTACTGGCAACGGGCCATCAAGTCTGCAGTTACATGAATATAATGAGTCTGAGCCACATAACAGGGCGATGTTTCCCAGCTCGCCACAGCCTGCAGCACAATAAGATGCTGAGCTTCATCTCCGTTGGGTTGTTTCTTTGGGGGGGGGGGGGTTGGGGAAAGGAATACAAGAGTTCATCACTTCTGATCCGGAAGATGTTTTATTCTACAGTCTGTGATACAGGCTCTGCATTTATTACTGAAATCTAATACTTCGTCAAACACATTTTGTTTGATAAGGCTCCTGTGAAGCACCTTGGGACATTTCACCACGTTGAAGGCACTATATAAATATATATATCGCAAGTTATTGTTGTTGTTCTCATCGTACAGCTCCTGCAGTGCCCGAGATGGCCTAGGAGACTCTCGCTTACCTGCTAGTTAATGTTTAATACAGTAAACAAGCGCTCTACTCGGAGCTCCGGCACAGCAAGAGAACCCCAGGTGGGCAGAAGAAACATTTCAAGGACACCCTCAAAGCCTCCTTGAAAAAGTGTAACATCCCCATCGACACCTGGGAATCCCTGGCCCAAGACCGCACAAAGTGGAGAAGCATCCGGGAAGGTGCTGAACACCGCGAGTCTCTTCACCAGGAGCAAGTGGAAGTCAAGCGCAGGCAGCGCAAGGAGCGCACGTCAACCCAAGCACCCCACCCGCCCGTCTCTTCAACCACCGTCTGCCCCACCTGTGACAGAGACTGTAAGTCCCGCATTGGACTCATCAGTCACCTGAGAACTCATTTTTAATGTGGAAGCAAGTCATCCTCGGTTCCGAGGGACTGCCTAAGAAGAAGAGAGAATACAGTAAACTCTTGTTTAAATGGCACTTAATCATCCGGAATACTTTAATAACCGACAAAATAGATAACTGATAATCTTGCCGAATCCATCGAGCACTTGTTTTGCCGAGACCGAGTCTCCCGCGGTGGCCAAGTTAGTCAGTAGTTTTTATTTTTGTTTGTGTTAAAAATTGCCTTGGTAGGTATACCTCTCTGTTATCCAGAATTTTTCATTAACAGGCACCATCCTGGTCCCATAGGTGCCAGGTAAGAAAGAGTTTACTGTAAATGGGTGCTTGAAAAAATGTTATGCTCATTTTGGTTTTAGTTTGTGGGGCTGTGTTTTTTTAAAACAAAGCATTACTTTTGGTTACCCTGTTGGTTTGCTGCTCGATGACTCTGGGCACAGTGGTCTTGCAGCAAATAATTATGGGGCGACGACCATACACAACCAATCAGCCTCTGGGCTGGGCTAGCCATACTCTCGACCTGGGTCTACTCTTCAACATTGAAAGGACGAAAGGCAGAAAAATAGAAAGTAACCAACTACACAAATATAAAAGCAAATCTTAAGTATTAAAGAAACATCATCTGTCTTTCAGATCAGACATTAAACCAAGGCCCCCTCTGCTCTTTCAGGTGGCTGTAAAAGATCCCGTGGCACTATTTCGAAGAAGAGCAGGGGAATTCTCCCCGGTGTCCTGGGTAATATTTATCTCTCAACCAACAATTATCTGGTCATTATCACATTGCCATTTGTGGGACCTTGCTGTGCGCAAATTGTCGGCCGTGTTTCCTACATTACAACAGGAATTACACTTTTAAAGTACTTCATTGGCTGTAAAGCGCTTTGGGACATCTTGAAGTCGTGAAAGGCAAGTTCTTTCATATTTTTCAGGCAAGACAACAACATTAAAATGTAATTTATTTTTAATTCATGGGGCAATGCCGAACTCCTTTTTTGAGGTGTTCTCTCCCCTTCTTTTCTTTATCCACATAGCGCACACCATTCTCTGGTCTATAGGGAGGGTAGATGGATGAGCTCTCCCGGACGGCACCAAACCTCCCAGCATCAATGCAACTCGCATTTATATAGCATCTTCAACACAGTGAAATGACCCAAAGTGCTTAGAATAGGAACACTCCGTGCCGAGAGACACGAGGCCAAACTTGGGCCACAACACCGTCTAGCACTGAGTGTGACTCCGATGCACTGCCTCATCTCTCCACTGCTGGATCACGCTACTTCCAATAACCATATCATATGGCTACACTTGACCTTAATTTTAAAACTCCCAAATGCAAAAAAAGGCAAAGAATTAAAACAAAGGGTTCTTCCACCATTGCACGCTCACTCAGTTGGTGCCTGATGCTTGGTAATTCAATACTATCTCATTTTAATTAACATCCCTCCCCCATCCCAGTTTCATTAGTTATTTTCTCCCATGGGTTACACACCATTCCCTGGATAACGTGACAGACAGGCCTACTCCCAGACAGCTGGCTCTAGCCAGCTCTGAGCAGATACAGAAACATGGCACAGATTCCCATTTTGCCTCGTTCCCTGCCTGTGGGCAAACACCTGGCCTCTGATGGACCTCTTCACCTCCCCCCTCACCCCCGATATCTGTTAAAGAAAGCCTCTCTGCCTCCCCCACCCAAAGGTCCCATGGTATTGTATTATAATTTCACCATTGATTTAGTGAATTTATAAAAGGACTCTAAGGCAATCTGTACAGCATCACTTCTTGAGGTATAAAGCGACAGGATGAAGGTTTGGTGGATTTCACATCACATTTAGGCTGGGGGCGGGGTGTAAGCACAGAGAGTGGCGGCCAGGTTAAGAGAGGAAATCAAGGGATAGGTCACACCAACAACCCCTGCGCCTAGCATACAGCAGTACTGATAGAGGGTTCACTGTCCTCTCAACCAGGTTAAGCTAAATGACACAGTAAAACAGGTGGAAATGGAAAGGGGGGGGGGAGGAGAAGAACACTCAAATCCACAATGAAAGCAGGTGTTAGGCGTTACTGATACATCATTCAGGGCAAGATAGCAACAGTAAAATCAATTATCTTCGCGTTTTAAAAACCACAGAAGTTAAATCCCACCGGATAAAACTACCTAATGTGATATCCAACCACCTCATTTTTATTAATCATCGGTGATTAACTGCAAATGGAAAGTAGTCCAACTGGGAACAAAAACTGGAAGATGATTTTTCAGAGAACATTCACAGCCACAATCATCATCATTGTGTAATTAAGGTGAAAAGAAGAAATGATCCCGATGGGTTTCAGGATCTAGCCTCGGGTATAGATTTACCTAGGCGTCGCTGTACTAACATTAGCTTTGCATTATGAATGAGTACAAACAGAACCCAGGAGGAACCACAGCTGTGTACCCAGGAGAGTGACAGTTCCTACTCAACCACTTTTCCCATTTATTTCCGTCTAAACAGGCAGCTGGAAAACACCTCGAACCCTCCGAGTGCTGACTGATGTTTTCATTCATAGGAGGCATCAAGGCCAAGACCTGTTCACACGCACTTACACTTTCCAGCAGGACAAGGAACAGCAACACAGGCTGTTTTTGTCCTCTTCCCAAGCTAGGAACGCCGTGACCATACGTTATAGCCCCAGCACTACCCCCAGCACAGATTGCCAATTGAACTCAGGACCTGCCTGGTCTGTATGGCTTCGTATTACACTGGCTGGAACAGTTATCCAACAGACCAGCGGGGAGCTTGTTCCTAACTTCTTAATCAGCACCGATATCACAGTTGCTATTAAAGCATTTTGATCATGACAATCTGCAACTGAAAATGCCATTTTAGAAAACTGTTTTTCACAGCACTTCTGCTGCTCCAGATCCTTATTTTACATCAAAAAGCAAAATACTGCAAATGCTGGAAATCCAAAATAAAAACAGAAAATGCTGGAAACGCTCAGTAGGTCAGGCAGCATCTGTGAAAAAGAAAGACTTGGCATTTATAAAGCGCCTTTCACAACCTCAGAACGTCCCAAATAGCTTTACAGCCAACTCATTACTGTTGAAGTGTAGTCGCTGTTGTAATGTAGGCAGACAATTTGCACACAGCAAGTTCCCACATACAGCAATGAGATAAATGACCAGATAATCTGTTTTAGTGATTTTGATTGAGGGATAAATATTGGCCAGGACACCGGGGATAACTCCCCTGCTCTTCTTCAAAATAGTGCCGTGGGATCTTTTACATCCACCTAAGAGAGCAGACGTTGGTTTAACGTCTCATCCGAAAGACGGAGAGAGGAAGGTACGGTTAAGGTTTCGTCAGAACCCAGTTCTGCTCTTCTCTTCGATGTGATATCCATTTGTTTCTTTTATCCTGTTCACCTTCATTGCCATCTGTTTCTATTCTTGTGTTTAATTGTGTGTTCACTAAAACTCACTTTCACAGCATCTCATATCTCAGCAACTGTCTCCGGCTCCGACTCATTCCACTGGGCTCTGACGAAAGGTCATCGACCTGAAACCTTAACCCCACACCTTCCTCTCTCCACAGATGCTGCCTGACCTGTTTCCAGCATTCTGCTTTCATTTCACTGTTTTAGATGTTGGAGTAATGGGGCAGCTTGTAGCTGTGCTTCACACCCACCTGCTACATGCCCAGTCAAACAAGCTGCTCATAAGGCAGTGATAAACGGCATCGTATCAGTCTGATGTCTGTCGCTCCAACTAAAGTGTGCTTTAGCAACTCTGACAAAACAGAATGGAGGGATCAGGCTCAGCTTCAGTCTCACTGAGAAAGTTAAAGATCTCCACAGCATTAATATTTCTGTTCAGATCATAAGTTACTTCAAGTCTGTTCCTGGTAAATTGAAATGCAGAGGATGTTAGGTTTTTGGGTCTATTCCCACCTTTTTAATCTCAGGACATATATCACCATTCCTTCATGGTTACTGTGTCAAAATCCTGGAACACCCTACCTAACAACACTGTGGGAGCACCTTCAACACATGGACTGCAGCGGTTCAAGAAGGCGGCTCACCACCACCTAGTCAAGGGCAACGAGGGATGGGCAATAACTGCCGGCCTTGCCAGCAACGCCCACATCCCGAGAATGAATAAAAAGATGATGGCCCAGAAATTCGGGTCCCAACGCGTGAGTACAGACGGAGTACTCATGCACGGACCCGATGGAACTGCCGGTTTCTTGCAAGCTCTACACATGCGCGGGAAACCAGCATTTCCAATCCTCTGAACCAAGGGGTTCAGAGGTCGAACGCGTGCGCGCAGGAGTCTGCGCGTGCGCGTTGAACTTCCTTTTGTTTTTACAGGTTTGCCCGTGTGTGAAGGCCTCTACTTTTTGCACATTTAAAAACCAGGTGTAAGGACTTCATTTTAAAAGGTAAGTGGTCAATTAATTAAAATTAGAACATTTTTTCCACAGGTTTATTATTTTTAAATACTTTACAGTAAGGTAAGTGTATTTTTAGCCCCGATTTTTTATAAAATTATTTTTTTCAAACATTTAAATTATTGTTTAAAATAGTTATTTAATGTTATTTATAGTTGATTTAAATAGTGTGATGATTTTTTCAAATTTATTTTAAGGTTAAGTACTGTTTTGGGCGCCCGGAGTTTTCATGAGTTTGACAGTTCTTTCTGTCAAACTCATGAATGGACTTTTCCCTCCTCCGATTGGTTGCCCAGTGCTCACGTGATCCCAGCCGACGCATCGCACTAAGTACGCTGCTGGATCACGCAAGCACAGCGCCGGGAGCTGGACCGGGCCACAGACAGGAAATCCACGCAAGCCCAGGCCTCAACTGCTGGCGCGCTAGGTAAGTGTAGGTCAGGGGCTTGCACCCGCGGGAAGCCCCTGACACGAATTTCTGGGCCGATACTTAGGCTTCTGCGTTTTAGATGACTCCCACAGGGCTAGTCTTAGCTCCCTGCAGTCTCGGGAGTACGTTCACTGTCCCTGATAGCAGGTATGTTTCTGATGGCGAGCCCACGATGACGAACAGGAAACCTTTGCTCTGGCAAACCCCTTAGTGCTGGGTGGCAGAGCAACATTAGCAAAGGCCTGAGTTCAGGCTGATCACCCAGCCAGGTATAAGGGGAAGGAGAAAGATTATGTTTAAAGAGTCTCACTCTAAAACTGTGATGAATTCACGCAGTCCACAACCATCTTTGCTGCCTAACATACGTCCGGTTTTTGGCAACCTGGGGGCTTTAACTGCGTTACTAGATCGGAATTGAGAAAACAAATGCTTTTCGCTTCCTAGATGTAAAGCTTTTATGATATTTCATTCAATGAATAACAGCCTTTCAGAGATTTCCCTCCAATTATGGTATAATTAATAACACTGTGTGAACTATACAGAGATCATCCGCCCCCTCTTAAAAGATCACATCTGCTTTATCTACGTAAACACATTCAACCAAAGCGAAGCGACTACTTTCACTGTGGTTGTACATCCCACGCTTGCAGCAATGTAAGCAAATACTTGACACAGAGTTTGTTTACAAGCAAGTTAAATATCAATATGTTAAGATTGATCCAATGTCCATACCCACAAAATCCTCAGCTCTGCTGAAATGGTAAGTAGCTGCAATGTAAGTGGAGGTGGCTGGACCTCGGAGTCTGCCCCTGCTATTCAATTTGGATTGCTTTAAAGCTTTGACAGCTACTCTGGATCAAAGGACAGAATAAAGATAAACTATGATGGGTCACCTCAAGAGATCCCATAGTCTTTTCCCACTAAATCTCCATGGTCAATGCTGCGAATGTCCCATGAAATTCATCTGTCTAAATCACAGCAGCGGTAATATCTGGCACTACTCAACACCGGCACCCGTCCATAACAAACAGCATACTAGCAGTGGATTAATCATCATGATTCTATTGACAGGACAACACCAGGCAACATCAACACTGGTGTATTTGAAAATGAGGCATTTTGTGATTATTCGCCGTTCCCTCCCATGCCAATCATCCAGGAAAGTTGCTTAATTCAAATATATCAAGTTTCAAACGTTATGTAAATATGGTGATACCGAATGTTTATGAGATGGATAGCCATTGTGTCAATGCTAAATATGCTGCTACATAGTTGCTTAAAGCTGTGGGAAAATATCCAACACTGAAGAGACTCAGCATCCCACCTTTTTAGGCCTTGACTTACATAAATGTCACGTGAACCAACTAACCTTTCCCTTCTATCAAAGGATACATGAAAGTACTAGCAAAGTGCTTCAGAACCACTAAGTGCATGATTACTGTATGGTACTATAATAATTAAGCAGCAGCACCAGATATCTCACTGTCTGGCACAGTTGTGTAAATCTTACAAAATTAATTATTACCAATCACGGAAAATACTATAAACCGAGCCATCTTGTGGGGCAGCTGTTCACAAGCTCTGTCGGACCTGTTCCTTGAAGCTACTCATGGTTTTGAGTCCTAGTGGAACCAACACTTCCATCTTCTGATAAATGTGAGTCGTTTCTCCAGTTCTCACCAGGCCATTAGCTAGTGTCCCACCAGAATAGAATAGTACAAGAGATTGTTAAATGACCAATTTCTCAACAGTGGGCAAATTGGCTCCAGAAGGCTCGGGAAAGGAGAGAAACAAGGAATGAAACTTGTCCAAGATATTCATCCAACATGGCAATTGCTTCCCTTTGCTTTTAGTTTCTTCCTATATTTTATTTTGTTGTGCCTGCATGGATTATAAATACTCACTCCTGCTGGGAAGGCAGCACTGTCTGGTTCACTGGTATTCTCAATCATTGTCAATGCATTTTGCTATTGTTTGGTTAATAGAAGATGCAGTTCAAATAAGGTGAATCAATACAAACATCATCATTTGTGGAAAATAAACCAAGAGATTATACAATAGTGTGGCCTTGTGTGGCGTTTCTGGTATCACAGATAGTTTACAGAAGGCACTTCTGTGACAGGTGAACTGAGTCCTAAAGTCTATATTCTGCCATTGGTGCCAGAATATATACAAACAATTATTACATGCTTAGTTGGCAAAATCAATGCTCTGTATAACTTGCTGAATCTGATTGCCCTTTGGAGTAAATGGGTGGGCAAGCACTGAGATGTTGGGGTTTCTAGTGGAGCCAAAGCAACCAAGGAATCCAGATAGGTCTCTGATTCTGTTTGAGGGAAATTACCTGTAACAAATCCCAGACATAAGAGTCCCTAAAGCTCATTCCCATATTATTCTAATTCAACATATACTAGACCCCAAATGAATCACAAAAGTTAACAAGAAGCATACTGCCACATCGCACAGAGTTGAAAATTCCTCTGGTTCAAAATCCAAGACTTTCTAATTCTGGATCCAGACAAATCAAAAATATCAATGCAACCTCCAAAAGACTAAAGAAAGATTGTTAAATGTATATTGAATGTATATTCAGGCCTACCTCATTTGAATACTAAGTCTAATTTTAACTATTGTTAGTTCAAACATAAGAAGATAGCTGGAGGTTCTAATGATGGGGGAGTCATAAGCCATCTGTGTATATGAGGGCGCTTGGGCTGATGAAGCAGATAATTAACAGCCTAGCTTTTATAATGAGGCTAAATGACTTGAAACACATCTCTGCGGAGATCAGAAGAGTGAACAAGAGGAGCATCTGCTATACAATTTTGAATCCTGTATCATTGTACAGTGTTTTTATTATACCATATGTTCCTCTTATAGCGTCTGAGGAAGTACAGTATTGAGAGATAGCTGTTCTATACCGCTTAGTTCTGCCCCAAATTCTTCAAGTTTTGGACTGACATTATCACGGTTCATCAAATCTTGCTCCGAGACCCCAGATATTACATATTAGGATTACCATCACCCAACCTGGGGCAGTCCAAAACTCATACCACTATCTCAGAGATTGCTTGATTCTCCTCTATTCAATACCTGGTACCATCTTTCCTGGTAGTCATTCATTTCAAGGCAGAACTCACAGCTTAATAATTGTGAGCGAACATTTGGATTTTTCAAAATAATTGCAATTGTTGCCCTCATTCACAGACTGTGGCTTGTCCTGAATCCTAATGATTCCACTTGTTCACTGACCAGCTAACCCAGGTATAGTCAGGTAACAGGTGTAACTGTCTCCACACATTTATCTATTCAATAGCATTCGTCCTTTCTCTCCCCCTTTGTACTTCTTCTTCCTTATTTTGTCTCTCATTTCTCTGCTGTGCTATTCTCTTCATCTGTGTATCTCAGTAACTTGCACCATTACACTGAGAATGCACTGCCTGAAAGGGTGGTGGAAGCAGATTCAACAGTAACTTTTAAAAGGTAATTGGATATATACTTGAAAAGGAAAAATTTGCAGCGCTGTGGGGAAAGAGTGGGGGAAGTGAGACTATCTGGAGAGCTCTTTCAAAGAGCCGGCACAGGCACGATGGGCCGAATGGCCTCCGTCTGTGCTGTAAGATTCTATGATTGCTTCATTTCACCCAACATTTAACTGAAGGAAGTTAAGGAACATCCAAGACTGGATATCGGACAAGCAGTTTGCCAGCATAAAGACTGTGGAGGGGTCTAGAGAGGTGGTGGAGAAGTAGAGCTGCGTGTCACTAGTGTACATGTGAAAGTTGACCTTATGTCTATGGATGATGCCACGAAGGGGCAATATGTAGATGAGGGAGAGGAGAGCGGACCAAGATGATCCATGGTGATGGTGAGGGAGGGGGTGGGAAGTGAAGGTATTTCTGCAGATGCTCTGACTACGATCAGATAGTCAAGAATGGAACTAAGGGCAGGCAGTCCACTGAGCTGTACAACAGTGGAGATATTGGAGGAGGATGGTGTGGTCGAATGCGTTGAAGGCTGCAGAGAGGTCGAGGAGGATGTGGAAAGATAATGTACCTGGCCAGTCATGGAGGATGTAATTCGTGACTTTTGCAAGGGCTGTTTCAGTGCTGTGGCAGAAGCGGAAGCCTAATTGGAGACATTCAGACAGGGAGTTGCAGAAGAGATGGGCATGGCTCTGGGGGATGACAACATGTTCAAGGACTTTGGAGAGGAAAGAATGCTTGTTGGATGGGGCATTATTTAGCAAGGACAGTGGGTTGAGGGTGAGTTTTTCGATGAGGATGGGTGATGACTGTCACTAGATGTCTTTAGCACACTTTACAAGCGCAACACATGGTAATTTCTATAACATCACGACGACGTTATATAAATTCATTGTGTTTTCTTATCAAATAATTTAAAATATACAATTGTACTTTGTAGAAGGGCTGTTTGTAGGTGATTAGATAATAACAAACTGCAGGGCAATTCTCCGCGATCTTCGGCTTCAATCACTGTGCTAATGCACTTTTATAAAAAACACTTTTGAAGGTAGCATGGGATGAATAATTTAAAACCAGGATACAAACCTGCCCTGAAAATAAACCAAACAGGACAGTCCTACTTTTACCAGAACAGTTCTGGCCAAACTGGGAGATACAGTCAGCTTATATTTGGGAATGTTTTTTGAGTTTCGAGCTCAGTGAATGGCACAATGTGAAAATGTTGCTGGGTTCATTTGGCATATTCACAACATTTTGTTGCAAGTTTAATTTGTTTTCACAGGATTACTATCACGTCTCAGCTAATTGTTGTTTTTCATGTTCCTCCTCCTCCTCCTCACAGGAATAATTCATGGAATAGAAACTCACATTCACAGGCTGCTTGCTTGGGATTTTGGATGAACCCACTGAATGCTGAATTCCATCAGTCATCAACATGCTTTTCCTTTTGTCAATATATATTAATGAGAATTGCAAAAATGTGCCCAAGCGGAACCAATACACAGTTAAAGATGCATGATGACCCTATGCAGTGGCCATGTTCTGAGTGATCTGAACTGCTAAGTTACAGCATACGTCAAAGGAGTGTGCATGCTAAAAGTGTCCATATTCTGATGCAGAGGTGAAATCCTGACATAAACTCCTGATTTCAAACTGTATTCAGCCAATACTCTCCCCCTCTCCCAGCGCTGAATTCACACAGGGACAGAGTTTCATTTTCTCCTGCAAAACTCAACCATGTTGCAGTAGGTGTGAGGCCGAGGAGGGATTTGGTGACAAATATGACAATTTAGATTCAACACATTGGAGCCTGTCAGCTTATCTAGATCAGCAAGGCTAGGGGTTGATCATCAAATGGGATGGAATGCAGGCGGCCGTGTTTTGGGCAAGTTGGAGTTTTTGGAGGATGGAAGCTCAACAAGTTGGGCATTGTAGAAATTGTAGACATTGGGGGAAAAATTCAGTTGGTTGCGCCTCCCGTTAGCGCCTTAAGAGGGCGCTAATGGGACGCAAACCAACTAGCGCCCGGGCGCGGCACTGCCCACGCCTCCCGCAAAATCCAGCGGGAGGTTAGTGGTGGCGCTAACCGATAGCACCCTGCGGCGCTGCTGGCGATGACGTCATTGGCGTGCGCAGTGCCCCGCTCACGCCCTGGCCACGATCTTCGGGAGCGCCCCCTGACTTACCGCCGGATGCTATGTCCGACGGGGTCAGGGGGGCGTACCTGCGGCCGGGGAGGCGCAATTTAAAGGCAAGGGGCGGGGCAGCCATTTTTGTTGCTCGCCGCCTGCCAGCACCTGCCTGCACTCCCGTCGCAGACCTCCTGAAACGCCCCCCCCCTCCGTTGGCTGCGCTCCAAGAGCCCGGCACATCTCTTGAGTGCCGAGCTCTTTTGCCTGCACTCCCGATCCCCGGGGGCCCAGCTGGGCCCCAGGTCGTGCTGCACAAGGCCCCTCCCCTTTAAGAAGGGGAGGAAGGCCTGCAATACCGCGGCGCAACGTGCCGCAGCGTGTGGCGCTGCGGCACATAATGCCGCAATATTGACTCGCAGCGCCCCAAGGGGGATGCAGGGCGCTTCCAGTAGCGCCCCGCTTCCCCCTTGGGGCGCAGCCACTCAAGTTCCAGTGCTGGGGCGCTAAAAGTAGCGTCCCAGCGAAGTTAGTGCCCTCAATTTTTAGCCCATTGAGTCTGAAGGTGACAAAAGCGTGGGCACATGGTGGTGGGGCAGAGGCAGGCAATATTGACGAAGGTTGAAATTTAAGTGCTCTTGGTGGTGGATTGAATTTGGGGTTTAAAGCTCAGTGCTTGGTCAAACAAGATGCCATGGTTTTACATGGTCTGTTTCAGCCAGAGTGAGTGGGCGAGAGGGGAGGGAGTCAGTGGCAGGGGAGTGCAAGTTAGGGTGGGGGTGCAATTGGCTTCAGTTCACTTGGAGGAAGTTTTGCAAGATGAAACCATAGGTTATGCAGTGTGAGATGCAGCCAATGTTACAGTTTTCCTTCAAGACCCCTTTGGGACAGAAAGTCCCTGTTCCACATTGCACTTCTTGTGATGAAACTCATCCGAAATGAGATGAATGAGATCAAGTTTCAGACAACCCAAGCATGGGATTTCAACCAGCACCCTGGATGGAACAGAAATGTGTTAGCTGTTGTTTAGGAAGTTCAGTCCGTTGGCTCCATGATGGATTGTGCTATGCAATGTTAAATACAACAGTTTTCTACATAACAATCTCCTGTACTCAGTCTTGATTTCAGGATATGCGAGGGTAAATTCACTGAGGGTCTATGCTGCAGGCAGGGATTCACACACAGCTAGTGCATATGGGTTGTGAGTGGGGAGCTGTCTGTGGTATGAGGCCTCCCAAAATTTACCCTGCAGAGCAAAGGGCAAGCACCTTCCTATGGGCATGGAGGTGTACAGGGCACAATTTCAAAATCTGCAGATGACACAAAACTTTGAAGTATAGAGAACAGTGAGGAGTTTAGTGATAGACTTCAAGAGAACATAGACAGGCTGGTGGAAGGGGCGGACACATGGCAGGTGAAATTTAATGCAGAAAAGTGCAAAGTGATACATTTTGGTGGGAAGAATGAGGAGAGGCAATGGCCCTGAAATTAGGATCGGGAGCTTGCCGCACGTGCAAGCCCCCGATGTGCACTTACCCGGCGCGCTGACATTTCAATCCTGGCCCGCATTGCATTTCCTCTCACTGGCCTGCTCGAGGTCCTGCCGCGCTGTGCGTGCGTGACCCAGCGGCGTACTTAGTGCGATGAGCCGGCTGGGATCACGTGAGCACAGGGCAACCAATGGGAGGTTGCAAAATTTCATTCATGAGTTTGATAGTGAGAGCTGTCAAACTCATGAAAACTCCTGGCCCCAAAACACTACTTAAACTTGAAAGAAAATTTAAAAAAACATTGCACTACTTAAATGAACCATAAATAACTGTAAAAAACTATTTTAAACAATTTTAAAATTTGAAAAAAATTATTATATAAAAAAATCGGGGCTAAAACTAAACTTACCTTACTGTAAATTCTTTAAAAATAATAAACCTGTGGAAATTTTTTTTATAAATTGTATTAATAGACCACTTACCTGTAAAACGAAGTACTTACGTGTGGTTTTTCAATGCGTAAAAACCGGAGGCCTTTACACATGCGCAACTCTCTAAAAATAAAGGAAATCCAAGTCGCACACGCTGCCTGTGTAGTCGCACGCGTTCAGCCTCTTAACCCCTTGGGTCAGAGGAGAGGAAATGCCGGTTTTCCCCGCATGCGCTGTGCATGCTGAAAACCGGCAATTCCTCCGGGCACACGCGTGAGTACCCCGTCCGTACTCACGCGTTGGGAGAGGAATTACTGGGCCAATATAAACTAAAGGGTACAATTCTAAAGGGGGTGCATGAACAGAGAGAACTGAGGATGTATGTGCACAAATCGTTGAAGGTGACAGGGCAGGTTAAGAAAGCGGTTAAAAAAGCATGGGCTTCATAAATAGAAGCATAGTGTACAAAAGCAAGGAAGTTATGATGATCCTTTATAAAACACTGGTCCGGCCTCAACTGGAGTACTGTGTCCAATTCTGGGCACTGCACTTTAGGAAGGATGTGAAGGCCTTAGAGAGGGTGCAGAAAAGATTTACAAGAATGGTTCCAGGGATGAGGGACTTCAGTTACGTGGATAGATTGGAGAAGTTGGGGTTGTTCTCCTTAGAGCAGAGAGGTTGAGAGGAGATTTGATAGAGGTGTTCAAGATCATGAGGGGTCTAGACAGAGTTGATAGAGAGAAACTGTTCCCATTGGTGGAAGGGTCGAGAACCAGAGGACACAGATTTAAGGTGATTGGCAGAAGAACCAAAGGTGACATGAGGAAAAACTTTTTTACGCAGTGAGTGGTTATGATCTGGAATGCACTGCCTGAGAGGGTGGTGGAGGCAGATTCAATCGTGGCTTTCAAAAGTGAATTGGATAAGTACCTGAAGGAAAAAAATTTGCAGGGCTACGGGGAATGGGCAGGGACTAGCTGAAATGCTCTTGCAGAGAGCCGGCACAGGCTCGACAGGCCGAATGGCCTCCTTCTATGCTGTAACCATTCTATGATTCAGTGATTCTAATCCAAAGGCAAATTCACCCAGGAGCCAGCTCAAGGGGTTGGCTGTCTACCCTGTTACCTAAAGATGGTGCATGACCTGGGGTGAGCTGAAAAAGAACGAGATTTTTATTTAACAAAAGGAAATTAACCCTTGGCCAGTTGGTGTGTGATTTTCCCATCCAGGTTAACAGTTCAAATCTCAAGCTGGGTTTGCTGAAACTTGAGTTTATCCACCACTTGCCATCCAGGCTATTCAATGAAATGTGAAATGGAAAGTGAGCCATTTGACCCTAAGGGGGTGTCTAAGGAAAAACATTATAATGTTATCTCTCCCGGTATGACTTGTACTTTCAGTCTGACAACTACAGATAGCCACTGGTTGCAGATGTGGAGGCCATGGAGTATGGGGTATGTGGTGCTGTCTTCCTATCAGAAGGATGCGTGGTTGTGAGCAGTATGCTGAATATTCACTGCCCAGACCTGCCCTTAAACTTCTACTATTATGGCACATCCAGCTTTGCTGTGTACTCCTCAAGGTTAAGGTTCAGTCAGGTCTAGCCCGGTCAATGTAGCTGTATCATTGAATGATTTCTGTCGGGTGACAGTTTTTACCCATGCTCACAAGCACAGATAAAAGTTTATTACAGGGCAACAGAATGAACGCACCTGTAAGCAACATAGAAGGAAACTTTTACAAATGTGACTCATTCACCACAGTGTTTTCACCTAATCACAGATGCAGGAAGACTGGAATCAAAAAGATCAAGTCTGGTTAGATAATACAGTGGCCCATGGCTGGGTCTCTGTATGGATGGCCAATTACCCTCCTCTCTAAGTAAGGTCCAAATTCAGCCCTGGCTGCTACAGATCTCTCGTGAGAATTATAGGCAGGCAAAAAAAAAAAACTTTTTTAAAACAACATATTATTGATGCTGCTGAAAAGGGATGGATGATGAGGATTCTGTTGCTTGGTGTTACAGCAAAGCCATTCAGTGCAGACAATGTGGATTACTTATTACTGCCACCAGGTACAGGGCAGAAAATGCTTCACTGTCTAAATGGTCATCCCTACCTTGACAAACACATTTCAAACAACGAATAAAAGCAATAAACCGCTGTTGTAGGGAAGTTTACTTGAAATAACCATCTCCATCTGGCTGATTAAAAGTATGGCCTCATCTTTATGATTAGTTACTCCCCAGTGAGTTGGCTATGCCTTTGTGTTTTTATGTAGTTGCTTGGGGGTAAAAGCTTCATATACTGCACATGCACTTGCACTCGGCTCGAGATTTTTATCTATTTCAGGAATTTTAAATGAGCTTTCTCAACCATGAGTGCAGCTTACTGTTGAAATACAGGTCCACTATTACATTTTTACTTTTAACTGCTCATAAAAAGCCATGCAAAGAGGCATCGGATGGGGGGGGGTTGAAATTTGGCTTGGGTGGGGAGGCAAGTGGGTGTTATCGCATCTGCCGACTTTATACGCCCCGCCCAATATTCACTTCCATTGACTTCAATATTGGGCATGGCGTATAACTGACGGAAGACGTAATACCGCCTGCTTTGCGTCCTCACCCTCAAGCCGAATTTCACCCCTTCATGTTCATTTTCTTAATATAATAGCTCTTTACATATAAATCTAAACATTATAACTTTTTCCTTATACTTTAATATAGCATTTCTGTTTAGAATCCACCTTCACACACACTTCAACTGATGGGAGTACAAAAGGACAGGAAAGAAAATCACTTTGCTCAGGGAAGGATGGACACACGGAAGCTGGTGTTCCCACTATTTTGAATGCTGATGCAAGATAATTCCATGACTCATTTTCCCAATAAACTGAAGAGCTCTTGGTCAAACTTGTTGGCATAGAGTGGATGGACCATTGCACTGCATCTGGCTGTGCTATACCTGGCCTGGGAGTGCTTGATACTGACTGAAACTGGGTGCCTGAAATGGAAAGTGTTCCATTCTCCAGCACGGACATCCCTCACATTGATGTCAAGCGGGGGTGGGGGGGCAGGCGATGGGGAGGCATGGTGCCACGAGCCCTAAAGCAGGCGGCACACCTGCCAAGTCTGGGGATGTGGAGGCCCAGCCAATCTTAACAGTCTGAAACTAGGGGTCATAAATATAAGACTGATAAATCCAATAAGGCATTCAGGAGAAACTTCTCCAGAGAGTGGTTACAATGTGGAACTTGCTACCACAAGGAGTAGTTGAGGTAAACAGCATAGATGCATTTAAGGGGAAGCTGGATAAGCACATGAGGGAGAAAGGAATAGAAGGATCTGCTATTAGGGTGAGATGACGTAGGGTGGGAGGGGGCTCGTGTGGAGCACTGACACCGGCACAGACCAGTTGGGCCGAACGGCCTGTTTCTGTGCTGTGAAGTCTACTTAAAGACTGGGCCTCATTTCTGTAAATGTTCTCAAAGTCCTGTCCGAACCCAGCCAGATCCACTACCTGGCTGGCGGGCAGGAGCGGGTATTTGGAGACAGGAGGCCGCAACCAAGGACCCGTGGGAATGGTCCCCGGCAGTTAGTGGAGGGGAGGGGAGGGGGGACAGGGTTCACCATGATTGGGGATCAGGAGGAGGTCAATTTTGCGAGTGGCGCTAAAGTCGGAGGCGCTAATAGGAGGCGCTAACCAACTGAATTTCCCCCCCATGTTCTTTCACCTCCAAAATATCACCTGTCCCCGCTCCTACTTTTGTACCCCCACCTCCCAACTGCCGAAACCCTAATCCGTGCTGGAATCACCTTGGGAGTCAATATTCCCAAAGCTCTTCTTGCTTCCATTCTACACAAACAAAAACTCATCCAAAATGTCATGTCTCGCACCGAGGCTCACACCCCCATCACAGACTCTCCATGCCCCCAAGTTCCTCATCCTCTTCAAATCCTTCCATGGCCTTGCTCCACACCCTCACTTCTAGCTCTACATTCCTCTAGATGCCTCTCAAACACTGACTTGCTCCTCGTTCCCCACTCCCTCCATTCCCGCCGTGGCCCACCCTATGGAGCTACCTAATGCAACTTCTCTGCAATGTCACTTTATTTGCTGCTTTCAAAAGCCTCCCAAAGACCCTTCTGTTTGATTGTGTTTTTGCCCTACAACGTCTCTTCTCCCTTTCTCCCCCTGCTTGATATCCACTCTTTGTTCATCACCCTGTGAAGCATACTGAACATAAGAAATAGGAGCAGGAATAGGCCACTTGGCCCCTCAAGCCTGCTCCGCCATTCAATAAGATCATGGCTGATCTTGGGCTCAAAGCCACTTCCCAGCCCGCTCCCCATAACCCTTCACTCCCTTATCTTGCAAAAATCTGTCTATCTCCACTTTAAATGTATTTAATGACCCAGCCTCCACAGCTCTCTGGGGCAGAGAATTCCACAGATTTACGACCCTCTGAGAGAAGAAGTTCCTCCTCATCTCAGTTCTAAAAGAGCGACCCTTTATTCTGAGACTGTGCCCCCGAGTTCTAGATTTCCCCATGAGGGGAAACATCCTCTCTGCATCTACCCTGTCGAGCCCCCTCAGTATCATATGTTTCGATAAGATCACCTCTCATTCTTCTAAATTCCAATGAGTATAGGCCCAGCCTGCTCAACCTTTCCTCATAAGTCAACCCCCTCATCTCTGGAATTAACCTAGTGAATCGTCTCTGAACTGCCTCCAATGCAAGTATATCCTTCCTTAAATAAGGAGACCAAAACTGTACGCAGTACTCAAGATCACCAATACCCTGTACAGTTGTAGCAGGACTTCCCTGCTTTTATACTCCAACCCCCTTGAAATAAAGGCCAACATTCCATTTGCCTTTTTGATTACTTGCTGTACCTGCGTGCTAACTTTTTGTGTTTCATGCACAAGGACCCCCAGGTCCCTCTGAACTGCAGCATTTTGTAATCTCTCTCCATTTAAATAATAGTTTGCTTTTTTATTTTTCTTGCCAAAATGGATAACCTTGCACTTTCCCACATTATACTCCATCTGCCAAATACTGAGACGCCTCTCTGTACATGAGGAGAGCGACAGAAATGCAAATTGTTGTTGGGGAAAATCGTTTTCTTCTAATCTCTAGTCTCACTTGTGGGTATGCGAGTTCTGCGCTCACAGTTTAGTCAAATTGCTTACATCTGTATTATCGATGCCTCTCAGCATTTTAAAGGGCCATGACCCATCTCAATAACACAGGGCAATCCTGCTCCATCTAAAATTGAATAAACCATACTGCCTTCCGCCACGGATACCCTAAAATAAATGGTAAGCAGGAGAATGTAATTGACACTTATAGACAAGGAAGGATCAAAGGCACGCTTAGTGTGGTGTTAAATTGAATGGTCCCTGCACATCCAAAGCTTAGCTCAAAGCCATAGACCAGTCTTTATAGTAAACAAATCAAATTCAGCACCAGATAGATTAATCATCAGTATGGGGATAAATTCTCATATTACTTGTGTGAAGATGAATTCTCACAGGATAATTGATCTGGGGTGAGGTCATTCACAAGACATGCATACAGCGGGAGGATATTCTCTAATAGAAATAAATTATGGAAGGGGACAAATATTTTTTGTTTAAAAATGATGCAATATATTTCCTCGGGGTATCTTGAATCTATTATAAAGTAGGTTAAGACTGTAATTCTAAAGTTAGTCATACCTTTTTACAGCAACTCATAATTCCTTGACTAAAACTGTTATTACATTGCATTCTTTACAGATACAGGCATATAACACATAATGCTATGGAATTATAACGAGATTTCTGTAGGTTCTATGATTACACGGCTGTACACAGACACTTGCAAAGCAGTCCCCACCACTGTGGGATGGCTCTGGTCACAAAAATAGTCTTTGACGTATAAAGTCCTAGTTACAGAATCTGCTGTAGCAACTTCCGAATCTCAAAGAAAAGCTTTGTCCTGAGTATAAGAAGTTGCTTCCACTGTATCACAGGCTGTCTGTGGTATAAAAAAATTAGTAATAACGTACTGACTGTAAAAGAGCTCCTTCAGCAATATGGAACTCTGATAAGGAGAGTGAAAGGCTTAAACCAGAAATTCAGTCAGCATTCCTAAAGTACATCCCATTAGTCATAGTTACTTCAGTATGTCAACACCTTACAGGATACTGGATTAAAAGTGTTCTTAAATTTCATTGTGCCCAGTCTATTAACCCTACACAATAGTCTTTTTCAGTCTGTAATGTACTGAACACTGCAGATTTCCTTCAGTGTTTCAGTGTAAGTCAGTCAATGATTTTTCTGTGTCCCTAGCCCTTTCCAACAATGATGAGACACAGCCAAGGACTTCTATCACAATTATGGTGTGGAGATGCCGGAGTTGGACTGGGGTGGACAAATGTAAGAAGTCACACAACACCAGGTTATAGTCCAACAGCTTTATTTGAAGTCACAAGCTTTCGGAGCGCTGCTCCTTCGTCAGGTGAAGTGGAGAGATGCATAAAGACACAGCTTACATAGTCAGAGAATAATGTCAGATGTTTACAGGTAATCTTTCTAACTGCCATTTATCACACCTCGGCAGAGAGATAATCACAGCAATCAACGGCGTGAATGGTGCCCAAACAGGTCAGTCAGGAAAACATTATATCAAAGAACAATGAGGTGGGGTCACAAGGGGTCAAATGTTGCAGATGCTGGGGTCTGTGTGAAAAACAAAAAAACAGACAAAAAACATTTTTTTTGCTGGAAATCACAGCAGGTCCGGCCGCATCTGTGTAGAGAGAACAAGCCAACGACGACTCGAGTCTGGATGACCCTATGTCAGGTGGGGTTACATGTAGCGTGGCATGAACCCAAGATCCCTGTTCAGGCTGTCCTCATGGGTGCGGAACTTGGCTATCAGTTTCTGCTCGACGATTTTGCGTTGTCGTGTGTCTCGAAGGCCGCCTTGGAGAATGCTTACCCGAAGATCAGAGGCTGAATGTCCTTGACTGCTGAAGTGTTCCCCGACTGGGAGGGAACACTCCTGCCTGGCGATTGTTGCGCAGTGTCCGTTCATCCGTTGTTGCAGTGTCTGCATGGTCTCGCCGATGTACCATGCTCTGGGGCATCCTTTCCAGCAACGCATGAGGTAGACAACGTTGGCCGAGTCACATGAGTATGTACCATGTACCTGGTGGGTGGTGTCCTCACGTGTGATGATGGTATCTGTGTTGATGATCTGGCATGTCTTGCAGAGGTTGCTGTGGCAGGGTTGTGTGGTGTCGTGGTCGCTGTTCTCCTGAAAGCTGGGTAATTTGCTGCGAACGATAGTCTGTTTGAGGTTAGGCGGCTGTTTGAAGGCAAGTAGTGGAGGCATGGGGATGGCCTTAGCGAGGTGTTTGTCGTCATCGATGACATGTTGAAGGCTGCGAAGAACATGGCGTAGTTTCTCTGCTCCGGGGAAGTACTGGACGACGAAGGGTACTCTGTTGGTTGTGTTCCGTGTTTGTCTTCTGAGGAGGTCTATACGATTTTTCGCTGTGGCCCGTCGGAACTGTCGATCGACGAGTCGAGCGTCATATCCCGTTCTTACGAGGGCGTCTTTCAGCGTCTGTAGGTGTCCGTCGCGTTCCTCCTTATCTGAGCAGATCCTGTGTATTCGCAGGGCTTGTCCATAGGGGATGGCTTCTTTAACATGGTTAGGGTGGAAGCTGGAGAAGTGGAGCATCGTGAGGTTGTCCGTGGGCTTACGGTAGAGTGAAGTGCTGAGGTGTCCGTCTTTGATGGAGATTCGTGTGTCCAAGAATGAAACCGATTCTGAGGAGTAGTCCATGGTGAGTTTGATGGTGGGATGGAACTTGTCGATGTTATCGTGTAGTCTTTTCAGTGATTCTTTGCCATGGGTCCATAGGAAGAAAATGTGGTCGATGTATCTGGTGTATAGCATTGGTTGGAGGTCCTGTGCAGCGAAGAAGTCTTGCTCGAACTTGTGCATGAAGATGTTGGCGTATTGGGGTGCGAATTTGGTCCCCATGGCTGTTCCGTGTGTTTGGGTAAAGAACTGGTTGTCGAAGGTGAAGACATTGTGACCCCACCTCATTGTTCTTTGATGTAATGTTTTCCTGACTGACCTGTTTGGACACCATTCACACCGTTCATTGCTGTGATTATCTCTCTGCCGAGGTGTGATAAATGGCAGTTAGAAAGATTACCTGTAAACATCTGACATTATTCTCTGACTATATAAGCTGTGTCTTTATGCATCTCTCCACTTCACCTGACGAAGGAGCAGTGCTCCGAAAGCTTGTGACTTCAAATAAAGCTGTTGGACTATAACCTGGTGTTGTGTGACTTCTCACATTTATCACAATTATGGCACTTTTGTCACATGATCTAAGCTGGCCTTTCGTTCTAAAAATTGATGTGATGGCCAATACGGGATTTCTGAGCCGTCATTCACCCCACAGCATATTATTAAAGAATAAGAATTGTGTCGAAGCAAATGGTACAACATCTGGGTTCTCAGACTTAACTTGAGGGAGTTTCACTCTTACTGTGTGTGATATAATCAGAACCCAGCCTTGGAGCATTCTCCAACCTAACCATTCTACGTGCAAGGAGGGGACACTTTCACAGGTGATTAGGTAGCTCAATTGGTTTGTCCCATTGAGATTATTCTTAGTTATAACCCCAATCATTCCAACTTGCTTGTCTTCAGCAGTTCTCAGCTGGACTGACTGGCTGTGCAGGGCAGTGGCGAGTAATTTCACCACAGGGATCAGAAAGAAGCAACTGGCATTGCTTACCTCGCTTCAAACCCATCCTGGACTCAAAAGGTCCATACACAGGAACAGGAGGAGGCCATTCAGCCCCTCGAGTCAGTCCATACACAGGAACAGGAGGAGGCCATTCAGCCTCTCGAGTCAGTCCATACACAGGAACAGGAGGAGGCCATTCAGCCCCTCGAGTCAGTCCATACACAGGAACAGGAGGAGGCCATTCAGCCTCTCGAGTCAGTCCATAAACAGGAACAGGAGGAGGCCATTCAGCCCCTCGAGTCAGTCTATACACAGGAACAGGAGGCCATTCAGCCTCTCGAGTCAGTCCATGCACAGGAACAGGAGGAGGCAATTCAGCCTCTCGAGTCAGTCCATACACAGGAACAGGAGGAGGCCATTCAGCCCCTCGAGTCAGTCCATACACAGGAACAGGAGGAGGCCATTCAGCCCCTCGAGTCAGTCCATACACAGGAACAGGAGGAGGCCATTCAGCCTCTCGAGTCAGTCCATACACAGGAACAGGAGGAGGCCATTCAGCCCCTCGAGTCAGTCCATACACAGGAACAGGAGGAGGCCATTCAGCCTCTCGAGTCAGTCCATAAACAGGAACAGGAGGAGGCCATTCAGCCCCTCGAGTCAGTCCATACACAGGAACAGGAGGAGGCCATTCAGCCTCTCGAGTCAGTCCATACACAGGAACAGGAGGAGGCCATTCAGCCTCTCGAGTCAGTCCATACACAGGAACAGGAGGAGGCCATTCAGCCCCTCGAGTCTCTTCTGCCATTCAATTCAACCATGGCTGATCTGTATCCTAACTCCAGCTACCCACCTTGGCTCCGTAACCCTCAATACCCTTGCCGTGCCTACCATCCGTGTTTTACACAGACAGTCAGTGTTTGCATCTTTACAGATCAAAATCAATTGCCCTGTAGTGTTGGGAGAGCTGCCCCATCAGTCACTGCGACTCCCTTTAGCTTGTAACATTCATGCTGGCGTGCCGAATGCTCCCTTGCTTGGTGGGTATTATGAATTCGGACTAATGTGATATCCTCACGAGTATAAAGGTGCCAGTGGCTCTCTTCTGCTCCGACGATGCCACCTTCCACACCAGTGCTTCCGAAATGGCTTCCTTTTTCCTCAATCGAGGATTCCCCTCTACCGTAGTTGACACGGCCCTCGACCGTGTCCGTTCTATCTCCCGCGCTTCTGCCCTCACCCCTGCCCCTCCCTCCCGGAACCACAATAGGGTTCCCCTTTCACCCCACCAGCCTCCACATTGAACGGATCCTCCTCCGTCATTTCTGCTACCTCCAACGTGATCCCACCACCAAACGCATCTTCCCCTCCCCTCCCCTTTCAGCATTCCGTAGGGACCGCTCCCTCTGAGACACCCTAGTCCACTCCTCTATCACCCCCAGCATCCCTTCCCCTTTGCCCGGCACCTTCCCGTGCAAGCGCAGGAGATGTAACACCTGCCCCTATACCTCCCCCCTTCCCTCTGTCCAGGGCCCCAAACACCCCTTCCAGGCGAAACTGTGATTTACTTGTACTTCTTGCAATCTAGTATACTGTATTCGCTGCTCACGATGTGGTCTCCTCTACATTTGGGAGACCAAACGCAGATTGGGTGACCGCTTTGCGGAACACCTCCGTTCAGTCCGTAAGGGTGACCCCGAGCTTCCAGTCGCCTGTCACTTTAATTCACTGCCTCAGTCCCACTCAGACCTCATCGTTCTCGGGCTCTTGCACTGTTCCATGGAAGCTCAGCGTAAGCTCGAGGAACAGCACCTCATCTTCCGATTAGGCCCTTTACAGCCTTCCGAACTCAATATCAAGTTCAACAATTTCAGATCATAACCTCGGCCCCCATTACATTTTTACATATATTTTTTATCCACACCTTTGTTTTGGCCCTTCCCCCTTTTTTTCTCTCCCACATGGCAGCTGTCTCTCATTCTGCCAGTGCATTTCACACCTAATCTAGAGCCGTCTTTTGTCTCTCCACTAGTCCTATCACCATCTCGTCTCGTTTTGAATACCTCTTAATGTCTCTTCACTTCTCTTTTGTTCTCTCATCCCCATTTCCCAGCCCCCAAACTGGCCTTTTAATCTGTTTCATTTCCTGTGTTTTTTCAGTCCTGACGAAGGATTTTGACCTGAAACGTTGGGGTCGATTTTCATTGACCCGTGGAGTCGGAATTGGAGGCGTGCAGGGGGTTAAAGTCCCAAATTCGGGGGTCCCAACACCATCCTGCCCCCAACCCGCCTCCATGTAAGTTTCAAAGGAGGCAGGTACCCGCCCCGCACTGGGACCCGCCGACCCGAGGCGGGAAGGGATTAGTGCCAATTAACTGCCTGTTAACAGGTAGTTACCAGGCAGTTTTTAGCCTAATCCCTATTTTAAAGCTTGAAGTGTGGGATTCCTGACGGCTCCAAACCACGCCAAGTTAGAGGAGTCGGACCGTCGGGTTGAAGGACTTGGAGGGGTCGAGATGTCGGTGTTCAGGTGAGTGATGGGTGCATGAGTGCAAAGGTAAGTGTGTTTTGTGTGTCTAAAGTGCGTAAAGAAGTTTAAGTTACCTGTACTTACCTTTTCAGCCTTCCTTCCTCTAGGTTTCA
Organism: Somniosus microcephalus; assembly: GCF_052327205.1. Classification (NCBI taxonomy): domain Eukaryota; kingdom Metazoa; phylum Chordata; class Chondrichthyes; order Squaliformes; family Somniosidae; genus Somniosus; species Somniosus microcephalus. The sequence continues at coordinate 55,687,353 of NC_141004.1, forward strand.
GGAGTCCATCATCTAACCGGCACAGAAAGCAGAATGGCTGCGAACTGTCAAAGTGACAGCCTGCAGCTTTCTGTGCCGGTGAGATTTCTAACTGAGTCTGTGTAGAAGGACTCAGGTTAGAAGTAAGATTGCCAGTGTTTGACAGCTTCAAACAGCTGTGAACCACTGATATTTCATCTGTCAAAACGTCTTGACAGATGAAATTTCAGTCTGTGATGTCACCTGTTGCCGGGTGGCCCTTAATTGGCCTGCTGAGCCCGCTGGGCAGGCTCAACAAGGTCAATCAAGTTAAAATCGCGTGGATTGGCCGCATCTCGATGGAGGAGGGACTACAACCTCGAAAGTTGTAGTCCTGCCTCCTTCCCGACTTCTGAATGAAAATCACCCCCGTTGACTCTATTTCTCTCTCCACGGATGTTGCCTGGCCTGCTGAGTTTTTCCTGCATTTTCTGTTGTTATCTCTTCTGTGGACTGAGTGCCTAATTTTTAATGGAGGTTGGCTCCTACTGCCCTATATCTATTTTTGCGGTAGTGAGACTCCTTTGTGGCCGAGTCTGAATTTCTGTGTCTTAAACACATGTACAGCTTCAATCACTCTGAATTAACACTGGGTGAGGTGAAGTTCAGTGAGAATCATAAGCTGTTATTTTTTACGCACTAGGCGAAACACACAGAACAATGAGACTGATGAGATTTGCTTGATACAATCAGTACATCTTCTGTACTGTTACAAAAATAATGAATGTGCGAGTGCAAGCCGATTCCAATGGGTCATCTAACATAACTTAACAACAAAACTTATATTTATATAACGCCTTTAATGTAATAAAACATCCCAAGGCAATTCACAGGAGTGTTACCAAAAAAAACTAAATTTGACACTGAGCCATATAAGGAGATGTTAATGCAGATGACCAACACCTTGGTCGAAGAGGTAGGTTTTAAGGAGAGTCTTAAAGGAGGAAAGAGAAGTAGAGAGGCAGAGAGATTTAGGGAGGGAATTCCAGAGCTTAGGACCTAGGCAGCTAATGGCACGATCTCTCTGTACCTTGTACCATTTGACTTCCCAAGACAGCACTATGCTGAATTTTGGATCAGTAAGCAGATGAATTGTGATTACAATGCGTAATGGGAAGTTCTCTCGGAGACCCAAACAATGGAAAATTCATTAACTTGGGTGTTGGACACTTTTTTTTTGATCTGTGGGGGCTGTGAGAGAGGCTTTTAAAAATCAACACAGACACCAAGTTCAGAAGGCTGAGAGGGGACTGTGGTCGCTGAGTCAGTAGTGATCAGGAGTTGGAACCTAGGCTGAATTGCCCCTCCCTAACCTGGGGCACTGATGCCAATTGTGGCAGCTGACCACCGTCTCATGTGAGAGGAGCTGACTCAGTACAAAGGTTGAGCTTGGGACCTTCCTGGTCTGTACGACTCAATCCTCCACCAAGTAGCACATTTATTCATTTATAAGCGGGGAAGTTCTGTGCATTTCTAACAGAGGGGGGTGAGGTTGGGAAGAATAGAGTGGAATTAAAATCATAGAGAGTTGCAGCACAAAAGGAGGCCATTCGGCCCATCACAACTATGTGGGCTTTGTTACAGCAACCCAAACTACCCTGCTCCATCTCTCTAGCTCTGTAACTTCCTTTGTTTCAACTGTTGCCCCACTTTTTCCTTATAAGATGTGATGGTTGCTGGTTCAACTATTTCCTGTTGCAAGACATTCTATGCTCCAACAAATCACTGTGTAAACTTAGTCATTGCATTACATACTGCTCAACACATTTAGAGCCCTGGATTATGGCACTAATACTATTCAGGAGATGAGATGGAAATAATTCTTTAGTCTTTGATGTGAACAAGATGTCTGGATTTATTTTTTGTGTGAACAATACGTCTGGATTCTGTTCCATCAGTTCTATAATATTCAACCTTATTTTTTTTAAGTAAACAATGGACAATGAGTTTCTCAGAAAATGCATGACCTTTAGTCCTTAAAAGGTTATAAGTTGGGAATTTTGTGGCTAAGTCGAGATACATGACAATGGGTTTTGTCTGAATGTCAGATTTAATTTCATCAGTCTGTTGCTTTAATATGCATTACTGTGGTTAACATGTAGCATTTTGATCTTTGTTTAAATTCCCCACGGCAGCATTTTCAGAACCCCGCTTATCACACAGCCAGCACAGAAACACAACACTGCTTGTTGTGAAGCATGTTAGCTGCCCATGAACCTGCATTTCAACTCACCTTTTGAAGTGGCAACACTAAAAGAGCATTTTAATCTTAAAGCCACAATTTCAGAAACGCTGGAGTTATCAGATATTACCGATAACATTTTTTGTGCTATTAGAAGCATAAACAAGCAGAAAGAGAGAGAGACCTTTGGCTCCAATGTGTACAGTAACGGTCTGCTGGGACCTTTCAGCGTTAATCCTTGCCACAACTTTTAAAGTACATCTTCTATTACATTACTTATTACAATTTGTCTTGTTAAAACTGAATGTATACAAACCTAGAGAACTTTTTTTCTGTATTATACAGAGGGAGCCATTTTGAAGTGATTTTGAAGCATTTTAGTAACCTGGGCCGGAATTTTACCGGTGCTGAGAGGGCGGGATCGGAGGCGGGTCAGCTGTCAAAATAGAAAAGATTGACCGCAGGTCGGGAATCCTCTGTCAAGCTGCCTCCACGCGAGTCTCCCAGGTGTCAGGTCTGTCAGCGCTGAACAGACCAGACACCAAGCGGTGGGGTAGACAATTTAGATCATTAAATGCATTGTTAAGAGGCAATTAAGTCTCATTTTAAGCTTACTTTTAGATTTTTAGAGTTCGTCAACGGCTTCCCCGCTGCTCGGGGGTCACGTCAGGTTAGCAGGTCGGGTGTTGTGTCAGCATGGGATGATTTACTAACTTGACAGCTGCAAATGGTCTATAACAGCTCCCATTTCATAGGTCTTCACTTTCCAAGGTTAGAAGCTGTTGCTTACTGCATTTGGAAGACAGATTGAGTTTTCTGCAGCTAGCAAGTGTTTGGAGCAAACTCGCTATCCAGTGTCACCTCATTGGAACAAACTCTCTCATCACTGACAGATCGCTTCTGTCATCTCAACCTCACCTGCCATCTATTCCATCAGCATTGGTGCCCTTGAAAAAATCTCACCTTGGTCCTCAGAATCCCAGCATGGTCAGCCCCAACACCAACATCACCAGGCACGCCAGCAGCACCGACATCAACATCAACCTTCTCCGCAATCAACTGATGCTGCACAGGACACAGGGCATCATTACCCGACCACATTGCTGCCCGGGACGCCAGGGATGGCCTCACCATGGCCAGATTTACTTCACTTGACGCTGCGCACCCTGGCTGCCACATGATGTGCCAGGTTGGCACCACCCCACACCAACACCATAAAGCATCCCTATAATGCCCAAACCATTCCTTTCACACTCATCACCATTGCGGGGGGTGGGGGGGGGTGGCGGTACTGTTATGTCTCACAATTCATTGCAACTCACTAAGCCACTTCCAAAGGTGCACACAAATCTGTCCAAGAACGCAAAGTGTTAAAAATAAAGATCTCAGTGTTTGACAGCTAAACCACCCAAGTGCCTACCCTTGTGTGTTGTTGGTTGGTATGCTTGCAGTAGGATGAGAGTGAGTGTGAGGGGAGGCTAGTGAAATGGGTAAGTGATAATGTAGATAGAGAGGGATGGCGAGGTAAGTTGGTGTGAGTAAAGATGTGCAGGAGTAGGGTAGGGAAGGCAGAGTGATGGGGATGTGATGAGTGGCACAGCAGGATGGGGTTGAGTGTGGCTTGGCAGTAACGTTTCATGATCTACTGAGATCATTGAAAGGTTTGCGTCACTGCAGCCTGGTCCTCCTGATGACATCCCTGCTTTTGCCCTCCTGTGCAACGTGCAACCAGGCTGTGTTGGTGTCCTGGGGAGGTGTCTTTCATCCATTGGAAGGGAAGAGAACCTCCCTGTATGCTGTGACTCCCTCCATAAGCATATGGAGGGAGTCATGGGAGAGCCTGGGTGCAGCCGTGCACCTCTGTGCTGTAGAACACTGACAGCACAAATGTCAAAATAAATGTGGACATGGCCCCTTTAAGGAAACCGGCTGATGACGCGTCATCAAATGACGTCATCAGACCCGCTTCCTTTTAATTGGCTGGGAACCTCGCAGGGCGGGCTTAACAAGCCCCATCAACGAAAAATCACTCAGAGAGTGCGGGCTGGAGCAGGCAGCGGGCTGGGACCGCGACACCGACCCCAGCCACCCCGGAGCTGCCTCGGTCGGCGAAATCACGGCCATGGTCACCATTATACAAAAGACATTCAAGCTGCCTAAACGTTTTACATTTCTGCTAAACACCTCAGAGTCAATATAAATTCCAGTTATTTTTAAAACAATTTAGAAATTGAAGAGTGAGCTAATTTTAAAGCAATCATCCCAACGCATGAAAAATGGAAGTACGGTCGGGTCTTTCACTCTGGTCGCACATTCTGAAATATTTCTGCTCTCCGATTAAACTGAAAAATGCAAACTTAGTGTTTTTCTAAATTAAGCTGCAGAAAAATTACATTTTGTTACGAATATTGTGAAACATGATAACATGTCAAGTTCTATGAGCTTGGGCTACCTGGCCTCTTGCAATGTGTGTGGAGCTCAAGTATATGCAAACAGTAAGTAGAAAGAGCAAATACTACAAACAATGAGCACACAACAGAAAAAGACCATGGAACCTGTCGGATTGTCGTAAAAACCCACTGATGTTCACTGACCTTCAGGGAAGGGAACCTGCTGCCTTACCCATTCTGGTCTACATGTGACTCCAGTTCCGCACTACTCTTAATGTCCTCAGGGCATTTAGGGAGGGGCAATAAACACTGCCCCTGTCGCCCAGACCCCAAGAACAACATTTAAAAAACAGTGGGTGTGCTGCCCACAGCAAGCTGTCCAATGCGATACAACCTGCTTTCATATTTTCTCCAACATTGGAACAGACAAAAATTCAGTGGGAAGTACATTTCTCAACAGTAATAGAACAATAGGATAGGATTATACATGGAATAAAAAGTCCCATGATGAGTACTGAAAATTTGATGATGGAGTGATCTGGATCGGCAGAATGGCCTGTTCCTGAGCTTGTATCAGGTTGAAAGGACTATCATAGAATCATACGGCACATCATGAAAGAGCTTCCAATTGGTCCCACTTCCCTGCTCTTTCCCCATAGACTTGCAAATTTTTCTTTTTCAAGTATATATCCAATTCCCTTTTGAAAGAGGCTATTGAATCTGATTCCACCGTCACCTTTTTTTGCAAATCCACTCTGTATTGTTCCCCATTCCATAGATTATGATCGGGGGTAGTAGGGTGGTGTGCTACAGCAGTGCCCTGTCCGACAGAGTGGATTAGAAACTTGTAGCTTTGGAACACAATACCCATAATAGCATGGCTCTGTATCATGAGAAGGTGCTGAGCAGAAACCAGGCTCTTCCTCAAAGGAAAAGAAAACAAATTGATGACTGAGCCACCCAGGCCACCGTCATGCACCTCAAGCGGGGTCAAGGGTGTCATTATCAGGGGCAAGTAAACAGACCATCTGCCCACCCCTTTCAGCTATGGAATGACGGTGACAAGTGCAAATTGGAAAGGGGAAACAAAGTCAAGTGATTGGTGCACAGGCAGTGTGCTCTGTTACACAGCCTTAAATGTCAGAAAGTGTTGACATGGCTCAGATGCCACCTCAGCCATGAGGAACAGGTCTCCTTTCATGGACAATCCAGCTCGTAGTGAGATACGATGGCATGGTGTCAACATGGAACACCGAGTTCAGCTGGCAGTGCGATGCACTTCTCAGGATGAGGTTTGTTTTTACAGTCCCGCAGCGACGTCATCAGAGCACAGACACCCTGTGTGCTGCGGATTTGGTGGGGGATCGACTCAGAATCAGAATAATGGACTAAGTCTATTTAGCAATGCCACAAATTAACAGAATTTGTCCCTTATATAAGCCAGCCACATGGGATGGTTCAGATTTACCAAAATGCCATTCGATCAACCTCACTCATCCCCAGTTTCCTGCATTACTGAGTGTTCATTCCAGCCCTTCTTAAAAACAAAATAAAAATCGATAGCATCCACCTACCTCCACAGTGCGTCAGGCCATATAACGTGTAACCCTTGTGGCAAAAGCATTCAAAGCTTCCAGGGGAGTTCACGCAGATGTGATCACATGTTCTGTCAAAGGAGCATTCATCAATATCTAAAATCGAAAAGGGAAATTAATCACGGAACTGCACATTTTTAGGCACATTGGGCTCATCTAGCACGCTGAATATCCCAAATCATCCCAAAGGATTGGTGCAGAGTCCGTCTCACAGACTGTGATAGTCTGCATACACAAGAATCAGAAACAAACCACAGACATGCGCACTAAATAGAGAGTGTATTTAGAACCACGTGTCGCAGATAGGAGTCACTATTAATTTAAAGGTGCTAAACCAACCATTTGCTCATAGAAGCAATGAAAGTTGGGGGCAGGGTGCTGCAGTGACACAAATATAGAGACCTAAGCCTCACTTTTATTTGTGTGCAACTCCTAAAACATCTATTGAGGTGCACACCTACACCTGCTTCTTGGCTGGTGGGACAATGCTGTTTTAACACAAGGACAGATACTGGCCCACTTATGCCTGACTCTTTGTGCCCATGTTTTCCATTTGCGAGTGCACACAGAGGGAAGACTGGAACCGAAGAATCTAAAACTAACTACCGGCCAAGAGTCATCCTTCAAGAAACTTCTCTTATATCGCAGCTCCCGCAGCATCACCTGAACCTCAAAGAGAAGCATTACCAGAACATACCAAGTGTCAGTGATGCAAGAAGCAGTCAAATGGTCACAGATACCGTATCTTACAGGAGGCGATGAAACATAGTCTGCCAAAATATATTGCCACTGAGGAAAAACAAACCTTACAGAAATAAGAAACATCAAACTCTTTGTCATGAATCTTATCATGACTCCTGAAGTAACACTGGGCGGCCAGCTGGTGGCGCCGTCCAAGGAGTATAAATACTCGGGCGTGGGCCCAGCTTGCTCAGGACGTTTCTGTAACCAGGAACTAGTGATGTAACTAGAATCTCATGGTTTTGAAACAGTTGATTAAAGCCTTGTTTTATACGCAAACCAAGTGCTCAGTAGTCTTTTTACATCACTCTTGATTTTTTCTGCTGTTATTTTCTGATCCAAAAGGCGAATAGTGAATTTCCCACAAAATTATAAAGAGATCTTTGAATTGGTCTTACTATCCCCCTTATTAGTTGTTTCCTTTCAGAAATTTATGAAAAGTTGCCAATAAGGTTGTACATGGATTAGTTGATCTTCCTGAAGCCAGGAACAATGGAAAGTCCATGGCAACCCAGGAACCTAGGCACAATCCTGCTATACAGACTGGAATAGTGCTGCGTCAGGATGTCACACTGGAGCTAGTGAAATGTCCATAGTTTGCTGCCCTTTCTAGCAGGTAGGACCTGGTTAAGACAGCAGCCTGCCTCAGCTGCTCAGTAGACCACACCTGGCACATGGTAACATCATTGTGGAAGAACTGAGTACTTGCGACCAATTCTCATTACAGTCTTAGCTTTGTGAAGCATAATACACTGCTGAAGTCATCATTCCGACACCACAACTAAATGTTTCCATCCATGCTGACCAGGTAATACCTAATCTCATGGTCTGATATAGAAAGGTACCCTGAAGTGCCAGTCTTGGCTCAGTGGTAACACCCTGACCTCAGAGTCAGAAGGTCATGGATTCAAGCTCCACTCTAGAGATTTGAGCACATAATCTATGCTCAAACTTCAGTGGAGTATTGAGGGAGTGCTGCACTGTCGCAGGTGCCGTCTTTTGAATGAGGTATTAAACTGGGGTCTCGTCTGCCTTCTCTAGTGAATGTAAAAGATCCCATGGCACAATTTTGAAAAAGAGCAGGGGAGTTCTCCTAGTGTCCTGGTCAATATCACTAAAACAGACTGTTTGGTCAATAATCTCATTGTTGTTTGTGGGACCTTGCTGTGCGAACATTGGCTACTGTGATTCCCTACATTACAACAGTGACTATACTTTAAAAAAAATTGTACGTCATTGGAAGGTGAAGCTCTTTGGAACACCCTGAGGTTGTGAATGGTGCTGTATGAATTTCAGTTTATTCTTTGTTTTTATTACATTAACGATGTAAAAGAAAGAATGTCAGAACTCGAGGGGCTTACAGAAGTTCCGTTAACCCGAGATGAACTCCTTTCAAAACTCCTTTTCAAACAAGAGCCATAAACAATTTCTGTTTCTCTGAAAATCAATCTGCCTCCAGGTATGGGTTGGGCTGGGTTTCTGTTGGCGTGTACAAAAGCTATTGAATCCAGTGTGGAGTCAACTAAAACTGGGCTGAACTCCACAACACAGACTGTAAAGGATTGTTCTATACCACCACCACCAGCCTTGTGGGAATTTTGATGTGGGTTGCTTGCAGGCGTTTTTTGTCCTCCCATTTATTTATTTTTATCTCTTATTTTTCCTCACTGCACCCCACGACATTTCGCAATCAAGGAGAATCAATGATCTAATCATTGACCCTTATTGACGCTGCGGTTGAGCTTGAGTGGCTGAGACTAACTTGCTGCCCAATTCTTCTTCATTGTGGCTAAGTGCCCAAACTCTGCACGCGCCTTTCCCCTTGAAGGACACCTTTGGTCTCACTACGTGAGGTTTTGTTGGCATGAATCCTTATGCTATCACTCTGTGGGAGTTACTACAGTCCAAACATTTAACACTGCCAAGCCACTGTTTTGTATGAGTAAAGGTGGGCAGATGTGCCTACTGGATCAGTAGGTCACAGCATGTAAATATACGCAGTGAGTCAGTGGTCACAGGTTGGCTATAAGGGGTACATTTCTTTCCCCACCAGCGGTTGGCAGGCCTGGTATTACCACAGCTTGACTTTGGCCGTCAGTGGCAGGGATAGCGCACTTTCATTTATAATTCTAGAACATAAGAACATAAGAATTAGGAGCAGGAGTAGGCCATACGGCCCCTCGAGCCTGCTCCACCATTCAATAACATCATGGCTGATCTTCGACCTCAACTCCACTTTCCTGTCCAATCTCCATATCCCTTAATTTCTCTAGAGTCCAAAAATCTATCTATCTCAGCCTTGAATATACTCGACTGAGCATCTACAGCACTTTGGGGCAGAGAATGCCAATGATTCACAAACCTCTGAGTGAAGAAATTCCTTCTCATCTCAGTCTTAAAAGGCCGCCCCCTTATCCTGAAACTATGCCCCCGAGTTCTAGACACTCCAGCCAGGGGGAAACAACCTCTCAGCATCTATCCTGTCAATTCCCCTCAGAATCTTATATGTTTCAATGAGATCACCTCTCATTCTTCTAAACTCCAGAGAGTATCGGCCCAATCTACTCGATCTCTCCTCATAGGACAACCCTCTCATCCCAGAGATCGATCTAGTGAACCTTCGTTGCACCGCCTCCAAGGCAAGTATATCGTTCCTCAGATAAGGAGAGCAAAACTGTGCACAGTACTCCAGGTGTGGTCTCACCAAGGCCCTGTACAATTGTAGCAAGACTTCCTTACTCTTATACTCCAACCCTCTAGCAATAAAGGCCAACATGCCATTGGCCTTCCTAATTGCTTGCTGTACCTGCATGCTAGCTTTGTGTTTCTTGTAAAAGGACACCCAAATCTCTCTGAACACCAACATTTAATAGATTCTCACCATTTAAAAAAATTCTGTTTTTCTATTCTTCCTACCAAAGTGAATAACCTCACATTTCCCCACATTATACTCCATCTGCCACCTTATTGCCCACTCACTTAACCTGTCTATGTCCCTTTGCAGGCACTTTGCGCCCTCCTCACTTTTCCACCTAGCTTTGTAATGTCAGCAAACTTGGATACATTGCACTCGGTCCCTTCATCTAAGTCATTAATAGAGATTGTAAATAGCTGTGGCCCCAACACTGATCCTTGCAGCACCCCACTAGTTACAGCTGGCCAATCTGAAAATGACCCGTTTATCCCTACTCTATGTTTTCTGTCTGTTAACCAATCCGCTATCCATGCTACTATATTACCTCCAACCCCATGAGCCCTAATCCTGTGTAATAACCTTTTATGTGGCACCTTATCGAATGCCTTTTGGAAATCCAAATATACTACATCCACTGGTTCCCCTTTATCTACCCTGCTAGTTACATCCTCAAAAAGCTCTAATAAATTTGTCAAACACGATTTAACTTTCATAAAACCATGTTGACTCTGCCTAATCATGTTATGATTTTCTAAGTGCCCTGTTACCACTTCCTTAACAATGGATTCCAGCATTTTCCCGATGACTGATGTCAGGCTAACTGGCCTGCAGTTCCCGATTTTTTCTCTCCCTCCTTTCTTGAATAGCGGGGTTACATTTGCTACCTTCCAATCCACTGGGACCTTTCCTGAATGTAGGGAATTTTGGAAGATCACAACCAATGCATCCACTATCTCTGAAGCCACCTCTTTTAGATTCCTAGGATGTAGGCCGTCAGGTCCAGGGGATTTGTCAGCTTTTAGTCCCATTAGTTTCTCAAGTACTTTGTCTCTACTGATATTAATTACTTTAAGTTCCTCGCTCTCATTAGCCCCTTGGTTCCCCACTATTTTTGGTAAGCTTTTAGTGTCTTCTACTGTGAAGACAGAAACAAAATATTTGTTTAAAGCCTCTGCCATTTCCTTGTTCCCCAATATAATTTCTCCTGTCTTAGCCTCTAAGGGACCAACGCTTACTTCTACAATTCTCCTTTCTACAAGTACAGCTGGTAGGGACCTCCTGCTAAAGCGGGTGAACAAATTGGTGATCATCTGCCAGTTTCCTCTCTCCCTCTCAGTACTACTACAAATGGCAACAGGAACAAAAGCTGAAGAGAAGTTTCTGCCAGAACTTCAGTTGGATTAATCGTCAATGTTATAAAGTGCATGGGTACGTGTGTGTGTGTATGTGTGTGGGTACGTGTGTGTGTGTATGTGTGTGGGGTACATGTGTGTGTATGTGTGTGTGCGGGGTACGTGTGTGCGGGGTACGCGTGTGTGTATGTGTGTGCGGTGTGCGGGTGTGTGTGTCTGTGTATGCGTGCGGGTACGTGTATGTTTGTATGTGTGTGTGCGTGTGTGTGCAGGTACGTGTGCGTGTGTGTGTATGCGTGCGGGTATGTGTCTGTGTATGTGTGCGTGTGTGTGTGCGTGTGTGTGTGCGGGTACGTGTGCGTGTGTGCATGTGTACGTGTATGTGTGTGGGTACGTGTGTGTGGGTACGTGTATGTGTGTGGGTACGTGTGTGTGTGTATGTGTGTGGGGTACATGTGTGTGTGCGGGGTACGTGTGTGTGTGTATGTGTGTGCGGGTGTGTGTGTCTGTGTATGCGTGCGGGTACGTGTATGTTTGTATGTGTGTGCGTGTGTGTGTGTGTGCAGGTACGTGTGCATGTGTGTGTATGCGTGCGGGTACGTGTCTGTGTATGTGTGTGTGTGTGTGTGCGGGTACGTGTGCGTGCGTGAGTGTGTATGCATGTGCGTGCACGGGTACGTGTGTGTATGCATGCGGGTACGTGTGTGTGTATGCGCGCGGGTACGTGTGTGCGCGGGTACGTGTGTGTGTGTGCGGGTACATGTGTGTGTGTGTGCGGGTACGTGTGCGCGCGGGTACGTGTGTGTGAAGGTCCATGTGTGTGTGCGGGTACGTGTGTATGTGTGTGTGCAGGTACGTGTGTATGTACATGTGCGGTTGCATGTGGCTACATGTATGTATGCACATGCAAAGTGGAAAACACTATCGTTTTGTCCACTTATTGGATGCCAGACCTTGAGCAAATCACCTACCATAACAAGCAAAATCCTGAGTGGACATATCAGTAAAAAATGAATGCTCAGATAGTAAACTGCCCTTTCACGTCAGGGACCTGTCTTCAAATCCAGGTCAAAATGATAACAAGTTTTCCTCTCTCTAGTGCCTGAAAGATGTTTAAGTGAAATGGATTTGAGACAGTCTAAATCGAGTTCCTAGTGGGTGTAAATCGTGATGCAGAAGTGCCCATAACTTGGCAGAATGACCACAATGTTAACTGCGATGAAAAGTGGAAAAATTCACACTGCAGAAGTAAGGGAAATTACTCGACGGGCACTGAAACACATTGTTGGAGTAGAGACGACTTAATTCTGCAAATGGCTGAGCTCTACCTAACTTAGGAGTGTTTGATGCTGATAATGGGTGCCTATATATTGTATACATACACATATATATCTTCATCTCTTGCTAAACACCCACCTTTGGCTGGTAGCCAATTTTCTCCCAGGTCAAACAGCGGTAAATCTGCTGCCACCTACCCTTGTAAAGATATTCCACTCATATAAGTTTGATCCATGTTTGGATTTGGGTTTGAAACACCCTCCCTAGCTTTAATGGAGTGGAGTGTGTGTTCTGTTCCTCAGCATATACTCACATTACAACAGGGCACTGGCTTTCATTTAATCCATCTGTTTTCCTACATAAAATAATGTTGTGATGTATTATGTTGTGGAACCATAATGAGCATCATTGTTAATGAGAGCCACAGAATGATCAGACGGAGCTGATTTTAATGAAATGTCATTGATGACATTTTCAGCATGGATTTAATTATTTTTTTTCTCCTTAAATGCGCGCTGTACTCGAAACTTTGATGCAATTATAATAAATCTTTTACTTCCTTGTCGGCAGAATGGAACTTTCCATTAAAAGCTGGCTAACCACAAAAATGTTATGTTGCTACAAAACCAACAAACCCTGTCCGCACCGCAGTAAAGCCGCAGGAGCAAAGAATCCATGATATATTTGGTCCTTGCATTCAGAATCTCAACACAAGGCAAATGCAGCAGCAATAACCTGGATTTGTGGAGAGTTCTTCACGTAAAGAAACATCTCAAGGAGGAGAGCTGTTATAAAAACATACGAACTAGGAGCAGGAGTCGGCCATTCGGCCCCTCGAGCCTGCTCCGCCATTCAATGAGATCATGGCTGATCATCGACCTCAACTCCACTTTCCTGCCCGATCCCCATAGGAGGGCAGTGGTGGACAATGAGCAGCAAAAGTTGGAAATTTGGTGGGGGGAGGGACAAGGAGCCAAATGCATGGTCAAAGAGAAGGGTTTTTAGGGCATTTTTGAAAGGAGATATAGAAGTTAGCAAAGCAAAGTGGATTGGGAAGAGAATTCCACAGGGCAAGGGTACAGTGGCTGAAACGTGTGGAATTCTGCAATATTTGTCACTTTTTAACCATCACTGGCCAGGTGTCTTGAGCAAGCCATGGAACTGAATGGAGAGAGAATAGATTTGAAATGGCCACTTTAAGCCTCTCAGGACTCTCACGGATTTTAGGGCAGCTCTTGCGATTCCACTCTGTAAAAGGCTAATGAGTTTTTTTAGGCGTGGGGGTGAAGAGAAAGAATGTGGGGAAGCAAGTTCACTATAGCAAAGATTTGAATTCATTAAAAAAAAAAATTCCCATCCCTCCAAGGAAATTAAAATATTCATTATAATTGTATCAAAGTTCCAAGTGCAGCGCACATTAAAAACTTTTGAAAAAATTAGTCAATTATTTCGCTGTGGGTCTGACTGTGTTGCCACAATCCCTTGCTCAAATAGCCAGGCCTACAAACTCTGGGTGAGGGATCATGGCCTTGTGCTGTATGTATTGTGACAATAATTCAATAAAGTGGAGTTGAAGCCAAAATCGGATCAGCCATGATCTCATTAAATGGAGGAGCAGGCTCGAGGGGCCGAATGGCCTGCTCCTACTCCTGCTCCTATTTCTTATGTTCTATGTTCCTGATACTTCTCTTGCTTTCTCTCAGTAGGCAGTGAGAGAATGCAAGACCATACTATGGGAGTCGGACTATCCCAGCGTTCACGCCGCTGGTGAAAGTCCTCTGGTTAAACACCAGGCCATAAGATTTCACGACTGCTGTGCCGACATAGCTGAAGGAGAAAAAACTCTCAAATCCCACAGTTAGATGGGCTACAATTAGAGGAGAAACATTGGGAAAACAGAAAGAGAAATATGGGTAAGGGAAAAAGATTTTAAAAAGGGGAAAAAGATGGAGAGATGAGGACAAGCGCGGGTCTCAGCAGGAGCACTACAGAGGTCTTCAATACCCCCAGGAAGCAAAAATAAACCAGCCGGTACTCCGATCCAGACTGCTGTCCGGTGACATCTATTGGAAAGCACATGTGTGAGGATGTCAGGTGATGGCATCCCATACCTATTGTTACATTAATGTCTTCTATTTTAATTGTAGGACTCACATGGCTGATACTAAAAGCAGCGAAGGAAGTTGAATAACAAATCATTTTAGAAAAGGTAGCACTTTGAAGAACAGAATGAACACAGTTTGGAACATATTGCCTTAAATTAATTCCAGCTCACCCAATGTAAACTGGGTCGTAGAGTTAATGTTTGGTGTTCTTATGAGATAAGGAAACTGTATCTCAACTGTATCAGTAGACAGAGTCAGAGAACAGAGAAATACATTCTGGTTTGATTACAGTTTGAGATAATGCATGTTTCCCCATGAAGCCCATATATCTCCCACATGAGTATTTACAACAAGCACACAATTAAATAACTCGGGGCATGGAGTGTGTGGAATGAGCTCGTGTGCTGCTTGACTGCTCTGCGTGATGACAAGTATTAAATGCGATACAACAGACCACGCATCATTTAGCTCCTTATTAATGTGAACCAGTCAAGCACTCAATGTCCTTTGTAGTTTTGAGACTCTAAATCCTTCCTGCGCTAGAAGAGCCACAAAAATGATTTTCTGCATTTTCCTCCCAAAAGGTGGTTAATTTTTCCCCTGCATTTTCTTCCGTCCCCCCCACCACCCCCACCCCCGTATGCACCCCACGCTGTTCAGTGGCAAGGAGATGGATGGTACAGCTGCAGCATCAGCACAGATGGCCACAGAGCTACCAGAAGCTAGCGTAGGTCGATCCACCAGAAGGGACAGGATTAGTGCAGGAAGGAATCCCCCCCTCCCATGTGCCTGACTAGTTACAAAACCCTCTCTAACCTGAGCATGTCCAGCCCTGGCGGCAATACTCAAGTTCATAGGTTAGTTGAGACTGAAATTTGAAGTTAGGAATTGTGCAATCCAGCATTATGGCCTTGGGATGTACAATCTGCGCAAATTCAAACTTTAATCGTTCCCCACCCACCCCGCCTCCTTTTATAACGTCTTTTACCTTTGCCCCTTCTTCACCGTGAAATCCTATAAGAGGATGACTCCTAGCCTTCAGTCAATGCTGCCCTTAAGAAAAAAAAAGTCTTGCATTTGTATAGTGCCTTTCACGACCTTGGGAAGTCCCAAAACAAATGAAGTGCGTCTGAAGTGTGGCGACTGTTACAATGTCGGAAACGCGGCAGCCAATTTACGTACAGCAAGCTCCTACAAACAGCAATGTGATAATGACCGGATAATCTGTTTTTAGTGATGTTGGTTGAGAGATATATATTGACCAGGAAAATATTGGCCAGGACAATAGAAGGTAAGTGGGAGCAGGGGGGCTGGGTTATCCCAGGGAAGCCCCTCCCATTTCCCAAAAGCTTGGATCAGGAATTTTTCACACAGCGAATGAATGTGGAGATCCCGCGTGGTAACCAGCAACAGCCCACTTACATGTTCCTATGACAGCCCATCTCCATTCCACAGCTCACATCTTTTTACATTACCAACGGCAATCAAAGTTACTGTATATAAAAGAAATGCCTAAGCCTTTCCTGAATACTGAACATTATCAAAATAAACATTTAAACTTGCCGTCTCTTCTGTTCTGAGGCGTGAAATCCTAAATTGGGCTACCTACTACACAAAAAAAACCTTCACATCGTGCAAATCACTGACAGTGGGCGGGTTAGTGCGAGAGGAGAATGTCAAGTTAATAATCCGTTCTGTTTAGACCCTGCTGCAATCACTTATGACACCCTTCACTACAAGAGCATCTGTACTCACTCCCTGCAATTAAGAGTAAGTAACGGGATTCTTGAAGGCTGCTGCTGATAAGATGACAGGGCCCGCCCCTGACATCATATTACGGGACTGCATACCAATGTATGGGTCCCTGCCACTGAAGCTGGAGAGGCTGACTTGCTGCTGGCTCATTTTGGTGTTCTAATTATTCGACTGGATTATGTAAATTACAGAAAAATATCATTTAAAACGCACACAGGTGGGAGCTCCCCTAATGGCTTAATGGGTAAATTCCCACAGCCTGCTGTGTTCCTGAGCTACCCAGACCAGGAGATGTCGGTTCGATCACTGGTCTGAGTTGATTGAGCCGGTTTCAGCCAACAGTTTGAGGGGGCTGCAAAAGGCCTCAATCTCCCTAAGTTAGGAAAAAGGGGAAATGAGTCACGATCCCTGATCACTATCCAGTGAGACCTGTTGAAAAGTGTGTGCAGGTGTGCATTCACATCAGGTTGGGGAGAGGGTGGAGGCAACTTCCTCTGTGTGCTGTGTGGCGAAATCGAACGTGGAGCATTTACAAATGCATTTATGATTTTGCTACTCAACGCACAGAGGAAATCTTCTCTCTGCAGATCGGGTCGGGGAATCAGGCATCACAGTGAAGCCTCACATAGTCAAACAGCACACTGACACTCACTGTCTCGAATCGCACATGGAGAATGGCTGGGTAACAGCGAGTCCCTCTGCAACTGTCCCACAGCATGTCAGGGTTTGGGGCAGAATATTGGAAAAGCAAAAAACCCCCCCCTACAAGGCTGCCCAGTATTTAGAGACTGTGTGAAGAAGCTGATTTGATTGAGATTGTAACCATTGTAACAAAGTTCACTTCATGTCTTAGTGCTAAAGTAATGAACTCCCCGGCTATACTGCACACTATACCACATAAAATACAACTATTTTATTGAAAACACGGCAACTTCAAATTCCGAGAAGAAAATGAGGCAACTTCACATGGACCACATCAAAGTACTTGTGTGTAAATAAGAATGGTTTAAATCTGAGCCGTTCAGTCTTCCTTGAGCAAAGCATGGCCACAGTCCAGTGAGCCCGTCACAAATCACTATTTAATTAGTGCACCGAGACGTTCCTCTTTGCCAGCGTTTCTGATGAAGCCTCTTTGTTGAGTCTTGAACTGTTTACATAGTCCCACCTGATTTACCTGCTTGAATGCACAATGAACCCACAATATTTTATCAAGGTGTAATCCTCACGGGATCTCGCCTCTACTGCAACAAAAATGAGATTACAGTAAGGTTAAACCTCGGTGAGAGTGACGAACAACTGACATACCCGACTCCAAACGTGGCATCACAATCCCTTGTTGTCTTGTCTGCGGTTCACATTCCTCTCTGCTGCTGCTGACTGTGAGGAACACCACAGTTTTCATTTGTATGAGGGCAACACTCCCTTGTTTTGAATGGGGTGGCGTCTTGAAGAAAATATGTATTGCCAAATCTTTCCTTGCAATGCAATGACAAATTGTGTCAAAATGCATCATCCTGTCCCCTCTTGGCATCTTCTAGCTCCCCTTTGCCCCCACAGCCCCAAACCCACGCCTCCCCCACAAACGTTTCTTTCCTGTACCATATGAAGCCCAACCGTTACTGTAAGCATGTGGACTTGTGTCTTCTTTTCAAAAGTTAATTTTATGCTCCTGTTGGTGACAGATGGGCATGCTGGGAACGGACCATCTTTCAGTCTTCTGTGCCTAGTCAGGTACAGCATCGCTCGGATTCAGACTGCTACTTTGCTCCAGTGATGTACCGATGCCAATTTTCCATCTGCTGTACCAGCCATCCTTGCTGCCTCTACGACACCCTCTTTATTCTGGAACCAGCACTGGTTACATTCTGTGTGGTAGTTTGGAACACTCTCGACTTCCAGTTCTCAATATCACCGGGGCAGGAGCAAAAATGCCAATTATTCCAAATTAGGGGGAGTTTTGTGTCGTGGACTTGCACCGACTAAGAAATCAATCGCGACTTGATTTGACTAAGGAACTCTACAGTTATTAGGGATTATATCAATCTGTGTGGGATCCAAACCTAGATAAAAGGACAAGTGTTCAGATTCATAGAGTCACAGAAGCTGCGGCGTAGAATGAAGCCCAGACTGGAGTCAGCTCTTCCACTGAGCGACTTGTTCTAATTCCATAACCCTGTACAGTACTTTCATCCTTTTGTATTGTGCCTTTTCAAATAAATTGTTCGGCTCTGTTTTAAATGATGTACTGTCTCTGCCTCAATAGCCACTTTTTGCAAAATATTCCCTGTTGCAAAAGTTTTTCTTCTGGCTTCTCCCTTTGTTCTCCTAATAATAATTTTCTGACTCTAATTCCCCTTCTCACTGATTCACCAACGCCGGATCGCTCACAAAACCATTCCGAATTTTAAAAACCTCTATTAGGCCCCCCTTAACCTTCTCTGTTTGTGAAAAAAGCACCAATTCTTCGTAACTAGAGCCTCTCATTCCTGCTGGTATCATTCTCGTGAATCTTTAAAAGGCCCAACTGTTATTATCAGTAATGTCGCATGGTCCAAATATCCTTCCAACAACAGGGTGGCCAGAAGTGCCCACAATACTCCAGCTGTTGTCTAACAGGTGTCTCGTACAAAGGAGCAATGCTGAAACTTTGCTCTGGTGACCGCGAGTATTATTGGAAAGACGCCACCTCTGACATTGCAGCACTCCCTCAGTACTGCCCCGAGGTGTCAGCCTAGGTTATGTGCTCGTGTCCTGGAATGGGGGGGTGGAGTCATGAGCTTCTCACGTTGATTGTGTTACTGGCTCATTCCTGACTCCTGTTCTTATTCTATATTTCAGCAAAAACCTAAACGAACTACAACTTGTGAGTCAGTGTTGATTGGGCACTGCTGCTTATCCTTGGAAAACTAATTAAAAAGTATGTCGGACACTTGGGCTGTAAAGTGTATTTGAATACAGTTTTCAGGCAAAGGCTTTCACCTCAGGTGTTTGAATTCAGACCAGAGACTGTCAAAAGATGCAAAATGGACAAGCTGTTGGAAGCATCACAGGCTGCAGCAGAAAAGCAGGCCAGCACCAGGTTAGTGAACATCTGGAGAACATTACCCGTGTGATCTTAGAAGGACTGCTTTTATACCAAAAGCACATCATTAAATACTGAAAAATATTGGTGGTTCAAACCTTATGGAATATGAGCCTTTCTCTGATGTTAGGAGAATGACCCTGGAGCAAGTGAGCCTGGAGACTGTTCACTATGTGTAAGGGGCCAAAATCCACAGAGAGAGCGAGACAAAAAAAAGAAAGAATGTAAAAGAAAAGGAAAGAAAGAATGTAAAAGAAAAAGAAAGGGAGAAAAGGAGAAAGAGAGAGAAAGAAAGATAGACAGGCAGGCAGACAGACAGACAGATATTCCAAGACACCAGAGAACTCTCCTGCTCTTTGAATAGTGCCATGGGAGAGGGTCAGAAAGGGATAGAGGATAGAATCAGAAGGGTTAGGACAGAAGGGGCAGGTTTCTCTCCACAGATGCTGCCTGACCGGCTGAGTATTTCCAGCATTTTCTGTTTTTATTTCAGATTTCCAGCATCCACAGTATTTTGCTTTAGTGTATGTTTTAATGTTCTTTCTATAATTTTATCACAGTCGAGTTCTTTCTCATCCCTCCTCAGGGGAGGATACAAAACCTTTAAAGAGCCAGCACCAAGCCCAGGCTGCACTCACCCCTAACTTTTATCTGACACGCTCCTGATTTCTTGTTTCTGTGACTAACAAAAACATAGTTCTAAATCATTTAATGCATCAGGGGTGCGACTCGCTGATAATCTCTGGCCACCCCTCACCAACATTGGCTTTTCCCCAGAAGGCTTTAGCCACAGGGTGTTGAAACATGTCTACGTGACTGTCAGCCTGTAGAGATTACAGCAGCGGCGTGTTTGATGAGTACTAAGATGCGACTGTACTGTGATAAGATTATCTGTTACTGTAAAAATACTCCCTGCAGGCTAAGTACCTGACCCCTTGGAACAAAACCCATTTGTTTCTGTGCCAAGAAATGTCACCAGTTCAGTCAGCAATAAACTCCCCAACGTCAGACGTGGGTTGTCGGAGCTGAAACCTGCACTCCCTCCCGAAACCCTTTTGTTTTGCTGTGTGCCTCCCTCTAAAAACCTGTTTTTTTTACTGTGCCACAGGCAAACTATCCTAAACCCTCTGTCCATCTCTCTCCTGAATTCTCTGTCCATTGGTCCATCTCTCTCCTGAATCCTCCGTCCATTGGTCCATCTCTCTCCTGAATCCTCCATCCATTGGTCCATCTCGCTCCTGAATCCTCCGTCCATTGGTCCATCTCTCTCCTGAATCCTCCATCCATTGGTCCATCTCTCTCCTGATACCCCCGTCCATTGGTCCATCTCTCTCCTGAATCCTCCATCCATTGGTCCATCTCTCTCCTGAATCCCCCGTCCATTGGTCCATCTCTCTCCTGAATTCTCCGTCCATTGGTCCATCTCTCTCCTAAATCCTCCGTCCATTGGTCCATCTCTCTCCTGAATTCTCCGTCCATTGGTCCATCTCTCTCCTAAATCCTCCGTCCATTGGTCCATCTCTCTCCTGAATCCTCCATCCATTGGTCCATCTCTCTCCTAAATCCTCCGTCCATTGGTCCATCTCTCTCCTGAATTCTCCGTCCATTGGTCCATCTCTCTCCTGAATCCTCCGTCCATTGGTCCATCTCACTCCTGAATCCCCCGTCCATTGGTCCATCTCTCTCCTGAATCCCCCGTCCATTGGTCCATCTCTCTCCTGAATCCCCCGTCCATTGGTCCATCTCTCTCCTGAATCCCCCGTCCATTGGTCCATCTCTCTCCTGAATCCTCCGTCCATTGGTCCATCTCTCTCCTGAATCCTCTGTCCATTGGTCCATCTCACTCCTGAATCCCCCGTCCATTGGTCCATCTCTCTCCTGAATCCCCCGTCCATTGGTCCATCTCTCTCCTGAATCCTCCGTCCATTGGTCCATCTCTCTCCTGAATCCCCCGTCCATTGGTCCATCTCTCTCCTGAATCCCCCGTCCATTGGTCCATCTCTCTCCTGAATCCTCCGTCCATTGGTCCATCTCACTCCTGAATCCTCTGTCCATTGGTCCATCTCGCTCCTGAATCCCCCGTCCATTGGTCCATCTCTCTCCTGAATCCTCTGTCCATTGGTCCATCTCTCTCCTGAATCCTCCATCCATTGGTCCATCTCTCTCCTGAATCCTCCATCCATTGGTCCATCTCTCTCCTGAATCCCCCGTCCATTGGTCCATCTCTCTCCTGAATCCCCCGTCCATTGGTCCATCTCTCTCCTGATACCTCCGTCCATTGGTCCATCTCTCTCCTGAATCCCCCGTCCATTGGTCC